>NC_090450.1:24650656-25250656 GCF_031143425.1 Pleurodeles waltl
TGTAATGGTTGTATTTGATTAATATGGCAGTAGCAAACAAACCTCTTCCATTTACTTGCATAGCAGTGCCTGGTGGATGGCCTTCTTGCTTGTTTTATGACTTCCATACATTCTTGGGTAAGTTGTAAGTGCCCGAATTCTAGGATTTCAGGAGCCAGATTGCTAGATTCAGCGATGCTGGATCTGGGTGTCTGATCTTTTGGTTGTGCTGTGTCAACAGATCTGGCCTGTTGGGCAATTTGATGCAGGGTACCACTGATAGGTCTAGCAGCGTTGTGTACCAGGGTTGCCTTGCCCAAGTTGGTGCTATCAATATGAGTTTGAGTTTGCTTTGACTGAGTTTGTTTACTAGGTAAGGAAGGAGAGGGAGAGGAGGAAAAGCGTAAGCAAATATCCCTGACCAGTTCATCCATAGGGCATTGCCTTGGGATTGTTTGGGTGGGTATCTGGATGCGAAGTTTTGGCATTTTGCGTTCTCCCTTGTCGCAAACAAGTCTATCTGAGGTGTTCCCCAGAGTTTGAAATAAGTGTTCAGAATTTGGGGGTGAATTTCCCATTCGTGGACCTGTTGGTGATCTCGAGAGAGATTGTCTGCGAGTTGATTTTGTATCCCTGGTATAAACTGTGCAATTAGGCGAATTTGGTTGTGAATTGCCCAATGCCAATTTTTTTGTGCTAGCAGGCTTAACTGCGTGGAGTGCGTCCCCCCCTGCTTGTTTAGATAATACATAGTTGTCATGTTGTCTGTTTTGACGAGAATGTATTTGTGAACTATTATTGGTTTGAAAGCTTTTAGTGCTTGAAAAACTGCTAGAAGTTCTAGGTGATTGATATGCAGTTTTGTTTGATGTACGTTCCATTGTCCTTGTATGCTGTGTTGATCGAGGTGTGCTCCCCACCCTGTCATGGAAGCATCTGTTGTTATTACGTATTGTGGCACTGGGTCTTGGAAAGGCCGCCCCTTGTTTAAATTTATGTTGTTCCACCACAGAAGCGAGAGGTAAGTTTGGCGGTCTATTAACACCAGATCTAGAAGGTGACCCTGTGCTTGAGACCACTGTGATGCTAGGCATTGTTGTAAGGGCCTCATGTGCAGTCTTGCGTTTGGGACAATGGCTATGCATGATGACATCATGCCTAGGAGTTGTAATACCATCTTTGCCTGTATCTTTTGTGTTGGATACATGCGTTGTATGATGGTGTTGAAATTTTGAATTCTTTGTGGACTTGGAGTGGCTACTCCTTTTGATGTGTCTATTATGGCTCCCAGGTATTGTTGTACCTTGCGTGGCAGAATTTTGGATTTTGTGAAATTGACGGTGAACCCTAGTTTGAAGAGGGTTTGTATGATATGATTTGTGTGATTTGAGCACTCTATTAACGAATGGGCCTTGATTAGCCAGTCGTCTAGATATGGGAAAACATGTATTTGCTGCCTTCTTATGTGTGCTGCGACTACCGCTAGACATTTGGTAAAGACTCTTGGTGCGGTTGTTAATCCGAAAGGCAGTACCTTGAATTGGTAATGTATTCCTTTGAATACAAACCTTAGGTATTTCCTGTGCGATGGGTGTATTGGTATATGGAAATAAGCATCCTTGAGGTCTAAAGTTGCCATGTAGTCGTGCAGTTTTAGCAATGGCAATACTTCTTGTAGTGTGACCATGTGGAAGTGGTCTGATTTGATGAAAGTGTTCACTACTCTGAGGTCTAGGATTGGTCTCAGTGTTTTGTCCTTCTTTGGTATCAGAAAGTACAGTGAGTAAACTCCTGTGTTTATTTGTGTGTTTGGCACTAATTCGATTGCATTCTTTTGCAATAGTGCCTGCACTTCTATCTCCAGGAGATTGGAATGGTGTGTTGTTAAATTTTGTGCTTTTGGTGGTATGTTTGGAGGGAATTGTAGAAATTCTATGCAATAACCATGTTGGATAATTGCTAGAACCCAAGTGTCTGTAGTGATTTCCTCCCATGCATTGTAATAATGACCTATTCTTCCCCCCACTGGTGTTGTGTGGAGGGGGTGAGTGACCTGTGAGTCACTGTTTAGTAGTAGGGGCTTTGGGGCTTTGAAATCTTCCTCTATTTCTAGGGAATTGCCCTCCTCTATATTGTCCCCGAAAACCTCCTCTATACTGTCCCTGGTAACTGGACGGTGTGGCTTGTGAGGTGCTGGCTTGTGTGCTTTGACCTCGAAACCCCCCTCGAAAGGGCGTTTTACGGAATGTGCTGTAATTCCCTCTGCTCTGCGGGGAGTAGAGTGCGCCCATGGCTTTGGCAGTGTCCGTATCTTTTTTGAGTTTCTCAATCGCTGTGTCCACTTCTGGACCGAACAGTTCTTTTTCATTAAAAGGCATATTGAGAACTGCTTGTTGAATCTCTGGTTTAAATCCAGACGTTCGGAGCCATGCATGCCTTCTGATAGTTACGGATGTATTAATTGTCCGTGCAGCTGTATCTGCAGCGTCCATGGAGGAGCGGATCTGGTTGTTGGAAATGGTCTGTCCCTCCTCAACCACTTGTTTTGCCCTATTTTGTAAGTCCTTGGGCAGATGATCAATGAGATGTTGCATCTCGTCCCAGTGGGCTCTGTCATAGCGCGCAAGTAGTGCCTGTGAGTTCGCGATGCGCCACTGGTTTGCAGCTTGTGCTGCGACTCTTTTACCAGCTGCATCGAACTTGCGGCTTTCTTTATCTGGGGGTGGTGCATCTCCAGATGTGTGAGAGTTGGCCCTTTTCCTAGCTGCTCCTACAACGACAGAGTCTGGTGGCAGCTGTGTAGTGATGAAAGCCGGGTCTGTAGGAGGCGCCTTATACTTTTTTCCCACCCTTGGTGTGATTGCCCTACTTTTGACCGGCTCCTTAAAGATGTCTTTTGCGTGCCGGAGCATACCAGGGAGCATAGGCAGGCTTTGGTAGGAGCTGTGGGTGGAGGAGAGTGTGTTAAATAAGAAATCATCCTCGACTTGTTCTGAGTGGAGGCTTACGTTGTGAAATTGTGCTGCTCTAGCCACCACTTGAGAATACGCGGTGCTGTCTTCTGGTGGAGATGGCTTTGTAGGGTATGCCTCCGGACTGTTATCTGACACTGGGGCGTCGTATAGGTCCCATGCGTCCTGATCTTGGTCACCCTGGCTCATGGTGGTGTGAGCTGGGGAGTGTGATGGAGTTTGTGCTGGTGAGACGTTAATCACAGGCGAAGGAGAGGGTGGTGGGGTAACTTTTCACCACTTTTGGTTGTGGTGTTTGTTCCGTCTGGAACTCCAACCTTCTCTTTCTCCTAATGGGGGGAAGGGTGCTTATTTTTCCTGTCCCCTGCTGTATGAAGATACGCTTTTGCGTATGGTCCACATCAGTTGCTTGCAGCTCTTCCTCAAACCTATGCTTCTGCATTTGGGAGGTTAGCGAGTGCTCTTCTGTATAAGAGCCTGAAGCTGGGTCGCTTGCAGTTTGTTTCGGCATCGAAACCCTGTCTGCGTGTTTTTTCGGCTCCGAGGTGACTCTTTTCTTTTTCGGGGCCGAAACCTCTCGGCGTCGATCTGTTTCGGTGCCGCTGTCTCGGCGTCGAGCCGTGTCGGCACCGGCATCTCGGTGTCGAGGCTTGTCTCCAGCACTTTCTCGGTCCCGAGAAGGCTGCGTGCCGGTGTCTCGACCGGAGTCGGACGATCTCGGCACTGTGTGGGCCTTTTTCGGTGCCGACGGGCGGTCACCGAATTTATGGGTGGAGCCATGGCCTGGTGGCAGTGGCGTCCCCTGGGCCTTGTAAATGTTCTTCTGAGTGGATTTCGACGTCTTACTCACGGTTTGTGTATCGTCGAATCCTTCGGAGTCCGAGTCTTGGATCGAGAAGGTACCTTCTTCTTCCTGTTCCTCGAACTCCCGTTGGGCTGTCGGTGCGGACGCCATCTGAAGTCTTCTGGCTCGACGGTCTCGGAGTGTTTTTCGGGACCGGAACGCACGACAGGCCTCGCAGGTGTCTTCGCTGTGCTCAGGTGACAGGCACAGGTTGCAGACCAAGTGTTGGTCTGTGTAAGGGTACTTATTGTGGCATTTGGGGCAGAAACGGAACGGGGTCCGTTCCATCGGCGTTCTTCAGCACGCGGTCGGGCCGACCAGGCCCCGACGGAGGATCGAAAAACTACCCCGAAGGGCACCGGAGCTCTTCGATCTTCGATGCGGTGTGGAATCTAAGTACGCCGATCCCGAACGCAACAATACCGACGAAAATCTTCCGAAATTAGCTAATTTTCCGTTCCGAAACTCGGAGCGACAGGAACACGTCCGAACCCGATGGCGGAAAAAAAACAATCGAAGATGGAGTCGACGCCCATGCGCAATGGGGACAAAAGGAGGAGTCACTCGGTCCCGTGACTCGAAAGACTTCTTCGAAGAAAAACAACTTGTAACACTCCGGCCCAACACCAGATGGCGAGCTATTGCAGAACATGCGTATCTACAGCGACAGATGCCATCGAACATATAGTTTCAGCCATTATGTTTCCCTAATGATGGGACTTCTTCAGGGTCAACTGGTAAACACCTAGATATAGATCATCAGGAATTACTGTTCTGGTCAGGAGACCCCCATATAGATAGAGCTACAATGGAAAGATGTCTTGATAAGCAGCTCTCATGTACTGGTGAAATGGATAAGTCATTCAGCGGTTACCAGTATGGAATTCTAGAAGGATTATACAGAATATAACAAACATACACATCTTGCTAAATCTGTTTTTGTTTAGGTAACATAAAGGTAACCTGACATATGGGGTACAATGCACCACTGCTCTAAATAATGTAAACGCAAAACAAAGGCAGGCCTAGAAATGAGCAGCCTGGGAAAGGCAAGGTTAGACATCAAATACGAATATGGCATCTGTGCATAACGCAAGAAATGGGACACAAAAAGAAACATGGAAATGTTTATTTTGTTGTGGGGTACCACTGCACAAAAAAACAAGTGTCTAAATGGATGATAATGATCAGCGCTAAGCCACAAATTCATAAAGTTATGCCTTAATTCTGTATGGGTTTAATCTAACAACAAGAAAGGTGCATCCACTGAAGTTTCACAAGAAGATGTCCATCCATGAAACAGTATCATGTGTGCAGGTGTGTGGTGGATCAGTTAACACAAGGAGATATAGCTTGAAACACCACAACATACATGACCTGTGCCAGGACATCTTGACATCTGAAAGGAAATAATGGACTACATTTTGTACTTCCAAATCTCAGAGAATTAATCACATTAGGTCTGATGTCAACATATATGTGTGAATTCACCGCAAGCCACTCTCTTGGTGTACTTGAGAAACTCACCAATAAAAGCTGCTCGGCTTGCTGCAGACAAATATAAATTGAGGTCTATTTTCTTTCACATTATGTGTTACTTTGAACTCCACCAGTTATAAATGAAGTCAAACTCTTTGCTTTGGATTATATGAAGCTTCATATAAATTTACAACTCTATACCTCTCTGGAATGTACGGACCCTGTACTCAGAGTGCGGACTGCTACTCAGTACAGGGCAGAACAGGACTCAATAGTGCAACAGCATTGTAAAGTTATGCAAAAGTGACCACATGATGCTGAGAAACCAGATTGCCCATCTCCTCCTTTAGTTCTATAAACCATGTCAATCTCATACTTTAGTCCAGCTCAAGTACACGAAGACTTTTACAATGCATGAGCTTGTTAGCCAAAGATGAGAACTATGGTGCTCAGGTGACCGAGAGGCATATGGTCACTTTCTACAACTTCCCATAAGTCCTGACTATCCGTACCCCATAAAGAATACTGCAGCCCATGAAGAAAGAAACCTTGAGGAATTGGCAGGGAGTACAAAAGAAACAGCTATGCTCATCAAGAGTCAGTAACAAAGTGACAATCGACAAAATCATGAATTAAGTTAACCTATTGCAAGAAATTCTTTGCATCTCTCCTACAACAGTTTGGTAAAGATTTAATTTGAAAAGTTGCAGATAGCTTAACATTGTAATATTCAAGCTCACGTCTAAACTCTTCTTTCCACCTCCACACAGTCAAGAGCCATTTTGAAAAACAAATACAAGACCGCGTGTTCGAACACAATTAAACTAGTAGCAGAGCAGCTACTGGTGTAATACCCTGCTCCATTTCAAGACAGACTTCATCTGTGCCTCAGATCTCCTCAGGTTGGGCTAAGACACAGGAGTTGGCATGGTAGAGCAAAAGGGTGAGACATCCTTTTATAGTCCAGAATCAAACTTCCGGCCCATATCAGGTTACTTCTTCTGATGGGTGAGGGAAACGTAGTTCATATCCCTGAAAATGAAACAAAAAAGGAATAACTATTACACAGACTATTTAAGAATAAAACTTACCATACTTGCCATATCTAGGTGTCCACAATCGGTGGTAAAAGGGGCTTCATAAGCACATCTCAAAAGCAGTATATAAAATGCGAAGCCCCAAGATTTCCGAAAAACACAAGCTGATGAGAGTGCGCATGTCATGGTATTCTGGAATTCAGGTACTTGTACCCGTGTAAGCTGCTCTGTGTATGAAGCATAACGTTTAATTAAAATATTGTGAACAAACCAAGACATGTCGCTCAAAAACTATAACAAATTGGTAAAGCCTGGGCTACAGAGTGATGGGCAGGGAGAAAATGCAAGTATGTTTGAAATTGTACAAAGCACATTACTATAAAATTCCTCATGTTTTTAAGTCTTCATCAATTTGCCTTCCAGTGATAAGGGAACAGGGTCCAAAAAAGGCGTAAAGAAAACGAGGCATACCCCGCTTTAAGGCTTTTTGCCACGAGCATGACCCAACACACCGATAGTCACAGTTCTGAGAGACCAAACCTGGTCAGGACTGAACCCACAGATTAGCTGTGCTCCCAGGTTAGCATTTGCACCCCAGTGGGCGACAGGATAACTCCAGGCATTCTCAATGGCTGTTTTGATTGATCAAAATGACTTTCTAGGATAGGGAAAGCTCATGGTCTTTGTTGAGTAATAGATACAACCCAACTGGATGCTTACATCGTAGCATTAGAAAATCATGGCAGTCCCTGGACTCTTTTCATACACACTCTTTCTGGTCATAGTTCATCATGTGTGTTTGTCATCTGCTGAATAGTGAGTCAATCTATGCTTTATATTTCATAAGGTGTTTGCTTAACATGATCTGAAACCCAAGCTAGGCCAATGAACACCCATTTTGCGTTGTACCAACAGGGTCTATGTAACTAAGAGTATGACCGTGTGCATGGCCTCAAAACTATTTATAACAAGCCAATGGAGTCTAACTCTAATGTCTTATAGAGACATAGCACAAGTTAAACTTAATTCCCCCTAATTTACATTTGTTTTCTTCCCAAACTCTTTTCTGGGCACAGAACCTCTTGAGCTGAGGTGGCCAAAAATGTGCTCAGTGGATGGTGCTTTACCGACAAGTAACATTTCAGTCACACATCGCCTCCATTTCATTAATTTCAGTTACTCTCAGGTCCCACTACATGCAGACGTGCTACAGACTCTTGTGCTTGCAGGTAAATTAGTTATCAAACCTGAACAAGTGTGAAAACTGCAGATCATGAGCAGAGTCGCATATTAGTTTCATAGGAGGGTTGTAAGAACACTGATGACTTTTGCCACGGTCGCCTCTTGAGGTCCAAGAACAGAGATGTAACGACCACCAAATGGCCAGATCGCGGTTTATGGTCATGGAATCAGTGTTGAGAAGGTCCCTAGAAAGCAGCAGTTTGTGCTCTGCATCTTCTTTCCAATATTTAATATTAACCAATAATTTTCCTAATTGACGAAGTCCATTAGCGAGAAGGCATAGTTGTCCACCTAAGTATAAATTCTAATATATCATCTGACCATTGTATCATGGTCAAAATATTACGACTACAAAAATACCATGGACAAAAATATTGAAGGTAAGCATACACATTTGTTTTAAAATAATAAAATATCAATTACTATATTTTTATTATGTTGTTTTACTGTATTGCATTATGTTTTCATTTCATTATTTATGTTATTGTGAAACGTAGTTTAATTATTTTTTTTTTTTTTATAAAGTATATAGAGTAATATATAATTTTGTTTACGAGTTGTCTGGTTTATTGGGGGATGGTTGGGTAAGTTTTTTTTTTCTTCCCCAAACTATATATGAATGTTAACTGATTAACAAGATAAATATTACATTTATTTTCTTTGTTATTCGGTTGCGCGTTTAAATTTTTTTTTATCATGTAATGTTACTTTAAAGCTGTGGTGGTTACTGCAAGATTGGGTAGGTAGTATTTAAAATACAATTTCAGTAGGTACGCAAATATGATTGGAAATATTCTTTAGTACGTCCGAATGTTAAATTGTAAAATTGTTATATATTTATTTTAAACTTTTTTTTTTATTTAAGGGTTCTGAGTTAGTTTGGGTAGGTAGTGTTATTTTTGAAGCACAATAGGATTATTATTAACGTTTTATATTTGTAATGTTTGACAGTGCTATTTATTTACTTGCTATATAGTTTTACAAATATTTGTATTTTTGGGACGTGGGGTGTACTGCAAGATTGGATGGGTAGTCTTTGAATTAAGATATTCATTGATTTATATTAATCAGTATCTGTATTAATTATGTTAATGTTGAACTTAAAAATTAATATAATATTGTTTTTAAACTTATTGAACTTTGAAATTGCATGCTGAATTTCTAAAACAATTATTTCATTCCGTATTAAGGGTTGTGGGTTTCTGAAGGAAATGGGTGGCTAGTATCTTAAAAATATGATTACATTTGACTTAATGTAAACGTAAAATATGTTTAAATAATGTGAGAGAGGAGAGTGAGGAATACTTTCTATTTTGAAAACGATTTAGGTAATAATTAGATTTTTTTAATGTTGATGTATTTGTAAATTAATAATTTTTTCCAACTGTATGACACTGAACTGTTTAGTTTTTAAAAAGTTAATATTTTGATTTTTGCAATAACGTTAATGGGTACTTCTAATATGGAGGTAGTGAATTTGACACCCTTCTCTGCACCCCACCAAAATGTTCACAATTTAACAATTGTTTGTTAAACCGGAGTTAGAATTGAAAATATGCTCTTCACCCTCATATATGTATGTTCCCAATGTTTGTTGGAAAGGAGTTAGAATAGTACACCTCCCCCATACTGGTTGTTAGAAAGGAGTGCATATCCCAAACTGATATTCCACTCCCCTGCATGTGTGGCTATTTTTCATAGGCAGAAAGCCTACTAGATGCCAGGGAATAGTGGGGTGGTGGCTACCAACCAGCATGGGCATGGTTATGCCCCCACCCCCAAATGAAGGGGGTAACAGTCTTTCAGCTCTCCCCCCACACACTAAAACATCCTATCCCACGGCAAGCAAGAGGACATTTGATTATTTGGGGTTTTGGTTTTACATTTGGGCCATGAGAGCTTGTTTAACTCTCAAAATCGTCCCACTTGGAATGGTGAGGGCTGCACTTTTTGGACTTTGGGACGCTGCCTTGTAGAAAAATCTACGAGACTTAGACACATCTGAAAACTAAACATCTGGGTGAGGCCAGGGTGGTGTGCTTCACATGCACCCGCACAATTTTCTTACCCACAATGCCCTGGAAACCTCCAACTTTGCTTGAAATCACATAATTTTCCCACATTTTTGTGATGGAACCTTCCGGAATCTGCAGGAATCCACAAAATTCCTACCACCCAGCATTGTTGCATCTATACCGATAAAAATTCTGCCCCACTTGTCAGCCTAAAAACTTTTTTTTTTCCCCCCCAAACTGCCCTTTTGGACCCGCTTTGGTTCCCCCTCATTTTCGACGTTTTTGGCTCTTCCCTGTCACAGGCACTTGGCCCACCTACACAAGTGAGGTATCATTTTTATTGGGAAACTGAGGGGTACGTTGGGTGGTGGGAAATTTGTGCCGGTGCGGTGATCCCACACAGAAATGAGCGAAAATTTTGATTTTTTTTTTTTTTAGCAAAATTTGAGGTTTGCGGAGGATTCTGGGTAAGAAAACACTGGGGGATCCACATAAGTTACATCTCCCTGGGCTCCCTCAGGTGTCTAGTTTTCAGAAATGTTTGGGTTTGGTAGGTTTCCCTAGATGGCTGCTAAGCCCAGGACCAAAAACGCAGGTCAGAGATGTGCAAATAACCACTGCTTCTCAACACATTATCTTGTGCCCATTTTGGAAATACAAAGGTTTCCTTGATGTCCATTTTTCACTCTTTATAATTAACCAAATGAATGCTGTATACCCGGTATACAATGAAAACCCACTGCAAGGTGCTGTTCCTTTATTGGCTCTGGGTACCTAGAGTTCTTGATGAACCGACAAGCCCTAATATCCCTGCAACCAGAAGAGTCCAGCAGACCTAACGGTATATTGCATTCACAAATCTGACATTGCAGGAAAAAGTTAGAGTAAAACGTGGAGAAAAATGGCTGTTTTTTTCACCTCAATTTCAATATCGTTTTATTTCAGCTGTTATTTTCTGCAGGAAAACCTTGTAGGATCTACACAAATGACTCCATGCTGAATTCAGAATTTTGTCTACTTTTTAGACATGTTTAGCTGTCCGGGATCCAGCATTGTTTTCACACCCATTTCTGTCACTAACTGGAAGGAGGCTAAAAGCACATAAAATAGTAAAAATGGGGTATGCCCCAGTAAAATGCCCAAAATTGTGTTGAAAAATGTGGTTTTCTGATTCAAGTCTGCCTGTTCCTGAACGCTGGGAAGATGGTGATTTTAGAACTGCAAACCCTTTGTTGATGCCATTTTTAGAGAAAAAGCCACAAGCCTTCTTGTTACCCTTTTTTCCATTTCTTTTTTAAACAAAATTTTCGCTGTATTCTGGCTAATTTCTTGGTGTCCTCCAAAGTAACCCAGAAACTCTGGGTACCCCTAGAATCCCTAGGATACTGGGAAAAAAAGGACGCAAATTTGGCATCGGAAGCTTATGTGGACAAAAAGTTATGAGGGCCTAAGAGCGAACTGCCCCAAATAGCCAAAAAAAGGCCTGGCACCTGAGGGGGAAAAGGCCTGGCAGCAAAGGGGTTAAGGTGCTCCAATACCAATATTTATATCCCATATTGTTAATGAGTCATACGTCATGACTGCATCAATAAACAATTAATTTTAATACAGGCACCCATGCACTCTCACGAGGTAGCAGCTGCAGTTTTGTATTAAGGACACTAACAATTTGCTAAATTGTTATCCTCAGTACATTCATTTATAATCTTGGACAATTTCACCCATTCTGTGTGCGTTATTTCATAAAAAGCTACTTGAAGCATCATGAACGTTGGTCTAAATGAAGGAAATAACTTCTCCAAGGAGCAGTAAGATGGATAAAACGTGTCGGGAGATTTCATGCAAAGGCTGAACAGGTATTTATCCAACATTGAAATGTGAGTAAAATGTTTTGATTGAACTGCATCTACCACAAAACACTAGGGGAACTTGTGCAATGTGTTTAGTGTATGAGCCACACCACAGAGCAATTTTCTGAAGTTATATACGTTTTTTAAAAAAGCAGATGAATAGTCTTGCAAGAGCAAAATAAATTACTTCCCTATTCAAGAACTATCTAGCAAAAATACTTTGAAGTAAAAAAACAAAATAAGCTTTTTGCAATAAATGTGCCACATATTGCTGGAAAAAGTATGTTTCAAATCCCTAGTTTATATACATCTAGAGATCAGAATGAAGAAGAGAGGTTGACTGATGGAGATAATCATTTGCTGCAGCTCAAAGAAACAACCATTCACTGACCTGTTGCACTAATGTCCCAGGTCACAAACCCTTCATATGCTTTTGAAAGTAGTTGAGAGCTATCAATAAAATCTAAGCTAGAATCTTCCTCATGGACTTCGGGGAACAATAGTTTCAAAATATTTGCTTGCTCTGCAAACAGCACAAAGGTGTGATCCGCCAAAGATGAAATCATAGCATGCATATGGGACATCCCTCTGTCCACTTACACACAGCACCTTGGTGTTTTATTTTCACTTTATATTGACTTTGGTGAGATGGGCTCAGCTGTCCCAACTGTGTTACTATGTCTGTAACTGGTTTTGCTACAGTTCAGTGATACTGCAGTTGTTGCTCTCTGTTGACTGATAAATCATTATGCATGTGTAGATGTGTGAAAACGAATGAAGGATTCGGGATATGCACAGTTTTTGAGTGGGGATCGGGGTAAGCCAGGACGATACTTCATTTGGCCTCTGTAAATGTTAGTCTCTGACGGGGACAGAAGTGGTTGAGCTTAAACGATCGCAAGGACTCCCGTCTTATTTGTCAGTTCCCAACTAAGTACACTCCTACCAGATAACAGAGTTGCTCTCTGCAGGACAGTTTTAAACTTTTAAACTTCACATCAGTGAAGGGGATCTGCTAGACCCACAATTTCCATAAATAGTAGGCCTTGGAGCAGTAGTGGGCAGACTTCAAGGAGAAATACTCAAAGACTGCTCTGAACCAGATGTGGGGCAGGCCAGGCATGGTGAAGAACACTGGTGGGTCAAGAAGCCACTAGGTCCAGGGAGTTTTCGGTCTTTTATATTCGATGATGGTTTGGTGCGACACTGTCAGCAACCCAGTGGAATATCATAGATCCCGTTATCCTCCTCCAACTCCCTACAGTCGCTTTCAGTAATGTCTGGAGCAAGGGGGCACTGTACCTGATGCAGCACAGAGCCCTGGGAGGGCTTGCCTCAACACCTACTGCATCACCAAAATTGGTAAGATCCTACAAGCATGGTTTCTCAGAGAACAAGGAGATCCCATTTACAAGGACGTAAACCCCAAGCATCTGTTCTTCAAACCAGACAAGAGCCTATCTAGCAGCAGGGCCTCAGCAGCAGTCATCAGTTCACGCTTGAGAGTATTAATCACTAGAAAAGCAGCAGCAGTACCGTAGGGGCAAAGGTAACCACTCTGTGCAGCCTGACTAATGATGGCTTCACTGGTCCTGCAGCCGGCAGTGCACATTCACATTATCCATGTCTATCAAGCACATTGTTAAACTATCAAAAGTTTCTGTTTCTAGGCAATACCATTAATCAACCACAGCATGCCCTGAAGTAAGGACATTGTAATACTATATCTAAAAAGCCAATGCTTTTAACCACATTGATTACACAAGTGTGATTCCAGTGCAAGTGATGTATTGACCCTCCCTTTCTTCTGTTGTGGGATTCTCCCGTCAGTTCTTACTTGTCAAAGGCCAGTTCCTGCAGGTTCATCACAAGGCTGTCCGCGTTCAAGTAGACTTTGTTCTGCGAGGTTGCCAACTGCAGAGAGAGAATGAGAATGAAAATGTCACTTACCCAGTGTACATCTGTTCGTGGCATCAGTCGCAGTAGATTCGCATGTTCTGCAATAGCTCGCCATCTGGTGTTGGGCCGGAGTGTTACAAGTTGTTTTTCTTCGAAGAAGTCTTTCGAGTCACGGGACCGAGTGACTCCTCCTTTTGTCTCCATTGCGCATGGGCGTCGACTCCATCCTCGATTGTTTTTCCCCGCAGAGGGTGAGGTAGGAGTTGAATTGTAGTAATAGTGCCCATGCAATGGAGTGACTAAGTATGCACCTATTTAAGGTTGAGATGATACATATAGAAATAATTGAAGGTAACTTCCAAACTGCTACAGGCTCCCGGGGAGGCGGGTGGGCACATGCGAATCTACTGCGACTGATGCCACGAACAGATGTACACTGGGTAAGTGACATTTTCAGTTCGATGGCATCTGTCGCTGTAGATACGCATGTTCTGCATAGACTAGTAAGCAGTTATTTCCCCAAAAGCGGTGGATCAGCCTGTAGGAGTGGAAGTAGTCTGAAATAATGTCCTTAATACGGCTTGACCTACTGTGGCTTGTTGTGCGGATAACACGTCTACACAGTAGTGCTTGGTGAATGTGTGAGGCGTAGACCATGTGGCTGCCTTACATATTTCTTGCATTGGGATGTTTCCTAGAAAGGCCATGGTAGCACCTTTCTTTCTGGTTGAGTGTGCCCTTGGTGTAATGGGCAGCTGTCGTTTAGCTTTAAGGTAGCAGATTTGGATGCATTTAACTATCCATCTGGCTATACCTTGTTTTGAAATTGGGTTTCCTGCGTGAGGTTTTTGAAATGCAATAAAGAGTTGTTTAGTCTTTCTGATGTTTTTTGTTCTGTCAATGTAATACATTAATGCTCTTTTGACATCTAATGTATGTAGTGCCCTTTCAGCTACGGTATCTGGCTGTGGAAAGAACACTGGAAGTTCCACTGTTTGATTTAGATGGAACGGTGAAATAACCTTTGGCAAAAATTTAGGATTGGTCCTCAGGACGACTTTATTTTTGTGTAGTTGTATAAAAGGTTCTTGTATAGTAAACGCCTGAATCTCGCTTACTCTTCTCAGGGAAGTAATGGCGATGAGAAATGCCACCTTCCAGGTTAGGAACTGTATGTCGCAGGAGTGCATGGGTTCAAAAGGTGGACCCATAAGTCTAGTTAGGACAACATTTAGGTTCCATGAAGGAACAGGTGGTGTTCTTGGTGGTATAATTCTCCTAAGGCCCTCCATGAATGCTTTAATGACTGGTATTTTATATAGGGAAGTTGAATAGGTAGTCTGCAGGTATGCAGATATTGCTGCAAGGTGAATCTTAATGGAAGAGAAAGCTAGGTTAGATTTTTGTAAGTGAAGCAAGTAACCCACTACATGTTCTGGAGTTGTGTGTAATGGTTGTATTTGATTAATATGGCAGTAGCAAACAAACCTCTTCCATTTACTTGCATAGCAGTGCCTGGTGGATGGCCTTCTTGCTTGTTTTATGACTTCCATACATTCTTGAGTAAGTTGTAAGTGCCCGAATTCTAGGATTTCAGGAGCCAGATTGCTAGATTCAGCGATGCTGGATCTGGGTGTCTGATCTTTTGGTTGTGCTGTGTCAACAGATCTGGCCTGTTGGGCAATTTGATGCAGGGTACCACTGATAGGTCTAGCAGCGTTGTGTACCAGGGTTGCCTTGCCCAAGTTGGTGCTATCAATATGAGTTTGAGTTTGCTTTGACTGAGTTTGTTTACCAGGTAAGGAAGGAGAGGGAGAGGAGGAAAAGCGTAAGCAAATATCCCTGACCAGTTCATCCATAGGGCATTGCCTTGGGATTGTTTGTGTGGGTACCTGGATGCGAAGTTTTGGCATTTTGCGTTCTCCCTCGTCGCAAACAAGTCTATCTGAGGTGTTCCCCAGAGTTTGAAATAAGTGTTCAGAATTTGGGGGTGAATTTCCCATTCGTGGACCTGTTGGTGATCTCGAGAGAGATTGTCTGCGAGTTGATTTTGTATCCCTGGTATAAACTGTGCAATTAGGCGAATTTGGTTGTGAATTGCCCAATGCCAAATTTTTTGTGCTAGCAGGCTTAACTGCGTGGAGTGCGTCCCTCCCTGCTTGTTTAGATAATACATTGTTGTCATGTTGTCTGTTTTGACGAGAATGTATTTGTGAACGATTATTGGTTGGAAAGCTTTTAGTGCTTGAAAAACTGCTAGAAGTTCTAGGTGATTGATATGCAGTTTTGTTTGATGTACGTTCCATTGTCCTTGTATGCTGTGTTGATCGAGGTGTGCTCCCCACCCTGTCATGGAAGCATCTGTTGTTATTACGTATTGTGGCACTGGGTCTTGGAAAGGCCGCCCCTTGTTTAAATTTATGTTGTTCCACCACAGAAGCGAGAGGTAAGTTTGGCGGTCTATTAACACCAGATCTAGAAGGTGACCCTGTGCTTGAGACCACTGTGATGCTAGGCATTGTTGTAAGGGCCTCATGTGCAGTCTTGCGTTTGGGACAATGGCTATGCATGATGACATCATGCCTAGGAGTTGTAATACCATCTTTGCCTGTATCTTTTGTGTTGGATACATGCGTTGTATGATGGTGTTGAAATTTTGAATTCTTTGTGGACTTGGAGTGGCTACTCCCTTTGATGTGTCTATTATGGCTCCCAGGTATTGTTGTACCTTGCGTGGCAGAATTTTGGATTTTGTGAAATTGACGGTGAACCCGAGTTTGAAGAGGGTTTGTATGATCTGATTTGTGTGATTTGAGCACTGTATGAACGAATGGGCCTTGATTAGCCAGTCGTCCAAATATGGGAACACATGTATTTGCTGCCTTCTTATGTGTGCAGCGACTACCGCTAGACATTTGGTAAAGACTCTTGGTGCGGTTGTTAATCCGAAAGGCAGTACCTTGAATTGGTAATGTATTCCTTTGAATACAAACCTTAGGTATTTCCTGTGAGATGGGTGTATTGGTATATGGAAATAAGCATCCTTGAGGTCTAAAGTTGCCATGTAGTCGTGTAGTTTTAGCAATGGCAATACTTCTTGTAGTGTGACCATGTGGAAGTGGTCTGATTTGATGAATGTGTTCACTACTCTGAGGTCTAGGATTGGTCTCAGCGTTTTGTCCTTCTTTGGTATCAGAAAGTACAGTGAGTAAACTCCTGTGTTTATCTGTGTGTTTGGCACTAATTCGATTGCATTCTTTTGCAATAGTGCCTGCACTTCTATCTCCAGGAGATTGGAATGGTGTGTTGTTAAATTTTGTGCTTTTGGTGGTATGTTTGGAGGGAATTGTAGAAATTCTATGCAATAACCATGTTGGATAATTGCTAGAACCCAAGTGTCTGTAGTGATTTCCTCCCATGCTTTGTAATAATGACCTATTCTTCCCCCCACTGGTGTTGTGTGGAGGGGGTGAGTGACATGTGAGTCATTGTTTAGTAGTAGGGGTTTTGGGGCTTTGAAATCTCCCTCTATTTCTAGGGAATTGCCCTCCTCTATATTGTCCCCGAAAACCTCCTCTATACTGTCCCTGGTAACTGGACGGTGTTGCTTGTGAGGTGCTGGCTTGTGTGCTTTGACCCCGAAACCCCCCTCGAAAGGGCGTTTTACGGAATGTGCTGTAATTCCCTCTGCTCTGCGGGGAGTAGAGTGCGCCCATGGCTTTGGCAGTGTCCGTATCTTTTTTGAGTTTCTCAATCGCTGTGTCCACTTCTGGACCGAACAGTTCTTTTTCATTAAAAGGCATATTGAGAACTGCTTGTTGAATCTCTGGTTTAAATCCAGACGTTCGGAGCCATGCATGCCGTCTGATAGTTACAGATGTATTAATTGTCCGTGCAGCTGTATCTGCAGCGTCCATGGAGGAACGTATCTGGTTGTTGGAGATGGTCTGTCCCTCCTCAACCACTTGTTTCGCCCTATTTTGGAAGTCCTTGGGCAGATGTTCAATGAGATGTTGCATCTCGTCCCAGTGGGCTCTGTCATAGCGCGCAAGTAGTGCCTGGGAGTTCGCGATGCGCCACTGGTTTGCAGCTTGTGCTGCGACTCTTTTACCAGCTGCATCGAACTTGCGGCTTTCTTTATCTGGGGGTGGTGCATCTCCAGATGTGTGAGAGTTGGCCCTTTTCCTAGCTGCTCCTACAACAACAGAGTCTGGTGGCAGCTGTGTAGTGATGAAAACCGGGTCCGTAGGAGGCGGCTTATACTTCTTTTCCACCCTTGGCGTGATTGCCCTACTTTTGACCGGCTCCTTAAATATGTCTTTTGCGTGCCGGAGCATACCAGGGAGCATAGGCAGGCTTTGGTAGGAGCTGTGGGTGGAGGAGAGTGTGTTGAACAAGAAATCATCCTCGACCTGTTCTGAGTGGAGGCTTACGTTATGAAATTGTGCTGCTCTGGCCACCACCTGAGAGTACGCGGTGCTGTCTTCTGGTGGAGATGGCTTTGTAGGGTAGGCCTCCGGGCTGTTATCTGACACTGGGGCATCGTATAGGTCCCATGCGTCCTGATCTTGGTCACCCTGGCTCATGGTGGTGTGAGCTGGGGAGTGAGATGGAGTTTGTGCTGGTGAAACGGTAATCACGGGCGGAGGAGAGGGTGGTGGTGTAATTCTTTTAACCACTTTTGGTTGTGGTGCTTGTTCCGTCTGGAACTCCAACCTTCTCTTTCTCCTAATGGGGGGAAGGGTGCTTATTTTTCCTGTCCCCTGCTGAATGAAGATACGCTTTTGCGTATGGTCCACATCAGTTGCTTGTAGCTCTTCCTCAAACCTATGCTTTTGCATTTGGGAGGTTAGCGAGTGCTCTTCTGTATAAGAGCCTGAAGCTGGGTCGCTTGCAGTTTGTTTCGGCGTTGAAACTTTGTCTGCGTGTTTTTTCGGCTCCGAGGTGACTTTTTTCCTTTTCGGGGCCGAAACCTCTCGGCGTCGATCTGTTTCGGTGCCGCTGTCTCGGCGTCGAGCCGTGTCCACACCGGCATCTCGGTGTCGAGGCTTGTCTCCAGCACTTTCTCGGTCCCGAGAAGGCTGCGTGCCGGTGTCTCGACCGGAGTCGGACGATCTCGGCACTGTTTTGGCCTTTTTCGGTGCCGACGGTCGGTCACCGAATTTATGGGTGGAGCCATGGCCTGGTGGCAGTGGCGTCCCCTGGGCCTTGTAAATGTTTCTTTGTGTGGTTTTCGACGTCTTACTCACGGTTTGTGTGTCGTCGAATCCTTCGGAGTCTGAGTCTTGGATCGAGAAGGTACCTTCTTCTTCCTGTTCCTCGAACTCCCGTTGGGCTGTCGGTGCGGACGCCATTTGAAGTCTTCTGGCTCGACGGTCTCGGAGTGTTTTTCGGGACCGGAACGCACGACAGGCCTCGCAGGTGTCTTCGCTGTGCTCAGGTGACAGGCACAGGTTGCAGACCAAGTGTTGGTCTGTGTAGGGGTATTTATTGTGGCATTTGGGGCAGAAACGAAACGGGGTCCGTTCCATCGGCGTTCTTCAGCACGCGGTCGGGCCGACCAGGCCCCGACGGAGGATCGAAAAACTACCCCGAAGGGCACCGGAGCTCTTCGATCTTCGATGCGGTGTGGAATCTAAGTACGCCGATCCCGAACGCAACAATACCGACGAAAATCTTCCGAAATTAGCTAATTTTCCGTTCCGAAACTCGGAGCGACAGGAACACGTCCGAACCCGATGGCGGAAAAAAAACAATCGAGGATGGAGTCGACGCCCATGCGCAATGGAGACAAAAGGAGGAGTCACTCGGTCCCGTGACTCGAAAGACTTCTTCGAAGAAAAACAACTTGTAACACTCCGGCCCAACACCAGATGGCGAGCTATTGCAGAACATGCGTATCTACAGCGACAGATGCCATCGAACATTAAATTACATCTGTTTATGCAGATTGGGTGGGAGCAGAGACAGATAAGGAACAACCTAAGACTCCCTGACTATCAATCAATGGAGGAACTCGTTGTATAGCTCATTTGTCACAGACCCAGCTAGTGTAAGTTTTGTATGGCATGAAGGAATTAGACTCCGTCTTCAGACAAAGATGCACTGCATACAGGTCGTTTGGATATTCCAAGGTCAGCAGGAGTTTCAACCAGAAATATATGGACTTTCAAGACCTCCTGCTATACTGATGGAAAAGTGTGGATAAACAGCACAATAACTCATTAGAATATACATACAGAGTCCCGTCCCTGGATCCATCCTATCTACTTTGCCAAAACCTTCTTTTTAGCAATTAAAATAGAAAACTTTCTGAAAGATTTGCATTGTTATACCTGCATCAAGATGGAGCATCCTTCCCTACCACGCCACCTCCATATTTCAGCAGCATTTAATAAGTCAACCAAGCAACTCTCTTAATAATCCTGGAACTATGGATAAGATTAAGCAGCACTGTCTTGAGATCTAAACAACCCCCCCAAACAAATCTGACAAACTTTCTTCCAAGTCCCCCCATCTCTCTCAGAGTCCATACTTCCCCTGGGCTATTCGAGCTGTACCTGAAACCACCAGGGTCACTACTGAGACAACCAGGCATATTTTAACCCCACTAGGCAGATGACACGCAACTGTTGCTAACATTTACTTCTAGTTAACCTGTCGAACATTCTGAAATGCCTTTCCATCCAAGATACCCTTACCCGCCGGGAAAACAATCTCTTGAAGACTAAAGTTCCTCCTCCTCTCTCCAAAACGCTATACACCAGTTAAAGACTGATGGCTTCAAGCTTCACTCAGACTAAATTCCAAACCCACCAACATCAATAGTGCTAAATGCTTGGCCTTCATCCAAGAGCAGACTAATTAAAAATTGTGTTTCACACCATAGTCCTCCTGACACAGAGCTATGAAATTTCCCTTCTGGTGTTCAGCCCAACACTGCAACTTGCTCCCCTACAACTAGTCCTCAACTCCGTTACCCACTTTATAACCAGCACAATACAATTAAACCAGATCACCCAAATTCTACAAGAACTTAACTGTCCTCCCTCCCCCAATCGAGTTTCAAAGAAACTGTGGGTTCTCCCTTCAGCCTCACTGTTGGCCCTCGCTTGCTTAGAAGCGCTGACCTCTTTCTCCTGGAAACACAAGCTTTTAGGATAGAAACACTGCATGACCCCTCCTCTGAAAGCAGCCCTCCAATCTGGAACACCATAACCCCCTTCATCTACTCTTCTGACAAGACTTCAAGCACTGTATGGCCGTCTGCTACTCAGAACTTTCTTCCCAACCTAAGATTCCATTACCTCTCACTACTTAAGTTCCCTAAAGAACATTTCGAGAGATATCATGATCTGATCTTACTTCTAATACGCAGTGCCCTCCAACAACTACGACACAACAAGAAAAAAATTAATTGACTTGACCGACACTCATTAAAAGTCCAATAATAAGCACTTATTTGAAACATATCTGTTCTCCATCATATATTTAACCTATTGATGTGAACATATTGTTTATGGATAGCTGTTAAATGTCCTCCTTTTAATTGTAAAGCTCACCAATATACCGGTGGGTCTGGTTCACAATATATAAAACTACAATTTAACTAAATACGTACATTCCAGTATGACCACGTTCAAATGCACCTCTAATTCCACTTAAACATCCTCTAAACAATTTAACAAATATAAAATGACATGCACGGTTGGACTACGCCCCTAGAAGACCAATCAGAACGATTATAATCATGTTATTAATGCTCATTAAAAAATCCGGTTCAAAGCAATGTATCCAATACACTTCTAGTCCATTCGTTAATGTACATATTTAAACCCAGTATATGTATTCAGTGATGTACAGAGATTATCACTAGTGTTTCACTGATACATTTCTATATTTATTGATTCAATTGTGTTTTATGAAAATAATTCCCCAAGAAAGTCATCCAACCCCTTCTTTATTATTTTGTAAAGTAAACTGCAACTTTTATTTCACAATTAAAACCCATCACATGCATAGAGACAAATTTGGTTTGTGGTGTGCGGCATTAGATACAAGAGTAGCACATCAAAATGTACCCCAGACTCGAGAGCCAAAACACAAATCATAAAAATAATAATTGATTTATATAATTTGTATGTGAATATTTGAAGTCACAAGGAGCTATTTATTCAGAGTTGTGTCAAGCACTGACATCCCTGAGATCATTCAGAACAATAAAAGGAAGAGTCAAAGCCCGAGGAGGGGTAGTAAAGTACTCAGATGCAGAGGGTTGAGTACAGTCAAATTTCAAGAAGATTGTAAATTTGTCAATTGCTCTCAACACTAGTTTAACACAGAATGGGGAAAATGTTCTTTTTAGTACCAACAATCAGATGAGACACACAGGCTGTGGAAGTTTTGAGAGTTGAACTCCTCATGATCGCCCGCAATATTTCAGTCTCTTGAAAAAGCGTTGCGAGATCATCTGCGAGTCGAACACTCGTTGCTTGCGGACTGGTAACGGGGAGCCATCATTTAGACCTTGACAGAACCTTTGCTCAAGTAAGATTTGTGCATGAAGTAGAGTCTTTCAAACTTCAGTCTGGATTGTAACATGGTTGGTGGATAATTTATAGAGATGGTTTGACATGGTCAAGTTTCTGGTAGCACAAGCAGAATCTGGCAGCCTGTTTTACACTCCGAAGCCTCAAAACAAGCCTTTTGAGAAGGCTGGTATAGGCTGACAGGTAATGTCCAGGTTAGCCCTTCTCCACACCTTGATCTAAATCAGCTGTAGGGTTACTTTGCTTCAAGAAAATAATTTTATGACAAAGAAATAACAGACAGTATGCTCCCTTCACAACAACACTGACTTTAGGGTTGGCATTAGATGAGCCCCGATGTTTCGGACGTTTGTGTATTGAATTTGGGGGCGAAAACAGCAGCCATTAAAGCCAGATGGCAGCAGTATCCACAGCGCGTGCATCTATAGCTACACAAGCGATGAACAAATAATTTATTTTAAGTTGTTGCTGCTTGATATACCCACGGGAAGATCAAAATGTGAACCAAGGAAATAGTGAAATTTAATCTCCTTTAAAATGTCATCAACAAACCAAATTACAGAATTAGTAACAGGGTGGCTCAGCTTCACTTCTCCTTGCCCCAAGTCAAGCTTTTGAACCTTCATATGGCTCCTCATTTGTGAAGACAGCCTTAAACATCCTAAAAACAAAATCTATATACACTCCACCTGACCACTTGCGCGTCCCCAAAGAACAAATATGGTTACACCCATCTACTTACTGCACAGGGTTAACAGCACAACAAGAGTTACTTCACTAACAGCACATAGCGATGTTTTTGTCTCCCCAACACTGGAGAGGAGATAGAAAACACTGGACAACAATGACACCATGTTTCCACATTTTCAGCAGCAAGACAAACTACTGTGCCTGACTGTCTTGACAAATGAAGACCTCAGGATGAATTTGTTCCTGTGAGGGATACAGGTGAAGGCTTTACTAAAGTTTAGGCCATAATATTCCTTGGGCTTTGACAGGACACAAGCCAATTAACACCCTTATGTGCAAAACTGAATAGATTGTTAACAGTGAGTAATTGTCATACATATGATCAGACTTATTACACCAAACAGGAAGTAAGCTGAGGCCATGAAATGTTTATCTCTTGGTGTTCGATCAATTACTGGGAGATGATGGAGTTCAAATTTAAGATGCTAGGAGATGTAAGGCTCATGACCCAAGTTATTCTTCAGGTCAAACGTGAGAGTTGTGTGTTATATATTTTAACTAAGTATTACGGTACCCATCAGAATAGACAGACAAATATTGGTCACGTCTTTCAAAACAAATAAACAAGGCCAATCAAAACAAAGAAACCTGGTTACTCAAAACAAAGACTTGAGTCGTCATACCGTCTTTGCAATGTTCTGCGCAGCTCGGATCCTCCTCAGCTTGAGGTAACCTGGATTTGTACTGATTGCCTTCCCAATCTGGAAAAGAAATGAGCTGTTGTGAGGAACAGGGCACAACAGAGGAGGATAATACATGTACAAACGAGGAGGAACAACTCACCCATTTCAGATGCATCATTTTCATGATGGAAACACTGCTCCCGCGTATAAAATGCACAAAGGATGCAGCAGAGCGTTTTTTGTTTTTTTACAAGATTACAAACTGAAACATTACTTACCTGTCATAATATTTTCCTTCTTACAATAGTCCTCATTCCGGTGGATGAAGGGAGATTCCACAGCTCACTGAAATTGTAGTAAAAAAAAAAAAAACAAAAAAAAATCTTTCTATTCTTTGAGAAGTAAAAGTTACGTACCTTCAGTAACGATTTATCTGGTAGAGACATATTCTAATTGCAGATTCCTTACCTTAGACTTTTCCCAGGCATCAGACTGGATCCGGAGATTTTTCCTTCAAGCAGTACCCCTGCGCGCAGTTAGGTGGTGTCGGTAGAGTCCGCGGGCGTCGTTGCCGTTGTGGTCGCCGTGATGACATCACAGACATATATAGGCGCCACTCTGGCGCGCTGACGTCAGTTTCTTTTCACGACTTTCCACGCCAGTAGTGCGGAGCCATGAAGAACACTGAGAATGGTGCGCCAAAACTAGGGCCCTTAGAGGGAAGTACCGGTCCTAGAAGTCAGTGCAAGGAGGATGGGCGGGTCGGTAAGGAATCTGCAACTAGAATGTGTCTCTACCAGATATATCATTACCGAAGGTAAGTAACTTGTACATCTGATAGACTTCTAGCTGCAGATTCCTTACCTTAGAATACCACCCCCGGTGGTGGGCTACGAACTAAGATCACACCAAAAAATCCTGCAGGACCGAATGGCCAAAATAGCCGTCCCCTGTGGACCCTACTGTCCAGGCAGGAATGCTTGGTGAACATATGTAAGGACGCCCACGTTGCGGCCTGGCAGATATCGAGGACTGGAACGGAGCGTGCTAACCCTGTGGTAGCAGCAGTTTCTCTGGTTGAATGCGCGCAAACCCTCAGGGGTTGCTTTTTCTTCAAAGCGTAGCACATCTTGATGCAGAGGGCTACCCATCGCGAGATGGTCCTCTTCTGCACCGCCTTCCCTTTCTTTGCACCCACATATCCCATGAAGAGTTCATTGTCCACCAGGAAATCTTTGGTACGATCTAGGTAGAACACCAATGCTCTTTTTGGAGCCAGATGGTGGAGTCTCTCCTCCTCATGAGAGATATGTGGGGGTGCGTAAAAAGTAGACAAGGTGATAGATTGGCCTGCGTGAAAGGGCATTACCACTTTGGGAAGAAAGGAAGCCCTGGTACGAAGCACCACTTTGTCAAGATGCACTGCTAGGAATGGTGGCTTCAAAGAAGGAGCCTGAAGCTCACTTACTCTGCAAGCAGAGGTGATGGCAATCAAGAAAGCTGTTTTAAGGGTTAAGAGCGGTAGAGGACAGTTGTGGAGCAGCTCTAAAGGGGCACACATGAGGTATGTGAGGACCAAGTTCAAATCCCACTGGGGCATGATGAACGGGGCGGAAGGAAACCTATGAGTGAGGCCTTTAAGAAACCTCCCAATAATGGGAGATTTGAAAAGAGAAGGTTGGTCAGGTAGCCTTAAGAAGGCAGAGATGGCAGACAAATATCCCTTGAGGATGCCCAGAGCAGAGCCCTGCTGGGCAAGAGAAAGAATAAAGAGGAGAACCTCTGAGAGAGGTACAGAGAGGGGATCAACAGGTTTGTTGATACACCATGCCACAAATTTCTTTCAACAATAGGCGTATACCATTGTGGTGGAGGGACGCCTGGCTGCCAAGATGACATTACAGACTTCGGCAGGAGCGGGGGGGGGGGGGTGGGGGGTTGGGGGAGGAGAGATCAAAAGCCGTCAACTGTCGCCGCTCATTCACCACGCACGGAGGCGGAGACTGGACAGGTTCAGGTGGATAACCGTCACCTGATGCTGCGACAGAAGATCCTCCCGAAGCGGCAGTCTGATCAGAGGATTGATGGCCATGCTCAATAGTTCGGAATACCAGACTCTTCGTGCCCAGTCCAGAGCCACCAAAATTACTTGGCCCGGTCTTAGCTGATCTTCTTCAGAACTTTGGACAGAAGTGGTATTGGCGGGAAGGCGTAGTGGAGGCCTGAGCGCCATTCGTGACGAAAATCATCACAGAGCGAGTGCCGCCTTGGAAACTCCAACGCGCAAAACAGCTGACATTGCGTGTTCTCTGCCGAGGCGAACAGATCTAACTAAGGCTCTCCCCACTGCTGAAGGAGACCCTGCGCCACCTCCGGATGGAGACGCCATTCGTGATAGACTATGCATCGAGGGCCGAGTTAGTCTGCTCTGACGTTCAGTGAACCACCAGGGAAGTGCCCTGGTGTTCCAGCCATGCCCAAAGGCGAGGAGCCTCTCGACAAAAATGGTCCACGACCCCACTCCGCCCTGCTGGTTGCAATACCACATGGTGGTGGTGTAGTCAGTAAACACCTGCACCACTTTCCGTTTGAGAGAGGGAAGGAATGCTTTCAATGCAAGTCGGATCGCCAGGAGCTCCAAAAAGTTGATGTGGAGCCCAGACTCCGCCCGGAGACCAGAGGCCTCTGATCTCCACCTCTCCCATGTGGCCACCCCATCCCAGGAGTGATGCATCTGTCACTACTGTGAGATCTGGTTGAGGAAGGGAGAGGGATCTGCCATTGACCCAATCTGGATTCAACAACCACCACTGCAGGTCTTTCGCAGTTCCCTCGGAGATCTGAACCATGTCGGAGAGATTCCCCGGATGCTGCGCCCACTGGAACTTCAGGTCCCATTGCAGAGCCCGCATATGCCATCCTGCATGTTGGACCAGCAGGATGCAGGAGGCCTTGAGGCCCAGCAGCCTCAGTCATTCTCACCAAAATCCAGGATAGAGGCTGAAACATCGGTATCATAGCCTGAATATCCTGGACTCGATTTTCAGGAGGATAAGCTCAAAAGTGCAGTGTCCAGAACAGCTCGGATGAAAGGGAGTGTCTGAAAGGGAGTCAGGTGTGACTTCGGTACGTTGATAGTGAACCCTAGCGAATGCAGGAGGTTTGCAGTAGTCTGGAGGTGGGAGACGACTTTCAGGGGAGTGTCCGCCTTCAACAGCCAGTTGTCAAGTTAGGGGAAGACTGGAACTCCCGAACTGCCCTGAAGAGCTGCAACCACTACCATCACTTTTCTGAACACCCGAGGGGCGCTAGTAAGGCCAAAGGGGAGCACGGTGAACTAAAAGTGCTCGTGACCTACCACGAATCGTAGGTAACGTCTGTGGGCCGGGAGAATGGGAATATGGAAATAGGTGTCCTGCAAGTCCAACGCTACCATCCAATCTCCAGGGTCCAGGGCAGAAAGGACCTGAGCTAGGGTTAACATCTTGAATGAAAATGTCACTTACCCAGTGTACATCTGTTCGTGGCATTAGTCGCTGCAGATTCACATGTTGTGCATAGCCCGCCATCTGGTGTTGGGTCGGAGTGTTACAAGTTGTTTTTCTTCGAAGAAGTCTTTCGAGTCACGAGACCGAGGGACTCCTCCTCCTTTGCTTCCATTGCGCATGGGCGTCGACTCCATCTTCGATTGTTTTCTTTCCGCCATCGGGTGAATGAGGGACCGGAGGCCTAGGATAGGGCGAAGGCCCTTGTCCTTTTTGGGCACCAGAAAGTAGCAGGAATAGCAATCACGACCTACTTCTGGCACAGGGACCCTCTCTGTGGCTCCCTTGGCCAGGAGAGCCTTGACCTCCTTCCGGAGAAGTGCCAAAAGATCCTCCGATAGATGATCGAATTATGGTGGCATGGCTGGAGCAGAAGTTTCGAAGGGGAGGGAGTAGCCCCTTCGGACGATCTGTAAAACCCTCTTGTCTTTGGTAATGGATTCCCAGTGGGGCACGTGATGGTGAATCCTGCCGCCAACTGGTCCCAGATGTACCAAAGTATTAGGAAGGTTTTGAGGCAGAGGAGGGGGCGGGGATGAACTGGGCGGCCCGCTGACTCCCTGATCCACAAGCTCGGTGGATCCCGCGTCTGCGCAGGGGCTGTACAGCATGCGTGGGTCGGTGGCCCGGTGGAAATGGACGCAGTTGGGGGCCGCTTCTGTAGCCACAAAAGGAGCGAGAGGTGGACTGAGGGGGGTGAGGAGCAGCTGCGAGGCCAAGGGACCGACCCGTAGCCCGGGAATCCTTAAAACGCTTGAGCGCTGAGTCCGCCTTGTCTCCAAAAAGACGAGTGCCATCAAAGGGCATGTCCATCAAAGATTGCTGGACATCTCCCGAAAAGCCAGACGTCCTCAACCAGACGTGGCATCTCGGTGCCACCGTCGATGCAACTGATCTGCCTAGCGAGTCGGTCATATCCAGTCCACAACGTATCATGAACTTGGCTGTGTCTCTCCCATCTGTCATGGCTTGGGAGAGAACATTCCGGGCCTCTTCCGGAACTTGACGTAGCACTTGCGTGACCGTATCCCAGAGAGTATGGGAAAAGCGGCCCAAAAGGCATGCAGTGATCACGGACCGCAGCACTAGACTGGCAGAAGAAAACCTCATCTTCCCTAAATTGTCCAGTCGTTTTGATTCCCTGTCCGGGGGAGCGGTAGGGAATGCGCCAGAGGATGATGAAGCCTAGATGACAAGGCTCTTGGGCGTGGGGGTGTTGGGTAAGGAAATTTGGGTCATTCGGCGCAGGTCAATGGCAGCAGGCAATCATCCTATTCACAGGAGCCCCTTTGCTGGGTTTGGACCAGGACCCCAATAGGATGTCCGTAAGTGCATCATTGAAGGGAAGAAGGGGTTCAGAGTTGGAGGCCCCAGGCTGAAGTACTTCAGTCAGGAGGTTAGGCCTGACCTCCAGAGAAGGAAGCTCGAGGTTCAAAACCTTAGCCACCCTCCTCACCACCATAGAATAAGACGCTCCCTCCTCTGTAGCCAAGGTACGGGGAGAAAACATGCCAGTGTCAGGGAGGTGTCCAACCCACTGGCATCACCCAAATGCTGTACCCAGACCAGTTCAGGCTCAAGCTGGTCTTTTTTAAAGGGTCCAGCGACCCTGTACACTATCGCCGTATCCATACCCATAGGAATAGGGTTCAGGATCAATCCTGGGCACAGCGGAGCCCATGGAAAATGGAATCGGTGTCGAGCTACATCGTTTCGGCTCCGGGTCTATGGAATAAGTGTAGGGTCGACGGCGATTGTGGGCCCAATCGGCGCCTGGAGCGCCGATGTCTGACCCAACGCCGGGGAAGGTCGGGTTGGCACAACCGGCGTCAGGGCGTATCCGGAAGCGGATCCTGAGGTCCCCTCTGGAGTTGGGATTGATGTCGCCGATTTGGAACCCGAGAAGGCCCTCACCGACTCCCTTGGGCCCGAAGGCGCAGAGGGTGGGTCGGGCTGCCCAAGTATGAGGCACATGGCCTCATAGAACTCCTTAAGTTGGGCAGGTGTAGCACCAGCTCCCGGAAAATCGGGGCGGCGCAGAGCGGACCCAGGCTGAGGCTCCGAGGACAAAGGTCTAGAGCATTGACGCTCTTCTGCGAGCGACGGGGCGAAGTCGAAGAACGTTTCACCTTCTTCAACTTCTTCTTCTTCTCACCCGAATGTCCAGGTGACTTGGATGAAGAAGAATGGTGGTGACTCCGTGACCGGTCTCCTGACATTCCTCTCAAATAGAACAGAGAACAACGCAGAGTCGAGTGTTGGGCTGCCATGAACTTCAGGGACCGCTCCTTCAAAGCTTTGGGTTCATGGCCCGACACTCTGAGCACAACTTTGGTTGTGGTAAAGCTCCAAACACCAGAGCCACACGAGGTGCGGATCCGCAACGACATCATGCGGTGCCAGGAGTCGCAGGGCTTAAATCTGGTTTTATGGGACATCCCTAGACAAAAACCAAAACTCGTCAAACATGAATTCGACAAAATGTCATAGTTAGTCCAAAAATGACTGGGGTAGCTCTTCTCCAGATCTGTGCGTAGGCTGGCGTGGAAAGAAAAGAACTGACATCAGCGCGCCTGGGTGGCGCCTATATACGACTGTGACGTCATCACAGCGACCACGCCACCAACAACGCCCGCAGACTTGACCAATGCCACCTAATGGCATGCAGAGGTACTGCTCGAAGAAAAAATCTCCGGATTAAGTCTGACGCCTGGGGAAATTCTAAGGTAAGGAATCTGCAACTAGAAGTCTCTATCAGATTAAAGAGATTCTGGGGTGAGGCTGCAGACAAAATGTTGACGTGTCCCATTAAAATTAACAACCTGCATAAATATATTATGGCTGTCCCTCAAGTTGAGTCTGATGTTCAGTGTGGTTATCCCAATCTAGAGACCTATTATTACTGGTAACTAACTTTCCCTTCAGCATCAGAGGACTATCACCATAATTCGTAACAGTCAGGACCAACTGACAGGACGTACCTACAGGAAATTGAGACGCAGTAAAATGGATGAAATAAAGACTTGATTCACCACCTGTAAAAATTTGGTGCGGTGCTGGGGGAGTTTTCAATTCTGACAACTCCAAGTATAGAGTCCTTGCTCCCGGCATTGCTTATACTGGCCAAGATGCTAAGTAGTTTGTAGAAATAGGGCAATTTATTTAGGAGAAAAGGTATACGCCTGAAGTAGCAGACATAAAATTTGATCCATAATTTGTATTTAAGTGTTGGTAACCAGTACAGCTCACTTAAGACTGGGGCACTATGTACTTCAAAGGAAGGATCCTAGCTCTTTAAAAGACAACAGCAACCTTAAGAAGACCACATGCAAATTAAGGAGGACCTGCTAGATTAGCTTTGCCAATGTACAAGCAAGAAATAACTAGAATGTGGGCTGCAGTTCTCATTTAGACAGCTGGGATGTTTGATGTGTTTAAACCAGAGAAGGTGAGAAAACTAGTTGCTTGTAATCTGCTGGCGCCCAGGGTGAATGGAGCAGATTTGACTCTAGAGGCCAGGGATCTTAAAAAGTTAAAGAGAGAGAGGGGAAGACCTTTGAGATTTGTGGGCTTTTAGCCCGTCCACGTAGTTTGTCTTGTTCATTTCCAGTGTTGTCAACAATTATGTCATTTTACATGCTATCAGTGATGTTGTCAATGATGTCATTGAACATGTCACAAGTGATTAAATCTGTGAGGTAATAAGCAGAGCATGGTGGAGGCTCAAATTCTAGTTCACTCAGTAAAACATAACCAGTAAATTTCATTATTTTGTTGAGTTTAAAATGTTACGTTTTAACAGACATTTTCACCTAAGCTTCTTTAACCTTTGTTTTTTCACAGTGAATCCCGCAGCATTTTTTTTTTTTTAAACTTCCAATAGGATTAGCCATCCTAATTATAACAGCACTTTAACCTTTGGTTTTTTTCAGTGATCTTCTAGGGTTTTTGTAATGATATTGGTGTTTTGCTTACTGACTCCACGTTGCACGTAGCCTAGCAGCACACCGTCACATTAGTGGCCACCAACTTCATTTTACCTATTGACTTTATTTTAGCATTAGTCACCGCGAATGTTAAAAGCTGCAAGTAGTTTTCCACGTTGTACAATGTCCTCATGTTTTTATTTTTTGTGTTCTTTCCCGCCAAGAGCTTAGGCTGATAAGAATGTACTGAGACGGCAGGGAACGGTCTTGTTTTGCAGGGGCACCTTGCGATTGTGGCCAAGTCCTGACGTGTTCTTTTCAAAGCTGGCCTAAAGTAATCAGCATTTTTTTTAATAATAAACTTCTGCAGTGAGAGGGAGGTTCTAGAATTTTCCTCTCTTCTATAACAGGACCGGGGACCGAGAGTGATTCAGATCTCAGACATGCCCTCGACGCTGGGGTGTGTCATCCTTCCTGTGAGGATAATTGATCTCGCTCTCTCTCTCCTCGAGCGATTCTGGGATCTGGCGATCTGATGCTGATAGGAGGGAGATGAAGCAAGTCCCACATGGACACACACCCCTTTTTTTAGTTCATTTTTACGGTTCCTCTAGGAACATAGGGACCAGTGATGGTCTCTGCAACATTTCTGTTCATGTTTGGGTGAGACAAATCTGAATTCTCGCTCCAAAAAAGCCCACTCAGCCAATCAGAAGTCTACAATTGTTTTGAATTTCAACCTTACTGTTAATATATCTATACATTTTGAGCCTTCATTTCGCCAAAACTACTGAGTAGATTTACAGCAAATTACAAAATGCATGCTTTCAAAGTACAGATCAACCTTACTGCTAAATCTGGTGTAGTTTCATTCAGCTGTTCTGGCTGCAGCACTTTTAAAAATTCCCTATGACAATGTCACGGGAAAAATGCGTTTTGGGACACCCCTCTTTTTCAAAGTTTTCCATGAAGAAGCGGAGGTGGATGTACTTGTTTTGGAATTTTTGTGAAGATTCAGCAACTGGAGCCAAAGTTGTTAGCAAAACAAAAAAATGCTCTTCTTATGAAAAACTGCACAGTGCAATAGGTTTTCTTCAGCACATCACTGTTGGACTACACGCATACGTATGGGTTCTTCACGCCTGCACCGGCACTGAGAGGGCTCTCAGGAAATGCTGTCAGATTTGTATTTGTTCTATATATTTTAGTAGGTGTCCTTTTACCATTCTTGCAGATTCAGCTTCTCCTTCTGCCTGGATAATTTTCTGTCTTTGCTCCTGCTTGGCCTTTTCGACGTAGAACTGGGCACGCTGGGCTTCCTGGTGAGCTGTAAGCAAAGAACAATGCTCATCAATATGTACATTCCCACTCTTTACAAAAACATCAAAGCCTTACACAAAACTATCACGAGCCTTTTAAGGTTGAGCACGCAAGCGCTTTCCACCTGTTGTAAATATTGTGTGCTTTTAACCACGCCCATCACTTTCATTTGTTTGTGGGCTTGCCTTTCAAAAATCCCTTGAGAGCATTGATAAATGCTTTACGTTTGTCCCACCTTGGGGAGATTTTGATACTGCTTTGCAGACGGACCCTGTTACATGGATTATCGCGCGATTGCCGATACGTTTTATGTGTGCAAACTACTTTTTTTCTTCTGTGTCTCTTCTTCGTACTCATGCTCATGGCGGCTATGACGCTTTGAATTGGTTCGCACTTCCGTCCCTATCACCTCCTGCCCATCCCTCAGTTTCCTGTTCGTGTCTGCCGTCCCCACCACTCCTCCCACGTTATTTAACTTCAATCACAAGTCGCTGCTTGAGTGAAAGTTAAATGTATGACATCTTTTAATGCCAGCATTTCCTTGTCATTGTATTCAATCCAGCATTAAATATGTTTTAAAGAATTTATTACAAACGCCTTGATGATATTAGATTGTCTGAAGTATATGTTTGTTCATATTTGCATATTTATTTTTTTGAATGTTGCATTTGAAGAAACACTAATTTGCAGGCAGGGTTGACCAATTTATGTGGAAAGAAGAGTCCAGTTATGAATTTACAATGCTAATACCCCTAACTCAAGCAAATGCAAGACCCATTGCATTGCAAATGCTCGTTTAACTTCGCTTTCTGATGACATTTTTTCCAAGTATAAAACATTGCTGAATCAAGATTGGTAATCAAGCCACATATTTAACTAGCACATAGTTAAAAAATATAGGCAGAGGAGTGGAATTTTATAAAATACCTACTTCTGCGCCTTCGGAACTGGATGCTTCGTATAGGTACTTGTCCTCAAAAACATTTCAACTTGTCCCCAATGGTGCAAAACAGTGAGGTGACAAGTACTGAGTTATTATATCAGAGCTCTAACAGCCTCTCTGATTACTCCAGGAGTAATATAGCAGGGTTTTGATTCTAGCAATGCCTTGGTTTTGCCATTGTTCCGCCAATCTACATACTGGGGTTGGAAGAAGAGGGAAGATACACCAGAAAACGTCTTCTAGGAGTATGTCCATGATACTGTAATAGCATTCTCTATGCCTGAGAAGAAAAGTGTTTTAGTACCTGAGCTACAACAAGAAAATGGGTTCAGAAAGAACAAGGGGGTGCTCTAAAATGAATGTAAGGCTCTCCAGTATGAATCATCACTTGTTGTTGCTAGTGACAGCAAACCCATCTGGCCCATCACCAGACTAGGTGTGTTACTTTTGATGGATTGTCTGTAGATAGTTTACAGGATGGTTTAATATATTGCTTAATTAGTGCGATCTTGCTACTAGCTGAGCCAGGTCACGTAACATTCACTCATACTGTTCTGTTAACCAATCAAGAAACACATAGAAGTCCTACGCTAACCAAGCGGTAATCACGATGACAAAAAATAAATAAAAGTAATTTAAAGCCTCCCAGGAGAAAGTTTATGTGAACTTCTGAATAGACCCAGAAAACACTGCTGCCAGCCTATCAAGTAACCACATTCTTTCCTGTGACCACCAATCTTCTGTGGGTCCGTCATGCCACCCACACCCTAGCTTCAGATGCATAGACTGTGAGGGCAGAAGTCCACAACTCCTGTGCTTCCATGCATCAGGCGAAATGACAATACTAGCCTGATTCCCAAACGCAATCAGCACACGTCCCATCACTCACTCCTACACAGAAAAATAAACGGCACAGACCGGTCCACCATCTTTCTAATCCGAACCTACCTAATCTACATCTCGCCACACAAAAGCATACAGCACAGAAGGAAACTTTACACCGTACGCTCATTAACACTCGATCTGCTCTCCACTACACAGATGGCATAGAAAACACCATCATCCTCACAAACTAGATGCATTATTTATCACTGAAACATGTCTCATACACCTCCACCCACATCCTCGATATGCAATGCACAGGCTACAACATAGACCACATTAATTAAAGGGAAAATCTTGGAGGAAGGCTGGAAGTCACCCACAGTCCTATCCCATTCCTATTCTCAGCAGCACTTTCCACTCAATCATCACCTCCAAGGTACCCCTCGAACCCAGCTAGTAGCACTTCTGGTCTGGTTTAGATTGGCTGCTTTACTAACCACTTTTCCAGCTATTAATTGCACGCTACACATGCAGGCAAACAAAAACATCCAACTAACAGTCTCTCTCTTTGAAAGCCTACTACCACACCACTCTTTGGCACAACCTTCTCACCACAGCACTCTGTGCAAAGTACAGGTCACAAAATCTCCCATTAGCAATCTTTAGATTAACCTTATCAACCCTAAGAAATTGTAAGTAACAAAATTTCTAACTCGTTTGTTGCACCCAAAAGCTACTGAAGAATGCTCGATCCACAAACAAGAAGAAAATGACACAAAACACAGACTGAGGATGTGTTGGTAGAACTAAATTCTCTTGACATATACACACATCATCCATCTAATCAACAATGGTATAGCAAAAACAACCAACAACACACTGAAATCACAGAAACCTCCAACAGTAGCAGAGTCCTCTTCAATGTCCTATGTCAGACTAACACAATCTATTTACAAGACAAATGAGACACCGTAAACAACGTCTTCAAAGGAAAGAAAGACAAGTAATCTACAACACTTAGAAAACCAACACCATGCTATTCAAACAAATATGCAGTATACCCAAATGGTCGTCCACCCTTAATGTACTTCAAATACAGACCTTCAAGTTCTCAGAGCAACAACCTATGGAGATGACACCCTCCCCTTGACCAACAGAAAGGGTTTCCTTCGCTGGAGAAGCACTTCACTACTTAGGAAGATAACTGATGTTTGTGTCTCACCGCTGGCTGGAAAGACTACAAGCGATGAAGTTGGAAACACCATGACAAGCCTTGGTTGTATGTTCCAAACTTATAGGTTGAGTCATGAAAATCAGTGCAGAAAGCTACCCCTCGTAAACTGCCACCACCCAGGGCCGCAATACTGAAAATGGTAAGACATTTCTTAATGCTATTTGTGAGGGGTCAGACAAACACTAGGCGAAGGTGCACAGGACATGGGCCCCTCTCGGGTTGAGTAATTAGGATCACTGTCTGTGCACATTTATAATGGAACACAGGGTAGCCCATCCCATCTAGTCTTATGTCCCATTACACTTACGTAAGAGCAATGTCCCTGAAAAGGAAACAGAGAAACGGGAAGGAATGAATGATCAGTGACTGTAAATGGGAGGTGGATTCCATGCAGAAGTTTGTTCGAATGGTGTGATTTTGATCTACCCGTTCAAAGTCCTACGTTTAGGTCAGGAGCAGAGCATTGTAGAGAAGGCGTTCCATCTTATTGTAGATGGATATCAAAGAAGCAGCAGGAGCACAGGATATACCAAGTAGGTCTGTTTGTCACCGAGGGAGGTGGTCAGCTTTCTTTTTTCACAGCCTCCTATTACAGGGTCATGGAAGTGAAGGAGGAAGAGTTGAAGAAGGTTTTGTTGTGGAACAGACAGGCGCTTTAACAGCCTTGCTCTCTTTTTTACATAGACATGTCCCAGGTTTTAGGGTGTTGTCATGTTTACGTTTGAGATAACTAAGAACAGAAGCAGTTTGCTACCAACTATTACTCATACATGGTTAAATCATGTTGACTTGAGACAAACGACAGAGCAACCTTACAAGATCTAGACTACTGCTTCAAAGCCATGGTCGCGATCACACTCTATGCCACCCTGACTACACAGAAGAGATACTGCGACAGCACTGCGGATCTCAAAAGATTAGATGATTAAATGCAAATTTTAAGTCCTGCCACAAATTAACTAAAGGGCAGATACAATCAGTGTCCAGCCCTTCCTAGTGCAAGGGTGTGGAAGAGGAGTCATCATCAAACACTGAACTGCAATAGTATTTGCAAACCATTAAAGAGTAACTGACAAACTTAGTAGCTGACCCCTGAAACAAGGTGTTTTAACTGATTTCCAAAAAGGAAGTTGTCCTAAAGGGAGCGCTTACCCTTTGGGAATCATGTCTTGTGGCTTCAGGGGGTTGAAGGTGGGTTGTACCACAGTATGCATTCAAAGTCTAAAGACCACCTACAAAAGGGCAGCAGATGCTCAAGTCATGAAGTCAAGCCAAGGCTTCTGTGGATTAGATGTTCATGTGTGCACTGAAGGAAAACTACCTCAAGAAAAAGAACTACTGATGAAAGTAAGCTGGAAGATTGCAAAAGAGAAGCATGTGCTTCACTGTGTGTGCTGTGTTACTGTTCCCACTCAGATTCTGAACGATGAGCTGCCACTGTGGATGCCAGCTTCATATCAGCTGGGTACAGAGTGGGCAATGCTTCAACTTTGGACCGCAGGAAGTAGATTCCTCGGAACAAACGTGTTTCCCAATTGTTTCTAGGCTCCGGTAGCAGCTTCAATACAGCAATGCTTCACAAACATCTCCACTTCTCTACCCTCCACACTTCTTGCACTGAGTCATTGCCACTGACCCTACTGTAGCTGTCTGAGTGACTGCGGCAGAGAGTGCAGTATGGGAACGCCTGGAAAAAGCTGGCTGGCTTTAGAATAAAAATTGACTGAATTTATTTCTAAATCTCATTCACAGGCAGGGTTATTCTTATGTTGTCCGTGGTGACGAACTTGCCCTTGTCACAGGAGAAATTGCAACAGTTTGCTGCCCATTTTGAAACTTTTGTTTTTTGGCGGTCTCGAGTCGTTTCCGCAGCTAGCAAAGTACTAAGGAGTGTTCATGGCCGACGATGACCATGGCTCAGTCTTTCTTCTCTTGACAGTCTAACAAAGGCCCACAATCCTTTATCCAAATGGTGCGCAAAATGTAAAAGTCCTAGTCTCTGACGCTGAAGCCTCATGATGGGGTGTCCTTGATAGTCCTTGATAGTTCGGTTTCCTTTGAGTGAAAAGGGAATGGGACGAGGACTGGTGCTACAGAATCAACATTTCTAAAAAGTCTTGATCCTGTAAATGAACGCAGCGCTTACTAACTTTGTTGAGAAAAAAGCCGGAGTCAGGGTTATCTGTCAATTCCTTGCCACCTGTGAAACAATAGTGGGGACAAAGCACGGGTCATGCCTGAAAGACCAGTCTGGGGTGCCTCACATCTGCTACACAAATAAAGTACACATGGAACAAGGCTTGCTGCAGAGTGCAAAATGAGCTCTTGCAACAATCACAGGAAGTGATGAGTCAGGGCTGAGGTAGGTAGGGTTTTATTTCAATGTCCTTTTAAAGCCAACCAGACAAGAGAACATTTCCAACATGATCAAATGTCATGAACGACAAAGGATATGATTCTGAAACTAAACACAGGCCACCTCTTCAGTAAAAAGACCTGTAATGAGTAGAGTAAGTAATAAATGTGTCAACAAGGTGACATAAGGACATGGGTCAAGTAAGGCCAGCAGACTAACAAAGCTGCAAGGGCAACAAGAGGCACAGGAACTATGCCACACATGCAAGGCAGGGCAAGGCGGAAGCTTTGAATAGTGCTAGGTGGCTGTATTGATAGCCACCCAAGTGAGAAGATCTGCAAAAGGGAAATCAAATTTTTCTGGAATGACTACTCAAATGGTACCTTCAGCGTAAGTGCCTTGTGGAACTAACAGGGAATAGAAATGCAGCAACGGGCATGAAATGGAAAAACGTACATGTTTGTGATAACTGTACTTCTAAAAGTACATTAGAATCCAATACTTTGCATTCTCTCTCCGTAGATAACCTAAAAAAAAACCTTGTATAATCTAACCTTGGCCACCTCTGAACCAGTCAATTAACTCATCAATTGCATGCAAAGAGCGGCAAAGTTGTCAACACCAGCCCTCGCAAAGAAGCAATACTAAAACTGCAATCAGTAGAGAATAAACAAACCAAGCAAACCAGAGAAGGGATCAACCCCATGAACACAGCACTGACCAACTTCCACTGGCTCCCTGCTTAGGGAGACAAAGGTCAGCTTCAGACCGCTAAGCATCTTCCATTGACCAGTTTGACCTAAATGTGCACAACACCTTTGGAACTTGGCCAAGAGATGGAAGCCAATCACAACCGAGATCAACCACGCCAAATTACTGGCAGCATCAATAATAAACAGATTCTGGGAGGCCAAAGACCAGACAAATCAAGATTTGCATACCTTGAACACTTCACCTGAAACCCAACTGAAAAAAAAGGAAATGAAGCTTTCAAAAAATGAAAATCACAAGTTTTACACAATCATCTCGTTGTAGCAAAACTTTCAGCGACCAAAACCATTCATTAATACACCAAAATAAATTATTAACGAACGTTCACAGTAATCATCAAACGGTGGTGGCCAAAAAGCTTAAAATAATACAAAAATCTCGTTAATTAACTCCACAGCAAATAATTATTTTACAATATGTGCAATGGAGAGATCAGCATTAACTCCCTCCACTTTTTTACATGTGTGCATCCCTGTCAAAAGCACAGTGCATTTTGAATTCACTCTTGGTGATAAAACACATTTATCAAAATCCTATTAAAAAACGTATTCAGGTGAACACCGCTGTAGCAGTCCAGTTTTGCCGTTCAGTACAAAATCCCACATTCGACAAGCGAATGCCATAAGCTGAAGCGCTCAGAAATCTCTCGGTTACTCACTGTACAAAAATATAAAAACGGTAGCGCTGAAAACTGTGTACTGGACATAGGATAGTTAAAATGGAAAAAAACGTGTTCTACCTCGGATAATGTTTAATTCCAAGCAGTGAGTATGTGAGAAAACAAGTCTTAAATTCAATCTGGACAAGACACAGAGAGAGAGAGAGAGAGGGAGGGAGGGCTGTTCAGACAAAACAAGTGGGAGCTCCCCCAGGCAGCAACCACTTGTTTCAGAAGATGGGCTTTGAGAGATTTGAGAGCTGAATGACTGCTGACAGCTAACACTTACTTAGAGTAGATTCAAAGTAGAGTCAAGCAGTTACTGGACAATACTGGAGCGGATTAAAGGTTTTTACGTGATGTCATGAAAAAAATCGTCAAGCTGTTGCTGAGGAAACTCGTTAGGTCCAGTTCAATGGTTGAAGTTCATTGTCCGCTCATCAACGAGATGATGTCCTAACTCACCAACTTGTTTGGACTCCACGGCAGCAGTGTATTCCCGACTGAAACTCAGCTCCGTGATGGCCACATCATCCAGAATCAAGTTGAAGTCTCGGGCTCTCTCAGTCAGCTCACGACGGATCAGCAACGAGACCTAGAACGGCAAGTACAACAAACATGGATCTACCAAAAGAAATCCTTAGATTCCAGAAATGAAAAACTCAAATATACGAACAAACGAAGTCAGATCCATGGTCTCAATAGCTACCAGTAGAAAAAACAACGTGCAAAGGAAAGGAACTTAAATTGTCTTCATCAGCAGATCACCACCTATACAAGCCCACCATAACTCACTCACTCAGGCTGAACCATCGTTACAATCCAAACCACCCAATTCCCTACATGATTTGCCGAAGAACCGGTCAATTGGCCTTAATTCAACGCAATCTGTGCTATTCACCTGGGCTCTCTGGGTGATGAGCTGCGAGGCGTTGAACTTGGCCACCACGCTCTTCAGAACCTCATTGACAATGGAGGGCAGCACACGCTCATCAAAGTCTTTCCCCAGCTGCTGGTACAGGAGCGGCAAGGTAGCTGCATTGGGCCTGGATAAGACACGCAAAGTGATGTTCACCATCTGAAGATCTACAGGAAGCGAAAGGGACGACAGGTGACATGTCAGAGACTGAATGAACAGGTGAAATAATATACGCTGCACCACCACACTGTAGCGGGCTCCTAGATGATGCATTTCCAATGCAACATAGACCACTTCAGATGCTCACAAAAACAGAGAAAACGATAAACGGAAGGAATGAAAAGTATCTGGACTTGAGTACAAACCTTTTACCATGAGGCTACCCAGTCAGCATTGGCTCGATCACTGCTGGTAGAAGTTTACGGAGTCAAACGGAACCGGTTTGGTTCAATTAAAGGCATGTGAGATCATCAACAACCTCAATGCCATGTAAACCTTCTTCCCACTAGCTGATGGCAGTCAGTGAGTTGCAAATGGAAGCAACCACCGTCCCACCTCTCGCCTTACATGAATATCAACAAAGTATTGTATATGTATGAACAGTGGACAAATCAGGAGTAAGCGTGCTGCTTCCTTTTTGGAAGAAAGTGTTTTGGGCGTTGTGAGTACAGTCTTATATGATGGTAAATAACTGATGTACAAGTTGGACAATAAAGCCTGCTTTTTTCTAATGTGTGTGTCAAGGCTCTACAGAGCGTACAAGGATCAAAACGGTTGTGAATTCTCTGCATTTTCATATCTTTCATTGCTGTACATAGGAACTCGTCACACCTCTACTATAAAGCTCTAGGCTGATGTAACAGGATCAGGGAAAAAAAAATCATACAGAACAAAGAAAACTTCTGGAAGGTTTGAAGTTGTTTTTGTTGCGGGTAATACTGTTTGGCTGCTGCACGAACTCTCATTAACTCGACCTAATGAGGGAACTGGTATTGAAAAGCCATTTACAACATTAGCTAATTGAAGGAAAAAATGTGCATTGGCTGTAAAGGAGTCGACAATCTAGTGAGCAATGCGTTCGGCACTCAGTGAAATATGTAAAGGTTTGACCTAAAAACTGCTTGTTGAACACCTTTAATGTTCCAAGCATTTTAAAAGCCTGCAAATTGCTCTGACATGAAGGTTCAAAGTAGTTCTGGCTCACCATCCCCAACATGTGTGTATGTGGCCTTGGCACATCAGAACATGCTGTTCTGATTAAAAATAGGACAAAGAAAATCTATCACTGCTGATTCTACTGTTGTCCTACAAAAGGGAGCACAAGTGATGAAATATACACAAAACCAGGAAAACCGTGTACGACTACCATTGGCGCTGAAGAAAAAAAAACAAGGTTAGTCTGAGAGCGATTCCGCTTCTGGGGCACACAATCAAGGAAACGGAGAGGGGTGCTCTGGAATTTTTTTTTTTTTCAAAAAGAGGATAGTCGATTGAACTAAGGGCAGAACTGTAGTATACAGCATCATGTGTTTGGTACAGCATAAGTTATGATACACAGTTCGCTGTATTCTCCTTAAAAGTTTTATGTTCTCAAGCTGAAACCCCCAAAAGGAATGCTGGTATGAAATTCAGTACTAGTAGGGGAGTGTGCAGCTATCTGTGAATGAGCCTGATGTGCGATTTTGGACAATAAAGGAACCAATTCCAATTTTGCTTTGCCACGTAATTCCACCCCACAAATAGGCAACGTGTCTCCAAAAGCCACTGGCTACACATTGCAGCATGACCATCCGTAAGAAGAGCGGAGGTGTTGCTCTTGTACCCCGTAGACAAGGATCCAAGCGTAAACTGAAATGGCGGAATCCAGAACCATTCGGTGCACACACTGACGGCGGTAAGTAGCGTGCAGTAACGATGCTCGTACCCAAGTTGGGAAGCATACGTCAATTAGACGGCCAACGGGCACATCTTGACATTTAGACATATACTAAGGAAAGACAGAGGTACTTTTCTGATAGCACAAGTACAATACATTTGATGTCGACACCACCTCAATGGTTTTTGCCATTTGAGCCATCAATGCCGAGCATTATCATTCTGCACGGGTAAAGAGAAAAGTACAACAAGCATTTGCAATGCACTAGGGTCTCGCATTTGTCCGAGTTCCAGCTTTTACCAGTTGTAAACTCCCAACCGGATTTTTCCTGCCACGTTAAAAGAAAAAAACAGCGCGATCGCGCTGCTACAGTTCACTCGTAATGAAACCTATCGGCAAAAGTGCAATTATGTACGTAACCCGAAAAAGTGCAATTAACTATAACAGGGTCGATATTATGCAAAGCGCTCGACTTCTGCCAAGCGAGATTGTACTGCAAAAACAGAGAAAAAGTAGTCCACAAACCTGACGGGAAACAGCGAGCCTCGCATGTTTTCTGTACCTTGTCGCTGCGCTCGAGGAGGGCTAACCACCAGAAAAATGCATGACGTATGCGTGCCTTCCATTAATGCAAGCAAGCAGATTCTAACAGGCAAGCCCACGAACCAATGAAAGACACGGACGTGATGTGGACGGGCCTCCGAGCCCTTTTCTAATTCCTAAAGCGTCTTGCTAGCGATACGCATGCGCAAGCGCATGCGACGCAGGCTCGACCCTAAAAACGAAGTGCGTAAAGAAAGATGCGGAGGACATTACAATAAACAGGCACAGAGATGGTGATATTGTGTTACATGTGAGGGATGCAGGTGAGTCTTATAAGCCAAAAAGTTATACGACCATAAGAGGGTTTGGTATAAAGATTGTGGCTGACTCAGTCACTCCCGTTCATAATAATTGATGAAATATTAGGGAGAGAGAGAGAGATATTTGTGCAGAAATTTGGAGAGAGATTATTACTTTGGAGATATTAAGCAAGAGTTGTTATAGTGGGGAGGCTATAGACATGCCTGCTGTAAAGTTTTCAAATTTAAGTGTAAAAATTGAGTCACATTAGGTCTCTAGTACTATCCTAAACTGTTTCTCTTCTTTAATCTTGGTCCAGATAGACCCGCTTATGTTTGATAGGGTGGCCGGTACCAGATTAACTGAATCCCAGGGCAGCCAGGCGAGCTACCAAACAAGAGCGATACTATTGAGATCCAGATTAAAGGAGGAACATGGCTGCTTGAGTCCAAAGCAGGATTACTTCCCATGGGAGTCCGGAAGCGGACAGGGGCATCAGATCCCATTGACCAAAAGAACCTGGAGATCACATACGAGGACTACGAATATCAGCTCCCATCTCCCAGTAAATAAAGCTTTCGCACCCAACAGAAGAATATTTATGAAAAGAAAGAAAGAGACCATACTTCAACCTAGGATTTGGGCTCCCAGTAAGTTCTGCAAGAATGCGTGTGCCAACACCAAGAAGATAGAAAAGCGTAGACTATGGCTATAACGAGAAGCGATCTGGGGCCATCAGAGCTCATTTTAGCGAGTGTGATAACAGACAGTATTTTAATCCGAACAAAACAGACACAAGACATCTCACCCATTTGGTACTTTATTAATGGAAGTATTAAAGCAATGGACCGCAGTGCCAAAAAAGTCTCTTAAGAAAAACTGACTTGAAATAAGCTGGATTTCTGTGTTTCTGTAAACAAAGATAGTGTTTGTGCGTCTAATTATGAGTATGTCTATGTAGTGTTTTTCCCTTATGAATGTTCTTTTACATGCTGGTATGTGGTACAAACCGAAAAATATGAATTAGTAAAAATGAGCAACACAGTGAATAAGACTGCAGGTTGCTTGATTTGAATGGAGCTGATAAAACCGATTGGTGTGAGACTTGTGTATTTAGATCTATTCAACAGGAATCTCTTCGAGCACTGTCCAAAATAGGATCCACGTCGGACTGCCACTGCTGCGCACCATCAAGACCAGCAAAAACATTTTTGGCAACGCTGTGCTGCATCATCCAAAAAGAAGAGAGAAGAAAGGCACGATGATGTGCAGCTGACAGTATCTTTAGGAGGTGCCTGCATACATGATGACAGATGCACGTGCATGTGTCCTAAGACAAATGCACACGTCACCTATGAAGTGAAGCATATATATATATATATATATATATATATATATATATATATATATATATATATATATATATAAATAATGTCACTTACCCAGTGTACATCTGTTCGTGGCATGAGACGCTGCAGATTCACATGCTGTGCATTATCCTGCCATCTAGTGTTGGGCTCGGAGTGTTACAAGTTGTTTTTCTTCCAAGAAGTCTTTTCGAGTCACGAGACCGAGGGACTCCTCCCTTTCGGCTCCATTGCGCATGGGCGTCGACTCCATCTTAGATTGTTTTCTTTCCGCCATCGGGTTCGGACGTGTTCCTCTTAGCTCCCTATTTCGATTCGGGAAAGTTAGCTAGTTATCGGAAAATTCGACGGTATTGTTCGCGCTCAGTACCGGTTTAGTGTTAGTGTTAGCACATCAACACCGAAACAAAGAAGCGCTCCGGCGGCCCTTCGGGGCTTCCACTCTTTGGCGGGGCCTGGTCGGCCCGACCGCGTCCATCTTCAAACCTCATGGACCGGACCCCTTCCGTTTCTGCCCCAATTGCCACGCAAAGTATCCTTATACAGACCAACACTTGGTCTGTAATCTGTGTCTCTCTCTCCGGAACACAGGGAGGATACTTGTGAGGCCTGCCGGGCTTTTCGATCGAAGAAGACCCTACGCGATCGAAGAGCTAGAAGACTGCAGATGGCGTTGACACCGGCCGAGCAGATCGACGTCGAGGAAGAGGAGAGATTCTCCATTCTCCGTCCGAAAGTGAGCAGCCGAAAACGCAGCAACAAACTGAGTAAACCAGCCCCGGCAAAGACTCACTCGAAAATAATGAAGGCCAAGGGGATGCCACCGCCAACAGGCCATGGCTTAACCCGAAAACACGGTGACCAAACATCGGCACCGAAACAGGCCTCCCAGCAGCCAAAACCATCCGACTCCGGTTGTTATACCGGCTCCGAAACATCTCGACACCGAGAGTTCGACACCCCTAAAGTCAAGAAGGTTTCTTCGGAGCCGAAAAAGACTGTACAAAAAACTTTGGTGCCGAAACAGGCAGCCTCGGAGCCGAAAACAGGCTCCTATACAGAAGAGCAAGGCCTTTCAAGTCAACTGCAAGAGCACAGATTTGAACAAGAACTGGGCATGGCAGAGCCAGACCATACCCAGAGGAGGCTGCACATACAAAAGGACACGGGGAAAATCCAAACTCTTCCTCCAAGAAAGATAACTAAGGTGGCTGCCACTTGTTTTGGCATATTGAAATGGCTGAAAAAAATACTATACTTAATTACAGTTACATCTCAGCATACCGCAGTCCAACCATTCGTTATTTCAAGGCTGGACTATGGTAATGTAATCTTGGAGTAACAAAAACCTTGTTAAACGCCTGCAAATACTACAGAATGCAGAGGTGCGTCTCTTGCTTCGTCCAGCACATTTCACTAGTTCTGACACCTTACTCAATTCTCTCCATTGGTTGCCCGTGGACAAACGGATGTATTTTAAAGCACTCTGCTTTATGTATAAATGTCTCCACAATAAAGCCCCCTCTTTTTTAAGCTCTATTATGTGCCGCAGCGTACGCTTAGGTTGAGCCATCAGAATTTAGCTGTTGTCCCTAGAGCCAGATGGGCCCGACAAGGTGGCTGTTCCTTTCGTGTTCGTGGCCCTAAACGGTGGAACAATCTCCTGCCACTCCTGAATGAATGCAAGTCCCATCTGTTGAAAACGTGGCTATTACTGTCGATTTAGTCCTGGGAGAGTTGGTCATTGGTTACCGTAGCTTGGCTAACGCTGGGAAAATCCTTGGGTAGCCATGGGATTTATAAATCGCGTAATCAATCAATCATGTAGATATATGCTCATATGCCTAGAAGGCGTAGGAAGGCCATAAGAAAGCACGAGAACAGTCACGATGCAAATGGGCCAGTGAATGGATCCATGCTCTATTCATTGTGTGTTCTGAATGAGATCACAAAGCGCATTAATTTTAAACTTTTTCCGTTAAGCTGCCGTCTGAACAGTCGCATAAAAGTTTTAAATTCTTTAAATAAAACGGTTATATACATGAGCAGTGCTGCAAAGGTAGGTGGATTACACCGGACCCCAGTTTCGGCAGCTGTTTCTGGCCAAATCTGGGATCCGACTGACCCACCCAAACAAGCTGAATTTGTCCAGGTGTCATTTTCCAACACCGGGATGCAATTCAGCAGCGTCTGCATGTCGTCTGCAATCCGTTCAGTGCAGCAACCTGCAGGCAGCGAGAGGGCTTTCTTATTTTCATCAATAGGGCCATCAGAACTTCTTTTCTGCTAGAATCATCCAAGCTGGGAGCTATATGGAGCCTAACAACTAGTTGCCAATGCAATGAATGCAAACAAAGACACAGCTTGCACTTCCCAAGTATTTTAGAGAAAATAGGACTTCAAGTTAGGTTTTTGACTGTGCATGCACTGTAAGAATTATCTGTGTGCATGTGAGTAATTACACAAATATTTAAATGGCACCTATTTTTAAGGTAATTCTATTACAGCGCTACTCATCCCAGTATACTATGTCACAGCGCTTTACATCACAAAGAGATGCACAATGAATCATACGTGTGCATATCAATGTACAGGAAATGTTACACAAGACAATGAGGGTTATATGGTGTAGGAATCACATAGCGACCATCCGTGTACACATTACAAGTTAAGAGTGAATGGTCGGGTGAAACACAAAGTCAGGATATAAAACATAACACAGTGATTGTGGTTGTCTGTACTTGTACTAACAAGACTTATTTCTTAAAGGAACCCTTCTTTGCAATCTCAGAATAACAAAACATTGAGGGGGAAAAAAAAAAAAAAAAGGATCTAAACTCATGACGTGCAGTTTGCCTGCAGCTCCTTGATGCCTGTAAATAAATCACTGTGCTATGTTACAAGAATTACATCTTATGTATTGGAAGTAACAAAACGATCTCAGTGTCAAAAGCAATGGCCCACGTGCCCATCTACATAAATACACAACTGTAACCTGCATGTGCTACACAATGTGCTTTGCAACAAGCACATTAGTCTCTATGCTTCGTTAGGCATCAAAACTGTCGCTAGACAAAAGACAGAACACTCCCAGAAATAGGTTAGCCACCAGTTATCTTACCACTATTCTAATCGGCTGAAAACTGCTAGATACACAAAGCCCTCAGCAGCTGTCAAACCTGGACGGTAGTTGAAAATGCAGCTTCTTTGTGACCAATTAAGTAAGCTAGAACAGAATTACTTTATTTACGTGCCCTTGTTGCCAATTCATTGGCAGCATTTTTTTTTTTTTTTAAGTAAATGTGTACGTTGACTGCGAGACTCTGCTTTACAAGCGCCGCTCCTCTTGACTCCACCCCCTTTCCTTTGCCACACCTTGATCCCCAATATATGGGTTCCCGGAGTACACCAGGGAGAAGTAAAACCAAGGTAGGAGTAAAAACTAGGCTTGTAACCTTTGGAGAAACAATGAAAAACAGTGCGCAGTTATAAAACATTGTTTTTCTTATTCTAAAAGATGGCTGGCATGGGCCTTCTTGGGTGTAATTTGTTTAAATTTCAGATTACTGAAAAGTCGACAACTAACAACACAAATAAATTATATGAGTAAAACGTTAACAATTTACTTCCCAGCTACATGGCTATTTAAAAGTTTTATTTTTCCTTTAATCAGTTGGTGCCACTTTCATTGATTGTGCCCGGGTGAAAGCAGCCTGCAAGAACTCAATGTTTTAAGAAATGGCCTACAAGCGCTCACCTTTGCTACCTGTCGGGGAGGAGATCTTCCGGGGTCTGGACCGGATGTCATAGATAATGGGGTACTGAATCCAGGGGATCCTGATAGACAAAAAAAAGGTGGTTAACAGTGAAGACAAAATGAACACCGAGACTTGCCAAGCCTGAAAGAAGCGCATGCCTTGTTTCTCCCTTCAACCTCTGCCGATGCAGTACAACACCTCGGCACACAAGCCCGCTCCCGAGTAAGTACTCTGGTAAGCGCAAGCTCTACAACTCCCTAGAGGATTCTGTGTTCTTGAAGTATAAAAAATAAGTTACTCAACTGCTATGGCTCTGGTGCTCTAAATCCACACATTCAGCCCCTTTCTGAAGCTAGGCGAACTTTGTTCTACTTCTTGCGAAGGCTTGTACTTGAATGTGAAGCAGACCAGGGGGTGCGGAGTTCTACACATCTGCGTCCTCTGCACATTTACCTTTCCTACAAACTTTTAAGAAAGGAGCCATGCAGAAGCCAGGCATCGAGCTGGCATTCTTGTATCACCAGGTGACTGCCCGTGGAAAGGACAAATCAGAACTGTAGCAGACAATATACTGAAAGTTGTCCAGAAATGCATACTCATGTATACTCCTGGGTGTAAAGGCCTGGCTGAAATGTATTTGTGTCATTCCATTACAAAAAATGTTGCATCACAAAGACAAGGTGATTTTGAGCTTGCATCCATATTAGAGAGCTTGGACAGAGACTCAAGTGGACGCCCTGCAGATCTCACAAACGTGGGACAAGTTTCTGAAAGGAAAAGAAATTCCATTTGCTCTAGTGAACGGGTCACCGATGCATCAAAACATGTGTTGAATTATGAACCAATAGAGCACACGACAACCCAAAATGGAGCCTTTGCAAGATGTTTTATTAAATGCATTTTCTATCCTCTTCCATCATCAGATGTTCGAGGATGACAACACTAATTTAGGGCCAACTTCCATTTCTTCAGGATAGGAACCCTACAACACTGCTTTGGTACCACGGGTCCACCGGTACCGGGTTCCTCTGTGAGGAAAGGTTACTTCCATGAACGACATCACAGCTCACTCCCAACACTGAGCACCAGCACCAGAATGATCCCAAGGCACAGGACCGAGTTGAACAAGGCAGCTGCAGTGCGCCTAGTTGTCTTCAGGAAAGATGGCACCAGTTCACCACATTTCAGTTCCTGCTCCATCAGTACCAGCACAAGGGTCGATGCAGTCTGCGGCAGCAAAGTTACTGGAGGTCCCTCCATCCCTTCGGCCTCTTCTGCTGCTAATACTCGTGACATTAAACCATCCTCTCCGCCACATGACCGCAAGGGACTGGTAATAGCTGATTTGGAGCTATTCATCACCGGTGAAAGTGCCAAGGACACAGTTCAAGCAAGTTGTTATTCCTTCGTCCTGGCGACGCAGTGTCCATTTAGACGCTGGCCCAGCCACGGTGGAATGACGCGATGCAAGTGCTGGTAGATACTTTGGCTGAATACACTAAATACATAACTTGGGATGCAATTCAAAGAAAATACAGTAGTTGTTGAAGCAGCTTTTTCTCAGGTAGAAGTGTGGCTGGGAAGTCCACAGAGCTCTGGATCAACCTACATCTCCCATTTCTGCCAAAAATAACACTAGCAATTCCTTTTGTCCCCAGGATCCTAAGGGTGCCTTTTATTCTACAAGCCTACTTGCTGTGAGCTCAGAACTGTTCAAACAGGGAGCTACAACACACAGTTCAAATAATTCTGGGCCCAAGCATTTGGTGTGTTTTCAGACTCAATGAGAACATTTTAGGTCAGGGATTCAACGTCAAAGATGGTGGTTGCAAAGCTCGGAGCTACACCAGCCATCCCATCATAATCTGCCACAATCCGAGCGGCAGCCCGCACGAAAGCGACGTTGTGACCTCGCCCACAGCCGCCAGAAGCCGTGGCCAGACTGCCCATTCCGAGTTGTGGCCTGCGAGGTGCAAGGCTGCGTGGCAAGAACAGGAGGAGCACCTGCCCCAGTGGCGCGTGGTCTGGTGCAGCGACCTCGACCACAGAGACTCTGTGCTGCCCAGAGAAGCGGGAGTAAAACACACCAGGGCAAGAGAGAGCCCACCTGGAGGGCACACGAAGAGGAGAGACAGAGAGTCCCAGTGGTGCTACAGGACGACGCTGGGGCTGAGGAAACCCCGCCACTTGGGTACCTCTTGGTTACTTTTAGCTCACTTTGCACTAATCCACTGAGAGCACCTCCTCCTACACTTCACAAGAGCATCATATCTCAAAAGACCTCTGGCAAAGAGCCCCTCCGAGAAGCCTGTTGGGCACTGTAGCGTTGGCCCAACGAGGAGCTGGCCGATGATGTAGCAGGACACCCCTTTGGGTGAGTGAGGACTCTTGCTTCTGAACAATCAGATTCCCTGATCTGCTGTCTCAGCTTTTCACAAACCTCCCTATCCTTCTTGTTCTGCTTTTAGCCCCTGGAGGAACTGCATACTATACTAAATACGATCATATGCTAGACTTCTGTTGTGCCACTCACGACACAGATCAGCACTCACTTTCCTTCTACCTCAATCTCGCAGTCAAAGAGAAGAGGTTACAAGAAGCAAGTGACGCTAAGAAGTCTTGAAGACGAAAGAGGGTGCTGCCCCTCAATTACTAGTTACGCATGCCACTCTGGGGTACGGTGGTGTAAGGAGGTGTAGGATGCGGGGATTACCCTGTTTACTGCCACTGGGACTAAATCTTCAGACTCGAAAGTCCTCTAAGTGATGGGCAACAGCTATGCACAACAGCTATGCACAACATCTCCCGCTACCGCTTCCATCAGAGCCACCACGGCCCCCAGTCGGTAAGTAAAAACCCTCTAGAGGAAGCGGAGAAGTTCATCCTCTTAGAGGCAGTAAAACCTGCCCTATCCTTCCAAAGATAGCAAGCACGCTACTCCCATTATTTCCTTGCGCAAACCAAAAGAGGGAGGATTTGCCCTGTACCAGATATATATGACCTAAACCAGCTCACGGAAGAAGGTGAAAATTCCAACTCCAGGTATGACGTAAAAAGCAACTGAGCACAACGACTGCCCTATGCACTTCCGAACCTTACTACAATTTTTACCTGGATATGGGGATGCTCAGGTCCTCCATTCCTAAGATATTAACTAACTTTCATGTAAATTAGGAGATGCGTGTCGCAGCCTTATTTCTGCATCTACATCCCTCCGCAGAAGATGTGGTTTGATCAAAATTGTGCTATCAGAATTTTTCTGCAAAAAGAGAACTGATGATGGACGGAATCCTGAACAATGTCAAACATTCACCCCCAAGTCACAGATCTGGGCCTATATCCATTGTTTTTCTGCTCATCACGCCATTCCAGTTTGGACCAGAGTCCAAACTGGGGTGGCACTCGTGGGCAATAAAACGGTGGATTGGGATGCTGCCCGAGCGATTGCCAGTGGCTGAGACCGATTCACGCATTCCACCCATCACCTCGTTGTTTTAGCATCAGAATTTATATGGGCATACAAACACATTTACGTTTCAGCAATCAGGTCTTCCCCACCAATAGTGTTACGGATGGGGACAACTCCATAGTCTAAACCAGGTCTGCCATGTGAACCACCACCTGCATCTCTCTTCGTCTGTCCCCATAGGGAAAACACTTTCAGCAAATGACCATCACATATTTAAAGCAAAAAACTTTTGGAGCATTCTCCAATCACATACCCAACAGGCAGATATGCAGATGGGTTATACAGGGAGTGCAGAATTATTAGGCAAGTTGTATTTTTGAGGATCAATTTTATTATTGAACAACAACCATGTTCTCAATGAACCCAAAAAACTCATTAATATCAAAGCTGAATATTTTTGGAAGTAGTTTTTAGTTTGTTTTTAGTTTTAGCTATGTTAGGGGGATATCTGTGTGTGCAGGTGACTATTACTGTGCAGAATTATTAGGCAACTTAACAAAAAACAAATATATACCCATTTCAATTATTTATTATTACCAGTGAAACCAATATAACATCTCACCATTCACAAATATACATTTCTGACATTCAAAAACAAAACAAAAACAAATCAGTGACCAATATAGCCACCTTTCTTTGCAAGGACACTCAAAATCCTGCCATCCATGGATTCTGTCAGTGTTTTGATCTGTTCACCATCAACATTGCGTGCAGCAGCAACCACAGCCTCCCAGACACTGTTCAGAGAGGTGTACTGTTTTCCCTCCTTGTAAATCTCACATTTGGTGATGGACCACAGGTTCTCAATGGGGTTCAGATCAGGTGAACAAGGAGGCCATGTCATTAGATTTCCTTCTTTTATACCCTTTCTTGCCAGCCACGCTGTGGAGTACTTGGACGCGTGTGATGGAGCATTGTCCTGCATGAAAATCATGTTTTTCTTGAAGGATGCAGACTTCTTCCTGTACCACTGCTTGAAGAAGGTGTCTTCCAGGAACTGGCAGTAGGACTGGGAGTTGAGCTTGACTCCATCCTCAACCCGAAAAGGCCCCACAAGCTCATCTTTGATGATACCAGCCCAAACCAGTACTCCACCTCCACCTTGCTGGCGTCTGAGTCGGACTGGAGCTCTCTGCCCTTTACCAATCCAGCCACGGGCCCATCCATCTGGCCCATCAAGACTCACTCTCATTTCATCAGTCCATAAAACCTTAGAAAAATCAGTCTTGAGATATTTCTTGGCCCAGTCTTGACGTTTCAGCTTGTGTGTCTTGTTCAGTGGTGGTCGTCTTTCAGCCTTTCTTACCTTGGCCATGTCTCTGAGTATTGCACACCTTGTGCTTTTGGGCACTCCATTGATGTTGCAGCTCTGAAATATGGCCAAACTGGTGGCAAGTGGCATCGTGGCAGCTGCACGCTTGACTTTTCTCAGTTCATGGGCAGTTATTTTGCGCCTTGGTTTTTCCACACGCTTCTTGCGACCCTGTTGACTATTTTGAATGAAACGCTTGATTGTTCGATGATCACGCTTCAGAAGCTTTGCAATTTTAAGAGTGCTGCATCCCTCTGCAAGATATCTCACTATTTTTGACTTTTCTGAGCCTGTCAAGTCCTTCTTTTGACCCATTTTGCCAAAGGAAAGGAAGTTGCCTAATAATTATGCACACCTGATATAGGGTGTTGATGTCATTAGACCACACCCCTTCTCATTACAGAGATGCACATCACCTAATATGCTTAATTGGTAGTAGGCTTTCGAGCCTATACAGCTTGGAGTAAGACAACATGCATAAAGAGGATGATGTGGTCAAAATACTCATTTGCCTAATAATTCTGCACTCCCTGTATAGGCCACCTCACATACATATTCAAGGTCTACACTTTTAATGTCTCTCCCAAGACAAATGTACATTTTGGCAGAAATTTCGTTCAGAACTTTATCATTCAGTTCTTTGGCGGTAGACCACCTTTTTGTACTCGCTTTCCTGTCTTCATGTATCTTTAGTTACTTCATTAATTGTTACAAGTCATGTCCACCAGAATAAATGTACACAGTATACGTAAAATTAAACAAACATCTTTTATTCAGTGTCACGATATTCTACGAAATACATGTTATTGTTTACAAAACTCCGTACAGGCTCGCCTTGAAGTGCGCCAAAGTCCCCCGTTAGTCTTTCCAAGATCAAGTCCTTAACTGCGACAAAGCATAATACTTACCGCTAAAGGATGCATTTAGCAAAGTACCTAATAGAGTTATTTGAGCACTGTATGCCTCCATTCCCTAAAAGTTAGCAGGGTCTTCTTGCAAAGGTATTTAAATACAGGATAAAGGAAGAATCCCTTCTCTAAAAAGGAACTGAAGCCTCTACTAGGCCCATTCCATAAGGCTCCCAAATACTAGCGTTTTCATAGCTGGACAGTGACGTGGAGAAAAGGCAAAGAACTGCAGTGAGCAAAAAAAGCATTTGAGTGCCAGGGACGATGGCTGGGAACGGGAGACATCTATGTCGTAGATACAGGTTAAAGTTAGCTTTGCAAGAACACGAATACTCTTAGCCTATGGGGTCTCTGATCCATTACTCCGAGCCTGTTGGGTCTCCGAGCCTCCTGCCGCCCTTCCTTGTGCCAGGAAGGGTCACCACATGGACAGCGTGAATTTAAGAAGCACAGGCAAAGCTTACATAAATGAAAGCCACCAGCAGTTGAGTGATATATAAATACATGAATTATGTATGCAGACGATGCACCTAATAGAGAAATCAATTCTCTTGTGAAGATTCTGTATACTTGTGAGACGTTTTAAAAGAAAGGCCCTCAAACATTCCAATGAAAGTACTTCTAAGAAGACCGAATGATACTTCAAATAGCCAACTGCATGAGGGGACGAGATAAATACTCCTCTGGCTATACTTTAAAGAACACGTATGTGCTGTCAACCCGGACCGCGGGACGGAACAGAGCAGGACGCCTTAACTCTGAACTGAAGCAGTTTTCATTGGTGCCACTAGGTGGCAGGACAGCCATAGGTTGGGAACTGGATAACAATATCCCATTTACTACCACTACTTCTTTTGTGCGAAAAGCCTAAATATTACTTCCCCGACTATGCCTTTGGGAAAGTATCAAACGAGACTGCATTTTGGAATTATTTTACCCATCCCTGCGGGAGCAGAAATGTGTAGAGCCTCAGCTGATGATGGGTATGTCCAGGGAGTCCTAACAGTAACAATTTACCATTAAAAAATCCGAGGAGTCCCCACACTTGCCTACCAGGTACCTCTAGTAGGTACACACAGTTGTGCCTCGTTAGTGGCAATAAGTTCAACGTGATGGAGACCCAAAGAGAAACAGAATATTCAAGGAAAGTTCCAACTCTAACCTATTAAACCCCTTACAAGTGAAAATTAAGATAATGCTTTATGGGTCCCCAGGCCGCATAGTTTAACTTTAACTCAAAGAGGGGTCTTGAGCATCGAAGGACAAGCAAACTAAATGTTTGGTACGAACAAGAAGCAGAGCTTTAGAGGAAAACCCTCGCGTTAATCGCTGACCTTATACTCGCATACAACTCCCCCGTAAATGTATAACCGGAAGATACAGAAATAACCAACATGAACGCAGAAATGGTGGAAGGCAAAAGATAAAAACAAAAAAAGCGAAATGATAAATCATACTAAAATTATTTTTTCTAAAACGCAGCAGAAGTCATGACACTTTAAAAATCGAAAAACTCGTGCCTAGAAATGCAGCAAAAGTCTCCAAGGCATGCGCTGCACCAGCAATATGTAGAATAATTTAAGGAGGCAGGTGCCTGGGCTTGTTGGGCTACCAGAACAGGACAGATCCATAACAAACAGGATGTTCTCGGTGATATGGATGGAAGAAGGGGTCAACAAACAGTGTTTGTGCTAGGCTTACACAAGTAAATTTGGCTTACAGGACAGGAAGCAGTGCGCATGTTTGTTGAGGTGGGGCAGCACGAGGGATGTGGCGTGCGCCAAATGGGCTTCCATCTTTAGGGTCAAGCCTGCGTCGCATGCGCTTGCGCATGCGTTTCGCTAAGCGAGACGCTTTAGTAATTAAAAAGGGCTCGGAGCCCTGTCCACGTCACGTCAGTGTCTGTCATTGGCTTGTGGGCTTGCCTGTTAGAATCTGCTTGATTTCATTAGTGGAAGGCATGCACATGTCATGCCTTTTCCGGTGGATAGCCCTCCTCGAGCAAATCGACTAAGTACAGAAAACATGCGAGGCTCGCGGTTTTCTGTCCGGGTCGTGGACTACTTTTTCTCTATTTTCCCAGTGCGATCTCGCTGGGCAGAAGTCGAGTGCTTTACACAGTTAATTGCACTTTTTCATGTTACGCACATAAATTCACTTTTTCCGATAGGTGAAAAGTCGGGTTAGGAGCATACAGCGCTATCAGCTGTAACACGAGCAAACGCGAGACCCGTTGCATTGCAAATGCTTGTTTAAATGTCTACGATGTGCCTGAAAGTTGTGACAAAAGGATCCTAAGACTCGAGGACTAGCAGAGGCATGCTGGCCCCCTGACAAGGGCCCTGGCACCTTTTTTTTTTTTTTTAAAGCACTGCAGAAAGAGATTGCGCCTTCCAGATGAAAATAATGAACTCTCTCTTCCGAGGAAAGAACCCACTATGAACAGCATCAAGCCCTTGTTCCCCATGTGATGCCTCACCCCAAGTCACAAAGAGCAATGATAAAAATGCCAATCCTCCCATGCCTTTACCAGGATAGCTTTTCAAACACTTAAAAACCAGACTGAAGCCTGGTTCTCGTTTGTTAATGAGCCATCTTACCTAAAGTGAAGCCCTTCAGCTTTGACGGTGTCCTTCTCCACGCCACCGATCCGGTTAAAGATGACCGCCCTCTGGCCCCCTTCCACTATTGAAGAGAAAAGAAACACAGCATTAACCACTTTTAGAAGCACGAGTTGTGATCCTCTAATTTGACTCATGGACCAGACCTGCATCACCCAGCCTACATTGTAAATGACAGCTCAAGCAGTTCTGACGAAGCCACCGAAAAGGCAGAAACGTACACTCGGAGAGCAAGTAACACATTTCCTGCTTCAAAAGTGCCTTCATCTATAAGAGCGCACAACCCTGCTGTGGGTGGGCCAACTTCGAAATATTTACATTACATTTTTAGTTCCTTGTAATAGACTACACCATTACATTTTTAGTTCCTGGTAATAGACTACATCAGTGATTCCCAACCTGTGGTCCGGGGACACATGGGGGGGTCCGCGAAGCATACATGGGGTGTTCGCAAAGCCTACTTAGAGGGTCCACAATTACTTATAAGGTTAAATAATATTAACTGATTTATAAACTGTTTTTAAATAAAGAAGCTAAATGAACAATTTCAAAGTTTAAAATATTCTGTAAATGTGAAGAAATGTGATATTGGAGGCTAAAGATCGAGTTAGGATCCCCAGATTGATTTATGAGAGCAGTACAAGTTAATCATACAAAATAGAGTATGGCCAAGGAGTGCCCTCAATTGAATTTAGAAATGCTCCAACCCTCATTAAAAATTACAATTTTTGTAATATTTGATTGCGAATTAAATACATTATTTCATGATGTATATATGTTTGATGGATGCCTGTTTCTGTATTGTTTGTGTATCGTTTAACGGTTCAAATCATCGAAAATGCTTAGGCCAGGTTACCCGGCTTCCAGTAATAACTCAGTGGAGGATCCCCAATTCCAATAATAATTCAGTGGGGGTCATTGGTTTCCACTAATGATTAAGTAGGGGGTCCCTAGAAGTTAAAAGGTTAAGAACCACTGGACTCCATTGCTTTCCCCAAGCATTCTGCACAGACAGACCTCTCTACACCCTCCACTGCACTAGGTGCCTCCGAGAGCCGACTGGCTTCTTCCACTTAACATGGGGGTGTCACCTGGAGGAGCTGGCTGCTCCGACGTAACCCAAGCCACGAACGGGGTATTAGAAACACGTAGCATTTCCCCCCAGTTAATGCTATTGGGTTACGTTAAGCCCATCACTAATTCATCAAAGAGACTGCATGGTGTTGATACTTTTGGCAAATCACAGAACAAAGTGTTTTGGATTAAGGGTTCCCCCTCTAAAAATAATTGGAAATAAAAAACAAAGATTGGCTAAAATAGGCTGCGCTTAGGGGCGAGACAGGAGCAGTATAGGCTGGACTGCAGGTACGACCAAGGGATATGTGGGCTCATATAGACACCACCTAGACAGCAAAGCCTATATTGAGACATCCCATTAAAGGGTGTCAGGAATGAAATACACAGGCTAATACGTTCTTTTGGCTTTTAGGAGATGGTACAATACTTGAGAACAATCCTCATGATCTCTGAAGGTTAGCAGATGTCTGGGCTCACTGTGAATGGTTGATATATGCCTGTAGTATATATCTTGTTCTTTTGTAAATCCCCTTTAAAAAATTAATAAATGTTTTTTAAAGAAAAAAATATTGGCACTTTAGTATCCTCTGTTGAGTAAAGAGAATTCTCAGATGTATCAGTATATAGTCACACTGTAGCCCAATTCAGCTGCGTCTTCTGAAGAGGGCTACACCATATCCCATTATTAATCTCCTATAGCTGCAAGTAATTAGCATTTTGTTCTTGTTTATAAGAGGTGTGTTATCATTAACATTTATCTTTTTGTGCTACATCAAGAAAATATTAAATGCTCCCCATTTTAAAACACCCAACTCAGGCAAAAGAGGACGAGTGCAGGTGGGATGGATGAAGTAAAACATATTTGGATTTAGTGAAGATCCTGGCCATTAGAGCCTCCATACAAATACATTGTGAATGGACCATCTGAAGCACCAAACAACAGAAAACTGAATTTAAAAGACATCATTCTTTATAAATGTACAGATTGGGTCCGCTGAAGCACTAGCTCCATGAGGTCAGACACAGCAAGAAAGTACAACAAAGAACATCAGGAGGTCCTTGTACCAGCCCTGACGGGGTCCAATGACAGGGGGTTTCCTTTGAAATCTCCGCTCATGGAGATTGCCCACGGTGCAAAAACATGAAAAAGATCTACTCTGCACAAATATGAATGCCCCCCCCTTGGTATGTTTGTGTTTTTTGCCTGGAGGTGGACACTGGGAGGCCAAATTCTAACTCCAGTCCTAGGATATTTTGAGGAAAGTTCACCGTTACGCAAAATAGTCCAGAAGGCTTAGTAACTATCCTTACTCCAAAACCTGAATATTGTTTGAAAAGGGAAAAAATACCAAATAAGTTAAGAAAAAGGTAATTTGCATTGACCAAAGTGCTGCCTTGATGGCGTCGATTTTAAATTATTAACCCCAATGGTGAGATATTTTTGTGAGCAATATTTCAAGCACAATATTATTATTAGATTAAATTAATTCTTAAATATTTTAGTTTCAAACCAAATTTGACTAGAAGATAAATGATATAAAGAAAATTAAGGCCCCTGCCTCTAAACATAGATCTGGAGCACCAACATATAAATACTTCATTTCGAAAGCCATACATTTGCCTACAACCTTCTCAGTGCTGAGCTGACCTAGTGGTTTCAATTCTAAACACCATCTTAGAGTGAGGGCACGGATAGGGCGATCTCACTCTCTTAAGAAGAGTCCCACATGAATCTTTGAAAAAGTTCAAATGTGGGACGACTGTAACCAGTTCTGTTTTATCCAGCACTCCATTTTTATACATCTTACACATGTTTATATATTCTATTATCTCTAAATAAAAAGCATATACAACAGCAACATTGTTAATAGCTAGTAAAAACGCCCTACTGCACAAAGGGCATTTAAAAACTGTAAAGAAAATAAAAACTATATTGATTCCCATTGATTATCTACTCCATATTTCATTGGAATTGATTTTAAAATCTCAGCCTTTCTCTATATAAACAATCTGATAAAATATGTGAGGTTGAACATTTCATTTTTAATCACATTTACAACCCCATTTCCTTTTGGCCATCATGCCTTCTCAGGTCAAGTATAATACGGGTTCATGCCTACTCCGAATGTCAGAATTGCCTGCCTCATTTCAGGATTAGATAAAGCTGAAATATGCAGAAAGACTATTTTACTCCTCCATGAATCCTAGATGGTTGTAGACTACTTTAATAATAAATAACTAAAATCCCTTTCTCAGGAAATTTCTTCAATCCGTCTTTGAATTTCAAATTTAGAGAGCATCCCTTTAGATGTTAAAATTGGAGAGTTTAGAGACAGTTGTTCTTCAACTTTTCCAATCTCTCTTTTAACCGCACAGCCCATTTTAAATCACACCCTTGAACCTCATCTCTCAGGCAAAATTCAGTCTTGTCATCTCATGATATTAATAATCTATTCTAAAATCGTAGTGTTGACCTCAAGGAAATAAGATACCATGATGTCAATCCTATCGCCTGAACTACAGAGAACTTGGGAAAATTCAATACATTTTCCAAACATTGTCCTTCCATAACTTCCCAACGCTGCATCTTACTCATGAATAAAATTTCAGTTCCATGTAACAGTTTTGTTTGTACCACTGATTTAAACGCAGTAAATATGGTTATTTACTCAGCCCCCCCATAATCCTTTCTAAATTTGTGCAACTCCTTTATTGTCGACAAAGCAATTGAACTCACCATTTTAAAATGGGCTTTCCAACCTATATCTGATGAGAATTGTTTTCCTTGATTTTAATAGGATTTTACGTAATCAACCTTTGTTTTACCAAGGAACCATTTAAACACCTTGAGCCCGGTGTATGAAAGGGTTTTACCCACTCTATGTCTATGGGAAAATGCTTCAGTTCCTTAGTCAGAACTGACATGATCAGTGTTAAGCATCATTACCGTCCCAATATACATTGAAACTACCATGTGTCACAATATACCGAAGAATAGGACAAAGGCCCCGCTTGTAGTTTTAGGCCAGACTCCATTAACATTCTTGACACTGGCTGTGTAGGAAGGTGGCTGCGTTTTGGTCGGAGGTCTACAACTGTACAGGGAGTGCAGAATTATTAGGCAAATGAGTATTTTGACCACATCATCCTCTTTATGCATGTTGTCCGACTCCAAGCTGTATAGGCTCGAAAGCCTACTACCAATTAAGCATATTAGGTGATGTGCATCTCTGTAATGAGAAGGGGTGTGGTCTAATGACATCAACACCCTATATCAGGTGTGCATAATTATTAGGCAACTTCCTTTCCTTTGGCAAAATGGGTCAAAAGAAGGACTTGACAGGCTCAGAAAAGTCAAAAATAGTGAGATATCTTGCAGAGGGATGCAGCACTCTTAAAATTGCAAAGCTTCTGAAGCGTGATCATCGAACAATCAAGCGTTTCATTCAAAATAGTCAACAGGGTCGCAAGAAGCGTGTGGAAAAACCAAGGCGCAAAATAACTGCCCATGAACTGAGAAAAGTCAAGCGTGCAGCTGCCACGATGCCACTTGCCACCAGTTTGGCCATATTTCAGAGCTGCAACATCACTGGAGTGCCCAAAAGCACAAGGTGTGCAATACTCAGAGACATGGCCAAGGTAAGAAAGGCTGAAAGACGACCACCACTGAACAAGACACACAAGCTGAAACGTCAAGACTGGGCCAAGAAATATCTCAAGACTGATTTTTCTAAGGTTTTATGGACTGATGAAATGAGAGTGAGTCTTGATGGGCCAGATGGATGGGCCCGTGGCTGGATTGGTAAAGGGCAGAGAGCTCCAGTCCGACTCAGACGCCAGCAAGGTGGAGGTGGAGTACTGGTTTGGGCTGGTATCATCAAAGATGAGCTTGTGGGGCCTTTTCGGGTTGAGGATGGAGTCAAGCTCAACTCCCAGTCCTACTGCCAGTTCCTGGAAGACACCTTCTTCAAGCAGTGGTACAGGAAGAAGTCTGCATCCTTCAAGAAAAACATGATTTTCATGCAGGACAATGCTCCATCACACGCGTCCAAGTACTCCACAGCGTGGCTGGCAAGAAAGGGTATAAAAGAAGGAAATCTAATGACATGGCCTCCTTGTTCACCTGATCTGAACCCCATTGAGAACCTGTGGTCCATCATCAAATGTGAGATTTACAAGGAGGGAAAACAGTACACCTCTCTCAACAGTGTCTGGGAGGCTGTGGTTGCTGCTGCACACAATGTTGATGGTGAACAGATCAAAACACTGACAGAATCCATGGATGGCAGGCTTTTGAGTGTCCTTGCAAAGAAAGGTGGCTATATTGGTCATGGATTTGTTTTTGTTTTGTTTTTGAATGTCAGAAATGTATATTTGTGAATGTTGAGATGTTATATTGGTTTCACTGGTAATATTAAATAATTGAAATGGGTATATATTTTTTTTTTGTTAAGTTGCCTAATAATTATGCACAGTAATAGTCACCTGCACACACAGATATCCCCCTAACATAGCTAAAACTAAAAACAAACTAAAAACTACTTCCAAAAATATTCAGCTTTGATATTAATGAGTTTTTTGGGTTCATTGAGAACATGGTTGTTGTTCAATAATAAAATTAATCCTCAAAAATACAACTTGCCTAATAATTCTGCACTCCCTGTATAGACAGGGGCGTAGCTTCAGGGGGTTTTACATCCCACTAATTTATGTATTTGCTAGTGCACAGTTGGGTACAGGTGCTTTCAGTCGGGTATGGCAACGTGGCTGACGGATTTCACCTAGGATTTTTATTCGCGCACACAGACAAAAACATACGCACACAACTCTCTCTCCTCCCTTTTTGAATTTCTTAAAACTGTTGGTTATTTTACAACATATTGTCTTAAGTAAACCTAACAAATCGCACTGCTATCCCTTCCCACTGCCCCTTACGCACCCTCATGGTCTGCTTCTCAAATATTGTATGTTACCATGATATGCGAGCGTGATTGTAGGGACATTTGAAGCTCATAGCCCCACAATCTTACTGACCAACCTACGCCACTGTGTATAGGGAAAATCTGCAACTTACTGGTCACCAAGGGTTGCCCTCATAGGATTTGTCAAAGATGCCACCCCCCCCTCTCATTGTCCGCAGGTTGGTGGTGATTATGCTACTGCTGGTGAAGGGAAGAGTGGCCATACATTGGGGATGGGGAGGAAAGGCACCTTCCAAAGTACAGACTTGGTTAAAAGACCTCGCCTACTGCCAGCTGGAGACTTACTGGCCACTAATGCAAGTCACATGCGCCTGGGACCCAAATAAACCGAACAGCCTGACGTGTGATGTGTTTGGAAGTTCTATCAGAATGTGGGTGACGACATGATGGAGGGTTCTATGGAATGCGGGAGTTGAAGGCGGACAAGAACAGTTGAGGGAGAGGCAGCATGCCGATGTTGTGCCTTATCGTTTGGTCTGTATTGTCTGATCAACAAATAAATCAACACAACTCAATTTCGTAAGGGAGTCATTTGTCCAGGAGCATCGAACCGAACACAGTTTGGAGACAAAGGTGGGATCTTCCGACAGCACCGGTAAAAGATCTGGTAATATTCACTTGCAACATTGTCAGCAGAGAGGTACAAGAGGATTTAAATTATTTATTGTACAAATCGTGAGAACCAAAACACGTCTGGCTTTCGAAATTCTATTAATTTATAACATGAAACGTTACTTACTGGGAACCGTTAAGAATTTCCATGAACAAGCGCGACTCGAGCATCTGAGCAAGCCAGCTTGGAACGCATGAGAGAGCAAAGACGCATGTCGCCCTTACACCCTGCAGAATTTCCTGACGGTCCATGGGAGAAGTTAGGGATGGATTTTATTGGCCCCATGTACAATCTCGCAGTACACAAACGATATGCATTGGTTTTGGTAGACTATTATTCTAAATGGCTGGAACGTAAGTTTCTCAAGGAACCTTCTACTGCTACAGTGACAGATGCTGGAGGGTGTGTTTAGTAGAGAGGAAGTCCCAAGAGTGCTGGTCACAGACAATGGAGTCCTATTTAAGTTGCATGCTATGAACGCATTTATTGATTCTTTTGGAATTAAGCATTTATCGCTGGCATTGTACAGTCCGCAGGGCAATGGCATGGTAGAAAGAGTAAATAGGATGGTGAAAGAAACCATTCAGTTAGCAATCACCGCAGGGCAGAATTTAGGTGATGCAGTACGTGACCGACTGTAGAGCTATCTTAATACCCCCTCACCTAGTTACAGGGACACAACCTTTTGTGTTACTAAAATCCAGGTATGGTACCCATGAGTTAAGTCCTGGTTGGGTACTGCAGAACACGCACATTAAGGAAAAATTACCAGATTTAGAGTGTGCGCGTAAGAGGGTGGAAAATGCACAAAGGAAAAGTTAATTTGTGCATGACAAAAACAAGAAGGTGAAAGATGTGCAATTCCAGGTGAATGATGTAGTCAATGTGAAAAGGCCATTTGGTGCCAAGAAAGGTAATTCCAAATTCTGTCCCACGACCAGTGTCAGATGTGTTTCCAAAACATGCAGCCCAGGTACAAAATGGGAAGTGGTGGAGCAAAAGGAGTGTAGTTTGTATCAGAAATTAGGATGTGGGTGTAACTGTGGAAGATACAGGGAAAGATGAACATATGGAAGGATGGTGGTTGATGGGACAGAATGCAACACAAAGTGGGGTAATAATACGGAAGGTGCAGGGGAGATGAGTGTGGAAGCCAGGAGGGGGAAGAATATGATGTGTGGAAATGCAAGTAAAGAGGTGACAGTGAGGGGAAGGATTGCCAAAAGAGAAGATAAAAGACTGGTACGTCAACCACAACATCTGGATGATTATGTTCTAGAATAATAAACGCGGGGAACAGCGCAGGTTATTTTACATGTTATTTTGCATGTTGTATATGTTTTGGTACTAACTAGGTTCCTTATACATTTATATTGTTCTATTTGTGGCCAGTTATTCAGGGAGGAGGATGTGTTATGTTTGGAAGTTCTATCAGAATGTGGATGATGACATGATGTAGGCTTCTATGGAATGCGGGGAGCAGGAGGTGGACGAGGAAGGTTAAGGGAGAGGCAGAGGGCGGATGTTGTGCCTTATCGTTTGTGTTGTATTATCTGAAAGACAAATAAATCAATATGACGTAACTTCGTAAGCGAGTCATTTGTCCAGGAGCATCGAACCCAACACTAGCATTTGCCAACGAGACATAACTACTGTCACAGCCCTGCTGTCACTACGGCTTAGTGCTCCATATTGAACTCTCCCCTGCTCCCTCTCCTCCGAAGACCAAACCTTGTTCTTATTGATCTTGTCCATTACAGTTTCCAACCTGACTTCGTTGTCGGCATAGGTTGTTTTGTATTTTTTCGCAATAAAAGTAAAATTCATTAAAAAAAAAGTTCTGACATCTGAGTTTTACTCCTTTATGTTCCATGCTATGGACATAGTACATTCTGCCAATGGTGTATTTCTTGGGAACGAATTCGTGTTCTTCCAGATGATTATGAACATATCCTTCCACTGGCAATAGTTACCTGTGTACAAGGACTCCTTAACTCCATAGGCGAGGGCTCCTGCTCCCAGCAAAAGCTTCAAACCAGTCCCTGACCCTCTGGGGCCACCGGAAAAGCGGCCAGAGAGGTCTCGCAAGCGCTGGAAGATCGACTGTAAAGCAAAGTAGCAGTATTTCATTAATGACATTCACAAGCAAGAATCTGTTCATCATTAAGCGTCACATACCATTAAAAGCACTTTTTAGTCTTCAACTACTACATTTCTCAGAATACATGTACTGCAGTAAGCAATACAGAACAATTAGATGAAGAGACTGGCTACTGAAACTTTCAGCAGAAGGTTTGAGCAAAATGACAGTCTTCTGTAGTTTTTTCATGTCATCAATCCAGTTCCTCTAAAATAATTTACAACTTATGTTAAATATCCACACTCAACCCCATCGTTGCCTTAACCCCAATACAAACTGCTCAAAATAATTAGATCCGCCTGTAGAATTACCACCAGAAATATTCACTCATCTCCAGTTTAACAACAGCCAACTTCCCAACCACTGCTAAGAAACATCACCTTTGCCCTCACCAATACACTATCACTGAAACCGCAGTACAAGGGCACATTAACCACTGTAAAACAAATATATAAAGGGTCCGCCATCAACATTGGTAATTAACGTTCAAGTACCAAGATCTACAGACACTGTACAAGCTTTCATCATCAACCACCCCAAACAGTGCACGAGCAACCACGTTCCAACTTAAGCAAAAGGCTCCTTTATGAATGACTACTTCTATGTCTCCACCGGCAAATGACATCAAAACAATTCGGCCCTCTTACAATTACTGCAATCCTTCATCAATAACTGTGCACAATGTGATGGCTTCCACCATCAACCACTGCAAATGCTGTGCAGACCTTCAATGAACCATTGAATGCCATGCACACATTTCCAACATCAATCATGGAAAACAACGCCTAAAAACTATTCATCCGCTAGAATTAGCCACCACATACACTGTGCAGGACTAACTAATCAACCACTGCAAGAAGTGCCTTATTTGATACCATCAATCGAAACACCACTTAAAAACAGACCCATGTAGCGACTAACTTGGCCTCGATCACTTTACCCCCATTACAAGCAGTGCCAAGGACTCTGCCTGAAAACACAACAGGTACCTACTAACCACTTCCTCCTCAACCGTGACAGAAAGGCAAATTCAGTGTCTACATTTCTACCACATAAACAGGACATTATAAAACACAAATGTATACCTCGAGGCTCCCAATGCTCCTACCTCTTGCATTATCTTAAAAACTATATTTTGGAATCGGGTTTAACAAGTTGTGATTCATTTAAACGGAGTGTCCACCTCAAAGAGAAGAACCAAGAGAATGGAGAAAGCACGGCTTCAGGGCATTTTGAGAAACAAATGATTTCTAGACATTTTCGGATAACATATAAGCCCGAACTCAATGCAAAGTTCGACGACCAGGACTAAGCTGAATATTCATTAAAATATATTTTAGAAATGCTTAAAATTAAAAGGAAGAAATATAAACTCAATAGACATGTTACAAATGACTGTACACACATCTTCCACATTAGTTCAAAAAGTTAGTTCCCTGTTCATCTTTTAAGGTCTGTCCCTGCTCACTTCAAAAAGATACCTGACGCATCTTTATTCAATCTAAAATGGCTGTGTAAACCCACCATGCAGACCACTTTAGAACCTTCACACTGGCTCTTGTACCCTCCAGATAGATTCTGCAAAAGGATGCAGCTCCATCTTTCAGAGCCTCAAGCTCCAAACCTGATCCACTACATTTGCGTCAAAATACAGCAACCAGAGCACCCACCACAGCCACCCTCGCGGCCACACACCTCAAGTTACAGACTTCTCTCAAATGATAATCAGTTTCAAACACTGATGTTTTCCCCACCAGGTTATTCGATCTGGAAAGAAGTTCCTGATGAGCTACGCACAGCGAGCCTAAATCTTCTCTCAAAGTCTTTCACAGACACCCTATGTCTGTGTCTAAATATAAATTCACCAGGATCGGAGGCCAGACTATGGCGCTGAAAGACTTGCTGTCCACAACCTCTTCCACTAACGCTTTTACTTCTTAACAACTGAGTGGAACTCTTGTCTTCAAGAAAAGACTTTACACTCACAACTTCTCCAAAGTTTTCCACCAGCTAATGTCCAGAAATAAATTCTTCCCACCACAGTCTCAGAGTAGAACGGCTTTCTCCCTCAAGCAATTAATTTCTAAACCATCTGCCGGCGTACACTTCTAGTCATCTCACCAATTCTCACCACACTACCTAGATAACTCCCCAGCCCCATCCGAAAGAGCCAAACTATTGGTAGAAAGACTCCTTGTGGTGGAATGTACACATTTAAATGTCACAACAAACAAGTACAACTACATGCATCACCAAAGGATTTTACCAGCTCTTCACCGCCCCTCTTAATCGGGGTGATGACACCAACATAGTGTGTAGGCTTCAGTAAGAACAAATCAACCAGTAAATGAAAAAACAACCAGTTAGTCTGTCATTAATCGAGATGAAATGTATAAATTGGCATATCGCAGAAAGAAAACATCATTCCATTTAAGGAGTGTCAAATGGGATTCAACTAGCGTAACTTCACAAGGACAAATTCAAAGAAGGTTGTTCATTGACTGGTCTTGGAGGCAGATCAAGACAGAAAAGTAAATGAGGTGCATTCAGACCTCGTGAATCCTTCACTGAAGTGTGGCGCCTTCAGATATATTCCTTCCTTTATCCTCGAAGCTGGTGAGGTACTTCTATCCTTTCAGCTCATTGGCTGATTGTATGTTCTTATTCAGAATGTAATACAGTTTTAATGAAAATGTATTTCATTAGAGAGGCTGGCATTTGGGCCCTTTGCACTCAATCATGCTTATTCCGTTTGCTTCCACAAACTGGAGATTCAACTTTAAAGTCTGCTGGGATTCCCTGAACACTATATGACTTTTCCAGTTCGAAGACTGGTGAACATGTGGAACATTCAGGCGATGGGTTACCTGCGCTGCAAGCTGTGAGAAGGACTGGGCACAGGACCTTATGAAAAACGAGTCTATTCTTAGGGGAAGTAGCGGAGTGCTCCAGCAAACAACAGGGAGCAGCTGTGAACTTCTCATGTAAATGTCTGGGCAGGGTGGGTAGATGAAGGAGACACCAGGAATTGCAAAGGTGTTTTTATTTACAAACTAAAATCAGAACTCTATCCTCTGAAACAGGCTTCTGCAACAAGTACCTTGTGAGCTACTGGTAGCTCTTCAGCTAACTGTAAGTAGCTCTCCTGTGTACATCTCAGCCTACTGAATCAGCTTTTGCCTGGTTGAACTAATATATGTATGCCAAAAGTGTGTGTATTGTAGAACTCATATGTTGATGTTTGAAGAGAAATGGTTGAATTTCCAAAATATATCTAAGGCTGATTTTCAAGTGATAAATTATGCGGGGAATCTTATTACTAATATTATTATTTCATGTCCGGGGCACTGCAGCTGACGTGTTACCTACATAGAGCCATTCCAAATTGACAAAGTCTTTTTATGGTCGAGCCTGCGTTGCATGCGCTCGCCATGCGTATCGCTAGCTAAACGCTTTAGGTATCAGAAAAGGGCTCGGAGCCCCGTCGACATCACGTCAGTGTCTTTCATTGGCAAGTTGGATTGCCTGTTAGAATTCGCTTCTTTTGCTTAGCGGAAGGCAAGCATAGGTCATGCCTTTTCCAGTGGTTAGCCCTCCTCGAGCGCAGCGACCAAGTACAGAAAACATGCGAGGCTCGCTGGGTTTTTGGACTACTTTTTCTCTGTTGATAAGTATGTGAACTGTAGCAGCGCAATCGCGCTGTTTTTTTCTTTTAATGGAAGCAAAAAACGGTTGGGAGTTTATAACTGCGAACAGCTGTAACTCCGACAAATTCGAGACCCTAGTGCATTTTAAATGCTTGTTTCAATTACTGCTTGTAGCCCTGACTGATGCGCTATGGTGATCACATCTCTGCTGGTAACCCTGACTGATGCACCGAGGTGATCACATCACCACTGGTAATCCTGCATATGGTGGTCATTAAAGTTATCATGTCTGATGTGGTCACTAGTACAACAGTGATATAGTCGCTTGTGATGAATTTCATTGAACATAAGTAGCTCCTATTACACAAAAAGGTCTGAAACCCGTGCTCTAAAAAATGATAAAGTGACAGACATGAAAGCAAGTAGGGATTATATTTTGTAAACGGATAATAGTCTGCCGTTTTTGCGTGGACTACTATTGCATTTAAACTTCTGGTAGAGTATAACTTATTGGTGGCTGTTAGGTGGTGACTTATGCTCCCTTTAACACACGCAACCCAAAATGCGTGAGAAACCTTACTACCAGGTGAACATATCTACATTAAACACAGAATTCATTTTTTTCCCCAAAGACTAAAACTGAATCTATTTCGCAAGAACCTGCCTGGTGTCTGGGCCGGCTTGTGTAATGATCGTATACAGTTTGGAGGTCTGGGGGGCTAAACGTGGCCTTAAAGCCCGTGTTTGTCGGGGCCCGGACATATAAACGCGGCCCTGTTTACTGACGCTACCGGCCCGGTCATGACTCCGGCCTGTCGCACTCGGACCCTCGGCCGTCACTGGGGCCTCTTGGCACTCAGGGTGCAGTGCGGGTGGGGGCGCTGCCCGGACCCTCAGAGCCGCCCCCAGAGGCCCGGCCCAGGCCGCCTGCTCCGGCCGTACTCACGCTGGGATCCCGGCCGGCCATGCTGTCCCCGCTGTCGGTTCTACGTACTCGTCCAGACCGCGGCTATGACCTCTGCGCGCTGCTGCCAATCAGCGTCCACTTCCGGGAAATAGCGACGAGCCGTCTGGGAATTGTAGTTCAATAGCCGCACGGTGCCGCTGGATAAACTGCAGCATCTAGCAGAAAGAAGGCTAGATGCTGCCTGGGAGTTGTAGTTTATTAACCCAGGTGTGCCCGATCTGCGCTGCAGCCCCTAGCAGAAAGAAGGCTAAATGCTGCCTGGGAGTTGTAGTTTATTAACCCAGGTGTGCCCATCTGCGCTGCAGCCTCTAGCAGAAAGAAGGCTAAATGCTGCCTGGGAGTTGTAGTTTATTAACCCAGGTGTGCCCGATCTGCGCTGCAGCCCCTAGCAGAAAGAAGGCTAAATGCTGCCTGGGAGTTGTAGTTTATTAACCCAGGTGTGCCCGATCTGCGCTGCAGCCTCCAGCACATGGGTACTCGCAAACATTTTCCCAGGGGCCAAAAAGTTTGGTCTGTGACGTGCCTGGGCCGCATTGATACCAGGGCAGTGGCGGTCGGGTGGGGTGACTGGGGGATTGGTGGCAAGGTAGGTGTAGGGGAAGCGAAGAATATACATTTAGTTGCTGAAATAAACAATGGGCAACCAGCAAACCTGGAATTAATCCCGGCTTACCCACTTTTCCAAATTGTGTGATCCTAGGCAATTGTTTAGTGTCACTTTCCTTCCTTTTTCTGCATTATCACATTTAAGATGACGTCGAAATACATGATTTATGGTGTGTGCTGCACAAAACCTGATTCTGCGTTTGATTTAATAAACTTTAATGTTGTTTATGTATGATAGGAACCCAGGCCACCCGTAAAGTACACATACCAAGTGACTTGCCTCTTTAATTTATTATCGGTGGTGTTCTCAGCGTAAGGGGAATAATTAATGTTTTCCAATTTATGTTTCCAAATTTATGTTTGAAAACTATCACTTATAAATGAATACATCTCAATGCGCTGATAAAACAAATTGTACTAAGGCGAAAAGGTTCTACACGTTAACTAAATACACCTTTTTAATTTTGAAGAGACTGTCTTAGTTTTACCCTTATGCTGCAAGATGTCTTTAAAAATGAAGGCGTTTCTAAAATTAAGTGCAGGAGTCCATAGTTACTTCCTTTCTTTAACACCAGTTAAGTTTGAAATAAATGATTGTGTGTGTGTTTCATATTTTTGTTAGTGCGGAGTCGAGCAAACAGCTGCCCAGTGCTCCTGTTGCCCCAGGGGCCCCATGTAAAGGTCAGACAGGCCGCATGAGGCCCGCGGGCCGTACTTTGAGTATCCCTGCTCTAGCAGAAAGAAGGCAAAATGCTGCCTGGAAGTTGTAGTTTACTACACTTAGGGTACCTGACCTGAACTGCAGCCTATGGGGGGGGAGTTAAATGCAGCCTGGGAGCTGTAGTTAAGTAAAGCGAAAATGCATACAGTCTGGGCTCTGCCGGAAAGCAGCACAAGTTAGAAGCACTTCAAGCCTCCTCTTTGCATTGCATAGATGGAAAGTATCCAGGTCCGTGCAAGACTTAGAGGAGTCCCATTTTTGGTTAGAATTCTAGGACTTGTGGTCCAGTATAAAGCAATGGCTACTAGTGCCAGAATTCTAAGGAAAAGAAACAGGAGTGAACTAACTAGTCACAGAGGACCTGGGAAACTTTGCCTGGTGTTGCACGGGTACCTTGAACCCTTGTTGAAGCAAGGTAAGCGAGTGCTCCCAGTCCTGATTTTAGGTACCAAAAAAAAAAACCACAGTCAAAATTGAGTGAGCTCCTAGGAGCTCTAGGCGTCACCATACTTGTACTATTGATAGCTGGACCTGTGGTGGGCAAAGTCCTACAATAAGTGAATTTATACTACATTAAGGCATCTGCTACAGGTGCTACTCCCCTGTGTATTACTCAGACGTGCGAGCAATTTGCCACTAGACAATCACCAGTTCATTCAGTAGCGTGAAACACTAATCAGTGTAGCGCTTACAACCCCCCTTTCTACTGTAATTGCATTTGTACAGCGGCAGCTCCTCCACTATGGAGGAGGGGCGTTGACCCCCCACACCACCAGGAGCAACAGCTGCAAAACTTGAAAAATAAAAGTGTGATGAACCATATTTCTTATTGTTTTATTTTTCACGGGGGCGGAGCCATGGGGGATGACAGGCTGGGAGGGGGAGTGGTGTGCACTCCCCCCCAGTGCACGTGTGTGTGTTTGGCTGGCCATCTCAGGACGGCCAAACACATGTGCACTGAGCTCTCTCCAACCGAAGCTGGGTTAGAGATGCAGGTACAGGCTCCCAGTCTGTCTCAGAGCGCAAAGTGAGGGCGCTCAGGCCACTCCCAATGCTGCTGTCATGCTGCTAGCAGCATGAGAGCAGCGTTAGGATTGGCCAATGGGCAGTCTGGGAGCCTGTGCCTTGTGGAGCAGCGATGAGGATGTGGCAAGATTCAGGTAAGTTTATTTTTGTGTTTGCTTTGTCTCCCCTCCTCGTGCTGCCCCGCCACTTTACCCCGCTGCCAGCTGCGACTGCGTTTGTATAGTCCTTCATAGCTCAGATGAGGCTCGAAAGCACTCTGTTGGGTAGTAGACTAAATCATGGAGGTGACTGGTGGAAGTGCCTTCAATTGCAGTGTGGTCTATGTGGGAATAGTTTTAGTGCCATGTGTGGGCCCAGGGAGGCTACTGTTATCCTGTCTTATATGACAGTTCTTATTAGTTAAATGGTGCGAGGAAAAGTAACAAATACCTCAATAGGTGTTGTGTATATTATTCTGCAGGTTCCTATGGAACTCCCTCCAGCCACATTCAAAACTAAGCTACTGATGTTCTGCATATATGGGTCAAGACAATCACTGTATAATTCCATGTAAGACAGACAAGGGTCAGGATAGGGATCCATACACGTGTACTACATAGTCAGCCATATTAAATTCGGGCAGCCCTGTCAGAGGAGAGCAAGGTTCTAGCTCCTCAGTGGAAAGGCACTACCCTACAAAGCTGTTTAAATATTACTCTTGGTCTTAGAGAACTGCCCTATGTACTCGTACTAGTTATAGGTAGCAATGGAGTCTTTTAGAGGCAACATCCCAGCTGCAGGGATTGAACATGGTCAGTTCACGGTCACACAGGCACTAGTTAAAGGTCAGCCTAAATGTTCTTTATTGTCAACATAACAAATGTACCCATATATCCCACAGAGTGAGCTATATACAGCCTGCAATTGCAAGTACAGAGTTTATAGATGGTTTAAAGCCCCCAAATGTAGTGACAGACAGTAGACATCTTGATACGTTAAATATGTGGTTTAGTGATGATTATTGTAGAAGCAAAGATGAGTAGCTACATGAATGTAGAAATTCATCTAGTGGCATGTTCAGGGTCCAGGATGCCAGGATAGTTGCTTATCTGAATACCACAAGAAAAGTGCAAGTCTACTCGAAGGAGTGCACAGATTACACCCAGCCATGGAAATGCATAATTGAAGTACTTAATACCAATCACAGTCTTCAGTTCGGTTGTGGATCGGTAGTTTGCAAAAATACAAAACCTTGCTTCCTTCCAGAACTTCAGATGGTCTTGCATGTTTCCTATCTTGGCTGTCAAAGATTTCTAGAGTTTGGCAGCTGTGCTGAGAATGTTTTTCCATCAGTGTTCTTGTACAAGGGGGGGGGGGGGTTAAAAGATGGCTAATCTTCAATGTGGTGCCTTGTTATGGGACTATCATTGGACTTTAGCTTAGAGGAAAAACAAACCGTTCCCTTATATAGTCCTGCAGGCAAACCAGATTCCCTTGAAGGCAGATAATTTGGCTATAGTTACCCTGTGAACTCCTTGGAGCTAGTTCCATATGTTTCCTTGGACAAAAGTATAAGATCTGTCATGCTGGAGTTCTGAATCCTTTGCAAGGTGCTATGTATTTTGATGAGTGCCCCTACGTAACAACATTTGCATAATCAACCTTCTACATCAAAATGCCTATAATGTCCTGGAGTATTGTCAGTATCATAGGTGTGGGAAGATGCATCAGTGTTCACTGAGTGATTTGGGATATCAGATATAGGCTGGAGGCCATGGTCACGCCGAGATTTCTAACCTCCTTTGATGTTAGTGGTGGTGTCGAGCTCCCTAGGTTAGATGCTTGTAGCTCGATAGTTTACGATTTCAGAACGGAGTTAAAGGTTACTGATCAGCATCCATCCATTAATGGCACAAGTCAAGGCAAAACCAGGTAATTCGGGGGGTTTCAAGTTTTAGGGTAATCTGTGTGTTGTCAGTGTGGCTATGGAAAGTTAGGTTGAAGACCTTGATCAGATCTGGTAAGGAGGTAGATCTGGGAATGGAATTGGGGAGAAATGAATGTGCAGAGGAGAGATGATGGTTCTTGGGGTGATGCCCCAGTGTGAGATAAGAGATGAAGTGAATGATGGTACTGACACAATACTTTGTCTATGCTAATTTCAGGAACAAACAGCAATTCTCTTCTCTTTAATATCTTTTGGATGCATATGATTGTATTATGTTTTGAAATGGTGCACACTATGGTGAATATTATACAGATTTGTGATACTTCAGGCTTGCGCTAGGGCATGGAGAGGAACAGCGAAACACAGCAGTATACATAGAACAATATGAAACAAATACATCTATTAACAAATAAAACCTAAAGAAAGAACTGCAAAACATCAAATTGATTTAGGACTTCACTTCTGAGAAAGTAGAGAAGAACTTTTATTTATTAAAGAGCATTCGGTTTCTACTTAACCACCAGTGATTTTGACTGTACCAGCAAGGCCCGCTCTTCTTGGTTTCCTATGGTCCATATTCTCATGGAGAGTCAAATTTGTTGCTTCTGTCTGACTTGTCCTCTCTGGTTCTCAAGCTGTATCCAAAGGCCATTCCCCTCTTCCAGTTTCCGGCCTGGAGGTTGAAACAATAGGGCTGCAGAAGAGGCGGCTGCCTTGGATTTTGCCAATTGCTGTGCAGGATTCTAGGACAGAGCCTACTCTGCACTATTAGGTTTTGTTTCAACAGTGGTACGATGCTGGGTCTGTGAACCCTAAACCCAGTGAACAGCTCAACACCCTACTCTTCTTGTAGAATGGTTAAGATTTGGGTGTGGATGTCACTAATCCTTTTAAAAAGGCCTATATTAAGGATTTATATTAGGCTAGTTTTGGTTTTAAACTACCTGAATGGACCTGCACTTCGCTACCAAAATAAAGTAGCATAAGTCCACCAAATATGCACTCAGCCAATTCATAAAGTTTCTTTGAAGAGAAAAAGTAATTGCTAAATTCTTATAACCATTATATATTATTTATATATCTAGAAATGATTTTTCTAAACAAAAAAAAAAGATAGAAAGCTTAGGATCTACACGTATCAATTTACGCAAGAGTGTTCAATCATTTGGAGGTATTACAAAATTCGAATCAGTTCTCTAGATCTTAATAATCCAGTATAGTTGGAGTTGAACACAATAGACTGCGTTCAGGCAGTTGTGGTCATTCTTATAACATAAAAAAATAATTGTAACCGCAGTCAGTTAAACAGTTGTAAATTAACATAATCTCAAAATTAAGATTCTTATTTATCAATGAGAGCAATTATTAGAAACTTATTTTGCTCTCATTCTGATTCTCCAAATTCCATATTTATACACAGTCACCCAGAAATGTGAGTTATATGATTATTGAAAGCTCTTTTCATTTCACATTCTTACTAGGCCTCCGAGTAATTTTAATTACACCAGAGTAATTCCGCATTACTCGGACACAGAAATACCAATAATGTGATTACTCCCGTTTGTGTAAACAGGAGTAATTTGGGAAGAAAAAAATCTTACTGCGAGAACACAATTAGACCTCATTAGCGGCTGCCCACATGTGGGATGTGTTTTGTTGCATTTAGTGCTATTTCTTAGTGCAAAATGCATCCTCGCATTCATGTTGGAAACAAAGGGACATTTTTGCGGCAAGAAAACAGTGCTAAATGCACACTTTCTTTTCTTCCACAATGCTGCATAATCTTCCAATTTTTTTAGGTAATACCACATGATTGCACAACACGGAATTACAAGAGCTATACCCTCCCTTAAATCTTACACTAAAGAATCTACATTTAATTAAGGCTAGAACTGTATAACCAGATTAGTATTATAAACACAAGTTCCTTTAATATAATTCTCTGGTAAATGAGCAGATCTATTCCTGTTGGTTGCAATGATAAATTATAGTTCAGACATCATAGTACATTCATATTTTTTGTGTGTAAGCAATTTCCAAACTTGAGTTAACATTCTAGTAGGAGGTTCGAAATTGTTTGGTGTGCATCCATATTAGTTGTCAATAGTACTGTGTCCATGTAATCACCTGATATTCATAACGCTTAAGAATCATGCGCTTTAAATGGACCCACCATCTTGTAACAGCGCAGAATTCTCACAGACTGAAATCCTCAATTCTGACCATAGCATATCAATCTGCTTAGCTATGAATCAACATAGCAAATCATAGTAGATGCCCCTATTTGTTAAAATTCCGCCTGTGTGATCAACAGTATAGCTCTTGACCAAGATGGTTTCAAGAAGATTTGCCCAACAAATATTATCTGAGGAAACAGAGTCCCAAAAATAATACCTAGGAGCAAGTCATCTTTGATAACCATCTTAGGGAATCAGAGGAGATTCAATGAAGAAAATCATCCTTTGGAGTTTTAAAATCCTGGCAGGTGGATTGTTTTGGATGTTCAAATTCCTCACTTGCCAATTCCAGGTCACATGCACAATAATACAGAGAGTTCTGAATTTGGTGCCTCCTTGCTTGTTTATATAGTGCATTGTTTTGGTTCTGTGATACAATTAGAATCTTGTCTGTCAATTCACAATATTGACATCATTGAGCTGCTACCTTTTGAACCCAAGGTCCGGCACCATTCTGCAGCAGAGCTGCCTATCCTTTCAGGGAGGCATCTGTTAAAATGATTTGGGAAGTGAGATCCTGATGGAAAAACACTCCTTTCACTAAATATTTCTTCTTGCACCACAATACTAGAATTGCCTCCCTGCTATAGGCAGTCAAAGCCTATCACCACAGCTGCCGTCCTATTCAGACCACTGATGATTTTCCAGCAACTGTTGAAGAAGCCTAATGTGAAGCCTCGTCTTTAGATTAATGAAGACATAGGATACCAAAGAAACCAGAATGGATGATATTTGATGAGTCGTTGGGGATGGAGTTGATAAAATCCAATGTCACTTATTTATGGGAGACCTTTTACTCCGGTCATCTTGGATTTCTGGAAGATAAATTAAAAGCCATTGTGTAAAAATCCCAGTCTTCTCTGCTGTATTGATCGACTAGTCATCGAGGTACAGTAATGCAGAAAAGCTGCTGCCACAGCTATGTATTTAAATTTTTTTAAAAAGCGTGAGGAGCTGATTTAAGATGAAGGGTGTTGATAGTGAGGGGTTTTTACCAAGAACCTTAGACATCTTCTGTGCTTTCATGCATATGAAATGTGGAAGGATGCATCTTGCCAGTCCATACGACACAACCAGCTTCCTGGCCCCCCTCTGAAGGTCTTGAAAAATATGACGAAGAACAAGCACATGGAGCCTCGCTTTCTTTATTCATTCATTCATTCATTTAATGAGATGTTTGAGATGTGTTGTAAATGTATTTGGTTGCTACAGAGTCCTTTAGCAAAAGGTACAAGACCCTGAAATTGATGATAAGTCTCAAAATATGCAGATGTTCATCTCATTTAACCCAAATGGTAAACCTAGTGCCTGCTCCACCAGAGGTAAATCTGCTACTGCTGTGCTACTTGAGAAAATCCCAATTACCGAGATTTGCAAAGCTGCAACTAAAGAGACTGGTTCACACCTTTACGAGACATTGTCTTGAATCGGATGCTAAGGCGGATCCCCAAGTGGGCAAGCATTTCTAAAGAATTTGTTTGGCTAATTATACGATTCCCCTTTTTTTTTTTTAAACCTCCTCCTTCGCTGCATTTTAGGAGGGATGAGCTAACTAATCTATTCCGTGCTTATGATTATCAAGGGAGATCCACTGAGAGAAAGAATGGCTTCTTCCCTGATAATCTATTTCTCTCACCGAAGAATCTATATTGAAATCTTGAGCAACTCCTCCATCCACTGAAGAGGCAATATATGCATAGCACTATACTGCTAATTTGTTCATCAAAAATAACTGAAAAAACCTCCAGGGCATGATGGAACACAAGGTCAAGAGGCCCTTAAAGGTGCAGTGTCCTTTTTTGCATTGTTTCAATGCTGCAGCCTACGCAGGCTACAGTGCTATGTCTTAATCCTTAACTTAGATTAAAAGGAAGTAAGTGGTAGGCATTGTGAAGGTCATCTTTAAAAGGTCACTTTTCTTTTCACTTAAGTCACATTTTCCTTCTAAATTTTAAAGTAATTCAGTAAGACTGGCAATGTACCCTGTTTTTAAGGCTGCAAAATGTAACATGTTTGCCACATACATTTCCTGGCCATTGCGAAGTAAGGTGAAATAGAGGTGACTTTGAAAGAACTGCTCCAGGGCACCCACACGTGGGCGGGACTATTCAATGCTTAGGATTTCAATGGAGGTCCCCCAAGAGAGAACTGGAGGTGACGTATGTGGGACTGCAGGACAGGCACATGAAAGCACGCATCCAGCAGGGCCAAGGCAATCATCCAGTTGCTTGGATCCAAAGCAGACAGAACTTGGGCTAGAGTCAGTGTGCTGAATTTGACTTTCCGTAGGAAGGCATTCAGAAGTGAAGAACTAAAATAGGACGAAGGCCTCCATCGCTCTTCGGCACAAGCAAATAACAGGAGTAGCACCCATCAGACATATCCAATACACGGATGGCAGTGGTGAATCACAATGGTGCCCACAGCACACCCAAAGAACTCAGTAGTATCCAGTCAGCCCTAGTTGTTACGTCCTGGCTGTCCTGAATGGTTTGAGCCAAAGGGGCCCAAAACTCCGATGGGACAGCTGGCAAGTTCTCACGGGCCAGGTCCCAGAAGGCATGCATATAAACAGCCTAATAGGCAGAAGGCATTGACTGAGCTCAGTGTAAAACTGTAAGTGGACATCATCCACTTCCAAGCACCTCACTCCAGTTCAACTCCTGCTCTGGAGGGGTTGTGGGGAAGGAGGTAGGATTGACTCCACTGTTGAAAGCGTGGACCACACCACTATCCGGAGCCGGGTGCTGTATAAGAAAGTCTGGGAAGCCGGGCATCGGTCTATGGTGTCTGGCCAACTGCCTGCTCACTTTGGGCCAGACTGAGGCTTCACCCAGGTGCCCATAAAGATGCAAGACCAGGCTTCAATAAATGTAACTAAGGGCCCAGATGAGGTTGTTCAAGGATGCAAACCTTCAGTAAGAACATTTGTCTTGACATCAGCTGAAAGCAGCAGTAAATCCAGGACCTAAGCTGCATGTTCTAATCACTACAGCAAACTATGTTCTCTCCTCCGTTGGGGTCAAAGGGGAGAAACAACCCCTGTATCAAGAGAAGTAAACAGCCCACTCTGCGTATATACCAACCTCATGATAGTGTGAGTTTATAGCATCCCTATCAACAACATCTTTGTTATCAGGTTGATCAATATCCAAGCCAAAGAGGTGATAAGGCCTCTGAGAAAGGCCTCATAGAAGAGGATGTGTTTTGTCTGAATCAGTGTACAGGGTCAGTGTGTACTGGAGTGAGCAAATGCATGGTCTTGTTTGGGGTCAAAGCACATTCAGCTTGAGGCTGTACACCAGTGCAGATCTTGGAGCTGGAACAGAAGTTGGCTTTGGTGAGTAGCTGAAGACTGGTTACCACAGGCAGATTTGTCCTCTGGGCCGTCTGTTCCCCTACAACCTTACTAGAGACCCCTGTGGATCCTTTTGGCCCAAAGGTGAGCAGAAGAGTGGCAAAAATACATAACAAGGCTTCCTTATAGGCTTCGATCTCGCGTGGCATCACCAATAGTCCAATGTAGTCAAGGCACAACAGGACCAGTTGTGGAGTTGGCTCAGCAGTCTTCTCTCCGGAGAATTTGGCATGATGGGCTCAAGTCCTGCTTCAATGACCTATGCTTCCTCTTAACTTTAGACTTACTATACAACATTGACTGTGAGGAGGGCCTGTCACAGGAGCAGTCTCAACAGTGGGAACAAGTGCACACCCTCGACTTGGAGTGCGAGCAAGACTTGTGCAATGTAGGATTTCCTTTAGTGTTTGGGAACATAAAGCTTCTATTAACGGTCCCAGATCACCTTCAGTCGTGACTCGAGCCCAAAAAACAGAGGCACACCTCATGCAAGTCTGCAACTGACATCTGTTTCTAACAGTCATATCAGGGTTTACTGATATGGCAATACCGTCCCCTTGCACACGTGAAAGATTTTGTAAGGAATTAGTCAACTGACGAAAAGATTACAAAGCTCCTGAGCCGTGTAGAGGTCACAGAAAAGAAACTAATATCGACACAAGTGGCCATTTTATTTGGCTCTGCTTCTTCACTTCTAGGGTGGAACAAAGTCAGCGTGGAGACGTATTCCACCACCTAGAGGTGTGAAGAAGTACTGCTATGAAAACCTCTGGATCAAAGCGGAGCTGGGAGAATATTCTAAAGGTGAGGAATCAGCAGTTAGAAGTATCCATCAAGAATACTTTATAACGTTGGAGATGGCGCCGTGTGGCACAACCTGGTGGCTACAGGGAGTCATTGCTGGGGAAAAAGATTTCTGGACCTGTCTGAAGTATTCATCAGAAAAACAGGGTTCATACTCGTCCAAGGAATTTGAGGGACAGCGCTGGAAAACTGGATTTTATATCTATTCAACAAAATATACAGCACCCATCATTTTATGTAATTACCTGCCGCACAGGTGGTTGGAAATGCTCCTTCCAATCGGGTGTTGAACAGTGTGAGCTGTATAAGAGGTGTTGTTTTGCTCGGGCTTTTCCTATGGCTGAGGAATGCTGCTGACCCAATCGTCGTCCTGTAGACGAGGTCTGACTTTAAAGAGTGTTATTGCTGTTGCTTTTGTTCCTGAAGTTGATGCTTTGACACAGTTATGTAAACATGTGGCTTGCCATTCGAAAAGCCACTGAACTGGACCCAAAGACCACCCCTCCCCCCCACCAAAGACTCGCTGTTTCCATCATCTGTAGTGCCTAGTTGCCCGGTGGCCCAAATCAAGATGATGCATTAAAAGGAAGCTGCAGTATTTGCTGTGCATGTGGTGTCAAACGTGTAAGCCTGTGCCAATATGAAAGCATGGCAGAGATCAGCAGTGGCCTGGTTAACTGTATCATGCGAAACACCCGATGAAGTTATCCAAGGTGGTCACTCCTTCCATGACCATTGCGCAAAATCATGTCTCTAGAGAATCTTTGGAAACTGGTTCATAAAATCACAGATCTATCATACTGGTATAACAGAGGCAGAACACCTGGCAAGTGTGACAATACCAGCCGATGTCTGGCAAATATTCTTGAACATTTTTACTGAAGTGGGAGATGTAATATATAACAACCCTTCGTTGCTCCCCCTTAATTACCCCAATTTGAGTTAGATGAGAAAAACAAAGCATTACCCTTATTTTGAAATAACCCAGTAATTATGACGTGCTAAGTGTTTGGCACACTGACCACACCATGGCACACTTTTTAGTTTTATATTTTAAACCATGTTGCACAGCAGCTCAACTGCTGTGCAACATGGTTATATATATATATATATATATATATATATATATATAAAAAAATTAAAAAAAACACATTAACAAAGGGTAGACGAAACCTGGAACAGGAGGAATGCTGGAGGCAATGAGTTAGTGACTGTAAGACTCTAATCTAAGAAGATACCCTCACCGCTGAAAGTCTGGAGGCCAGAATATCCTATGCCGTGGCACATTTTCTTGTGAATGACAGCTTGCTTAATGTCGAAGGGGCTATAAAAGCAACAGTCTGGACCTAAGCCACTGTGAGTGCTGAAGTATATTTCAACAATAATACCAAATTCCTTTTTGGTCAGACGTGAAGGACAACGTGGGTGCTGCAGAGCTGATAGTCTGTATGCGTTTATTTCTGTTAGAAAATATTTACCTTTATTTTTTTTAAATGTTGTAACACATTGTTTTAAAATATTAATTTTCTAAACAAGGCACGATAATGCTGTACCCGCTTGTAAAACCTGAAAGAGTTTAATTTGATAATACCGTTATGGAGAATTGTATTACCTCTCTCAACATTAGGTCTGCTGTAAACCAAGCTGTTGAAATCATATTTATTTGCACAAATGCTTTCTTCTAGCCATCCCAAAAGAAGTCTATGCACGAGGTGAAAGTTACTTCCATGACATACCTCATAGGAAATCGACCACTCAATGGATAGAAAAGATCCATTCAGTTGCACAACTCAGAAGAAAGTATTTCAAATCATGCTGACATCAACACGGTTTTAAATAATTTTATTAGATAAGGTGATAGCATACAGACTAGATATTTTTGTTCTTATAAACGATAGGGAATGCATTGTGTGCAAAGAGACATAATGAAATAACAAAAGAGAAATACATGGAGATAACTTAAACTTACAGAAACATTAACAGATAGATATGGGAATTGGTATGAGTGTGTACACAATTATGAGCACCCAGGGACAACCAGAAGTTGTGTCGATGTACACAGGTACAAGGGGGCCTCTTCCGACTTGTGGATGCAACCTCACACATAGCCAGGGTTGAAAAGACAGTCATTTTCTGATCTTAGGCAAAAGCCTTCACTCATCTTGTTCACTTAGTGGGGGGAAGATACGACAGATCTCTATACTCGTGACACGCAGGCCTTACTGCTGTCTGAGAAGGGATTAAAAGTCACCTCGATGGGTGCCGCAGCGCTAAGTATGGTCTGCCTGGAAGATACATCATCACCTGGGCAAGTAACAGTGAAGCAAGCTTTCTCTTTTGTTCTCTCTTCCTCAAGAGGTGGCACACACTTTGAATCTGAGAACATTGATTATTGTTCTAGACCATGCTGCCAGGTGCCATGGATGCCGCACAGATTCCTGTCCACGTATTCTCTCAGACCCACTCAGTCTTTGGTCAGATATGCAACGCACAAACTACTGGATAACAAAAAAAATATTGAACCTTTCAAAATTCTTTCAACTTAGGAACATCTTATTTTTAAAACCTTTCGTGACCCTCAGCTGGCACAATGTGGACGTCAAAGTCGCCCTCTTTGCTTTTAAAAGTTGCGCCTGTTCCCTATGCACAGTTCAACTATTCAGCAAAGCTAATGCTCTGCATGTGTTCCTATGAGGAGCCCTCTCCATCCACACCTGACTATACATACAGTCTACATATTGAGGAGCCCTCTCCTTCCTCACCCGACTGTGCAAACAGCCTCCATATTCTAAGCCTGGCCCCCAGTGGTTCTGCAAGCCAGTTTGCACACAGAGATGTTAGATGCTGGACTAAAGACCCCTTTCAGTCCCAATGTGATGCTGATGGGCTCGCTTCCACAAACCAGTACCCACACTTCTTGTACCAAGAGACCACCGACCTGGCGTGGCACGCACACTACTCTTGTACCCATTTCGTAGGACTTCCCCATACCACCCTGGGGATTCGGGAAGCAGAGCCATAATAGAAACATGTAGAACTAACAAAGAACTTTGCATTAACATTTCAAGTAAACATTCTCCGAGCATGTGTTTGTTTAAATGAGGGTTGATTTTCATGATAACCCTTCAATGATCATTAATCACTGAAGTATTTTATTATTGCCACAACCCCACAGTGAGTGAGTGTGTTTGCTAAATGTGCGCATGTGTTGGAGTTGCCAGCCAGAATTAAAAGCAGGGTGCATAACTTCATATTAGTAAAAAGGGTGATGCTGCAATAATTTACACAAGTCTTTGTGGGCATGTGCCTGCCCATAGTTACAAAAAAAATTCAATCTGGGAAGTTGTTTATTCTCCTCCCTTCACTCGGCCAGCGACTGCTCCCACCAGGGTTGTCTCTTCTCGATTGAGTTTTGCTGGTTGGACGAATACTCCATATCCAACGCCAGGATGCCAGAACAGTCCTGGCAAGCTCGAAGGAAGCACATTTTGCTTGTGAGTCGAGGGCTTGTCTTTTTATGGAGGGGAAACTACAGCTGCAAAAATTAGGACTGAACCAAACCCGGAAAAACCAAAGTCCTTTTTCCTTCAAACATAGAAAAGTCTCACCCTGGAAGTGCTTACGAGCAAGTCGTCGTCGAAGAACTTGGTTTCTATGATAACATTACCACTGTAACAGGAGAAAGAAAAGGAGAGAGGAGGGACACAGGTTAGTGAGTGCCAACAACCAATCAGCATGGGGTGGTCAACTCTAGAGGTCAGGGGTCAGAGCAGCAGGTTGGAAGGTTCAACAAGTTACTTCAAAACTTTGGAGTCATTGATCAGTCAACAAGGGGATGGTGCTGGTCTCTTCTTACGGACGTAGTCTAAGCGCACAGGAGCTGAGAAATCGCTGAAGCCTGAGCGATGGACTATGCAGTTTGCCCTGAGTCTGGATGACTGTGTGCGCAAGTGAATGTGTGGGGGAGCCTTTGTATCCCTTGCCAGTGTGTCCAGATAGAAGGTGCATTAGATGGTGTGTGGAAGGAGGAGAAGAAGAACTTACATTAACTTGAATGTAGAAGATGGCATTGTGGCACCATCCATACCTGGAGAACCACCTCAGCTGCCAAGACTAAGACCGTAGACCTATGTCCCAAGAGTAATGTTCCCCAGTCCCAGAAGTCAGATAATCTCCTGTGCTCTGTTTTAGCACCATCAATGGTACAATCCCGATACCTAGCATCACTGGGACTTTCTGTATCTCCTGCCCATTTGAGTAGTGTCTCTTGAAGGTTGGCACATAGAGCAACACATTGGCAGTACTCTGGAATACCTGGGCCACCACCCTGATCCTACCAGCAGAACCATGGGAAAGTGAAGTGGCACAGATATACTGGGAGCCCCCGGCATTCAAACACAACAACCTGCCACGACGTAGTAAAAGTTCTGGTTTTATTTTATGGCTCATGAAGACTGATCCGCTACTAAATGATGGAATCCCGTCTCCTTATATCTCTATCACAGTGGGCAGCAAGGTCACTTTCTGATTACTTAAAGGCTCTTACACATATAGATAACTTAAATAAAAGGCTGGGAGTGGGAGCAAGTGAGTGTTGGGGACACTGATGGGCGGGCAGAGAGTACAGCCTGGGGCACAGGAAGTGAGCTTCTGGAGGCAAAATAGGCCTCCGTTTTAGGATTGGACTGAAGGCTTATACCACACACAGCTTTCAGTGTGCCACAGGAAGCCAGCTGGGAGCTTCCAATGCAGGTTTTATATGGTCTTACCTTTGAAGTGTCACACCAGGCTGGTTGCTTGGGTTTTGCATCATTTGAAAGCGGTCTGTTGGCTTTTCTCGAAGGCTTGTGGAGACTAGGTTAGGTAATGTACTCCAGATTGTACTAAGACCTTTGGGTCATTCACAGAGGTGGTTGAATTTACAACCAGACACAAGGAAATGTGTTCTTTATCCATTTTATAAGGCTGGTGGAAGAAAGTGAATGCAAGGTTTAATATTCTACTGAGATCTAAGCCACTGAAAAGAGACTGTTGTTCCTACTTCCCTCTGGGATGCTCAGGACAAGGACCTGAATTGCGTTGTTGAGGCACAATATGCTCTCTGTCATTTAAAGACAGCTGCGAGTAAGGCAGTTGACGAGCTTCTACTAATACTCACCTCCTTATCGAGATGAAGTTGGATTTGTATTAATACATTTGGTGTTCTAGCTGATCGGTCAGGCGAGAGGGGGCATGTAAATGTTAAAAAGAAAAAAGGAACCTCGAGGTATGCCATGTAAGACTCTGCAAATGGACCATTTAAAAAAATCATTCTAATCCTCGAATGATCATGATAAATAAGAATCCATTCCAGAGTTATCCCTTAAACACCTTCTAATTTTTAGCCCCCACCTCAAATCTGACTGGCGGCTATGATGCCCGACGTCATTAAAGGTCCCTGGACACTTTGTCAACTACTACATTTAATAGGCAGATTTGGAGATAACTGGTAGCTGGGTGGGACCTCATTATCAGCATGGGACTTCGTTGTCAGAATGATTATTGCTGGTTTTATGTATACTGGGAGTGCTAGGGATTCCAGGTTACAAAACCAGACATGCCTTGTTGGTAGAACGAAGTCTTTGATTCGACTGGCTGGTTAGCATCTCTTCCATTGTCACTATAATGAAACCAGACCTAGCTGTGGTAGGTGATTCCCATAGGGAATATAGCAAATGCTTAGTGTTGTTGGTCGTTTTATTCCAGATTTCTTTTTTTTTTGCCTCAAAAAGGGATACAATCCATACAATGCTGTTCATTTGCTCATGAAACTATTAAGGCATTTGAATTCACTTTTTCCAAAAACAAGTGGTAGATTGTGTTTGACACATTAATGTAGTATCAACTTTACATTCACTAGAGAAATCTGCCTCCCTCAAGGCTAGTCCCATTGTTAGTAAATTCTTGTATGTGTGTTCCTTCTCAAGTGTGCTGACAGGCTTAAGTCTCTGAAATATGATTTTTGGGGCTACTGTTTTAGGGTGTAATGCCAGTTCAAGGAGCTCTTCAGAAAAAGGTTTACAGAGCCAGGTCCGGGGTATATATTGTTGCCACACTTGAAGAATTAGGGCTGGTGCTACAGAGAGCCTCCACACACAAAATAACTACTGTTGGAGCCAGCACTGTGCTGATCCTATGCTTAAAAACTTTGCTAGATAAGCAGACATTTGAGGTGAGCAAATCTAGAGTGTCGCTGGTGTTGCAGGGTGCTCCTTACTAGAGCAGCTCTCCACCTAAAATTGGGAACTTCCCAGAGTTCTCCTTTGTTTTTTGCATAATTTATGCGTCACTCTAACCCTGAAAGGGCCTTGGTTTGATATATATATATAAAAAATTAAAATAAAAAATACAAAGCAATAAGAACCAGGGCTATAGCCAGATTCAGAGGCATGCACTTTTGCCTTTGGATTACAAAGTCATCCCCTTCCCTTTTGTACAATTACAGCTACGAACCACATGTCTAACACTTATGGGGTATGCATAGATTCCTTTGTTTTTCTGTTGGTCTGCCTACAGTATGCGCCATGAACCTTTCTGTTCTGGTTCTTAAAGGTTTCTGTGATCAGTGATAGCTAGGTGTTTCGTTTTCGCCGATGGGCTCGTTCTCAGAAGTGGTCCACTGCACTGTAACCTGATGTTCATATGAAAATGGATGGGTCTGGCTGAAGTGTAGGCTGTTTGGCATCGCCTCTGCCTGAGCCCATTACTACTCTGTTCATTTCTCATCCTCAATGCGATCATGAAGTTAAACCCTGTTCATGGGATGCGGACCCACTTAAGATTCAGGATCTTCTGGCCGATCTATGATCCTTTGCCTGTGACTGCAGTTTATTCTGGGTCAAAACAATGGAAATTTATTTTAATTATAGACGGTGGTCAGATTACTAAATCCGCACCACGCTTGCAGCTCCATAGCTGGCAGGCGGCTTCATGTAGTAACTTGAAACACTTTGTTCTCTTTGAACGCCTTAGTATTGCAGGCAGGCGTACTGGAACTAAGAGACTTGATTTGTCTGTGTGTGACTGAAACTTTATGTGGTTAGATCAGTCCTGTTTCACTTATAGCCTTGATTTCTGCAGTCCTAGGATTGTGCTCAGGGTTTCTTATCTAAGATCTTGTTTGGGCTAGATGTTTTTTTTTTTTTTTTACATATACATTGCCTGGGTTGTTCTCAGTTTGGGGAAGACTGATTCCATTCAGATTCATTTTGTTCAAATGTATGTTGCAGGGATATCTGGCATGGATTAATGCCTAGGTCGAAACTCTTCACCTAAAGTACTAATGGTAATCCTGCGACAGCAAAACTTATCGGTCTGTTTATGCTTTTTTTTTTTTTTTAAGCTGGAAGGGGCACCTTTGTCATACTGCTCCTTTCTTCTCCTGTGAAGCACAAATCTATGGCAACCCTGGTTGTGCTCTAGGGCCAGTGCCTACAAATTGGCTTAGATGATTTGGTGCTTAGGACGGGCTACTGGCGAGTTCTCACTAGTATGGTCTCCCAACACGACCTGGGGTATTATATGTCTGTGTACAGGGGGTATATATTATAAAAGAAAAAAAAAAGAAAAAAAATGACATAGCTTACCCATACTTAAAGTGCTTCTCTTACTTCCAGTCAGTGGCCTAAGTTAACATCATGCAGCTTACCTTTCCCAGTGGCAGATTCCCACCTAGCACTGGCAAAGGCCCTATCAACTATGGGACAACTCCTAGCGCTGTTTCCATGTCCCGCACGCGGCATCCAGAGTGTGCCAAGTATGCTGAACACTGCTTCACAGCTGTTGTGGGACTCACAGCGAGAGAACTGCCAGCTTTATGCCTTCATCATGCCTGTTTAATGCACCGTCTCTGGTGAGCAACTTGGGACTTTCGTGCACCAAGCAGGCCGCCCGAGGTTGATTTTGGGCTTCCCAGTTATCTGTTAGGGGCTGATCTAGCTTCTTCTTACCAGATCATGTCAACTGAGTGGGAACTTCCTCTGGATCTCGGTCCCCTCATCCTGTAACATGTTTTGCACCAGGATGAATCATATAGGCACTGCTTCTCCTACTGTACACATTTTCACTTTGCACAGTCAGTTATTCTGTCTGCCACATTATTTTAAAATAAGGTACATGCAGGATTTACTGGGACAGGGAAAATAATTGTTGATGGGGACGACCGACCCTGAAGTGTAGGAGTATTTCAAGAATTCCCCTCCAAAACTGCCAGTACAATCTATAGATTTTTACTGTATCTTTATTGCCATAGACGCATCAAACTACAATTACAGCAAGTCCATATCTGGAGCCACCGAAAATATTTATAATTAGCATGAGTTGGGTGTAGGTGTGTGGGCTAAATACAGGGAGCTGCACAAGTGACATACCTTGATGCCATCGCCCACACAAGAAACTAAACCTTCCCCTTAATCTAATATAAATTCCAAACTGACTAAAGTAATATGTGGTGTTGATTTATTCTGACTGTTGGCTGTCAGGGATTCTCTTGTATTCCCAACATGATACTTGGCATCATGACGTTTTTAAGTTTGCTGGCGTTTGAGGAAGGGTCATAGATACAAACCCAGGACTCTTGGAGAGGGCAGGATCCCTTGCTCAGTTCACTTGGTGCAAGGCGGGGGTTATTTGTGGCGCACCTATTCCAAAGATCAACAGCCGATGCTGATCAATACACAAGCCAACATGTTCAACAACAATCATGTACAGATCGTGGCTCCTTGTCCAAGATGAAAGGAGATCACTGGGACATCTTGACACGTTTTGAATACTCTCTAGACTCCAGAACCATTGAGAAAACATTCTAGGTTTATTGTATGTGGTGGTTTGGCTCTACTGTTCTCTGCATGACCTGTGTGGATTGAGCATATGCACGCTCTTTTGAGAGCGCACCCTTAAAGGATCTACTGTTCTTAGCATTCTGTGTGGGTTGAGCATATGCACGCTCTTTTGAGAGCACACCCTTAAAGGGGTCTACACCCTTAAAGGATCTACTGTTCTCTGCATGATCTGGGTGGGTTGAGCATATGCACGCTCTTTTGAAAGCACACCCTTACTCTATTGCACCACTGAAGAGCAAGAGGCGTATCTCTTACCTCTGAAAGGAAAGGTGCACTCTCATAATTCGTCCCTGGGCAGGAGGAATACTGGATGGGTGAAGAGAAGTGGTGAGGGTGTAGCCCTTTTGAACAATAAGCAAGATCCACCTTTCAAACATGATGATCACCAACTTTGAAGAAGTGCTGCGGCCTGCCCCCTCACTGATTAGTTTGAGTAGCAGAGAACGAACTAGAGCAGCTAATCTGTTGTAGCAACAGAAGAGACATGCAAGGACCTCTGTGGCCTCTTCTCATTTGCTGGTTCCGCATCGAGGTCCTGAACAGACTAGTTTATCTGCCGAGTCACTGGATGAGAACGATTTCTGTGCCCGTATGCCAGCCCCCTGGAATAGCCCCTAAAGTTTCAGATGTCGTGGAAACTTGTTTTGCAGAGGTCAACAGCCCCAAGGAACATGCCACAGCTCAGTTATCTTTAAAGTGTTCTACAGCGGAGTCAACCTTCTCTCCAAAGAGGCGAGACCAGTCAAAAGACAAATCCATACATCATCAGAAATCTGGTCGACCTCATCAAGGTGTCTGCGAAGCACAATACCGGTACAGACTGACATGACAATGAAGTCCACGGTATTCCAAGCCTGGGCAGATGACTTACTTTGCCACATCATGAATAGCCCATTCTTGCGTTCACAGCTCTTAGTGCACAGCTGCCAAAAGAAAGCATTTGCTTTTTAAAGCTCACCTTAATCAGTGGTATCAGGAGGTGCACCCTTCTCTGGTACAGGAACGGAGTCAGAACCCAAAAGAAAATGAAGGCTCTGTTGATAACTGCAACACAGTAGAGGCACTGGGTTAGAGTAATACTGCATGGCAGCTGGTCGCGCTTTTGTAAATTCGTAGCGAGATAGCAGTCGATCTTGGGCAGCTGGACAGACAGCACTGGGGAAGTAACCGCTGGCAGTAACCAATTGGAGGCCCATAAAGTGGCATGGGTCCCGAAAGCCACAACAGAAGGTGCTGGAAGTACAGTAAAGACTTGCACCATAGACTCTTTCAAGGCCTTGATTTGTTGCAGGGGTTAGTGACAACTCGAGAAAACATTGGGACCAACTGAAGAATCTGGTCCGTTGCCGGCGACTTACAAGGAGCGCAACTTAAATCTGGACGCCCTTGGGCCTTCCCTTTGGAGTCAGAGTGGCTGTTGGCTTGAGACAATAAGTGTGTGCCATTGTGAGAGTAAGACACGCGTCTTCTAGTCGTACTCTCAGAAGGCAAATATTTCTGGGGTTTGATTTCGAGGAGGACATGACTGGTACAATCAGTGTGTATACTGGTGAAGATGGAGTCTTCAAACCTAGGATTGCGCCAGTGGTGCCACTAAATTGTGCCATACACATTTTTCAATTACTTTCCTTATGTTTAAACTCTTTTTTGAGTTGCTCTTGAAAAAAATATTATTCAAAACGGTTGGATGACATTTGTGGAATGTGCTTCAATTTCTAGAGTCAATTGTTTGAAAAAGTTCTTCAAATAGGAGTATGTACACGTATTTTGGCAACTGACAATAAAGTTCACTTTGTTTCTACAGTAATTAATGCATTTCTCAAAGAGAAATGAATTACGCAAGCAGCCATCACTTTTGAGTTGCATCAATTTTATAAGTACGCTGAGAGATCCAATCATGTTTTAAAGGCAAGTATTCCGAAAGCCCAGGAAAGTGGTAAGTCATGGTTAAAGGTTATATGGCATATCATTTGGCCACTTGGGGAAACACCCAAAGTGTAATGGGAGCAAGTCAATTCCAACTGTTGCAGGAAGTAAGTCTATGTAGGAATGCCCCTGGTGGCTGAAAAATAAATGTATTAACATACACAATGGCTAAAGTTGCTGGTGCTGCAAAAAAAATAATGAGAAGCAGTAGGATTCATTGTAAGCAAAGTTGTAATACAACAACACTCTGGAGTGTATCCTCAAGGTTGGTGAGCCGGTAAAGGGATGGTTGCTTGGGACGCTAACGAAAGAGGACAAGGATTAGTCCTCCAAATGATGTGTAAAAATACTGTGGTGACAGATAATAAAAGGCACTGGAATACCATGATAATGGTGATAAGTCTATGGTTGGGGGCAGTTAAAGTAATTTTCAAAGATGACGACTTACGGGAAGGCTGGGACTTCTGGGGAAATCAGAACAAGTCAACAAATCCTAGGCTGAAGGTGGTAGAGAGGGTACATATCCGGTTAGGGAGGAGTATTGCACTCAGGGTTAGGGTGAGTGAACAGGTTTGATGCAAGCCTAGTAGCTTGTTAAATAGAGAGTGAACTAAGGCATATGGTGTACCTCAGATAATGAGACCAGTTGTGTTGCCTGGTCTTTGAATGTTGGTTTAAGCGTGGTGGTGGATTGTGACATCTGCATCTTGAGCCTTTTGATGAGGTGATGTGATATCTATGTAGAAATGATATACTGGGATTAGTTTATGTGCAAGGTTAAGTCAGTGATTCTACCTTGGAAAGGCGGTTGCAAGAAAATAGAAGAGTTTGTTAAGATCTGTATTAAGAGATGTGATATTATTTATATTTCGACACATCATCTATGTGCCAACGACATACATATGGATGAGACCGTGCGGGGGATATTGTGACAACAGGTGACTGCTGACCAGTAGCATGGACTTTTCGACCTGTTCAATACTCACGTTAAAACATTAGCTGGCATCATTTGAGATTCGGGTGCAGCCTCTATCAAAGACTGCCAGGTGTTCATAGAATTGGGTATTACAAAGCCAAACTCGAAGAACCACTCTGCAAAAACAATAAAAGATACAGATGATCAAACACAATATGACAAGCCAACATTTCAAAAGAGAAGAGGGAGGTTTAGGGGATAAAAGAAACCAGGGCAAGTGAATTTCTCCACTGACTTTCACTTAAGTGGAACATTTTCTAAACGGGACATAGCTGGAATAAACATATTTTGGATTTAAAAAAAAAAAAAGGTAGCCTGAATAGTTATTGCCAGCATGTATGCAAGTGAAATAGCCATTAGTCCGAGGTAGCCCCACGAGCTTTCTATCGTGTGGTGATAAACCAAGCCCCAATATAGCACACAAATTACTGCAAAAAGTGGAGATGACCTCTTTTAAATCTTGAAAACAGAAGCGAATTCGAGCTTGGAAACAAATATCAAACTGGATCGCGAAATGTAAAACCCGCCCAGACTGCAGGCTCAATCACAAGGTCACAGCCTTTGTCTCGGGCTGCATTTACTGTCTCTTTTGCATCCCAAAAAACAGGTTTGTAAATAGGAATGCAATGTACTAAGCAACCCATATACCAATCGGTCGTGTACTCAACTCTAAACTGACAACTTCCGGGGGGAGGGGGGGGCTGGGGGGAGCCAAATGGATACAGCTTGCAATGTGTCCCCCAGTGACATCTGTTGTGATATAGGAGACTGAGGCCTGCAAGTAACTTTCACCCCCTGTACTTGCTTCCCAAAATTGGAAACACGTTTATTCGTTTTTAAAAAGCGGCCGTGTTCATTGGAGGAGGAGGAGGAGGAAGAGGAGGAGGAGAAAGGAAGAAGAGGAAGAAGAGGAGGAGGAGGAGGAAGGAAGAGGAGGAGGAAAAGGAGAGGAAAAGGAGGAGGAGGAGGAGGAGGAGGAGAAGAATAATCAATTTCCCATTTGGACAGTCAATAGCAGTTACAAACTACTGGTGCGTACCTTTCAAACTCAAATTCTAGTGGGACGCCTCTTCCTATCTGTGATTTGGAAAGAGGACAAAAGTCCTTTAACGAACCGAAAATACTTTTCAGATTCTTTAAAGTTCTTTTATACATTGTGCAAAGCCTGCCATGTGCACTTTTGAAAATACTAGGGTTTGCAACCGCATTAGGGCTTCGTACATCTGACGGGTAGCGGAACGATAAAATATGAATAACAGTTGTGAAAATGGTATTACTTCCAACACTAGCATTGAGCATCTTTTGTACATTTGCACGGTTGGATAACGCCCCCCAAGACCGCAGAGCGCACGTTGTGCGACAGGGATTGTCCAAGCTAGATTTCTTCCTCGGACCCATAGCTTCAGAATGGTCACGAGTTTCCAGGCCCAGATTAACATCTCCGTTGTCTTTAAAATTCGTTTCCATTCGAAGTTTTGGAAACATTTTTAAAATAAGAAAATACATGAAAAACATTTAAAAACGGAAGTAACAAAATAAATAGGGGGGGGGCCTCATCTAAATTTGATTGTTACGATCAAAAGAGACTTAGGTCAGAAAGCGCGCCCCTCAAGCTAACACTTTCACCACAGTACATTTCTGGGGCACTGGAAAGCTGGGGGCACAGATTATGTTTCGAATTGTGTTTTTTCCCTAGCATAGTTGGAGGGCTCAACAAGTTTAATAATATGTCTTATACAAACAGTACGTTTTCTTTGCTCTTTCTCTTCAAGTGAATTTTCATTGTGATGCTCTCAGTTTGGGTACCTTCGCCACGGCTCAAGTACGCCACGAGCATGGGGTGTCCTAAAACTCATGTTCTTTTGAAATGCGTGCCTAGATCCTTAGCGCAATACTGACCTATTTGGACTAGCTTTAAACAAAATTAAAAATGTTAAAAAAATTTTAAAAAATTAACGAAACACTAATACATATATTAGGAGCTAAGAGGGAGCCTGTGTGTGTGTCCGGACTAAGACATTCTTCCCTGTTGGACAAATGGCACCGTGTCCTCCATCCCTCTTGGCACCCTCCACTGGCGCACACCATCAACACCATGGTTCTTAGATGCGATAAAGATGTCATCATCCTTAGGACCAAAAACTTCCAGAAGTAACACGGAATGCTCTGAACAGCGTGGCAGCCTAAGGGATACAATGACAGTTGCAGCCCCTACCACTCACCTCCATGTGTGGCAAGGATGTTTCTCCTGCCGAATACTAGTATATATGGCTCAGCAGTCCTTCCTGGTATCAGGTATCCAGGACAACTCTATTTCACAAGTTTCACTCCCACCAGCAGTGTATCGATTTTTTTTCCCCACATGTTATTCCTTACAATTTTGAATTACATACCAGATAAAAACAGAACACTGACACTGGTCCATTGCAAGGGAAATCGCCTAATGTGGGATCATGAGGGGAAGTGGAGGCTAGAGAAGTTGGCTCTACACAGGAGGGAGCAAACATGCCACATTATCACCTCGCGCGGTCTTTGCTACAGATAGCAAAACAGGGGCGGAATCATGTTCTAACTGGGCGTGGGCACTCTTGTTATTCACCAGACACTCCTACCCAACGTACTCCCTGTTGTTACTAGTCATTGGTACTGTACAAGATCACCACCTGCCCTGGGAGGACTATCTAAGGTACCCCGAGAGTGAGGAGCAAGGGGAAGTCTGCACTCTCACATCGAGGCACAACTTACAGATCAAGTTATTTTCCGCCAAGAACAGAGGTCTACGAGGATGTAATCAATATGGCTTCAGTAAGAGTTCTTTTTAAAAGTGGGGCGCATCTCCGCATCAGACTTTGTTCTCTCAAGTGACAACACACACAGAGGTCCAGCAACTGCAACGCTACCTTTAGGAAACCTTTTAGGTAAGGACCTGGAAGTTGAGGTTTACCCCAGAATAGATCTTAGGCACAATTTCCCTTAGTAGAGCTGTGGGTTCAAAACACACATTAAAGTCCCTACCCACAATTACAGCGGTCCCCTCCCCGGCCTTGGGTATGGTATCTTTTAAAAGATGTAAAACTGGAGACTCAGCTGTCTTCCATACACTCCTTTAATAGACATTTAAAAGTAGCAATTTTACTTTGCTTCATGAAAGCAATTAAAGTCCAAGTAAATCAGGAGAGTCAATGGGTAGTTGCCTTGCATGGCAACCCGAAGAGATGTTAAGCCAAACAGCAAGACCACCCGAGGGCCTACTAACAAGGGATTTATGTGCTGAAGCATAAATAGTCTTATAGCCTTGCCTATGTGTGGGAGTCATTTCCCAAGTTTCCTGGGGCAGAAAGATAGCACCCTGATCAATAGAGGCCCCCCACACCTCTCGGGCAAGCTTACTACCAGGCCCAGTTATGTTCCAAGAGACCAGTGTAACATTATTAATGAAACTAGTCATGGGGGAGCTGGGGTACCCTGAGGAAGAATAAGGGGTTCACTACGAAGGAAGCAACACATTTCCAGGGCTAGCTGGCTACACTTCCATTATGTTGAGGTGATTCTGATCAATGAGAATCAACAAAGAAATATCTGAAGCAGCTAGTGCCACTGGTGGGCCCTTGAAAAGGGCAAGATGTGTTTTGTTGCCAAGTAGATGTTGCTAGATTCCATGCAATTTCCAGTCAATCGACTCGGGATAATAAAGAAAATAAACAAGATTACTCCACCTCATATGGAGGGGAGTACTCTAGTTTTAAATTGGACGAGGGAATTGGAAGGCGAGACGGATCGTGCTTGTAGAGACAACAGGCCATTAACAATAGCGGGAGGTAGGAAAACTGCAGTTTGAGGAGATGAGAATTACTGTCTGGGGAGGGCAGGTGGGGGCCCTAGTGATATCAGAGTGGTTGACGCTAGCACTTCCCAACATCCCTAACCCAATGGGTAACTATCAGTTGGAGAAGGTGTATTCTCCCTGGCGTGTGGGAGAAATTAGGGACGTCTGTCATGTAAATTAACCTAATATGCTAAAAATCCATTGTAATTGGCAGCAATCTATGGACTATTATGCAAGTGAGGCTCGGGTGAAATATCAGGTTTCTGTACTGTAGCTGGTGTAGTAGTATTCTGTGGAAATGAACTGGATCGGGCAATACACTTCTCGCTCTTTAGAATATTTTGGGTAGATTGATGGATTATCCTTGCTAGCCCTAGGGGGGTTTTGGCAGGTTACTACAGATGAGAAAGATGTCAAATACTGGACTGAGCTATCTTTATGTCTGTCCTCGCCACAGTTCAGAACATGAATTACACAAACACAGATAACTAAGGCCTAAAATCATTTGAAGATTCAGATACAAAAAATATCAAACAATTGCTCTGCTCAGCATAAACAATAAGGGGAAGTAGGCTCGCAGAAGAGCCATTCTTCCCCTAAAGAGAGCTGCTGTCCCACACTGCTGTGGCAACAGTGCCCAGGAGGGCCCAGTTACCTGGTACTGAAGCATGGATTCTGTGATGAGAACCAAGAAGCTTACGCAAGGCAAACGCCACCGCTTTCATCAAGCAACCATTTGCTGATCAAGAATTATACCTGGGGGAAGGACATTTTCAGATCTACAACAGTGAGGGGCAACAAAGGAAAAAATTCCATTAGAAAACTTCAGATCCACTGCCAACATTTTAAGAGAAGCAGTACCTTCTAGACACTGTCCCTTGAAAAATACTTTCTGTTCAAGGCGGAATTTTTCCATCTGCTCCGCTGATGAGAAGTTTAGCTCCCGGGATACAGCCTTGCACTTCAGTATTTTCTTAGGAACACGAGCTGGTAAGAAATAAAGAACAAAATACACCATTATCAGCCAGTACGAGACATTAACTAAAAATAACTTGCAACCGAGATTGGAGAGAGTGTGATGTGCTTATTAGGTGAGACAGCCAGCTTTAGCTGTCCCCGAGTTCAGACGATCTATTAAACAAAGACGCTGCAGGTGTCATTTATCGCACTCACCAGACGTGTGTGTGTTGCAACTCACACTCAGGGCATTTGAAAAACTGTTTTTGCACTCGGGCATGAGGCGTTCTTCGGTGCAGTACACAAGGGAGGGCGCAGGCCTCATTGGAACTTTAGGATTTTTTTTCCTTGACCTGGATGCTGTCATAAACATGCTCCCCACTTCACCTATCCTAATTCACTCTGCTTGCTTGGTGTGCAGTGTGATGGGTGCACTGTAGTGTTTGGAAATTGTATTATGGGGCGTTTCTGCAGGTCATGTAGTAAAGCTCCCCAGCAGGATCCCATCAGAGGATCATTTCACAGCATGTAATATCTAGTTCAACAGGTCTAGACAATGGGAAGTGTAATTCCTTCTGGTGCGAGTCAAAAGGACAGTGCAATTTACAAGGGTCCAGGATATTTCATTCACTGTGAGGTAACCGGGAGTCGAGGGACCCAATGGCAAATTAAATCAGAAAATCTGTTATTTTCGGACCCTGTTACATTAGACTACACACGACTGTCTTCCTAATTTCAATTCCCTCGGGTGAAATGTAAAAAGAAAAAAATGGCACAGTGCTTGCTTCCACCGTATTGTAACTCTATAGGGCTGCACAGTCTAGCTGTTACTGCAGATCTTGAGGACAATCACTTGTCCTGCTGACCCTGAAACTTATGCACAATTTGAGCAAATGTTTCAGAAGCAGGCATGCTAACCAACTGAGCTATCTCATCAGCTTAGGAAGTCAAAAATCCACGAGGAAGTAAATGTAATGGCTCAATTTTATGTATGTTGCATTAGAAAAGGTTTGTTACCTGTAATCCTGGTTCTTGGTCATAGGAATTTCTGAACAATTAATGGTTGCCGCCTTCTTTAATTATGGAACACTTTTAAAGAGAACATCGTCTTCAGAAAAAAAATCTATTTAAAAGTAACTTCAACATTTGCTTATCTAACTTGTTTGGGTGCCCAAGGCCTGCTGACCGCCCCTTCATGGGAAGTCCGCCTATGTTGTTTCTTATTTGCAACTCTTGATTACTTTTCTGAATTTATGGTTGCTAACCTATGACAATGTGCTGTATGTACTATGAGTTCTGATAATGTACTTTTAGTTTATATATTTGGATGACCTGTACCATTTTAAAATAGGACTAGCGGAATAGTTTCTGTGATATTGTAGAGCTCTCATGATTCTCCAGACTCCCAGCTCTTTAAGATCCCGAGGAACTTCTTATATCACTATTGTGGTTGCCGAATAATTGCACAACTGGATTCTCACAAACAGAGCCTGACCTTGCGAGCTCCAGGCTGCTGCCTTTGGTATTTAACATATTAACTGCACCCATCGTAATTGCAGACCTTTGAATTCTAATTATTAATAAGGACTTCAAGTGATTTATATATTCAAATAACTTGTCTGCCTTCATATTACCTACTTATTCCCCCGGATTGGCAGGTTGTTTTGGTATCTTGTTGAATATTTTTGCATATATGTCTGCACTAAATTCTGCTTCAAATAAAGCCTCATTTCCAGACTTGGTGCATGGGCTCTCCAGGGAGAAAGGGTGAAGGGGAGCCATTTAAGCACCAGTGCCTCTGACAATGTTATGTTCCTACTGCAAACTCCCCGTCATACTCTTGTAAGTTCGTTTATGATTATTGGCACATTAAATGGCCGTTTTCCTCCTTCCGAACTGAAAATTGGTACAAATTCTTTCTAAGGGCCAACGGGAATCTAAGTGTGGTCAAGAATGTCCCTGTCAAGCCACAGATTGGGAGAAACAAAAAGTGCAAGATGGTGAGAGAATGAAATATTCAACAGGTTTGGCAAACATGCAAATCTGAATCTACGGTAGTCGCCCCATTGCATTACCAAGGGTTCTGCACCCCCATGACGGTACACCGGTTGGTTGTAATGTGAATGGGGGGCGTGTCCTTGTTGCTCTTGATGGCTTAGTAACCGCAGTTTACGTACTGAGAGTGAAATCCTGCCAACCTCCTTCAGGCATAGAGCGGTCGGAGGTATGAACTTCAGAGACCATAGAGCTATCAGGGCTAAGATGTAGCTACAGGGTAGAAGGGGCCCGCCTAGATGTGTGGAGGGGTCTAAATCTGAGAAAAGAGTCCTCTCCAAGTGTTACGTACAGAGAGCAAGTCCTTGAAACAGGAGTCCTGCCCAGCAATCCAGCTAGAGAGCTAAAAACAACATCTAAACTGCCAAAGACTTGCAAGTTTACTCATCTTTGTTTGCCACTGTATAGATGGTCAGTACGCAATTCTACTAGAAATTAGTAGAACACATTACCCTGGTGATAAAGAGTAAGCCTGCACCAAGCCAAACTCAGTTGACAGGAAACCCTTTTTTAACTGCTCGGGTATCTATTTAACTAGGAGCACTAGGTTTTCCCTTTCGCACCCCTAGTCCCCCTGGTTTCAACATATAGGCCTACCTATATTGGATTCTGGACTTTTTGAACACTTTTCTACAACATTCGGTTCCAGAGTTATTTCAGTCTTAAACACAGAGTGCTACCTACACCACAAACTAGGCACCTTCTGCTCTTGGTTGAGGACTGTGTGCAGGGAGTTCACTGCAGATTCCTGGAAGCTCGCCTAAAAGCGACAAAACTTAACAAAAAACACAAGCATGATTTGAGACAAAGACCTCTAAAGTGTCAAGACAACCCCTAGATGCGAACTGTTGTGCTGTCTCACTTCCCACCACAGCTGCGAACTTTAACACTGAATTTTGGCAACTTAGTGACATCCTTAAATATTGTGGGAGACCACCAACACCAGGAGGTCAACTGTATCTAAAGGGGAGGACATGTCTCGGGTGGGCACCAGAGGATATGAGGATGAAGACTACTCTGTAACTCTGAGGCCATTGGATTATTTTGGGTTCTTTGATATCCCACATCAGCCATGAGGAGCAATTAATCTCTGCTGGAAAAACAAGCATGTGTCCTCAACATAATCCACTGAAATACAAAGGGAATTATTCTCTGCAGGATGACTGAACCCAACCAACAGTAGGTCGTCGAAGACAAAAGGTCAGTGTTGGCACTGCTCCTTAGAAATGATTGAAACATCAATAGGTCTGTAATACAAGAGTTATTTTTTCATGGGACAATAATCATGGAAATGAATCCTTGCTCTTTGTATGTACTACCTTCGGGTACCATTTAGCAGTTTAAAAGGGAAAAGTAGTGCTGCCATTCTGGGACAGCAGGCGGTAGTGAGGTGGGCTGTGCTAAAGAATGCAGGGCATCTTTCTAATAGGGGATACTGATCTTGGTGCCATCTGTGTGTGCAGTCTTCTAGTTCTTCAACTATCCATTCATTGCTTCATCAGTGGTCGCCACAAGACAACATTCCATATTAGCTGTATAAATTGTAAGGCTTAGTACTCCAATGGTCTCGAAAACACTAAAATGAATTTTTCATACTACTTTTAAAGTGCCTGTGTGGTCCTAAAATTGTTCCTATCCATCACTTAATTCCTTGTTTAGAGTCAGCATTTCCCCTGTGTGCGTTTCATAGATCCTGCCTCTACCTACTGTTCGGTTGTCACTGAACATTCACCAAGGTGACATTTTTTAGATTTTCACCTATTTTGGCTCAACCAGTTTCTTCAATCACTCAGAGTTGATCCTTTCTATGTACTTTGAGTCAAACAGAACGCCAGTCCCAACTGCTCTAGACACTGGCCCAGAGCATCATCATTTCCTGCTGGGACACTTCAAAGTAGCAGTTCCTAAACATCTGGTATTTTCTTTGTAGGCCCCAGGCTCCCTACAACCTGCGTATTGAGATTAGTCATTAGGCTCTAAGTGTGGACACACTCTGCCATCCTTAATACAGACGAGTACTGCATTCAGTGAGTAGAGCTCGTCAATTGCATGCATAACAAGACTGTGGAGATTGTAGGTGCATAAAAAGAGGGGGCAGAGGATGTGCATACGGATGCCTAAGTGTGTGCTGAGCATAGCTTAAGGTCTCATAGAAAGTAGACCACAGCAACATATGGTTTATCTTGAAAAGAACTACAATTACCACAAGGTGGTCTTCAACCTAATTCTGACCCCGCTATCTCTGCTGGATATACTCTGGATGCCATACTCATGCACCCAACCACCACCACCCTCCTAAAGGAAAAGGCCACTGTGAGACAACTTCACAGTTAAATCGGTAGTGACTATACCATCATTACAAATCAGGCTCAATAACCAACAACAGACAGCTACAACAAATGATCTCATAGAAAAATACTGGACTCAACTGTCATCTTAAGAGAACCCCAATAAATACACAATCTCAAGACATACACACCATGTACAACTGGATCTCATCCACAATGGACAACCAGATACTGATAAAGACTATAAAGACTAGGCCCAGGGTTACCCATTTGAGAACAACACGTGGATTCATGAAATCAAAAGAATGAAAACACAAATTCACATACAGACCCACAACTGGGGAAAAAAGATGAAGACGTACTATGCCAGTATAACAAAACCTACAAAAGAGCCATCAGTACCACCAAAAAGACAACACTATTACAAAATCCATAACTAAAGCTGAATGTCCTTCTAAATCATGGCACAGGATTCTATTAGAACCCATAATACAGAGGACCAAAACACAGAAACACTTCAAAAGCATCCCTTCTATGACAAAATCTGCAAGTAATAGGTAAAAAAAAAATAAGCTAGAAAACTATCTTAAGGAGAAGACAACAACTATTCCTACAACACAAGACTCATCCACCACAGTTTCAATACACTCAAAAAACAGAAATTAAATATTACTGCTGTGAGACATTTAGGATAACCTTGAGATCCAGCACCTCCAAAACGTTTAAAGACACATTTTGGAAAACATGTACTGGGAAGATGGCTAAAAGATTGCTCCAGGTTCTTTTAACTAGGCTCCTTACCATCAGAGTTGGCAACCTCCTACAAACACTCCTCAAAAAGAAAACCTTCAATCCATATTACCCGCAAACTACAGACCAATATTTAGTAATCCAGTCCCAGGAAAAATATTTGAAAGAGCAGGTTTTACTCAAAACATCCTACAGAAGCACAGAGTCAGCCATCATATTCATTTAGACTGACCGAAAATTTGCAGTGGACATGGACTAAGTGGTTGCGCTACTGCTTCGGGACCTACGAGCAGTATCACGGTTCACCACAACACACCTACTACAAATGCACCAGTCCTCTTTGAATACTTTAAAAAATGCTCTAAAACAGATTACTTCTTACCTCAGAGGTAAAGTGTTGTGTACCTACCACTTCACATCAGCATCTCACACCCAACACCGACACGTCTCTTCTATTATGCAATGACTACCCAACACCCTTAACGGACCAGAATTCAACCTCACCCTGTACAATTATGCATAGGATTTGCAAAATCATTTAAAAAAAAACATGGCCTAGAAGACCTCTATAATTAGAAAAAGATGGCAACTGCCTTTACCCGAAAAAAAATAAAAAAATAAAAAATAAATAACTAACCACCTGAAAACCAACACGGTAAAAACAGAGATTCAGACGTGAGGACACTAGCAAAAATGCTAGTCTGACATAGTACTCTAGGGCAGGGGACCACAGTGTGAAAGGCAAATGTGGTGGCTGACTTAGTTTTCTGCTCCAGAATATCATTTGGTCCTTTATGTTAATTCCGGCTTTTCACATAAAGGAGGCCAGGTTAATAACTAGCGAATAAAATCCTAATTAAGCCTACTGCATGTCTTGAGGAAGACAACCAGTGCTGTACGTTGGCCACGTCGTTTCCTTCAGTAAGGTTCTGCCACGTGGCTCACACCCAAAAGCAGACCAGCTACAGCGAACTCCAAGGGACATCATAGATATTGTGTTTAGTTAATGCAGGGAGCAGCAAATCGGATCGAAACTGGGATGATCTCCTGCCAACTTTGTACTTTTTTAAAATTCTACTTCAGACTTGCGATTCAAGAGGTGGAAGGGTCTATATCCTGGAGAGACTGGGAGAACTGGATATTAAGACAATAACAACATTCCAGAGTATGTGTAAGGGATCTGCCCTGCAATTTTCATTTATTCAAATTCCAACATTGTATTCATACCCTCATGTTCGACTCCTGGGACCGACAGGTCTTCTGTTCCTTGCCAGAGTATTTTCCCAGTCTCAGCATCCCGTAGGTTCATCCAGTTTCTGGTTGGAAGTAGTTAAGGATTCACAATGTACTGTTTGGTTCCCATACTGAAGACAAGTTAAATATTCCACATTTTTTAAATCAATTTTGAATGAATGCACAGAAGTTCATGCAGCAACAATATGTCCAGAGGAACAAGTTATTCACCTTCGGTAACACTTGCATTGGTGGGTACTCTAACTGCAGATTCATCATCTTGTGACTATCCTCAAGTGCTAGACTTGATTCAGAAAACGTTTTACAATCCATCATGCACACTTGGAAGTGTCATCATCAGCAACTGTCACTACCGCCACCAACACCATCAAGCCTCTCAACATAATGAAGCAGAACTACATATAAGCTCCACCACTGAGCTCTAAAATCAGTTTATACCAAGACATCATCTGGGCCCAGAGTCGGGGAGCATCACTAACAAACTGAGGTGCTCAACCGCATGCATCATCTAATTTGGAACCAGATTCCCTCTGAACAGTACAATTCACAGAACAGGAGGAAGAGGGTGGGCAGTGAGGACTCTGCCCTTACATATGGTATTCACTAGATAAAATGTTACCCAACTTTTTCTATGATGGATCCAAAAGCCCCTCAGGTGTATACCTTAGGCCCAAGCACAACACAAATTTATGCAAAGGATTATATAGCATGATAAAGTCCATGTCTGGACCGCTTCTCCTTTCTTCACACCAGCGAATCCAACAAAAAGCTGATTATCTACACCACTAGGTAACTCCTTTATCATATCAATGTAAAAACGTATTGCCCACCTAGGATACAGCTGGGAGAATAGTCCCAGAAGCATGATGGGCTGGACTGTGCCATGTCAGAAGGCAAAATAATTTTTGGAAAATGAGAAGAACACATCCAAAGCACCAATTTGTCAGGAAACACGAGGTGGCAGGATTGAAAATGCCTGCAACTCACTGGTCTGACAATGACTACGAGAAACATGGTTTTCAGAGTCAAGACCTTCAGGGTACAACTGTGCAATGTCTTGAAAGGAAGCGCACTTCAGAAAAGGAGGTACCGAAATCGGATTTTACTGTGGCATGATGAAGTGTGAGCGTGGAAAAAGGTTTAAAAATCCTTTAAAAAAATTGCATCACATGGATGACTTGAACAAAGAGCTGATCGGTAAAAAAAAAAAAAAAAAAAAAAAAGCCAAAAGAACCGTTAAGTATCCTTTTCACAGAACTCACAGTAAAACTTAGTCAGACTAACAACAAAATAGACTGGATGTTAATCACTTAGCCTGTCGTGGGTCATCCTGCTTTTCCTCATACTAACTGACAAATTTAGACCAAAGTCCAGAATAAACTGTCTTTGTAAATGGACAGCGAGCAGGATAACTACATTCATCACCTCCGATGGAAGATCAAAACATCTCTGCTGGCGATGCTCTACCCCTACACATAGAGGTGTAGACTTTGGTCCATGATTTCTTAGACTGCCCGTTCGACGATGCGGTCGGTAATTCATTCAGATTGACATTATTGTGCAAGCCCTACTAGTAAAGTTCTTTGGAGCCGGATGCTCCTTCAAAAATATCACACCACCAAGCACTCCAAGTAAGCGATCAGGCAACCATAGTGACGTCAAAGGTCTAGCTCAGAACACCATGGGGTTTGGGGCAGGCTCAAGCAGGGCATTATAAATGGAAGGCTTTGAATGTTAAAGCCCAGGCTGAGAGCCTCAGTCAAGAAGGACTTCAATCTATATAGCAGTCAGCTGCAACACCTTTATGATTCCACGAACCACCACTGCAAAAGAGGTACTTTCCTCACTTGGGGCCCTAAAGGAAGTTTAATATTTCAGGCTACTGTCAATTGGAAGTCAAAACAAAGTATTAGTATAATTAGAGGGAAGCAAATTAACAGTCTCTTTCTCTTCATCTTTCTTAGGAGGAATTTGATCGAATGGAGCCAGGATGGGAACCGCAACTGGCACTGGTATAGAACTAAGCAGTACTGGGATCAAAGCCCGGCCTCGTGCCAGAGTTGGAACAGGGTCAGTTGCCACCAGTGAAGGACTAACCTGCAGCAGGACCAACTGGTGGCCCCAACTAACCCACGGAGCCCTAATGCACACTTCAGTGATGCAGAACTATTAAAGTAAATTAAAGCATGTGCTTCATGAAGGCTGGAGTGTGCTGCGAAGCCAGCTTTGGCCTGGGGTAATTCGGATCACATCGGCTACAGGACTTTAATAAATGTACATCTGGATGAACAAGTATACTGTCATGCTAAGCAATGTACAATTGAATCTACGATTGCACAACTGCCCTAAAGAATGTATGTTTATACCAATTAATGTACATCCACAAAAACAAACATTCCAATAGTATTTACTCCACATTGGATTAACACAATTCAAATGAACAAGTACGAAGTGAAACGAGGATGGATATTGTAGGCCTGGGCCTTCAAGTAAGGAAACATGCAAAGAAGGAAAACCACACCACATCCCAGAAAGTTGTAATGTTCCAGTTTATTCCTTGTAATATCCTTAGATGAACCAATGGCATCTGGCCCAAACTGACATCTTGGGACCAGAATCAAATGATGACAACAGAATTCATTCTCAAATGGACGACAGCCCAAATGGACAACAGCCGACACGTGTTTCGTCTGGGTAGACTTTATCAAGGCTATAGTAAAGATATTCACTCGATGTTCTAAAATGCTAGAAACATGTTACTGTCTTGTAAATTAATATGGCAATTGTGGAAGAATATGGATGAGGACCATGATAAGCCTCCAATGCCTTCACGCGTTTCTCACTCGTTATGTTGACGGCGTCGCATACAGTAAGGAAACCGGTTAACACTTAACTGAGCGCTAGGTAGCTTTGCTTAATCAGTCACACACCCAATTTATTAGGCGTTACGGGCATTATGGGTACAGAAAACACTAGAAAAAAAAAATTAACATGTAGCAAAAGAGCTGAAATTAAAAAACATTTAAAAAAAAATACCCTACAATGTTCTTAACAAAATCTGAACGAACATCAATATTTCAGATGTCAGACCCTGCGAGTATTCAGTAATAGGTAAGGTATCTGTACAATGCCATTGTATTTTCCTTTTAAGAAGCACCTTTCCGGTGAAAGTCAGTACTTTCGAGAGTTAATGTGGTGAAGCCAACAGCTACTTTAAATTTCAAGGACACCTTTCTTCTTTTTCATTACACAAGCATATTAACTTGTGTTACTGAGATGCTTAGTAAAGTGTATGTGCTCTTTCACACTACTATTAATCACAAGGTTCCCTATTAGTGACACCCATGTTATAAATCTCAGAAAAATATAATGTCCTTGCTGCGTTTCAAATGAGTGTCCTGGAGATTACAGGAAATAGAACGGTGGCAATCATATATATATATATATAAAAATCTATACACACACACACACACACACACACACACACACCCTGTGAATTAAGTTCAACGATCACTGGAGTGATCGTACTTTCACATGATGTCAGAATGCAACATTTATTTTGTTCACTTTTTGTTTAGACAGACTCAGGGCCTGATTACGACCTCAGGGCCTGATATCCGTCACAAAAGTGACGGATATCCCGCCTGCCGTATTACAACTTTTATTATTATAATGGCACTTGCAAAATGGCGGGCGGGACCCCTCACTTTTATGATGGAGTAGCCTATCCACCAAGGTCGTAATCGAGCCCTCAGCCTTTCACCCATTCAAACTGGATAAATGAGCGCTCCAAGGAGGGTAACATTTACAGCTATTACTGACAATGCCCAGTTGAAAAATCCAAAAGTGTTATATTTACCACTACATATATAAGCAAGTTATTTATATTGCACTTTTTTTTTTTTTTTTTAATACTCTGCTGCATTCTTGGAACTGCCTCAAAGCAGGAATAAAATAAACCTAAGTACTAAGTTACATATGTTCTAACTGTATGCATGTTTTAAATTTACTTTTCCTGAGAAGGTAAGCATCCTTTCCAGATTGTTCTGGTCATGTCACTAATTTCGTTATTTAACTATCTTGTAAGAAGAGCTTGCTATTTCTTTGTTTATAGTGGAAGTATATCGAACCCTGCTATTCATTTGAGCATGAAAACAGCAACTTCAACACCTGTAAGAAGGCACAAATATTGCAGCATAGCCCCAGTTTAGTAACTGGGAGAGAAAGCCAGACTTGGGCCCCTACAGAAGCATTACAAAAGCAAAACAAAGAAAAAAAAGAGAGAATGTGCGCCTGTCAACTTGAAAATTCACTTGGGAGGGACTGGCCCACCTGCCTCCTCTCCTCCCTTCCAGATGAGGCAGAGTTAAAGACAAATGGAGCTCTGCTATCCTGAAATCGGAGCAAGGGTGAGCCTCAAACAGCCCACCTCTTAGGCTCGAGCCTGCGAGTGCATGCAAGACACTTGTGTCCAGTAAATGGCGTTTTGCCCGCCTGCCGCTCACTATTTGTTGGTTTACACTGCACTCTTCTTTGTAGCCTTGTAATTCAAGGCCTGTCTGGCATCACTTCAGTTCCTCTGTGTGGAGCAGCAATCAAGTACTAATTGATTTAAACTTAAATAGTGCTCGTCTGATGCTCCCGACGTGATCGAGATACTATTTTCTTCTAACTTCCATTGCCCCACAAACAGAAGGCTTGCAAATGGCAAAAACATGCCCAGCAGGACAAACAAAATTGCTTGATGGAATGCTTGTTTTGCTTTGTTATTTTCTGTGTGTTTTTTTGCGTCTCAATTCAGACAATGTTTACGCTGGGTCTCCGGCTTACAGTAAGGATTTAGTGGGGAGTCCCCAGGATCCAATAATGATTCACAGTGACGATAAAGTGGGAGTCCACAAGAGTAAAAAAAAGTTTGGGAACCACTTTAGGGTATAACATGCAATACATGAAGAGCATTGAGAATCAAACTTTTATCAGGTACAAGCAAAATTAGATATGAAACTATTTGTGAAGAAACAAATGAGCCAACCAACTAGAGTTTAAATTCCATGATACATACTTAATTCACAGATAGCAAGCAGTAACTGATCAGCAAGTTCAGTCAGACTATGTACCACTGGCAAGTTACTGTGAAAAATGGGACACAAACATTTGACCATTGCAAGCTGGTGTCACGATTATTCGTTTTTTAGATCTCGCCTACAGACCGTTTCTAGTTACCTATTGTTGAAAGATCTATTGAGGGGCATTCCAAAAAGTTAAAGAAGGTTTACCATTAATTGGCTTTCTTTTCCCTCATTTGGGAATGATCCCAGTTTTTCTGGTTTCATAATGTTCAATGCAGACACTCAATCGATATCACTTACCCCCCTCTCATTTTACATAAAAAGTTAATGCTTTATCCTTAATTTTTCGCAGATGAGTTTAGAGCGCAGATGGATGGCAGAAGGCTTGGCTCGTTTTGGGCCTAAGAATGCAAAAGAACCCTGAAATAAGCCTGCGATAGAGCCATGCATCTTGATCGAGCTTCGCTACAGCGTTCAGTGCACACCCACTGGCAATTAAGGGGGACAAAGGCATGGGAAGGATATGATTTACTATCAATTTGCTGATGTAGGAGTACCAACACCACAAAGCAGGACTCCTATCAAAATTCATAACTTTCTCACTACACCATATTTTAGTTGGAGGACTGAGACCGGGATCTCTCTCCCCCATGTATAAAAATGAAATGATTGTTGGATTATGGTCCCGTTTCCTTTTCACGTACTTACCTACTAAAGTTTACTTTGGATTTAAGTTCTTCCCATCTCTGTGGAAAAAAGCAGAAAATTATATTCAGAAAGGGATTACCCATCAGCACACAGTTTGTCAAAAGAGGAAGGGGCAGAGTGATAAAAACAAATTGCCTTCTTGCTCCATAGAAGGTATCTTGATTGTACAACAACTGGGGTGTAGGTGGTTCCGATAGTGAGACTCGAGGGCTACTGTCACCCAAGATGTACCACTGTGGATCCTCACCCATTTTGGGATTAAATGTCAAGTCTCATAGCAACATGGATAAAACCTTTGTTATCCCATATCTAATGGAGCAGGTTGGGTGTGTGTGTGTACCCTCCTCAGTGAATTGCATAACTTGTTTGAGGGGGCTTCTTATAGCACTTGCTAGATTAACACAGTCCTGTATCAAAGCATTTAAACTGTGTACAGATAGAGGCTGAAGGCATAATGAGATTATTAGGCCTACAACTCTATTTCATTCCAGTTCAATAATCAAGTTACTTTCTTTGTGTACTTGACTTGCCAAAAGGTAGCGATAGCAAACAGAGACTGCTTACCCCAAATAAAATATAAGAGTTTTGAAAAATCAGTTACTCTTCTAGCAACAAGTGTCCTAATTTAGAAGGCAGTGTGGAATAAACCACCCAAAATAAGTCCATGACTCACTGTGCACACTAAGTATATGCTACACTTAACCGACATCCACCAATTTCCCCGGCCCCCAAACCCAGGCCCCTCCTTGCTGCCATCTATGCGGCCCTCTATCACACAAAGGACCATATCTTTTGGCTCTGGAGAAAGCTTTGCGAGTATCCATGCAATAGGTGGTTGTAACCAAATTCAGCAAGGTACCATGAGTGATAAGGAATACGTGGAGCAGCTAGAATGTGAAGCTGAAGTGGGAGTGTGGTAGCAGTTCACTGTTAAACCAAACATCAGTTACCATAAGCAAAAAGATAGTCCAGACACTCTGCGTGGGTGAAAAATTCTGCTCCGCCAGCGGATTTCACAGAGTTTTGCCTGCTCTGCATGGAGCAAGGAGTTCTGGCAAAACCCGCCAACCGCCGTATGAGCGAGATTCTCCTCATACACAGCTCTCAAATGTTAAATTGGTGAGCGAGAATTTAAGTCCCTTAGCATGATTTTCAGACACTAGAATGCCACCCTGCGAGATTTCTCTATGAGTTGAGAAAGCCCATGGCACTTCACACGGTACAGTTTGTGCCGATTTCACAGTGTGGAAGAAGCTTCCAGAGCTATAAGTCACCGCGAGCAGCGGACGTGCCCAATTCCACCCACAGAGTTTGTAACTCTGCAGAATTCCATGGAGTGAAACTCCGCAAGTTCTGCCCAGGCCTCCCACACACATACTTCAGCAATAATGTCCATGGTGTCAAAGTGCTGGAGGTTCAAATTATATTGGGTTTTCCTTCTGATACACCCATTCAGTCTAAGTCACTCTGACACATCACACTAGGCTCAGTGTAAGGAGGAAGAGGCAAGAGTCAGTACAGGATGACGTGTTATTTTTTCTGACCTCGTACTATCATCATAATACTTAAAGCCCAATGGCTTACACCAGGTATTTCCAGCACTAACTCCAGAGGCGCGGAGCCATCTGGCAGTTCAGTAACCCCCCCCCCCCCCCCCCCACGTCTGAAGCTAACTCATTAGTTCAGTTTTAATTTTGGAATATTACATTGGCCTGAGGCTGGATTTAAAAAGTAACAGTATTTTATTCTTTAAGTCCGTAAGGTTTAAATACCGCTGAGTTTCGGGAATAACTTGTAAACGAAAGCCATACAAGTGTAATGCTTGTGCGCCTATATAGTTCCGCTTACAACAACACATTACTGTAATCCTCTTATGGTCTCTAGTCGCACCTGTCATGAGACGGGAAAGTACCAAACCCACGGGAAGGCTAAAGGAACCGATGAACTGCTACTTACGGGGCAGATTATGGACCCAGCATGGCTTAACACAGGAATAAGGTTTACTCAAATCATTTAATTTAGGCAAAATGGCCCCAACTTGGAGACATGACTACTTATTATGCTGCAGTTATTGTACCTTAAGGCAAGCAGAATTTTGCAGGTAAATTGTTATCTCGGCTCAGACACCTGTATAGTTTCTATAAGGTAAAATCACAACATGGCTGCTTAGCGTTGTCAACGAGGATGCTGCAAAGCCTTTTGCTAGACAGGTATTGGTGACCCACATCACATGTAAGGCATGCAGGCAGAAACCCTAACCCTGTGCAGGGCTGTTCCCAAGTCTACTGCCCCCGGGGAGAAAGGTAGTTTGAAATAACATGACTATTTGAAGGGAATAGGCCTGACTCACCAGGCCTACACGAGCTGCGGCCAGATCCTAACGTGTTAATTGGCTTAAGAATCCTTGATCCCTGCACTCCAGATAGTGTCATTTAAATGAGTGTATTTTTAACTGCTCTGGGGCATGAAAGGAGAGGTGGGCACGCAATGGGGACAGAAAGGAATATGGGTATTTTAAGAAAATACTGTTTCACAGTGAAAGATCGCATTTCATAAAGGTTTACTCATGAAGCAAGGACATAGAGGAAAGTGTGTGAAACAAACGTTGGCAAAGCCAATAGCTCTCGTATATGAGAAATGTTTTAACCATGCTGAACAGCATCAAACCTGTTCCGCAGCAATGTCAATGTTTTAAAAAAAATGTAAAGCTGCATTTTGGAGATGCGTGCATCTGTTCAAAACATATGTACATCTAAAAAAATGACAGGATCCTCCCCACTCACCAGTCTAAAATGGATCGCAATAAAAAAATAAAATAATAAAACAAAGGGAAACAAAAAACAAAAGCGCTTTTTGAAACCAAGCACAAAAGTGCTTTAAAACTGTTCAAATTTATGAGCGGGGTGAAGCAACAGCATGCAGGGGAAGAAGAAACACAAGAAAGAAAACATTGGGTAAAGAGAAGCACAAGAGAAACAAGGAGCACGATGGGGAGAAGAATATGGCAAAAGAGTACCACAATTGCAGCTGGTGGAAGAGAAGCAAACTGGTGAGAGAAATGAAGAGAAGGGATGAAAGGCACATCAGGGAGACAGCTGGAAAACACATACCCTGAGTGCTTAGTCAAAAATCAAAATAGTACCTTAAAAGCAAGCAGTGAAACCATAGAAGCTGGCCAAATTAAACTTAGTAAAGAGGATATGCTCCATGGGAGGACCAAGCAAGACTGACAAGCTTGGACATAAAAAGCCATTAAATACAAGCATTTGCAAAGCACTAGGTCTCGCATTTGTTTGAGTTAGAGCTATTAGCGTTGTAAACCCCTAACTGGACTTTTCTTGCCACACAAATACAAGAAAAGAAAAGAAAAAAAAAAACACAATTGCGCTATGTAAAATGAAGAGCGATCGCACTGAAATTGAAAACTGAAAAACCGAGCGCAATTGCGCTATGTACACCCTCAGTGCGATCGCGCTTCGTGGAAAATAAAAAGATAAAGTAGTGCAGAAACCAGGCTGAACACATCAAGCCTGGAATGGTTTCAGTAGTTTACCGGTGCTGTGTAGGTGGGCTAAACACCAGAAAAGGCATGACGAATGCATGTGTTTCACAAATAAAAGCAAGCGGATTTTAAAAGCCAAGCCCATGAACAAACAAACGTGATTGACGTGACATGGGCGTGGTTAGAAGCCTAAAGAGAGATTACAGCGTGGGACAGAGAGCTTTGTGCTCACCCATAAAAAAGCAGGAAAACGAGTAACAGGAAGCCTGACAAATGGAAAGCAATGGGCAGGCCCCAAAACACGTCTTGCCACCAGACAGCAGTGCTCAGTGAAACAAGCACTCAAAGTGTCTGAAGCACAAAGAATGGGTTGAGGAATAGGTGTAAAGGAATAGGAGAGGGAAAGGGGTGATGGTAGCAAACTTTTGCAAAAACAATGCTCTCTCAGCGCCTTTCTCCATGTAAGTTTGTTTAGCCCAACACTTTTTCAACCCTTAAAATCCTACTGATAGTCCTATTCAAAGCTGCAGGTGTAAGAAAGCTGTTGGCCTCCGTTAACGTCATATGTGCTGTGATTACCCCTTCACGGTGTCAAACCTTTACTTGTCTGTTACACAAGGCAGTGTCCCTCTTAGCAGCTGCGCCTGTGAGTTATTTCCCACAAAGCAAAGCACCATTTCCCTTGCAGTGTGGCCACAAGGTCTATTCCTGTAGCTAGGATACGACTCAAAATGCATGAGTCCAGTGAGGACCATATTGTTATCAGATGGACCGAGTGAGTTCCACCTTCAAATAGGTGGCACACATGGCATTTGGCCTCTTGACTGGACTAGATCTGTCATCCTATGAAAATGAGACGCACACGTTTATAAAAAAAATAAAAAGTGGAGATTTCCAAATGGTCCACATGATCACAAAAATGCCTATAAGAAAGGCACACAATTCTGGCTGCATCACTAACAGTGAGGTGAAATCCTCATCATTCCAAAATAGGTTAAAAAAAAAAAAAAAGAAAAAAAAAGTAGGGTGTAAAAACCTAGAACAAACTTCGGTACACTATTGGCAATGCCATTAGAGGATGGCTTCCTAGGTTAGAAATAATGACCACACAGGATGCACCAAAAGGAAATAAATAAAATGAAAACAGAGAAGGAAAAAATTAAAGGGGACCTATAAAAAGGAGACAATCGAAAACTAAAGGATTGGCTGCCAGCCCAGACTATGGAATACACTCATTTTTCAGGCAGGTATACACATTTAATTAAGCAAAATGCAGTTACTCACAGTGCGATACAACTAATGGCAAAAATGGGCTAACCATTTACTACACTTCCCAGTCAACATCCCCCCCTCACCCCCCACCCTCCAGATGGGTATAGCAAGAACGGTCACATCACAAACCTTCTAAACCTGGGTTTCTCAAAGGAATTAATTAGCTGCAAAATCATTGCGTACTACAGTAACCTATGAGATTTGATGTAAGAAAATACCTCTACTGGCATTAACAGTGTAATATCAATCCATCCCTAAAGGCCAATTGACTTTAGCATACAATTTTAACAATTGTTAATACAGACTTTAATGTATTTATTTTTCATAATAGACTAGTCCCATGACAACTTTTATAATGAATCAATCAGGACTATACCTGTTATCGTTGTTTAAATATAAACATAAGCAACTCCAGCCCATTATATGTCCATACATTTTACTAAAAGGTAACCATCAAATAAACAGTCCTAAAATTTGAAACATACCAAATTGGAGTTGGTAAAACAAAGCCCCGTAGGGGGGGAAATGGAATAACAAGGATTATCGATGCAGAAAAATATGCCCAGGGTTTGTCACAGTGAGTTACGAACACCAATAGCCTGGCTAACAAAAGTAATCTCAAAGACTCCCTCTTCCAAAATACCTGCTAACAATCTTGAACTCTTTAACAGGGAGTAATGGCAATCCACCCTGAAAGGTCGATTGGCTTTAAAATATGCTTTTCACAATTAGTAAGTTAGGTCTGCTGTCTTAGGACTGGTCTGTTGATTATGACTAAGGCATAACTTTCACAAATTAACTAATCAGGACTAAAGCCTTTACTGCTGGCTTGTACTATTACCAAGTCATGCCTACCATTCCAAACATATGCTTTCTCACATGGTAAATCTTTTACCTCGACGTTTTATAGGAACCAACATGAAAACCTTTGCTTCCCAAGTTAATCTGTGAAATTCCATGTATCAAAATACCAGTCTATCGTCTTCAACACATTTTTAATACCCAGCCACCTGTAACCACCTACTGGCTTTAATAAATGCATTTCGCAATAAATCAGGCCTAACGCAATTTGTCATAACTTTCCAGCCTTCAGACCTAAGGCATTTGACACAACTTTTCCCAATGATTCAGTCAAGCCTATGATCATCATCACTGGCTTGCAAACTGGAAACCATTGTGCACATAGTAATAAAAAAAAATACAAATATATACAAAGTTACAGTTTGCAAAACAATATACAACCCACCTCAAAAGGGTCGGACAAGGGTTATCATACTCGGAACCTTCAATTACCAGGGCTTGCCAAAGGAGGTAACCAACACCAAAATTCTTGCTTACTACGGTAATCTCAGTTTTCCATATAATAAAATAGCTGTTGAAAGCCTTTAACACAATGCAAGGACAATCCAGTGTTAAAAGCCTATTGACTTTAAAAAACTTCACAATAAATCAGTCAGGCCAACTGCCTTTTTTTGTCACCTTTCACAAAAAACACATTAGACCCATTGCATCCGACACATAATTTACCAAAGAACCAGACTATGGCTTTTATCATTGGCTCATCACCATAACCTAAACAGGCCAACTGAATTCTGCATAAGCTTTACCACAGGGCAATCCTCAAGCACACAGTCAAAAAAATAAATTTACACAAAATTCAAGTAGGTACGCCAATATTTATTCCCACCTAAAATGTGTTAACAAGGGTTATAAGAGTGCAAATCTACTTGCAGGGTTTGTCAGAGGAGAAAATTAACAGCCAAATCTCTTCCTATGGAAGTAATATGTGAGAATCCATGGGGAAAAAAAAAAAAAAAAAACACCCACAAACACTGGCACCGAATAACAATAATCCATTGCTCCGTGTTAAATGTCTATTGCCTTTAACATAGGATTTTCTCAATAAATAAGACACATTTTGACTTTGTTGCAACTTTAAATATATATATGTATATCAGAGCTATGGCTTCAGACATAAATCTTTCCAATGAACTGATCCGGCTACTGCTTTTATCACTGGCTATACCAACTCAAACTTGCTGTATTCTGAATACATTTTGGGAAAATAGACAAACCGTCCTAAAATGGCATAACTGTGATTCTTAAACTGTAAATAGTCTACCACTAGGGTTTTTCACAAATGGTAACTAACACCAAAATCCCTGCCGACAATCCTAATCAGCGAGATTCCCTGTAACAAAAAATGTGTCATCTTTTGGTGTAATCTCAAGCCTCCCTTTAAGGCCTATTGGCTTTGACATATACAATTCATAATAAATATATGTCAGGCCTATTACCTTTATTGTAATTTTCATAAGTATTTTCAATGATCAGGGGCCTTATTACGGAAAGTGCCCTGGGCGTAACAGGCATTTGAGTCCGCTTTGTGAGACGCTGCGCACTTTGGTATTACAGAAGGGGCTGCAGATGCTTGTGCGGCCCCTTCTATGATAGATAGCACTGGCACGCAGGTAGCGCCATCGAGAGAGGGTGTTCCCTCATTTGCATTGGGGTGTGGCCTAATGTATATGAGGGAATCAATTTGCCTCTGCGCCTGTGTTGTATTACCGATGTGGGTGCAGAAGCAAACATGCCATTAGGAGGTGCCACAAATAGGTGGACCACTGTCAGTGTGCCCCCTGAAGGCAGCCCTCTCGAGGGATGAAAGGCAGTCCTATGGACCCCACCCCAGACGTCCCCCTGCTGGCTGGTGGAGTAACTCTCTGCAACCGTCTGTAAAATGATCTCTAATCCGTTTTGAAACTGCAATCTGGTTGCTGCTTGCACAAAGAAATATGGAGCATCTTCTAAATAGCTGTTGCTTATTTGTCTTTAAGGCACCGCCCTGGAGACAGCCCTCGCGCATCTACCCTTAAAGTAGTGCATTCTTCGTAATAGGGCACACTTTTCCTGTTTGCACACAGCGTACCTGCTAAAAGGTTAGCACGAACCGAGAAGTGCGCCTTTTCAGTAATATGGTCCAGGCTTAATGCTTTTATCAATGGCTTGCCACCATAACCAACTGCCCCAAGCATAAGCTTTACCACAAGCCAAAAAAGTGAAATATAAGCACTCTTTTAGGGAAGCACGCAGGGTCTGCCCAATAGAAATCTGTACTTAATGTAATCAACATCGAGCGAAGCCAAAGCCTCTGTCACCAGCACTCAAAGCGTTTTCCTGTTGATCACAAAAGGTAAGGCCGAACAGGGAAGTGCTTTGATTCAAACCAGTAACCTGCAGGCAGCACACAGGACCATCACGAGGGGCGAAACCCGTGAGGTGCCGAACTGAAAGCCTTTTAAAAAGGTAGAAGAGAGGAACTAAATGCATTGTATAGAAATATTTACATAGTGCTTACAACCCTGAAGTTGGTATTGAAGAACTTGCCTACATAGGTAGCACCATACATGTTGTGCTTGAGGACCAGCGAGGTGCGGTTATCCTGTTATAGGATGCTGCGCCAAGTCGAGCGATGGATGAAGAGGTGGTAGAGACAGGAGCCCAGTCTAGGTTTGTTTATGTTTTGCAGTAAGCAGGCAGCTTTGAGCAGCTGTGCCGGCCACTTTGTGGTGTTTTTTAGGACCATAGTCCACTTAGCTGATTACTCCAGGGATTGTCCCTGCTAAGATATTTTTTTCCAAGTTTATGGTCCTCAGCAGCCTTAGGTTAAAGGCAGAAACGACGGAGAGGGATTAACAGGGCCTGGGACACAAAAGTTGTGCACAGAACTTGGGCTCCATAGAACGGGTTTGCTTGGCAGATATGCCCCTGCTCCTCACTGGGGCCTGATGGCCATCAACTGGTAGGGGGGCTCTTCTAAGCACTCTTTCCCTTCCATAACACAGCCGAGGCCCTGACTGTGCAGTCATTACCTACACGAAGGACGTGTCCACTGTTGTAACTGAACACCCACAATTGGAGGTTTAATTGTAACATTTATAAACATGTTTCACAGGGATTTCAAGTCCTTGTCAGGCGCGTAAGAGAGGTTATACACCTTTGGCAACATAACCACTGATAAAAGCCCTGGGCTCGTCTACGGCAACCAGACTGGTCAATTCGTGCCCATGAAACGCACGGACCCGGAAGTGTGAAGCTTCACATAACAAAACAATGAAACGTAATCCTATTAAGTGCAGGCAAAACAACTGAAAAAAAAAAAAAAACTAGAAGCACTGGGCCTGCGAGAGACGCCAGCTGGTCCCCTGGCTCCCTCTAGGATTAATGCCCTTCAGGCAGATCCGTCTCCAAGAGACACGTGTCCAGAGCCGAGTACACTGAAACGTCAGGGCATCAGGGCAGCTCCACTCCCGATCCCTCTCAATAAACGGTGCTCCTTACTAGCTGGGCTGCCGGGTCAGGTAACAGCAGGTGACACCGGCTGCTGTCAGCCAACCAGCAACTTCAGGCCTGCCACTTTACTGGGTAACTACAAACCGATCTGACCCCGGGCAGGAAACGCTCCACTTTCCGTAATCTATTGCAGGTTCAATTTCTGCTAAGTGCTGATGGAAGCCAAGAAAAGTCAAGGACATAGAGTCAGTCAATCGATCTCCAATCACTCTACTGGCGCAGGAAAGCAGCCCAGGAGTAAAACAGAATACACACTCTGGACCGGAGCTCTGTGATCCAACCATGTCAGCACACAGAAAGAGAGAGCTGGTCGCCTGGCTTCTCACAGGCCATGACTTACAGACGCCCCATGAAGGCTCAAGCACCAGTAGCATGGGATGACCTTACAGGACGGTGTTTAAGAGGGCAGTAAGTGGCTTGCTGTATGACCAAGAGCCCTTGTGAGCATGAAGCACCCTCAATCAGTGCCACATGCCTAAAAAACATGGCAAGGCCAATAGATCTCATACAGGAGAGACCTACAGGCTTTGCCAATGCTCGTATTAGATGGAGGTCGAGGCTGTCGCAGGCAACGTGAAAAAGGGCGTTAGACCTCAAATTCAACCATAGATGGCATAAAGGGCCGAAGTAGGCAGTTGTAAACAAATAATGCGGGACAGGGCAGGAGGTTGGTGGGGTGAGGGCACGATATGAGAGAGGGAAGGACGAGTAAGCAACACTGGGGGGACAGCAAGCAAACCCACAGACAGCAAGGGGAGGAGAGATGGATGCAAGTAACATCACGGGCAGGGGGGGCAAGCACTAATGGGAGCAAGCCACACAAAAGAGAGCAGGCCGAGGAAAACACATGTACTCATGGAGAGCAACAAAGAAAATAAAAAAGCGTTTTTTTCAGATGTTTGCAACCAGTGGAAGGACACTGGCCACAATCAGGAAGCTGTACTTGGCCCGTGCATCACTGATTGGATAAACACTGGAAGAGAAAGTGAAAACAGGAGCAGCGGGCCTATGAGAAGCAAGAAAAGGAGTGTTGTTGAAGCTAACCAGTGTTATGTAATGGGCATACTCTATGCTCTTTTAAAGTTTTTATTTTTATTTACAAGAGAATTGCAAGCAACAGCTCGTGCACTCTCTCGGGTGAGACCCAGTAACTAAAGACAATGTAACTCTTTAATGTGCATTAACACTGAAGAGATAACCAAACACACACACATTATATTTCAGACAACCGAGCAATCTGCCATTGCAAAAAAACAGGGCATATACATGACCCTACCCTGCCACAACCACGAACCCAAACTGCCAGTCAACAGCTTTATGGCAGGGCTTGAGCCAAAGAGACAGATACTAACCGTGCTTGCAGACCAGGCTCCACCAACAACCCTGGGTTAAAGAACCTCCAGATCCGCTAAAATGCACTCCTGCTACGAGTTCTGTCCCTTACTTTACGCAACTCTGGAGGGCATTACACGAGGACAGGGATTCAGCATTACCAGGTAAGAACATCAAGTCTTGTAATGGCACACACCTAATGTAATACAGGGGAACAGGAAGGATGTGAATAGAGATTCCGTGTGGGGCAGGATGGGGACAAACTGAAAGGAGAGAGAATATCCCCAAGGTTACCCAGCCTCCATACCAAGCTGGAACACTACCCCGGCCCTACACAGAGCTATCAAAGAGACTGGGCACTGGTGCATGAGAACCAAGTAAGACAGGGCACGGAATCTGGCGAGACGCAGCTAATGCCATGCTGCCACCACATAAGACAAGCTGTGGGCTTTTTGCACAAAGTCTAATTACAGGTTCTGGTCCATTTATATTTTTAACCAAATGCTGCAATATGCTTGGGGGAATTGGGGGCTTCAGCTTGGTCACTTAGACCGATCTCTCCACAATCTTTATAAAAAAGGACAGGGAGTCATTCACAAACAAATAGGGCCTTCATCGCCGATCCCTAGTCTGTCCAACACCAAGAGGTGGTTACACATACATCTTGGTCTAGTCAAGCCAGGGGTGGGTGGTGGAACCCTGCACCAGCCTTACTGAGCAAGTGGAAGGAATTGTGCTGTTTCCTGAAACCACCCCAACCTTGCTCAAGGGTGGGTGGAAGACAGCATTTCCTGCCTCTTCCTCCCCCCCCCCCCCCACACACATTTTCCAAGGACAAAGGCATATATTTTGTAGTTGTTCGTCTTGCCTCAGACGGAGGGTATTATGTCTGCTCAGCCTTGCCCAGGGTGTGTAGGTATTTGTTGCCCCTGTGCTCTATTCAAGGCTGGAGCCAGGGTATTGTGAGCTTCTCTACACTCTTCATAGGACACGGGGTGCAATCATTCGCTCAAGGGGGCTATTTTCTTGTCCCTTTCTTGTTCGAGGGCCGGGGGTATTTAGAGCCTACACTTGCCTTGTCTGGGGGAGGTGTGTGGCTCTTGAAGGAAAAAGTAATAAGATGGTGGCAGCTGACCGCTACCTTGATGCTCTCTGGACAATTTCAAACATGGCAGCCACAGTCAATCTGTCCCATAAAGTAATGTAGGAGAACAATTCATTTACCTTCAGTAACACTCCTTCTGGTCGATACTCTCTCTCTAAATGCGGATTCCACACTTTTAGAATACCCCATGGCCATATCCAGGAGAAAAGGTAACAGAAATCTGCCTCAGTGCTGTATTTGCTACTGTGAACACCTCACAAGAAGAAATAGGCCAACTGGTAACCCAGAGCTGTGTTCGCGACTGCTAACAGGCAAGAAGGCCTTGGACAGCTCACAGTGGCCCCCTGTGAGATATTCGCCATTGTGAAAACACGCTAAGGCAGTTGTCAGGTGGCCTGACCTTTTTTGGACTAAGTAAAAGATGCAGGGGTGGAGGCAACAAAAAGTTCCCCCTCCTTGGGCAAATTGAGAATGCTATTTTGCTAATGGACAATTCCCCGTCTGCACCACAATGCAATTTCTTTCACCATGGCAGGCAATGTTAGCAAGAAAGTAGGCCTCAAATATGTTTAACAATTTAATTGTAATCTGTTGACAAGAGCGCCCACGGGCACAAAAAAATTAAAAAAAAATTAAGGCAACTTAACAAAATAAAAATAAAGTTAACTTCGCAATTTTGTTGGTTCTGCTGGGCACAATTTTGCCAATCAGAAGCCTTCTGTTTGCAGGGCACTGGAAGTTAGAACAAAATAATACCTCAATCACGTCAGAAGTAAAGGACAGGCACAAATTATGTTGAAATCAGTTAGTGCTTGGTCCCTGCTCCACACAGAGGAACGGAAATTATGGCAAACATGCCTTGACGAATTACGAGGCTGGAAAGAACAGTGACATGCAAGCCAACAAATAGTGAGCGACAGGCAGGCTCAAAGCCCTTTACTGAACACAACAGAGTCTCGCATACGAGACGCAAGCACACACCCTCGCATGCGCGACCCTAAAAAGGAGTAAAGGCAGGTAACATTTGACCAGGTCACGTTCACCCCCTTCCTGTAGACAATATTGAAGTGGGCTGGAGTACAAGAGTTGAAGAACCCTGGATGCTTAAAGACTCGCGAGAAGAAGAAAATGAGCAAACAAAAATAAAACTGAGTAGCATGAGAAGTCTATTAAAAAGAATACAAATGCATTGGGGAGCAAGGAAATTACTGCAAGAACCTCACTGTAGCACTTTTTGGAGTGAGTGGCAGAGGGAATTAAATCATTTCGATTCATGCAGTCGCACAAATGCTGGTTGCAAAGTGCTGAACGTGAATTCCAGATAAGAATACAAATACACAAGTGTACATAGTTACGCGTTGCAAAACATGTAGCAAAGCATGGTTTGCCAAGAGGAAGTTCGTTATAAAGCAGACGTAGTTGGTGGTGAGCTGCGTTTCCTGTTTGTGGTGTACACAAGGCAAAGATGAAATCAGCAACAACCATCCTTCCCTCTCGATAACCAGCTAAGCAGCTTTCCACTGTCAACACCCATTTTTCCTCTGCCCTGAAGTCTGCGATACCACGTATGTACATGCTGGTGTGATACAGTGCGAATCCCCAATGAGCAAATGCTCCCAGATGAGTTACTTTACAGCAGTGCTGTACATTCTGTGCATAGGGAAGGAGAGGATTTCAGAACACGAGTGAGTGATGCAAGGTACTGCTCAGTGACAACTTTTTAAGCTCTTTTCATGCTGTCGCAGGTCAAGCACCCTGAACGTAGGTAATTCACGCACACAGTCTTGTCACCGAGTAGGGACTGGTAAAGGAGTTCACGTAAAGCGAAATCCTCAGGATGACAAGTTGCAGGAGGACTTAGAGATCAGGGCGTTACTGCTAGAGAGCATGCATGGGGTAATGGCAGGCGAAGGTGAGCAAGAGTAGCCATAGCAAGATCAGAAAATAATGCTACAGAGGAGTGGGAAAACACATGAGGGGGCAGACTGAGAACTAAATAGGCAAACAGGTGTTTTGGGGGGGGGGGGAGAGAACACTCACATTGGTCTGGACCAGGTGTCTCCAACCAGTCAATCGTGAGCTACCAGTGGCTTCCAGACCCCTTTTAGAGCAGCTCGTGATCTAGATTTCATTTTTAAATAAGCACAGGGTGACATTTTCCTTTTAAAGTTAAGGGAAGGCTGTGTTTAATTTACATTATCATTAGGCTGCAGATAGTAGGACCTGATAATGAGCAGTGCTGGAGTCAGATTTATGACCTAGGGCACAAAGGTGAAGAACTGAGCACTAAGGTATTTAAGGCTTAAACAAAAGTCCTTTCGAACTCAGTATTGAAGGTTAGAACAAAATAATGTTTCTCAAAGCTTTTAAATAGTAGTAAATTCAAATGAAAAAGGTACCTTTTAATTAAGTTAATTTTCATTTTGTAATGTTTTCAGTGTTGCATTTACACACAGCAGGCCTCTTACTCCCAGTAGAACACTATGCAACATTTATTACTGAAAAATAGTCACTTTAAATGGGAGAAATTTAAAGCGCAGGAAAATGTTACACATAATGAATATTTTGGTAGTTTAAATTTCTCCCATTTAAAAAAAAAAAAAAAAAAAAAAATGGATAGATGTTTATCTTATACGTGTTTCAGTGCCACAAATGGCAAAAGGTATGCCCTGTTGCACAAATATATACGACTCCGGCACTCATTTACCCATACACATATATCCCATTCATATGAACACTTCATACTTCCACAAAGACCACAGTCTCACTGAAACACGTGGCAGCCCGGTCATAGTGACCCAGGTCACAGGGTTTTGCTCACAACCATAGTATCTGGCTCTATGGACATTAGGCTTAAAAATCAATGAAGCTGGGTGTGGGGGGGAACCTGTTACAATGTGGGAGTTATTTAGCCTTCAGTAGCTCACAATGATTTTCACTGATCAGAAGTAACTCTTTCTACAGAAAAGGTTGGACACCCCTGGTCTGGACTATGGGAACGGATGTATCCACGTTATTGATTACTTCATAACAACGCTAATCATGAGGGAAGCTGGATCGAAGACTGAATAATGGGGCTGGATCGCCTCTGATAACTGAAAAGGATAAATTAAATAGCTGTACCGCTGTTCTAGTTATTCCTTTTATGTTATACCATCTGCTGTTTTGCAGCCGTTTCTCTCACTGGTAATGTTTCATGCATCCGATACAGACTTATTGCCCACTGTGGCCTAGATTAAAGTCTTGTTCATATATAAATACCAATAAAGATAATTTAAAAAGAAGAAGTAAAAGCACGCAGCCAGTTTCACCAACACGGCCTTGAACATGCCCTACCAAAGCTGTCCCAGACTCCCTCTGGGGCATTGCTTTCCATCTTCGTGGTAAAACTTCAACTAATCCTCAAAGATCGTAGTGCCTCTTTCGCAAAACAACTTGACAGGGGTGTAGCGCCACGAATGAGCTCCAATTAAAAATATTACAAATAAAATATATATGTCAAAAATATATATTTGAACAAAGGCCAGCTTTTGGTTATTTGAACCATCATATATGAACGGTGGGAAAAAGGTAGAGCCTTATAGTGCGAGATAAAATGAAACAGAGACCTGCAAATACCTGCCCTGCTGAGAAAAAACAAAATAAGAAATAAAACGAAAAAATAAAATAAAAAAAGTATCACTCTTAAAACGCTCCTCTGTGTGTCAAGGCCCAGCAAGCGCTACATAAATAATGGAACTACAGATTACCCCTGCAGACGTTACCGAGTAGTATAATGAACAGATTAATAAACCCACGCCAAACATTCATTCACACGTCCCAACTTGGAACAGTCCAATAACTGTCGCTATTGTGCGTTAATTGCTGCCTCCCTGCACCACAGCACGCTAGGATCTTGAAGAGACAAACACGATGTCCCCTGAGCATGGCAAGCTCTGGGCCTGCCCAGCCCAGTACACAAAAAACATCTTACAAGAGCAGTGCCTAGAGCGTGAACACCACTAATCAGCAATCACCTGCCTTAAAGCATTGCAGCATTCTCATTTACAACCAACAACCCAGGTCTCCACCATCTTCAGTTTAGTGTACTTTGGACACCAAGCCAGTTGCTTCCTTTTGAAGGCTGAGAGCTTGTTGGGTAAAGTACATGGGCAGGGATGAAACCAAACAGTACGGGTGAACAGAAACCTAAATCGCATTAAAATGGAGGTCTATTACTGCGCATGAACACTAGGCCTCGATGCCATTTCATCTTTACAAGAGCAAAGCGCAGTCTTTCCCATTTGAAAAGTCCTTTTGAACAGCCATGTTTAATTTAAAAAAATAACAACAAATTGTGGCTGTGTAGAAATGGCGCGCACTTCCGGAATGCAAGCTCAAGCATGTATCCAAAATACATAAACCATCAAGTCTCAATTGGATGTTGAAGAAGAGTGTCCAAGCGGTTTTAACACCCAGCCACAGGGTGCATGAACTGTCGCCTCAGAAGGTCCACAGTTGATTTGTAGAAAGAAGAAAAACCACGGCCATCACAGATTCGTAGAAGTGTCAATTTATTCTCCTGTAGTATTTCAGAGAAGACATAACCTGACCCAGTGAAACCAATGGGAGAGGTGTCAACAGGCCAATTCAGTTCTCATATTCGGAAAAACAGCTGACACGTGTTTCGTCAGAAATTACTTTTTCAAGGCTGTGAACATAATGATATGAAGATGGAATGTGTCAATCACATGTATTACGTAGATTATTGTACAGTATAATGCCTGGTGTGAAACTGAAATAAAGATGAAAATTGTGAATGAAGAGAAAGGCCCGACTCCACAAGTTAACAGTGTGCCATATTCCAGACCCAGAACATAAAGGTGCCCAATCCAAGACAAAAGTGGAATTAGAAAGGGAACAATGATTGATAGATATCTGTTAACTTGAAGGATTAAGGGTCTAAATACAACAGCATGTTTGTGAATGTATCCGTCTGTCCCCTATTATTACAACACTTATGACAGCCTGAACCATTAGGATTTCTTGTCCGGAGAGCTGTGTCATAAGCCCCCTAGCGAACCCTTCATATGTGTATTCATCCTGAACCAAATAGGTAACTCAACTCTGAAACTTTTGCAAGAAGCAAATGGTCAACGGTGGGAATACTGCATTTAAGTCATGCTCACCAGAATCGACGGCAGTCAACAACTCATCCAACATGGCGACTACTGTAACCAGAGTAGTCACTGCAGATCAAACCCTGCCTGGTGTGGGTGAAAGAGAACAGCTTAATGTAGGCCTTATATCTGACTAAAAATATCACTCGCTGCCGTCTCTGAACCTCATGGTGCTCTAACGAGGCTGATCCGGAGAATATTTTCATTTGATAGCTTACCAATATGATGATTTTCTCAGTAAGTCTGTTTTAACAGAAATTCCTCTCCATTCTCAGAAAATACATCATAATAATGCTTCCTTAGCCCATTCTCGGAAAGGCTGTGGGGGCCCATTTGAATAGTAGGCACTGCCCTGTGATTTTTGCAGAGAACATCATAACTAAACAGTCTCATGAGCTGAGGTTTACGCTGTGAAAAGTTATGTTAAAAATACGTTATGCAAGCAGCCCAAGAATGAACTAATGCCATCTTTAATAAAAAGCTCTTCATGTCATCTCCGATATTTATGATGTGTATGTAAAGCAAGATATTATAATCATACCCAACCATAACATCACTTTAACCTCTGGTTCATTGAATAAAGGGGTAGGCCTTGCATACAGCCTCCCCCAATGGCAGCTAAGATCCCACTGTTGACCAACCAAGGGCCTGCCCTTTTCCTTTCCGCAGCACGTGGCACCTCAGTACTGGAGGAAAAATACACAATGGTCATCCTGAGCCCGCGATAGTACCATGGCGCAGTGGCCAAAAAAAAATATATATATCTTTATTTAAACCCCTGGGCATCCCCCTCAGGGACCACTCCTAAAAGGTACAGGGAAGATGGGTACTCTCACCCGAATTTTCCTTTTTTTGTTTGTTTGTTTTTCTACAACTTGGGGACACAGTCCTCAAGTCATAAAATGGCGGCCACAACTTCCTATCCATGTTGTTGCCCACAAATCAATTTGAGTGTTTTGAGCTCACAATAGTACTGGGGTGGTACAGCATAGCAATATAAACAAAGTTTGAGCCTTAATTTTTTTTAAACAATTTATTAGATTTACAATGAATCACAAAAGGTACACTGAGTAAAGATCTATCTTTCTGCCAAATTCGGTGTAATTCCATTCAGCTGCTTTGCTATTCAATTTTCCTATGGAAAATTGTATAAAGAAAATTTGTTTTGGGACCCACCCCACCCCCCAGGTTTTTTCTTGGCTCCAGCTTGGGGACTACCCAGACACTTTTCACAGAAGGAGAGGAGTTGGCTTACTCTTTTTTTGTGGAAAGTTTTGTGAAGATTTGTCAAACAGTGCCAAAGTCACTAGCAAACAAAAAAAAACCACACAATTTTTGAATGGAAACTCAGTCCTAACTGTACAGTGGCAACTGTCACTGTGTAATACATATATAACATTTGTACACACACAGCAATGAAAAAAGCAAAGGTTAAAGTTGAGATATGTGCGGGGAAGGTAGAAAGATTTTAACTTGCATTGAGAAAAAGCACTGCTGTTTTTAAAAAAAACCAAAACATTGAAATTCGCCAATTATACTTAACTAACATAAGTATAACTTCTCTGCTCATCACAAGCATTGTCACTTCACTTAATGCTGGACACACTGCTGACATAACACAAATATTACTTATCAATATTCAATAAGCGATTACCATTCACTTATACTTTATCTTCATCATAATAACCAGCGTTTCTCACCACTAATAAGCCCATTACCGATTCAATTTATCTGATTTACATCTTCCGAGGCACTGAATGTCAAATTGCGCATATTGAGAATACGTAGCCAGTAACATCGTGAGTAAGAGTATGTCGCAAGAATTTCACAGTTCCTCTTACACCTAACAATGTAGTCCTTAATCGGTATGTGTCACATCTACTCCTTGTATCCCCAAATATATTCCGAAGCACTGCCCAAATTTCACTTAACAAGTTGTGTCTGCTATCCCTCCCCAATTTATTCTTTTTGAAACCTCTATTTAAACACCTGGCAAAAAAACACTAACAATTAGGATGATGAAAGATGATAGGGTTATGCACTTAACAGATATTGATAAATAATCCTGGAATATTAAAGTCAGCAGTATGCCCAGTATTACGAAAAGTGACAATGCTCTTGATAAGTAGAGAAGCAATACATTTAAAAAGGATATTACCATTGAAATGCCTGACAAATGTGTGAGGTCCTCCCTTTACACTCAGTTCAACGAAAGCTTAATGTGCATTAATGAACGAATAGCCATGCATACATTAAACTGTAAACGGGAGGAATTTTTATTTAGCATTCCCTTTTCGTCTTTTTAGCAACAGAAAAGTAGAACATGAACTGGCTCTAAATATCTCTGTAGGTTGTGATAACAACATTCAATTTCATGGATTGTAACATTGCCCTGACAAAGCAGGGCATGAAACGTGTGGCAAGATATTGTTTTTTTGCCGTATAGGCTGTATACACCAATTACTGAAGGACAGACAACATAATTATTAAAGTATAATGAAATGGGCAAAGGGTACTCTACATCTACTTATCAAGATTATATATGTATTTGAGAAATAAACATGGAATTTTAAGGAGAACATTCACCTTACAAAATAATGATAGAATTCCAGGCTCAAATGTTTTTGATAGAACATTGGAATCTAATTTGGGATCTTCACTGCGGAGATTATGTACAAAATGGAGGTTGCCTGCTAGACGAATGATGCTTAACGTGTCACAGTAGTCCCTTGTGCGATGAAAGGCTGGAGACAGCAGTCTCTCTGGAAGTTAAAGGATAGCACTTTGCCATGTTCTGCTCCTTTGATTTTGATTCTTTTGTTCCTCGAGAAGGACAGTTTCCGAAAGGTTTATGGGCTTAATGGCCAAAGGATTCCCTCCATCTGTGCGTGTTTTGGAGCTCAACGACTGAAATTCACAGCCCCACCTCTTCCTGCTGACACAAACAAGGAATCGTGCCATCAAGAGACATGAAGAATGTGGGTTCTATGGGGAGATAGAGGCCTCAAGAAATCTAATTGCCCACTTGCAATGGGGAGTCAGATTTTATCAGGCTGACCTATTTTTAGCACTAACTGGTCTGTTCTGGTGAGTGAACTTAAGCTGGAAAGGAACAGGTGTTCTGTTCTTTCAGAAAGTGAATGAGCAATAAAGACACCTTTTAATCTTGACACATTTGCTGCGCCTGTCCAAGGACAAAGGTAAATTGTCAGTTTGTGATTTTACTAATTCTTGCTTTCTTACCTGGCAAAATGTGGTTTACTTTGCTTTCTCTTATCAGAGTGAGAGGCTTTTGTCAAATGTGCTGTCTGACAATCATTGTGAAACAAAAGGCCGTAAGATGTCCGTTTTTTTCCCTAACACAACATTTAAACAACTTGTAGATTAATAGTACAAGTATTTTAAAGTATATCAGGGATTACAATTTTTATTTTTAATTCAGAAGTTTGATGCAAAGATTTGAATAGGAGCAACACATCTCTAAACACTTTGAATGGTGATGTGCAAAAAGAACTATGTCAGAAAATCAATTTCCACATAGCGTACACTATATGGTTTTATCAGTAAAACCAGGTATGTGGGACATTTTGTAGCCCTGTCAATGGATAATCTGCTGAGTGGAAATAAGTGTGTTACCACTTCATGCTTCCGGTATGTATTTATTAAAAGTAATAGTTTTGAAACATTCTTTGAGAAACATTCCTGACCCCACCCCAATGATAGTGCAGTTAATAAACTAAGAGGTATTCAGCGGTCATGCTTAACCAACATGTGACTAGATTTGTACTGTATATGGGGCAAATGTTTAGTCTATTAAATCAAACAAGTGTTTTTTGTACAGCAGACATGTTGAACTCATTACCTGAAGGTTCTCTGATAGGTGATAAAGAATAAAAGGGCAGCGCAGTGAATTAAAATATTTGCCCAGTATTATATAATTTGAAACCAGTTTATAGGTCAAAAGCATTATAATTACGTCGCTTTGATTATTTGTCACTAGACCTGCAGGTCTAGTAACATTTTTATGATTTTAAGAGGCCTGAGATCTGTGCTAAAATACAGTTGTGAGGCCCTGTGCCTGCCCATGTGTTATGTCTCCTCTGCTGCCCCCCTATGAGCCTCAAGGTTGCATTAGCGCATTTCCCTGGCCAGGTAGACTCAGTGGGGCTGCCGCTACAAACTGCTTGCCTGACGTCTAGACCTGGAAGGCCTGTTGCAGAGAGGTTCTTTTAGGTTCCAGAGAGCTCCACTACTCCATTAAGCGCTGTACACTGCTTTATACTAACAGCTAGCAGTGTTTCACTCACATCCAGCACCACAGTTAATGCCCTACAAATGTTCCTTGTTACATTCAAATCACAAAAAAGTTAATTTGCTAGCCCCATGGAAGTGCATATTTAAAAGACGACCACATAAGGAAGCGAAAAATGTACCAGCAATAGTGATGCTATGCTAATATGGCGTAGAAGAATGGCATAGCAAAATACAAAAATAAAGGATATCAATTATGTATAATATTTATTTTGAACGTGTTCAACATGAACTCAGAGCACAATCAGAAAATCTCTGAAATGCAGCCAAAGAAACAATCAGACAGTGGTCTCAGAATATGTTTTCTGCTACGGAGGTTGCATTCAAATGCAATACGCAGAGTAAACGTACTGTGCTGCGGCTTTAAAAGGCAGGTTATGCAATGCAGCTCATGGGAAGGATTTAAGGGTTAGCAACGATAAATCCTCAGTCATCAACCTAATGCATGTCTGAAGCAGCAGTAACGTGCAAAGGGACCAGTTTTGTGGTTGATCCCGGGGTGGGGGTTGGGGGGAGGGCTCTCCATGTCAGGACTCTGTTTTGGTAAATTCGAGGCTATGCCACGGACTAAAGAGTAGAGATCAGATTCTGCATGCAGTTAATGTATGAAAACAACTGATATACTGTACAGAATGTTTATCAGACAATTGTTAACCATTAACAATTATGAACGTGATGTACCCAAAGTATCATGCACAAGGTACACAAAATGGCAATGATTTTGCCGATACCTCTAAAGGTTAATGTTTTGGGAGAAAAGTAAGCTCTGGGCACCCCATCATCAAACAGAGGTCCTGGCTTTTACGTGTTGGGCAATATGCCTCTGCACTGATTATTCCCCATACATAGCCAGAAAAGTTATTATTAGAGAGTTGCAGCTCCTTAATATAGGTTCTGGAGAGCTGCTCTCCCTATAATGCCTGCCTCCTATATTCCAGGGACATTATGTAAAAAATAAAGGTATCCTGATCAATCTGACCCTCACTCGACGTGAGGGTCAGGCAGTCAGGTCATTCTGAATGACGTGCTCTTGCGCATGCACTGGCCGTCGTTTAGCTGGGCTTAGCTGCTTGGCAGCCAGGGACGGCGCCTCCGCTACAGCGAAGAAGCGCCGCTACACTGGATTGTGGGGAAAAGGGAAAATACAATGATAACACAATGTTATTATCATTTTATTTTTCCTGGGATTAAGGGCTGGGGCTGGACTGGAGGGAGCGGGCCGGATGAGGGGTTTTGCAGCACAAGTGGGCATGTCTGTTTGGCTGACTGTTGGGCTGGACAAACAGACATGCGCACTATGCATGTTCTCAACCGGGCTGTATTGCACAGTTGAGCAGAGAACATGCACAGGCTCCCGCTCCCACTCCCACTCCCAGTCTGAGTGGCAAAGCAGGCCGCACAGACCAATCACTACGCTGCCTTCGTGCCGCTGACAGCAGTGTCATGATTGGCTGGGAGCCTGTGTGCAGGAGGGACAAGGACGGAGGGGAGACAAACGAGTCTCCCATGAAGCTAAGGTTTTTTTTTTTGGTTTTTTTTTAAAAATCTTTTCAGCCCTGCCACCCCCGTTGAGTGGCAGCCACCACTGTTTGAAGCCCTAGCATTTGTTGATTGCTTGGCTGGATGGTCACTCCTCCCTGTGACGCAGAGCGCCATCACTCGAATGATACCAGGGCACTTTAGGCATCAGCCCTGTGCTACCCAAGGGTGCAATTAGCAAGGGTGCACCTTTCCAGCTCAAGCCTTACAGATCATTCTCTCACCCTGTGACGAGCTTGGAAAGGAGTGCCATTCAGAAACACCAACAGTGGTGCTTACCCTCCCTTGGGGAGGAGAAGAGGCAGACCAGCCTGCATGCGACCACCAACATAAGTGACGCAGGGCAATACGATGTTAACATATAAAGTGTGTATGCTTCAGTTAAAAAGACCTGCACCCTGTATATGATCCTCAGCTCATTGCTTGGCGGGACTGCTTTGGGAGGCATTGCCAAGGTAGGATTCGGGACCTGACCCATCCACTATAAACTTTCACCAACCAACGGTCACTCCTGGACACGTCATAAGTTGGAAAATGGCAGAACTTATTGGTTGTTGCTGTACTATTATGTTTTAAACGTAAACAATAAAAAATATCTGTAAACAAAAAAAAAAAACGTTTACCAGCCACCACTGCTGTTCGATCCACTTTAAAACTTCCCAGTTTCAGCCGTGCAACTTTAAAATTACTTTCAGTGCAAGAAGGAGGCGGGGCTTTGAGGGTGTGGGTCAGGTATGAGGGAGAGGGACTTTAAGCCCATCACCACTGGCTAACAATGGAGAAGGGCTAAGGGGAGAGGGCAGGGCTTAAAGCCCACGACTGTTGGAGGATACACACCCTCCCAAAAACAAATTACATAGGCTTCTAAGGCTGCATGACATCCAGGGTAGGTTGAAAGACCCCTGGTGGACCTAGTCAAAGAGCAGCCTCCACACAATGTGCTGCAAATCTGCTCTCCGTAGGAGTTTTCCAGCTCACTGCTCTTCATCAGGAGACCTGCGGAACTCTCTCTAAATTACAAACAAAAACAAAAACCTTTGGCACTCTAAAAAAAGAGTTTAACATAAAATGGACCTTGTTATATAAACTACGCAGTACAACTCTTTTAAAAAGGATGCAGCACCTCGCGATTTATCCCTACTGAGACACCTGCCAACCCTCCAACTCCCAGAAGACTTTCAACACGCAAACATGGCTCCGCATCCTAATTCCTCTGGGTCATATTTGCCAACGCGGTAAACTACCGACAGCACAAATGAAACACTGAAATGCCATGTCCTTCTGAGGCCTCAGATCAGCATCCTGTCTGAGCAAAAGAAAGTCAGAGAAAGTTATAGGATTATATTACGAACATCAGACCTCCAACATCTGTGTAATGTGTAGACTTTTCCCATCCTCTGGTTATCCGCAAAACCAACAATACAACATACAGGGAGTGCAGAATTATTAGGCAAGTTGTATTTTTGAGGATTAATTTTATTATTGAACAACAACCATGTTCTCAATGAACCCAAAAAACTCATTAATATCAAAGCTGAATATTTTTGGAAGTAGTTTTTAGTTTGTTTTTAGTTTTAGCTATGTTAGGGGGATATCTGTGTGTGCAGGTGACTATTACTGTGCATAATTATTAGGCAACTTAACAAAAAAAATATATATACCCATTTCAATTATTTATTATTACCAGTGAAACCAATATAACATCTCAACATTCACAAATATACATTTCGGACATTCAAAAACAAAACAAAAACAAATCAGTGACCAATATAGCCACCTTTCTTTGCAAGGACACTCAAAAGCATGCCATCCATGGATTCTGTCAGTGTTTTGATCTGTTCACCATCAACATTGCGTGCAGCAGCAACCACAGCCTCCCAGACACTGTTCAGAGAGGTGTACTGTTTTCCCTCCTTGTAAATCTCACATTTGATGATGGACCACAGGTTCTCAATGGGGTTCAGATCAGGTGAACAAGGAGGCCATGTCATTAGATTTCCTTCTTTTATACCCTTTCTTGCCAGCCACGCTGTGGAGTACTTGGACGCGTGTGATGGAGCATTGTCCTGCATGAAAATCATGTTTTCTTGAAGGATGCAGACTTCTTCCTGTACCACTGCTTGAAGAAGGTGTCTTCCAGGAACTGGCAGTAGGACTGGGAGTTGAGCTTGACTCCATCCTCAACCCGAAAAGGCCCCACAAGCTCATCTTTGATGATACCAGCCCAAACCAGTACTCCACCTCCACCTTGCTGGCGTCTGAGTCGGACTGGAGCTCTCTGCCCTTTACCAATCCAGCCACGGGCCCATCCATCTGGCCCATCAAGACTCACTCTCATTTCATCAGTCCATAAAACCTTAGAAAAATCAGTCTTGAGATATTTATTGGCCCAGTCTTGACGTTTCAGCTTGTGTGTCTTGTTCAGTGGTGGTCGTCTTTCAGCCTTTCTTACCTTGGCCATGTCTCTGAGTATTGCACACCTTGTGCTTTTGGGCACTCCAGTGATGTTGCAGCTCTGAAATATGGCCAAACTGGTGGCAAGTGGCATCGTGGCAGCTGCACGCTTGACTTTTCTCAGTTCTTGGGCAGTTATTTTGCGCCTTGGTTTTTCCACACGCTTCTTGCGACCCTGTTGACTATTTTGAATGAAACGCTTGATTGTTCGATGATCACGCTTCAGAAGCTTTGCAATTTTAAGAGTGCTGCATCCCTCTGCAAGATATCTCACTATTTTTGACTTTTCGGAGCCTGTCAGTCCTTCTTTTGACCCATTTTGCCAAAGGAAAGGAAGTTGCCTAATAATTATGCACACCTGATATAGGGTGTTGATGTCATTAGACCACACCCCTTCTCATTACAGAGATGCACATCACCTAATATGCTTAATTGGTAGTAGGCTTTCGAGCCTATACAGCTTGGAGTAAGACAACATGCATAAAGAGAATGATGTGGTCAAAATACTCATTTGCCTAATAATTCTGCACTCCCTGTAAGTCCCCAACTTGGATTTGGAGGATCAAACATTGGTGTATTTTTCTTTAAAAATAATAAACCTAGAGACGCAAAGATCTGTAGGCTTGAGTAATCGTGGTAATAAGGGTTGAAACCAGGATAATCTCAATTTGCTTGCTTGATTAGCAAAACGTTGTTGCGTTCACTGGACTACTGTAGGTGAGGCTGGTAGTGTAATCACATAATTTTAACTTCTGTTTACTTGTTGCCTGGGTTTACCCTGCGATATGCTGTACTTAGATGATTAAGTTGTTCTGTTAATGATGTTAACCTGTTGCTTTGGTAATTACGTTTTTTTTTTTTTTTTTTTAAATTTCTGTTCCTGGGGTCCTCATTTGATCATGGTCTCGTATAACTGTTAGGCTGTAATGATTTTTTTTTTTTTTATAAAACAGTAAGTAGTTATCTACGTAATCGCTGTAAGTGAAAAGTATTTTTCCGTTTCTGAACGTGGACACAAACTGCACTGGTAAAGTATAGGAAAAAGCAAAGACCGGGCACGCTGAGGGTTGGTTGAATGGTTAATTGATTTACACAATGTAAATCAACACAAGCCACACTGGACAGAGCACAACCCCCACCAAAAATAAATGACAAACAAATCTGGGCACACGGTAATAACTGTAGTAGTAAAAAAAAAAAAAAAAAAAAAAACTTGGGTTTAATCCTATGACCCGTAGTAGGTCGGACCAATGCACTGAATATTCAGCAGCTCTGTCCCAACACACCTGGGCTGGGGGTTATCTTACGTCTACATAGAGATGCTACGGAAAATTAATGAAGAAATAGCAATGTGTGCAGAACCAGCATTCGGGAAGGTAACCATAGCAGACTGCAACAGAGAATGCAAAGCAGCCGAAACAGCTAACGGTGTCCATGGCTTGGGTACACTGGTATCTTGCAGATAGGGGTTACCATCCGCTACTCAGCATAGTATGCAGTTGGACTGGTAATGTCCGGGGCTTGGGTACACTGGTATCTTGCAGATAGGGGTTACCATCCGCTACTCAGCATAGTATGCAGTTGGACTGGTAGTGTCCATGGCTTGGGTACACTGGTATCTTGCAGATAGGGGTTACCATTCGCTACTCAGCATAGTATGCAGTTGGACTGGTAGTGTCCATGGCTTGGGTACACTGGTATCTTGCAGATAGGGGGTTATCATCTGCTACTCAGCATAGTATGCAGTTGGACTGGTAGTGTCCATGGCTTGGGTACACTGGTATCTTGCAGATAGGGTTTACCATCCGCTACTCAGCATAGTATGCAGTTGGACTGGTAGTGTCAATGGCTTGGGTACACTGGTATCTTGCAGATAGGGGTTACCATCCGCTACTCAGCATAGTATGCAGTTGGACTGGTAATGTCCATGGCTTGGGTACACTGGTATCTTGCAGATAGGGGTTACCATCCGCTACTCAGCATAGTATGCAGTTGGACTGGTAATGTCCATGGCTTGGGTACACTGGTATCTTGCAGATAGGGGTTACCATCCGCTACTCAGCATAGTATGCAGTTGGACTGGTAGTGTCAATGGCTTGGGTACACTGGTATCTTGCAGATAGGGGTTACCATCCGCTACTCAGCATAGTATGCAGTTGGACTGGTAATGTCCATGGCTTGGGTACACTGGTATCTTGCAGATAGGGTTTACCATCCGCTACTCAGCATAGTATGCAGTTGGACTGGTAGTGTCCATGGCTTGGGTACACTGGTATCTTGCAGATAGGGGGTTATCATCCGCTACTCAGCATAGTATGCAGTTAGTCAGGCCGGGCTGGCAAGGCACTCAGTCTAGGGAATCTCAACCCGATGCTCTTCTGGCAGATCTCTTAAAGCGCGACTACCACACTTTACAACAAAGGACCAAATAGAGTCCAATAGTACTTGCTTCTTTATTGCCTTCTACAAGCCTAACACTCCGGTTAGGTCTTTAGATGCTTATGCAGTCAATTGCTGCTCTTATTTTATTTCATAGTTTCAATATACGGCGACTTAAAAACACTGGTCAGGAACGGACGACTCAAGGAACAGAACGGCTCATTTAAACATTTTTGTTCCTTATATACGACTTCCCTCGTAATGGGACATCATGCATTACAAATCCGCACCAGGATGTATTTCATGTACAACAAGATAATAACAACAGGATACAAAGCAGATCAAGGAAGCACAACTGCTTTTTCGAGAGTGTAAAGCCACCCTTGGCACAGGAAAGATGGTTTTAGGCTCCCAAACGATGGCAGCACATGGTGAAAGGTTTGGGATTGGATTGGGGTGAGGCGGTTATCGGACCTGAATGTCATGGAAGGCCTGGATGGAACCACCGTGGGTGAAAACTGCCTTACTCAATACGTGGGTGATAAAGAAGACGACTAGAAGAATTAACTCCTTGCTGATGCTTTCCAACTGTGAGAGACCTTCGTATGAGCAGTATAGACCGAAGGGGCACTTGAACGCTCTACGAAAGGCCAACAGAGACTTGGATAAGCGATGTTACACTAGGATCTATAGCTGGAGAACAGAAACATCTGCCATTGGGGAAGTGCAAGGGAAAGATAATCTGCTCTGCCTTCTAGAACCAGAAACACTGAAGTCTCATAGAAAGGGAAATCATGCTGCGCTTCAAGATTGAAGCCTGTTCTGGCACATTCACCTTTGATAATAATAAAAACACCCCAACACACGTATGGCTGCATCACCAAGGCTGCCAAATTCCACTTTATGCTCATTTGCCAATTGAGGGATATGGTTGGGGGGGGGGGGGGGGGGGGAGGAGTAAATACATTTCTGAAGGTGCTCTATGATTTAAAAAAAAAAAAAAAAAAATGCACGAATACAGCGTGGGGGCAGAGGCCAGCCCATCTCCCCTGAAGAAACATTTTTTAAAAGGAGAACTTCACTATTTTAAATGATTGCACATTAAGAAAAAAGTTATGGGAATGAGGGAGAAATTGAAATTATTAAAGGAAAAATCCTGCGATATCAAGAGAACTCAAATAGTTTGGCACAAACTATCAGTTTCGCAAAACAATCAACTCATCCCTATACTTAACCACAGTCCAAATCGGGGCCCTTGGACGTTGGCAAATTAAAACAGATATGATTCATTGTTCATATAAATTACCTCCAACTCGAACAATGTTTATAACCATTGACCTATTCAACCACGCTGACCAAGATCGCTTGCCTATTTTACATTAAACCAAGTCATAGATGAGGCATGTTAAACCAAACATTCAATTTCCCCATCAGTTCTCAACCAGGCAACAAATCACAGACTAGGGTACCTTTCCACCAACTTCTATGCAATAACTTTAAAAAAGCTTCTCAAACCGTGAAGCAAGTTATTCACCTCCGAAGCACACCATTACAAAATTGCAGGGTCTCCCGATCCAATAAAAAAAAAAAAAAAACACTCACCTCCTTCAGAAGACCAACAGATCTGTCGACTATCTTGTAACAGTCATACTAAGAAACTAAACTTACAAATATTGCAACCTTGGTGCATCTCCTTCTCATATCACAGGAAAATCTAGCACACATAGACCTTCATTCATAACATGGTAAAAAGAAGGTATGCTATATACTGCTGTAAGTGTCTGATTCGCAAAACAAACATTAGAAACATTAACAGTCCCAGCCAGCTCATTTAAGATATTCTCAATACAATAATATAGAAGAACCTGTTCAATTCATTATTGGGGAACCCTAACACATGGAAATAGAGTATGTTTTAGAGCGTAGGAATTAACCTAATCTCCTTTCATCTACAGGGCTTGAAAAACCTACTCGACCACTCGCTATGACGAGTCATGTTTGATCAGGTCGAGCTAGTTTTAGGATTCACTCGCCCATTTAAATCTTGTGCTTGTATGTCACATTTACTCTGTGTTCACAGTTATAGGTCAAAAGTCAGTTTGTCTTACAGTCAATTTTCCTACTGACTGCAGAGTTCCAGGTTTTTGTAAGGTGAACCGTCTGTCCTGCTGTTTAGAGGGTGAAATAAAAGGCTACAGGGTGTCAGGTTTTTCCTAACACACAACATTTAGATCACTAAATCAACTGTAAAAACATTTCAAAATATAGAACAGTAGTTGGGAAAGGCTATTTTTAGGTCGCGCAAGCACGCTGGCCAGCTCTAATATATCTGGGGGCTTTTAACCCCAGCAGCCCATCACTAACACTTGTTCATGAGCTTGCCTTTCAAAAATCCTTTGTCATCATTGGTAAATGCTTTACATTTGTCCCTCCTTGGAGCAGTTTTGTTACTTGAGTAAATGTGAGACCCACTACATTGCAAATGCTCGTTTGTATTTCTGTGTGATGATTCTTTTTTTTTTTTTTAATAGGATGAAAACAAACCAGAATACTTTACATGTTGATGTGCAAAGGATATGTTACCTAAAACCCAATTTTTCACAGATTAATACACTATAGACTTATTATTGAAGCTGCAAATTAGTGTAAAGGTTTTTGGACATTTACTGTGTGGAGAGAAACACTCCTGCCCTGATGGCAGTGCTATTAGTAAACTAAAAGCAAGTCATGGGTCATGTGTCCCCTATATGTAGGCTAGATTCTTGTGATACATGCAGAAAACTTTAGTCTACTTAAAAACAAAAGAGGTTTTTTTTGTACTGCAGACATGCCGAGCTCACATATTTGAAGGTGCAATAATATGCAATAATATGCAAATATGAAGAAAAAGGCAACTGTAAACTATCTGCCTAGCATCGCACAATGAGACCCACTTACGGATCAAGTACATTACAGTTAGGTCGAGTAGATTATTCAAGTTACTCAACCTGCAGGTCTAGTAACATATTTATAACTTTTTGAGGCCTGATCTAGTTATTTAACTGATGGTTACCTCCTTATTAAAGAGAATATATTGATACTAATCCCTTACAATAGTAGTCTTCTTGATAGCTGCTATCTTTTGTCAGGCAGTCTTCTGGGCTCTTACCAGGCACTGATCCAATCTTTCCAGACTATAATTTTGCACAGAATACACCATACTTCTCCGTTCAGTATTCTGGCATTTCTCCACTGGCCACATGCACCAAGATTGCTAGCCTCACCCAATATTATATTAAAAAATGAACACACCCTGTTTAACAGTGAACATCTTTGATTATTTCAATAATCCCATTAAACTGATCTGGCACTCACCATAGGTCTTTATCTCTTTCTCTGCATTACTAAATAGCTTTTCAAAACAATGCAAATTAGGCTGGCCTATTAATGAAAGTGGCTCTTCATCACTTCATAAAATCATCATACGGGCATTTAATCAATCGTCCACCGACTTATTCTTGCATTCACCTACTTACACAACCATAATAAAACACAGAAATTCAAGAACATACACAAGCTAAATTCAAATGATAGAAGATGAACCAAGAAACCTTGCTGTCACCTCTAAATGGCAGGTATATACTTGCAAGACTGAAATTAAAGCAGCAGCAGGCCGTCTTGGAATGGTATTTTACATAGTGTATTTTTGCTTAACAGTCCAGAATAGACGCCATGTCCAGAAGTAGCATGTTGGCCATCTTGGAATGGTACAACAAAGATACACTATTTACATACCATTGCATGAAGGTTTCTTGGTTTAGATGCGGTAGCCATTCAAGATGTGGTGCACTTGAGATAAAATGAGCAGCAACCCACTTGCACCTCAGTACAATCTGGGGAGCTGAAGCATGCTCTAATAAATTGAAATAGAGGAGAAGGAGACAAATTAAGATGCAATGGTCTATAAAGAGGAGAAAATGTATAACCAAAAGAACTAGATTCTGACACTGTATCTCATTTTCAGACTGATGTGCACATGATCAGACATATACGATCACTCTCAGGGCAAGACAGCCAGTGACTTAAGTGGGCTAACTTATTGCCCCATGTTGTGGTATGCTGTCACAAATGGAAGCAGAGCAATGGCAGAAGAGGCCCAGCCAAAAGCAGATGTATATAAATCACACATATATATATATATATATACACACACACACACACACAGTAAATTTCAGTGTTTCTGTTTAAAAATATATACACACACAAACCAAAAATATTTATAAAAAAAAATAAACACACACACACACACACACACACACACACACACACACCAGTTATAGTTAAGTGAAGTAACTATAACTTGTGTCCGGTCACGCACACTATAGTCATGGACAAGGTAATTTCATACTTCAGGTAACTATCTGCTGAATTTCAGCGTTTTTTTAAAGTTTAAAATGTAACGATTTAAATGACATTTTCACCCAAGTATGTTAGTTCAACTGTTGGTTTTCTCATGAATTTTTAACCTAAAGTAAAGTAATATTTTAATATTATACTTAACTAGGCATACCCCATTGGGCGCATTGGCTGGGTTGGCTGCAGAGCCAAGCGAGCTGCCAATCTCCGTTGGAAGCTAACCCATCGCTGCGCATGGCTGAAGGGCTTGGTAGGCCACAGGGTCTGGCTTGCGCCATGCCTAATACCCAACCACCCTTTGATGGACAAGACCTGACCAACCCCCAATATCTTCGGGCATCCAAGGCTTCACTCCCCCCCTTTTTTTTTTTTTTGCAGTTCCACAGTACTACTGCAAAAAATACATGGGTGGGGGGGTATGATGAGCACTGCAGTACTAGTGTGGTACATCCGCACCAAGAGGAAAAAAAAAGCTTTTAACATACCCCTACCCTACATGCTTATTTGTATTGCGTGTTTTGAGCTCGTAGTACCCTGCAGTAGTTCTGCATCACTGGATATCTATACGTTTAGAGCCTTAATTTCTCAAGAACTACTGAACAGACGTACATAAGTCACTGCACCCTGTCTCGATCAAGATCTAGCATTATGCCACATTTAGTGTAATTCAGTTCAGCCATTGAGGCCATAGCTGTGTGTAAAGTTCCTGTGAAAAATTGCGTAAGGACAACGTGTTTTGGGACCCTCCCCTTTTCTCAATGTCCACTTGACATATCACAGTGAAATCTGGCAGCAATAAGCTGAGAGCAAGGAGCTTTTATTTTCAACGTTTTTATGTTTCGTCAAATTGAGCCAATTATTAGCAAAAAAACACTTTCCTATTCAAAAATTACATATTGAAAAGACTGAATGAGAGTAAGTATATATAACTGTTGTTTCATTTAAAAGAGCTTGGAAAGCAGCTAAGCCCGACATACCCTCCAAAAAGATTATAGCAAGAATTACAATATTGCAAATCTACTACATGTAGGGTTTGTGAAACTGGGTCAACACCACTAAAACCGTGTCTAAAAAAGCAAGTGTGTCAGATTTCAAGTAACAAAATGCATTTGAAGGTTTCCACATGTTGCAGCAAGAATCCAGTCTTGAAGGTCTACTGGCTTTAGCATGAGTTACATAATCAATAAGTTAGACCTACTGCCTTTGTCATACCTTTTCATAATGAATAGATCAGAGCTACGGCTGGTGAAATAACTTTTCCCCAAGAGACCAGTCAGGTCCACAGCTCTTATCAATGGATTATCCCCATAACCAACCCAAACCTACTCTCAGGATAGGCTTTCCCACCAGGCAAACATCAGGTATACTGTAATAAAATTACAAATAACAATAGGTACAGTTATCAAATCTTTATGAAATCCCTCATATGAGGGCCTAACCAGGCTTCCAAGAGTGCAAATAATATTCAGATTGTTCTAGAATGTCACCAAAACCCCTGCTTATTACAGTAATTCTGTAAGATCCCACGTAACAAACTATCAGCCTACGCACTTCAGCAGTGTCATAAAATCCACCCTTGAAAGGCCACTCATTATAAAATATGCTGTTCATAATTAAGACAGACCTAATGGCTTTATCAAGGCATTTCATAATAAACATCAAACCTATGGAATGACTTAACTTTACCAAGTGAAAGAGGCCCATTGCCTTGAAAAAATGGCTTGTTACCTTAACCAACCCAGGTCTAATACATTTAGTGTGAACTTTCCCATCCGGCAGCCAACATACATGGCCACAAAATTACAAATGTATACAGTATTACAGTTGGCAGAGAAAAATGCTATGTCTCCAGAGAAGGACTTGCAAAGATCATCACAGTGCAAGTCTCTTATCCCAATGAAATTCTGAGCGTGGGGACTAACCAACACCAGAACTTTTCAAGAGAAACTCTGCAACAAAATACTCCTCTACTGGTTCTTAACAGGGAAAAAACTACCCACTCTTAAATACATATTGCATTTCACAAAAAAATGTCAGGGGCATTGTCTTTATCGTAACTTTTCATAAGAAACAGATCAGGCCGATAGCCACCATAACCAACTCAGTCCTGCTGTATTGAGCATAATTTTACCAAAAAGGCATACAACGCAACTCAAGCACTCTTTCTCAGTGGAAGTGCACACCTTCTGCCCAATCAAATTTGTATTAGAGGGAATCGACAGCTGGGCTGAGCCCAAATCCCTCTCTTTAGAATTTCTGAAAGCTCTTTTTCTGTTTTTCACATATGGTATGGAGACAATTGCAATGTCAAGCCAAATCAAACCAGCTCTGGGAAGCCTTTGGGAGGCTTTGTACAGTGCAGGCTAATAACGAAACACTGCCCTCACCACTACTACTCCTGGTAATTGCATAAATTCCTAAACACCACAGAGTCACTCCTTCACCTGCCTTGATAATCACTGCCACCGTTTGTAAGATGTTTTTTTCTGCCAGTGCCTTGATAGTATTATACCTTAAGGGTGACAGATGCCCTGACCGATCTGTGATCTAAATCAGTGGTTCCCAACCTTTTGACTTCTGTGGACCTCCACTTTATCATTACTAGAACGCGGGGACCCCCACTGAATCATTATTGAAATCAGGGGACAGCCCCACTGAGTCATTACTGAAAGCTGAGGACCTAATCTGTTAATATTTCTTTTTCTAAGCAGTCGCGAACCCCGTGAGGAGGCTTCACGGACCCCCAGGGGTCCTCGGATCACAGGCTGGGAACCACTGATCTAATTTCTTGAAGAAAAAATATTCTGGTATATTATTATTAAAAGTGAAGTGCAAACTGCATCAACTGCTAAACATTGACAAAAGTTAAACTTAAAGACAAAGATTCCCCCAGCTGATCACCTGGAGTTGTTCACTCATCTTAAGCCCCTTTTCAGCTACCCCATAAGAAGTGAGGCACCACCAGGAAAGCTTGGGGCAGCTCTAACAAGTCTCACCAGCCCGCAGAGCAACGCTGTGGTGGCCAGAGCTAATAGGACCCTCCATTAATATGTGTGTGCATGTATACTCACATTCAGAACTTTAGGTAGTGTATTAATAAAACAGTGTTCCTGTGCTTCTATCCATGACAATTGTTTATCGACGCTATTTAAAATTTTATAATTTTCTTAAGACCTATAGAATTGTGCACCATTTTGTAACAATGTCCTCAACATTTAGCCAAACATACCACATAACTGGGTCCTGGTCCTGCGCTTCTACAAAACCGAGTAGCCCTGGTTATGTTTGAGCTATTGCCATGTAATACAATCTCGGCCGATTTATTTTGCTTCCGTCACTTAAACAATAAATACTGATTAGGATTTTGCACAGGACACACAGCGGCTTTGTAACCTTTTTATAACACAACTTAAAGAGTAAAGGGGCCAAGGTCATGCAGAGGTGTGAAGGTAAGCATAATACAGCAACTCTAAATCCGAGCTTGAGCTCGTACGGAAACATGAGGAACACACCACGATTATCTCCACCTTGTATCAGTCATGAAACCCCAGCTAATGCGGAATGCAGGTGCCTACACGTCAGGGTTAAACTCTTCAAGCTTATTCTCTTTGGTTTGTAGCAGATTCCCCAAATCAATCCAGGTGAAGAACACATTTGGGTCCCAAATACTTCAGAATCAAACAATCTCTCAAACAGCCAGAAGTAACTCCCTTAAAGCATCAGGGCCACCCTTCTCGCAACGCAAATATATATATCACCCCACCATTAGGCATTGCAACTTTGCCAGGATGATCTTAGAAAGTTAAAAAAACTCAGTATTCCACAGTCGTTTTAGTATGTACTTTTTTGTGTGCTACAGTTATCATTTTACAATTATAAAAAGTCGAGAGCTGTTGTTAGGGGCGTGCCTAGCTCCAAGTTTCCTATGAGGCATGTTTGGTCAGAACTCTACATAGCATAATGATGTCACCTGAATGAAATTAAGCATTGCTATATATGGGAGAAGACAAAACAAATAACCTTGAAGGAAAATGCAACATGCATTTGGTTAAGAACAAAAGTGAAAATACAAATAAGATGTGTAACATACTTTAGCCCATAACAAGGTAGAGTTTAAGTATGACGTGTCATGTTAGATCCAATGTTATGAAATTCAGGTATCCGAAAAAAAAAAAAAAAGTTTCCAACAACAAGAGCAGTCAAACTGAGGAAAAATTACACTGCAGATGGTGGGTTGAATTTAGCATTACGATGTCTCTGTACTTGCATTCTCAAACCTGACCCAATACATGTAAGAAGATTTTACAGTTTCTACACTTTTAAGCAATCCAGGAATGCTAGTTCCTCTTTACCCTAGCATAGGAGAGATCCCCGGTAACCTATTTCTTTCAAAATAACAAACACAAATAGCCTAGGACACCAGACAACGAACTTAGCAACTGCAACGTGTCTTTCTGGGCCCAGGACAGTGTGGGTCGGATTCCAAGAACATGTTTTCTTTCCACCCTTGCTATAGGTTAAACCGGGAACACAGATTTACAGAAAAGCATTTTTCTAGAGGTTGACACAATGAAGTTTTAGTTTCTGCGTTATTGAGGCTCTTGTCTCCATGGATTCACTTTGTAGTAAATATTGACTTTCCTGTTGTTCAAGTGTCCATGAATTCTTCAAGGACACTTCATGCTAGGCCTTGCTCGCAGGCACCGATCGCACAGACTGCTATAAATAACACATATTTCGCCTCACTATGCTCAGGAATAATTCCATCGATCTTAGAACCCGCATGAGATCTACAAAAAAAAAAAAAAAAGTTCCGGCGGGGAGCCGGGTTGAAAATGGTAATACGTTTCTTGTTATTTACAGAAACCTCGACCGGTGTACATCCTGGCCCTACAACTTTACGCCCCACCCAAACTTTTAAGCCGATGAGTTTTTGAACTACTAATTGTGGACTTCTGATGGTGCAGGTGTTCTGAGATTCCTTAGTGGGTTATCCAGTCACTACTTTCTACTTTATTCTAATACACTTTGCCAAAAGGCTAGGCAGGGACCCCACCTCTGTAGCCATCTCGGGGGGGCTGGGGGAATCTATTTCTGCCTGGTCAGACACCAAGCCGGTTACCACTGATGCACTATAGGTTCGGCCTTATGTACCACCAACGAGGGTTCTCAATCTTTGCATCGACTGAGATCCAGTGTCCAAAAGTAACCCAAGTCTGAAGGTGATGTGAGAGGATTGCTACATTTTCACAATAGCTAAACTGGCCAAGATTTGGAACTGTTTTGACAGTGATATTTGACTATATTACATTTGCAAAGGACGCCAATGTTTTTCTGGTCCACTGACTGGCGAAATCGCAATTTAAACTAGGGACAGTGTAGAATATATATATATATATATTTTTTTTTAAAGTAATCAAAGGTCTTGTCTTTCCTCTATACCTAGCAACTTCTCAACCAAATACTACAAACAAACACTGGTACGTGAGAAAGTGAAGCTATGTGGCCACTAATCTTTTCTTTTACAGATATTTGTCTTTCTTCTGACCTACCTGGAAATGTCACCAAGATATCTATACTAAACAAGGATTGGAAAACGTATATGTCTGGCCTAAGCAAGAGCTACTGGCTTTCCCGATGTGTTTTAGCCATGTTCTTCACTAGCGTGGCTTCTGTTCAGCATGGCTGAAAGTTAGTGGCATTGAGGAAAGTGGCGTGAAGTAACGCGGAGCGGAATGGTAAAGAGTAGAGTTTGATAGCAGAGAGTGTCACTGATTGGAGTGGCATAGTGTTGCTTCAAGGGGCATACACTGGAGTGGCGTAGAGTGGACTAGTGTAGAGCGCACTGGAGTAGTGTTGCTGAGTATAGTTGAGTAAAGTGCAGTGGCACTGAATTCAACGGCGTACAATGGAGCGCCGGAGAATGCAGTGGCGAAGATTAGAGTGGTGCATGGTATAGGGCAGTGCTGCAGAGAAAAGTGGCACAGAGCAGAGAAGTGCAGAGTGGAGTAGAACTGAGTGACGTAAAGGGCAGAGTTGTGGCACAGAGTGTAAGAGAGTGAAGTGGCATAGAGTGAAGTGGTGCATGGTAAAGAGTGGCTTAGAAGGTAATGGAGTAGAGAAAAGCGATGTAGAGTACAATGGTGCAGATTAGAGTGGAGCAGAGGGCAGGGATAGAGTTGAGTGTTACAGGGCAGAGTGAAGTGGTGCAGAGTACAGTGCAGTGGTGTGAAGTGGTGCAGAGTGAAGTATTCAGGGTATGGCAGCACACTCACATTATAGACAACACATTTTCAATTGATATGACCATATGTTTGCATAGACATACAGTTTTACTAATAAAACTATACAGTGCACAGAAGAAAATCTGTGGAAATTGCATCACCTAGTTTAATGATTCTTTCTGTTTGTGTTAAAGTATCTGTTTCCAACACCCCAAAACTAACAAAAAATGTGCTTCATTTGTGCGTTCATAATTCAGATATATTCTGAAATACATACACAGTTAATTTAAAGGATGTTGAGTGCTAGAAAAAAAAGACTCTTTCCTACCCCCGATATCCTCAAGATTGTCACATAAATCCTTTTAGAAGTCAGAGAAAGAAAAGTAAACAAGTGCCCTTGTAAGACAGCGTCTGACATTTGACCTCGGTCTTTAAATGCACAGCAAATGTGACAAGAAAAGGTCAAGATTTAAAGGGCTGTTAACAGAAAGCAAGTATGTGGAAGTATATAGAAAACACGATTTAGACAACGAGGGTGACTAACTGAACCTGAAGAACTTAAAGCAAATAAAGCCAGCAAATGGAAAGCCAAAGTGCGAGTTACAAACCACAAAGCCAATGGTAATCAACAAACAGACTATATTTCTAGGTACATTTTCTGAAAGTCCCCGAGATGGCTTTAACAAAACAGACAGCTGCCCTGTCTGGTAGGCTGCGACCTAAAAAGGACAAATCAGTGTCACGGTATAGTTGAAAACATACCCACTCTTTCCTTCCATTTCAGAAGTAGGCCAGCTTACTTGCATCAAAAGCCTGGGGGAGTTTCTGTAACGTGATAAAGTTTCACAGAAGAGGGATTTAAATCAAAGGGATTATTCATCCCATTTATTTAGCAATATGTTATGTGATCTGAGCATGAAGACAGCAGCAAGGAGAAAGCCTGCATTTCAGGGCAGAGGTATGATGGACTGTAAGTCAACAAGACTGCAAAAAAGTTTTATACTGGCTAACATTTCAAAGGGGCTGTATATAGCTTTCCCTTGCTCTATATTCTCCTATTTAGGCCGTTAAACTAGCATTTCCTTAGAACGGACAATGGTCTAATTTAAAATCTGTTTGTTTCAGCCAATAATCCATACAAAAGACAAGGGAATTTCTATATACAAATAAGCCATTTCAATGATACAATTATTAACAACAAGACTCAGTTTAGTTCAAGACCGTAAGAGATCTAAATCTGAGTCTTATATACAGGTCTCTCTTTAGTTCAGGTGTCAGCTGGTCCATATACCACTCCAAGGTAATAGGGGATTTTACTTTCAGATAAAACAGTGTTGATTCCCTTTTCTGTTAAACTGATTCTGTTGAACAATAACAGTTTTTAAATAATGTAAGACTAGCTTTAGTTATCAGGCCTAGGTTATTCCAGTAGCGGGGCAGACAATCTTCTGTAATATGTTTTTTAAATGATCCAGCCATTCAATATTTGAATTTCTGTGTTTCAAAATATCTGAAAGAGATTTTAAATAAGATTGGTTTGCGGGGTTTGTCTATATTCTGGCCCAGTAAAGTGCAGGATTAAACCAGGCTGCGGACTCAATGCTAGTAATACCAAGTCCTAGCCTTGAAGATTCTATCTGGATGCCCAGACTCTTCAATACATGCTCCATACAGGGTAGCAGCTACTGATTACATATTCTTCATTTTGAGTATAGATTTTATTGATTCACCATCAGATGTGTTCTTACAATGCAGAACAGCTCTGTTAATTTTCCATATTTCTGCAACCATCTTCTGCGGGCAGCTTATGGTTGAAACAAATGTCTGGATAATTACATTTTAATGCTGCAAAGACCCAAACTCACTGTTGTACATTCGCGTATACTGACATCCATCAAACCAATCAAAGAGCAACCCCCTCCAGACACCAACCACCTGCCCTCATATCCTTGATTGGATAACATGAATCTATTGAAATCAACCTGTTTGGTCCCACAACATCAATTACCAAAATAGAGTACTTTTCTACTTTTTATGACCGCAGCCTGTAATATCATTTAACTCACTTTCCAACAACCAGATTCCCCTTAAATCAGTGGTCCGCACACAGACTATTTTCACCTCTAGCCATATGAGATGTATCTCAATCTCTGCCCCCTTTCGTTTGTATACCCTTTCACATCTGGACCCATCACAACCTTTACAAATCACAAACATTGTAATCCTCTTCTGACCAACAGTAACTTTCGCACTGTAAGAAACTGATATTTAGCATTAATCATAGCCCACTCGTTTATCTTCTGTATCAGTTCTATGTCCTTAGGTTATACCTCTACCTACTCTTGTGCCTGTCACCTTCCAACTCTGACCTCCAGTTGATGGCCTTTTATTACTTCGACAGTAGGACACTCTTTAGTTCACCAACTGACATTATGTTTTCATTCTTCTCAACCCTCTCACATTCCACTAACAGCCAAATCATGGTAGCCGGTAGTTGCCACTCCCAATGCTGTTAAGGAATGCCACCTTTGCGAGAGGTAGATCCCGTCATTAGCCCCCCCCTTACATGACTCCAACCAATATGAGCTATCATCATTCTAGAGGTTCTACATCCGAAACTCACAGCAGCATCACCTTCACCACACCACCTTAAAGCATGCAGTGAAAATGCAACCTGCCAGCTCACCACTAGCCAGCACACCGTAACTGACTCTGCTGCCACAATCCAACAAGGCATCTTTTGGAGTCAGAAACATCACATTCAGAGCACTGCCAATGGGTGGTTTGGATCTACTCACGACCTGCTGTACAAGACTGACAATGACTCTCTGGAAGCCTTGGATTTACTTATTAAAGTATTGTCAGCTGATAATTGTGTCCTACTGTACTACTGGCTCAAAAACAGAAGTATGAAATAAATGGCACTCTGTCAATCAACTAATCATAAACTAAAGCCAGAACTAATGTGAGTCACCCAGTTACCATTATGATTGCAATATTGTGATAGCTCTGCCATTCCTCGCCCCTACCCACTTTCAACACCACGCAGTGCGCCTAGCTCTCCACCATTCCTGGCCACGTTCACCTCATAGGTTGTTCAAAGGGATACAGTTTAAAGCCCTTCAGTATCTCCATGGCCCTCTCCTCCTTCGAAGACATTTCACGAGGGTCCCTTTCTTGATCTCCGCTTCCACAGGCAGTGTATCAGCCGGCAGGGTGGACGCTGGCAGTAGGATAGAAGACGGGGGGAGTCCAGGGCTCACAGCCAGCTGGGAACAGGTGGAGGCCTGCCGAGAAAGGCTGTTGTAATCCGGATTGTCAGTAAGAAGCGGGGAGCATGACAGCCTAGGGACCGCAGGGACGAACCGTGCAGTCTGCAAGCGAGCTGCAGAAGGAGGGACCCCCAAAGGAAGAAGTCAACAGGGGGTCAAGGGCAACAACCAGGGGTGGTAAGGACTGTGTAGTGAGAGTCGATTAGAGATAGATGCAGAGCATTTCAGGGTAGAATGGGTGCCAGACTGTAAGCTGTAAACATACGGAGCATACAGAGATATCTAAGGGTCTGTCGAGGGGGTACTGATGAAGGGGCTACTGCTCTGTTAGAGGGCTTCAGGTGAGTGGTCAGTTGGGGTCTGAATAGAAAGGGCTACTGCTCGGTTAGTGGGTGCAGATGGCTGGTCAGTTGGGATCTGAATAGAAGGGGTACCACTGGTCGGTTAGGGGGCTGCAGGTGACTGGTCTGTTGGGGGGTCTCAATGTAAGGGGGCTACTTCTCGGTTAGGGGGTGCAGGTGGCTGGTCAGTTGGGGTCTGAATAGAAGGGGCTACAGCTCGTTTAGGGGGTGCAGGTGGCTGGTCAGTTGGGATCTGAATAGAAGGGGTACCACTGGTCGGTTATGGGGCTGCAGGTGACTGGTCTGTTGGGGGGGTCTCAATGTAAGGGGGCTACAGCTCTGTCAGGGGGCTGCAAGTGACTGGTCAGTTGGAGTCTGGATGTAAGGGGGGCTGCTGCCTGGCTGCAACGTGGAGAGGGACAATTTGCCAGAGAGGGTCGGAGTGGAGGGCCGTCTGCAGGAGGAGAGCTGTTTCCGGCAGAGAATGAGGGGGCTCTCCGCGGGGAGGAGATGAGGGCCGGCAGCCGGTCAACGGCACAGACCGCAGCAGAGGGAGTCTGAGGACAGCGCTGGCTGTCAGCACTGGGGGCGTCAGGTGCCAATGTCAACTGTGGAAGGCGCGGTTCCGCATTCCAGGGGGCGAAGGCTCCCTCCCGCGGCAGACGGACGCTCCCCACGCCCGGCTGCGCCCAAGTCAACGGCTGACACTTCACACCGCGCAACCAACCTTGCGTGGAAGCAGGGCTGAGAGACACGCCCTCTGAGGAGACCGAAAACCGCAGCAAATCCGATACGGGCAGACCGATGATTGAACGAGAAAACCACCAATAGGTACTTTCATCTGCGAACAGGCGAAAAGTAACCTGTTGGCATTTAAGAAGGGTAATGCCAACCATCGGTGAGATTTTATACCTATGTCCCGCCTCTTAAGTGAGAGACAGCTAAAGCTGACAATAAGTTCAGGGCACCGAACTGATTGACGCGATTCAGAGAAGCTAGAACGCTATAAGACGCGTTACGTGATTGGTAAAAACCACAGGACCCGAGAACACAGTCAGCTCCCGTCTAATTGGTTAATGAAGATTACTTTCACCAATAGTATTGCCCCGCTGAACATGCGCGTATTGAAACTGTGACACGATTGGTCAAGCGTGAGCGATTGCGATAAAGCGACAGTTGGGTTTGGAAGCGTCACTGAGGAAGACGCCTTAGCAACGTGACGTCAGTTAGAAACAGTGTCAGAAACAGATGCGCTTTGGTAGACTTGATCTCTTAACTGTTTTGTGAGAATTTCATTTTTCTGCTTTCATTAGTTAAACATTTCCCCCAAAAAGCAAAACAATTCAGCGCTGGATGATGATCCCCTAAATAGTATAACTGCCAAAAAGAAATTAGTTTGGGTTCAAAGTGGAAGGGAAAACTTTAGCAGACCCCTGTCCCAATAGACCCACCAAAACTTTTTTTTTTCTTTAAAAATTATTCGTAATACAAAGACTGTTTTGTTCCGAAACAGTTGTTGTTTTGTTCTGTACTTTTTGCGTACAACGTTAACATTCAGGAAGATCTAAGAATTTCTATAGAACAGTCTGAATAATTTTCTTTTCCCATCAACCCTCGTCCTTGTCTCACAAAGAAATTTCATCCTAAAAACAAACCCCACCCCTATGAACTCTTCCTTGAAACAGCCCCTCTTCACTCACAGGACTTTTTGCTATTTGATCACGTTTTAGGACCCTGGAAGAACTTAAATAAGAATTTCTGTAAAATATTATTTTAATATTTCTTTTAATATTCTAATATTGTGTGCTTTTGACCACGCCCACCTCACGCCCATCACTTTCACTAGTTTGTGGGCTTGCCCTTCAAAAATTCTTTGTTATCATTAGTAAATTGTTTACGTTTGTCCCTCCAGGAGGTTGTTTTATTACCGCCTTGCAGGCTGTCCCTGTTACATGGATAATTGCACATTTGCCGATATGTTTGATTGTGAGCAAATTTCTTTTTTCTTTTGTGTCTCTCCTTCGTGCTCATGCTCATGGCGGCCGTGGCGCTTTGAATCGGCTTGCTTATGTCAACTGTTTTACTTCTCATTTTCAATTTATGTGGCAAGAAAAATCCAGTTAGGAATTTACAGTGACAATAGCTCTAACTGCAGGAAATGCAAGACGAACAATTGGATTGCAAATGCTTGTTCCCCATTTGGTCTCACCTACACTGTGCATGCGCTGTGCTGCGAGACCTACTGTTTATAATTCCGTCGCCTTACAACACGCCCACAGTATACCATTGGTTGTTTTTGTTGTCGCTCTCATTTTCATTCTTTCGATTGGACTGGACCAGCACATTACTCATGAACCTGGGAAACTTGGCAGCTATGTCGATTGCTTGCCTCCAGTAGGCTTCCCTCTCTTTCTTGTGTTAGCTCCTTCTTGGAACGTGGACTAAGTATGTGTTCTTCCTTGTGTTTGTTCTTCCTCGTCTTTTTGGCCAACAATATTTTTTTAAATAAGTGTTTCAGTATTGTTCCTTGACGTGCAGTGTGCTTTCCTGCTTTTAACACAGGCATATGTATTTTGCTCTCTCCCTATGGATTATGTATTTTGCTCTTTCCCTATCTTCTGCCTCTATTGACACTTTGGTTACTTATACCCACAACTGTACTAGTCTGCGTCACTCTATTTGGTGCTTATCCACTCTATGCCACTCTACACTACTTCACTCTATGCCACTGTACTCTACAGCACTGCACTCTACGCCCCTCTCCTGTACGCCACTCCACTCTACTCTACACCACTCCACACAAGTCCACTCTATGTTTCTCCATGCCACTTCATCCCATTACACTCTACACCACTGCTCTCTATGACAGTCCATTCCACACAATGCCACCACACTCTATGCCACTCTACTCTGCGGCACTCTGTTCAAGCCACTCTATGCCACTCCAGTCTAAGCCAGGCCTCTCTATTCTGCACAGTACATGACACCTTACTTTATTCCACTGTATAACGATCCACCCTATGCCACTTTCTTCCACGCCACTGTACTTGACTCCACCCCCCTCTATGCCACCCCACTCTAAGTCACTCTACTCTATGCCACTCTGTTCTATGCCACTCTACGCTATTCTACTTTATATCACTCTATGTCACATCATGCCACTCCAAACCACTATATGTCACTCCACTCCACTATGTCTCACTCTACTCTACTCTATGCCACTCCACACAATGCCACCCTACGCCACTCTAATCTACAGCACTCTTCTCTGTGCCACTCTACATTATGCCACTCCACTCCTCACCTCTCTACTCTATGCCACTCTACTCTGTACCACTGTTCTCTACTCCATACCACTCTACGCAACGCCACTCTACTCCATGGCACTCTACTGCACCCCACCCCACTCAATGCCACTCTACTGTTCGCTACTCCATGTCATTTTACTCTGCATCATTCCACTCTATGTCACTACACTCTACGCCACTCCAGGGGTGTGCAATTTATTAAAATATCTACTTGTCCAGGGGACAGGTTGCTTCTCAAATCTACTTGTCCTGTAAAAAGATCTACTTGTCCCTTTGGTGCCATGTAGTGTGGCGACAAATTATGGCAGCAATTAATAGCCTCTCTGATTATGCCAGGGCTACTACCATAGTAGGGCTTGAATACTTGGAGTTTCAATCCCTACTGTAGCAATTTCCTTATTTTGCCACCTTTCTGCAGATCTGCATACTGGGGCTGGAGGAAGCAGTAAGCAATAGTTCCAGGGCTGGAATGCCTTTGAGTCCGCAAACCTACTAACCTGCATGTTTTAAAGATTTTTACCAGCTTCTCTCTAATTTTTTTCCCATAATAAGAAATGTTGGACATTTACTCCTGACAATGGCAGAGTTAGAACATCTTCCAGGGTTGGGAAGAAAGTGGCTGGAGGGAAAATGAACTTGCAAATGCTCAATAGATTTTCACATGAGCAAATCTACACATCGTATTTACCCATGCTAAAATACAGTTCACAAATATTTTATAGGGGTACGACATATACCATGGGTGCACTTTTGTGACTTTCTTTTAGAATTTGGGGCCACATGTAGGTAGGTTCAGATTTGTGACCTGCAAATTGCGAGTCGCAAATCCGAATGTAGGATGGTGTCCTTGACACCATCTGTGATTCGCAAGGGCTTCGCAAATGCCCACCTCATGAATAATCATGAGGTGGGTCGCAATTTGCGACCCCCTCGCGAATGGTGGCTGGCTGGAGACAGCAGACCACCATGTCTGTGACTGCTTTTCAATAAAGCAGTTTTTTTTATTTTTTTTTGTAATGCAGCCCGTTTTCCTTAAAGGAAAACGAGATGCATAACAAAAACGAAAAATTAAACGTTTTGCGGACCACTGCCTGCTCTGAAAAAATGTTTACAGTGACATTCACAATGGGGAAGGGGTCCCATGGGGATCCCTTCCCTTTTGCAAAAGTGTTAGCACCCATTTGAAATGGGTGCAAACTGCGATTGGTTTGCTCCCGCGTTCGCGGTCACAAAACAATCCTACATTGCACTGCGAGTTGCAATTAGGAAGGGAACACCCCTTACTAATTGAAAGTCGCAAACCCGTTTTGTGATTCGGTAACCAGGTTACTGAATCGCAAAACTGGGTTTGTGCATCGCAATGTGCTTTTTGCACGTCGCAAACAGCGGAAGTCGCTGTTTGCGACATGCAAAAAGCTACCTACATGTGGGTCTTGGTCCCTAATTAGGTCTGGTGTTAACAAAGACATTTTGTTTTTATTAAACTTCTATTTCTCTCTCTTTCGGCTGGCTTTACTGTGAGTGATCGCATTCTGCTCTTCCACAAGGAGCATATTGCCACACAAAGTAGTTTTGTTCAGTGTCAGGAACTACAGTGGCAATCAGTGACGTAACGAAACTGGAGGGTGCCCCTTTGCAAAGAACATGGAGGAGTCCCCTCTCCAGACTCACTCAGGGCAGGTGCTGTGCTGAAGGGGCCCCCTGGAGAGCGGCTGCGGGGCCTTTGTTATGCCGCTGATGGCAACGTGTGCTTTAAGAGTTCAAAAACTTTAGGGGGGAGTTTTGCCAATGTTTGTTACAATGTTGAGGGCCTGGTAGCTCCCACAACAATAAAGTGTTACAAAAGCCATGTCAAAACAAGACACACATTGATGAAACTAAAAGACTTATAAAAATATGTCAGATCAGTTGGCTTTGTCAGTGTTTGTTTATTTTCATGCTTCCCATAATCGTGTTGAAAATGGTTACACTGATTTTCCATTAGAAATATTTTTGGGAAATACTAGCATGCATCAACACATTTTACTAAATGACACTTCATTTGCATATAATCAGAGAGCATTCTGGGAGCATTATACTTAGCCTCTTAGCCTAAACTTTTCAAACATGTGTGTACACCTTTTTTTTTTTTTGTACTGGAACCAACGTCAGTAGTGAAGTGTGACCTTAAAATATTTATTTACAGCACTCACCCTAATAATGAAGGCTTTCAAATAATGAATCATAAATACAAGTTCGAACAGCATTATCTTTTGGAAACACATTACCTCAACTGCAGAGAATTCCACTCTCTGTAAACAGGCAGCCAAAGGGTTTGTGCTGCAGGGGGTCAAAGTAAACATAAAAACTTGTTGCCCTTGACCCCAAACAAGATGTCCCGCGCGTCGGGCAATAGGAATTCCACATCCCTGCCACTCTATTCTATACCACTCCACTCCATTCTCCTCTATGCCACCCTATGGTACTCCATGCCATGTCTATTCTACGGCGCTCCAAACAGTGCCACTCCATGCCACTCAAATGTTTGCCACTCCAGGCCGCTCTACTCTATACATTCCACTCCACTCCATGCTTGTCTATGTCACTCTACTCTATGCCATGCCGCTCTACTCCATGCCACTCTACGCAACTCCACCCCACTGTACCCCACTCACAGTGCTTAATTTGTAAAAATGTAAGTGCCAGGGCCTTCGTCAGGAGGCCATTGGAGCTGGCATCACCGATTGCCGCTACCAACACTGTCAAAGGCAACACTAATGCAACTACCAACCATCACAGCCCTACAATTGTGACATTTTAGACAATTCTAGGCCTACAAACCTATAAGAATGGCTTGGGTCACAGGTCTTAGTAACTTTTAATACATATTGAATTAATCAGCAACTGTTGTTGTGCTAATCTCTAAATTATACAAACACCGCCACCATGTCCAAGACTGTCATAGGTGCCACTGTTGAGACTTAAGTGACGGTGCCAAGCACCCAAACCCACCAGCTTAAATTAAGCACTGCCCTCTACTCTAGGCCACTCTATTCTAATTTACTCTACGTCACTCTCTTCCATGCCACTCTATGCCCCTTCACTCCACCCAATGCCACTTTACAGCACTCTGCGCACTCCACTCTACACCACTGTACTCTACACCATTCTACTCTGTGCCACTCTGAACCACTTCATGCCACTCCACTTTACTTCTCTCTACACCACTCCATTCCACTCCACTCTACGCCACTCTACAAGACCATACTCTACAACACTCTAATCTGCACCAATATACGCTACTCGTCTCCTTTCCACTTTACTTTGTGCCATTCCACTCTATGCCACCCTATTCTATGCCACTCTACTGTACGCCTCTCCACTCTTCTGCACTCCATTTCACTTCATGCAACTCCACATCATTCCACTCTACACCAAGCCACTCCATGCCTTTCCACTCCACACAGTGTCAATCTACAGTACTCTATGCCACTCCATTATATGCCATGCTACACTATGCTACTCTACTCTACACCACTCTACTCTACTCCACTCCACTTTACTCTACGCCAATTCATTCAACACTATATCACTCTACGCCATTCTACACCTCTCTACTCTACACCACTCCACTCTACGCCACCTTGGTCTATACAACTCCATGTCACTCCACTTTATGACACTCCACTCTATGCTACTCCACTTCATGCCACTATTCTCTACTCCACTCTATTCCATGCCACTCTAATATGTGTGTGTCTGTTATATTTGTATACACATGGTTAGAGCTAGATGTGAGCCTATTTGTATACATGTATATCTGTATTTTATTTGTTCACCATAAAAAAGGGAAAAAACAACAAAAATGTCACTATGAAAAATGTTTCTTAATTATTCGGTATATAACAATAAACCTATGTCTTTCACATTACATACATATATATGTATGTCATAATACATGATAACTACTTCTTAACTACATAGCATATAAGTGGATGAGTGTATATTTATATTTAAACGTAACAAAGAATGCTGGCCAAGATATGGAGACGAGGTTGGCTTTATACATGTGTCCCTGTACGTGGAACTATGCCTCCATTTTACAGCAGAAAAATGAATATAGTGGGAGGAAAATAAACAAAAAACACAAGGCTGTATACTTCACCACAACATACATGTGTATATATCAGACAATGTAAATATTGCTGCATCTGTGTATATATGGGTGTGTATATGGAAGGGCTTATGTCTTGTATTAAAAGTTTACTAAGTGTCATGTATCTAAATGTATGTGTACGCAGGCATATAAGTACATATTTAGATATCATGGGTAAGTCTTCATATAGGAATATGTTAATTTCAGTTTTTTTTTAAAATCTTCATCCTTTGTCCCATCCCTCCTCACATTGACTCACCCCAAACCTTTCTGACTACTATGAACTCCCAAGTTCCTTTTCAAAATTTTCCCTCCTTTTAGGATTGCTACCTGGCCATTTATTTACCAGCATGTCCAGTATTTTAATGTCCATGCAGATACAAAAACTAGGAAAATCATCTAAAGCTAGTATTCTTCCCCTTATTTGATATATACATTAAACAGTAGATGAAAGAGGAAAACACTTTTTAATGTGTTCTATGGCTGCCTTAATGACCTCAAGCCTGTAAGTAAAGTAAACAAACAGGAAGGCTATGTTAAAATGAATGCAGACAATTTCATATAGAGTGCTATCTACGAATCATACACAGGCCTTTTGTAGAATGTTAAAACATGGACAAATGTCTGGTATTTTTCTCTGGGAAAGGAGGCAACTCCTCCAACTAACAGGCCCACATGTCCACTATTCTAAATAACAGCTCACTACTTCCCATTTCTAATCAACTTATATTCCATTCTATCCCTACTGAAACGACTAATAAATGCATGAGAACTTAAGAGCACAAACTTCCCACAACTAATCCAGAAGGAAATAAAAGGAAGCACAAATCTACTATTTAATTCTAACTTTGGGGAGAGGTGGCCGAGCCAACAAACTAACAGAGAGATCTGAGCCACAGTTGATCTAATGGTCTGGCTCAGATCTTTGAGCCCATGCACAAGGTGAGCCCTGAATATATTTGCTATGTGAAGCACACACAGACATCATGTAAAATGTGATTCAGTCTCTTCAAAATAAAAATAAAAATCTATTTCTTTAGTATGTGGAAGCTTTGATATTAATAGGGCACATTATAGCACTGCACTGAGAAGTACTTAATAAAAGTGATAGTTTTGTACAACAGTTATTCTGAACTCACATATCTGAAAGTTATTCCATACAAGATAAGGGTTTCATACACCATAATGCAACTAAAAGAGTTTTGGTGAAAGAAATATTTGCTCACGGTCACACAATTTAATCATGTAAGCCACCATTTATCAGGGATTTATGGTTTCACGCTGTACAAATCAGCCCGTAAATGGGGTATCTATTTGTCTTTCCTTATGTTAAGGCTTTACTTTTACCTCCCACTGCATTTTTCTGCAATTTTTAATATAGCCCAAGCTCAACCCTAAGGCCGAGGACTTTACATGAGCACTGGTTAAATTACATAAGGTCACATTTACATTTATCATTTATAGGCATTTGGAGAGTAAGTGATTTGACCAGAATCGCAGGATGTTAAGCCAACACTGAGGTTCAACCTTCTTCACCAGTTCCAAAGTTATCAACTGGCCGTAAAGCCACATCCTGGTTAGAGGGAGATGACAGCAAAAGACACATCAAAGCTCGGCTTAAAATGAGCTACAGGTTCCAAAAGAACCTTGAGCTGAGTCAGAGATAGGGTTCAGTCTTGAGACTTGCTGGAGCTTTCAGCAGCTCCCCCACTTCTAATCTTGGGTTCCACGCAGTGTTCTACTCACCATAAAGCACTTCAACACCTCAAGAGTAGCAAGTGATATATCAATAGAATTTACCATTGTAAGTACACAGGTGCACATTTTGATTGATTCAGATTCATAATAAATTACAAATCACAAATACTTTTCATGCTATAGTTCGCTCAGCACTATTTCAACTTTGCAAAATAAGATAGACATTGTAAGAGATCCCGACCGTTGACCCAAAAAAAAAAAGGATGCAATCAGTGCCCTGGTTACCTGGTAATATTCTGTTGTCTGAGCACATTTCAAGATGGCCGCCCCGTTCACGGCCTGAAGGCGGGGCGCTGCCTCCCTCGCGCCCTCCCATTGGCTGCGTCCCACGTGCGCCGCCCGCGCGGTGACAGGCCTGGAACCTTTGTCTTCCGGCCAGGGTTTCCGGGCGGAAGAGAGAGGGCGGTACCCCCGCGCCGCTCATGGCTCCTTGACAACCAGCCCTGGAGAGTGAGAGAGGGGATGGGGCGCGGCGACACGTGGGCAGGTGTGGGGGCGGCCCCGGGGGTCTGGGATGAGGGGCATTGGCCGGCAGGTGGGAGGGACCCTGGGGGCGTCTGAAGGGAGCGATGCTGGGGTGTGAAATAGGGACCATTGTGGTTATTAAGGGGCAGATCTGGGTGGAGGCTCAAAGAGGGGCTGTGGGTGTCCCCCCATGGCCTTATTCGGGGGTCTTGAAGGGGGGAGGGTTCAGGGGTGTTTGGCTGTAGTATGTGGCTAGAATTGGAAGCAGTTTAGAATGGCAAGTACTGGGGTGTGGAATGGGGGCAGCCCTTCGGGTTTGAGAGGGGGTGGGTGGGGTTATAAAGTTAAAAGCAGTGAAGCTCTGCATTGTGGGGAATGACTGGTGGCAGTACCACTGGGGTGACTAAAATGAGTAGGGGATTGTGGTTGCAGGTTGGAACTGAAACAAGATCCAAAATGACATGTCTGAGGTGGAGTTGGGGGGGGGGGGGCTGAAAGGTGGGGCAAAGTTACTCAGATTAATACCATTTGGGCTGAACAGAGAGTCCGTGGGAACTGAAGCAAGGAACATCATTATGATGACTTAGGATGGGGCTTTGGGACATTCCAAAAATTTGCGTTGCTGTCAGAAAGCAGGTGCACGGTCAAGTGAATGCTTTGAAAGCGGGATGTTATGGTCTATATAGAACATTATCCGTTCTTTCACCCTATATTACCTAAACCTAATTTTCCCTTCATTGGTATTCATTGAAAAAATCATGTTTTTTGGATGTTTTGGTGCATTTGATTCTAATCAGTACTAGTGACAGCACAACGATCCAAAAAAAGCACTGGTTTGTTAAACAGATGTCAGCAGTGGAAACAGTATGTCCCAACGAAATGGAGCTGTATGCCAGTCCGGGGAAGGAACTGAATGCAGGGCCTGAAGGGAAAACACTTGGACCGCTGATGAACGATATTGGGACAAGGAGTGATTAACTATTAGAAAGTGAAAGGGGGCTATGAGATGAGTGTAGACCTCTGAATGAAAGCCGTCCGAGTGAATAAAGTAAGGGTAATTGAATCTGAGACTACTGACATTTAAGAACACATTTATCTGTGGGTCTGGGAAAAGAGACACTGGGAAGAACGAACAAATGTTTCAGGATACTAAGTACACGGACCAACTGACTTAAGGTGTTATCATTATTTGAACTGGAGGAGGTGAGAGTCTGATGAAAAAAGCTTTCATGCAGGTGTCTTACCTGCAGTTGTAGTTTTCAAAAAGTTTTGGTCCGCAGCATTGTTATCTTCCACACAATATCACCTCTGTTTTGGGAGACTGGAGATTGCTGTGGTAGTTGTAACCTGGATGCCCAAGCGTCCAAGAAAGGGCCTTATATGAGTGGGGCTGTGCAGGGAAATAATTTTTCTGAGGTTCAAAGTTGCCTTGATGAGTCGAGACCACACCAGTGCACATAGAACATATTGATTTGATCTGTTAATTATTGCCTCGCTTTTATTGGTTCTCTTCTTATGGACTGCTTTTTTTTCGGGTGTTGACAATGCCTAGGAAAAAGTTGGGTGATGGCCCTTTATTGTAACCCAACCAGATCTTGGTAACCGCATACGACTACTTGGGGTTGGTCATGTATCTATAATGGTCCACAATGGTTCAATAATTATACTATAAATTATGCATTCATTCATTATAATCCACAATTGTTCTTTAAATGCTCATTTTTGTTGGTCAGGCCCAAAGTTTGACAGAATTTAGTGCACAGGTAGAGGTAAAGTATTGTAGGTTGACAGTTACAGGTTAATTGGGGTATAAGAGATGCACTGATATGACTAACCAGGCAGTTACTGAGTGTGTAAAAAAGTGAAATGAGGTGCAAAGTATAGAGAAAGACATGAGCTAGAGTAGACAGTGTCCAAATCAGGTAGCAGTATATTACAGAAAGAGTGGAGTTAATTACACGCAGACTCATCATAAGAGACAGTGTAGAACGGTGATTTAAACTGTGATGGGAATGTTGTATAGAAGAGGTACTGTGAAGGAAGCAAAGAGATAAACAAGGACCTGGAGAGTTACTAATAGAGTAGGTTTATGGCAGTACATGCAAGGTTGCCTTAATGATAAATGTAGTGAGAATGTATTATTAAATTTGAGTGGACATTAGATCACTGAGCTAAGTTGTGATAGAAGAGTAGAGAGACCTCGACCTGTACAGCAGCGATGCTCAGGAGCTTTTATTTTCAATTTATGAGGGAACGCTGATGTCCAGGTTTGCTCATCTGGAAGGATATATGATCCTCTTCCTTGTACCTATTCGGAAGCAGGAGTCGTTTTCAGGAAAACGTAGTGGTGATGGCAGCAGGAGGAGTTTGGATCCAGGATGGGGCACTGATCCAGTGCTCATACAGTCATGATATAAAGAGCAAGTGAATGACTCCAACACCACTGGTCCGAGAGATTAAAGGGGCTGATTCAGTTTATTGTAGGTGGATGGACATGTTTAATGTGCTTTGTAGTTGTAGGACAGTTAGCCAAGTTTCAGGCTGATGATCTAGGAAAGGTGCAGCTAGCTGTTCTGCAGCAAATAGCCACTACAGCCTGTTAGGCGTTCACCTGATCTCCATGTAACCTAGATATTGACTGTAGGTCTGCAAGTAGGTTATAGGATCTTCCAGTGCAGTGGACAGTGGCAACCTGCTGCAAAGAGATCGTCAGCGTTCCTTCTTGAGCTCTGCGTTTTTTTTTTAAAAGGAAGATCTTAAATTTTTTTTAAACAATTTCATGCGTGTGGGTTCCAAGCAGAGCTTAGCAGACTATGTGTTCAGTGTTTTTTGGGCACAGACCGAGTAGTGGGTTTGAAGTCTGGATTTTCCAGCAGAGTTTTTTCTTATTGTGCAGAATATGGAGTGCTCCTGAAATAAGTTTGTTTGATAACTGAGTTTTAGGGTTTGTGGTGTGTGTATTCTCTTGTACATAATACAATCAGATGTAAGGATACATCAAGCTTGGGGAGGGGGGGGCAAAACTCTTTCCGTCAAATAAAAAGTTGTGTGGGTTTTGCCTTCCTTGTGAATTGTTTCTGGTTTAGTAATCGTTTCACTTTTACTGTTCTCTTTACTTGGTTTCTACACTGTAATATCACACTTTTATTCACTAGTAATTATCTACAGCACTACAGACTGTGGCAGTGTGTTTCCCACATCCTCTTTGGCCACCCAAAAAAATATTCTTATTGTACATGAAAGATATACCCATGCTTTTTATTTCCTATATTTTGGACACTTTTTTCTGAATGTTTTTAGCTGCCAACCATGCCTTGCCTTAGGTTGTCGAAATTCCAGTGTCACATGAAACTAGCAGATTGGGGATGGTGGTCAGCATTGAGGGAGAAATTGTAAACACAATATCTAACTTGACAAGAAAATTCCTTGACTTCACTGGAATTGTGGCACAGTCCACATGCTTCTACTTTGTTTGTTTATTCATATAAAGAGAGCATTGAAGAAGACATACATTTCACCCCAGAATCTGGACAGTGTACTGTTGTGTCTTCTTTTGACCACACACGCTTTCTTTAGTCTGTTGGAATTGACAGCTGAACCTGAATGTTGCAAACACGAGACATAGATCTCTGCCTCATCTTCCAAAATTGCCTCAACTTGTGACCTTTTATTTTCTCCCATCTACTCCACTCTAGGAGGGATATCATACTGTGACTTTTTTAATGTCCTTGCTGAGTCACATGACAGGGACAGCACACCTAAACTGAGATCAAGTATAGCATGTGTGCTTGGCTGGTGTCTTTTGGTTTGATGGAACTGCTTCCATCACTTTGAAACGTACCTTGCTTAAGTACTTTTTAAAAACAAATGTTTGTTTTGCTTGCATCTCGATTCTTGTAACACTAGCACTAACGGGATCAATGAGCTTGATGTTCTTGTAGGCTAGCAAAGGTGACATGCCTTTCTTTGGTAATTCTACTCATCTTTTTTGCTTGGTCTTGTTTGTTTTGTGATCTTGACCAAAGTTAATCTAAGGTGAAGACCTCTGCCCTTCCATCTCCACTGCATTAGTTCAGGACAATTCATTATCCATTTACTTCATCGTGGGAATAGCCTGATTTTAGGGCTTTTTCATCTTCACTTGCCATATTGCATGTAATGTGACAGGCAAGCCAAAGGCAACCCAAGATAAGAAAACAAACCAGAAAAAGCTGTCACCGTTTATACATGTCCCAATTTAATTAACTAGGATTATACAAATTTCCGAGGTTGTCAATTCTGCGTCTGCCTAATAACATTTGTTACAAATATAGCTACTGCTTCTGTTACATTTCAGCCTAATCTTCGTAGAAAAATGTCATATGCTAGCTCCTACAGTCGCTCATCCATGCACGCTCAATATTATAAACCATATTCTTTGTGCATGACCTTCTCAACCTTGATGGCCTGTTGTGCAATATTGGCTTTGAGATTCCACCAGCTCTTATATTGTTTGAACCGTTGCCCAGGGTACAGCTTTGCCATCTGGCTAATGTTATAACAATTGGTGGTACTATTGCTATAATGTTCCGCCATTGCTTTAAGCTTTCTATAGTGTCCTTTATTGATTCCTGGGATCATCTACCCCATGTGGCCTAAGTCCTCTCTGCTGTTCATTCTGTCATCTCCTGATGATAACCCGTCCACAAGCAGCCACACCATGCAGCCGTTTATTTTTTTATTTAATAAACTTCCACCATATGCTTCAAATCCTCCTATAAAACAAATGCATAACTTCACTGAAGTAGCCATGCATTGGCTTATGTTAATCCATGTGCAAGGTATTAGTTATGCAGTTTCTTCCCACTGCACTTTTTTATTGAATACTCCTCCGGAGATCCCCAAAGGGTTGCCTATCCATCTTTTCGACTTTACACTTGACCCATAACAACGGAACCGGGATTCCAACAGTCCTAATCTTTAGTATACTTTGGGTATATCGGTAGCCTTGCTTTTTAAGTAAAGTGTGCCAAAGAAGTTGATCTGGTGGCAATAAACTGTAGATATTCCATATGAATAATTGGAGAGTTTCTTCTGCATTATTTTCCTCTTGGAATAACTTGTTGTGTATTTTTTACAGGTAGAAGAATGGCAGAACAGAAGTCCTCATCGAACATGTTGGAGCAATTTGTCATATTAGCCCGTTCCACCAAAGGGTCTGCACTTCCAGCTTTGGTTAACCAAGTACTTGAAGCTCCGGGAGTTTACGTGTTTGGCGATCTGTTGGAAATACCCTGCGTGCAAGAGGTAAGAGTGAAGTCCCAAAGTAAAAAAGATGTGCATTCGCCAGAGTGTTCTGTATTTTTTGGCTGCCTGGTGCATAAGAATTTGAAACTGCTCAGCTGAAAATTCCAATCCTCTTCTTCCCTTCCTTGTAGCTGCAAACTAGACACCTTCAACTTGTACTTTAATGCTTAAAACGCACGGGTCCACAAAAGTACAATACAGGATGGCTAAGTAGTTTGACTCCAGATCAGCCATTCACTGAAAGTCTCTAAATCATGTCAGAGATGATCAGGTATTCGAATACGTCCTGGTGAGTTCTAGGCATTATCCATAAAATGTTACAGTTTTCTGTCTAGCAACCCCAGGGTCAAATCAACTGCAGGAGGACCGCTGGTATCTTTAATTGGCAATTGGTAATATACACAGTTCAAATCCAATCACCAGTATGTACAGTTGTATCCTTTTCCTGGCTAGAATAGAACATGTATGAAGAAAATAAGCTTCGAATGACATTCAGATAAGAGTTTCTCAGTATTTTGCGATCGTTTTTGGATGATATTTGAATCATAGCTTGTAAAGTAATTTGTTGGAATTTGCTAGAGCAAATAGGGTAGTTCTGGATGTTGGCTCTTAAAATTTATAAAGATAGGAAGGGCCAGTTATGCATCAGTGTCAATGTCCCAAGAGCAGTGCCTTGACCAATATCTTCATTGATTTTGATATTTTCTTATCTATACACTTCACATTCCAGTTATTGGGTTGATTTAGAGATGTTCCTCAAAACAGCGGAGGCATGTCCACTTTTTGTGTTGTAGAGATGGTTAGTGATTTGCGTCGGGTTTCACATGCTTGCGTAAGATTTACTAGTAGTATGCAAGTTCAGTTGGAGAACTGACTCGTACTTGAAGGGAAATGGTGATATGACTGCTTTGCCCTCCCAGAATGAATCCTTGAACTCAAGGTGTCGTAGGGTGAATGCCTCAACCACACTCCTCCAGGTTCTGCTCACATATGATGACCAGACAATACATTATCTTCCTACCCCTGCAAAGCTGACTAGGTAATGATGGTTTCAAGATATCGAAGTGCATCTCAAAATTCTGAAAACACAACCTGGGGTGTTTGATTACCACAATTTTGAGTGCATTGCCCACTGTGACAGACTTTGACGTGATCAATGCATCTTGTGACTTATTGATGAAATGGCTAACATCTTGAAGGTATGTTTCTGGGATGGAGTCCTGAAACCCATCCTCTTGGTGTGACTTACACAACTGCTGACAGACTCTCGGATTTGGGCCGCCGTTAAGATGCTAACATCCATGCATTACCTCATCCATAGAAAATAAATACTGATCAGATGCATGTCAAAATCACCAGCATAAGGATTGATTTCAGGCTTGTTCCATTGTACATCACTGATACTGAAATGTGAATCATTTGGTTCAAAGAAACAGTCATATAATACATAAAAATATGACCAAAAGGCAGAGAGAAGCCACTAGCGCAGAAAACCGAAATTGGAGCAGTTACATCCACATTGTTAGATTGCTGGAGGGTGTGAAGATGTCTCCGAGACCATAGGCATTTTGCTCCAAAGAGATTTTAAAAAAGTACCCTGTGTTCCATCATGGAAACTAAAAGGTGCCATAGGTGAAAAGGATTATCCTTCACCTGTTACTATTTCAACATTCTGAAATGGTGCTATAACACATGAGGAAATACCATTATAGTACCAGGAAAGCCTCCACGATTCAAATCACCCAGGAACTTGCCACGGAAACTGAATAGCTCAAGACAGGCTTCTTTGTCCTGCAAAAAAGACTGAAAGAAGTGAATCTTGCTTTGTAGGTCAGTCTCATTCCAGGTTCATATTTAGACCCAACACTCCCTTCTTCCATGAATAGGTGCACCAAGAGAGTTTACTGAACATGCCAATGCCAGTAGGACCGCCGTTAAAGGAAATAAATGGCTAGGGGACTGGATATCTATTTTGTAGAAGCAAAGAACTGTAGAATAATATTGAATTAGGTTAAAAGGTGAGATAACAGTTGACTTGTCAAGCCAGATATAAAATCAATCTAGGTTATTGATTATCCTCCACCCATCTATGCAGCCTCCAGAGAAAAACCACAAATCACTGAAGAGACTATAATAGGATTACAATGTCATATGTGTGCCCCTGAAAGTTTAAAGTTAAGCAGCTGTATAAATAAACAAAATATATACAGCTGTATGGAGGGAAAGCACTTTTTTTGTGGAAGCACACAACTTCTACCAAATCCAAATGGGCTCCTGCTTCCCAATGTGAGGGTGGAGCCAAAGCCCGTTCCTTGTGATTCTCACATAATTGGCAACAGCTGCGCCGTGATAAACACTGATTAAGAGTTCACCAAATCAACTAGTTGTTGTGCATTCATTTGGTTATTTTAGGGTGTTCTTTCATTGGCATGTACAAGGATATGTATATAGATAGATCACATCTTTCTGTCTTCACCGAGGTGAGTTCCGATATACAGGACAACAGGAGGCCATCTTGGTGGGCAAAGACGCAAGTCTCAAAGAGTAGTTTATTTTAGAACCATTGGCTGCCAGGGTCAATGCTTCAGTAGGAATTCAAATATTACTAGTTAAATGCAAAGTTAGATGTTAACTCATGATTTATAGACCTGTCCTAAAGCAGGATGATTGTAGTAACAAGTTAGTAGTTGGGCAGGTTACTTATTCATGACAGTTGAGTTCGATTAGATGGGCTGTGTTGTCTCCTGAGGTCTGTCTGTTGATCATGATGACCTCTGACTAGATAGCATTAGTGCTATTTCACTACTACCTAATTAATTTTTAAACAGAGGATAGGGTTGAGAGTAGGATCTGACATTAGCAATGACCGTAGCATGTTTCTTGAGTGGGATTCAGGTTCCCTTTTGGCACTGTATTTCTTCTAATGAAATTAAAGGTGTTTGGGTGCGTAGGTGAAGTATTGCGCAGTACGTTTTCACTTGTTTACTCTGTGTATGTTAACCTCTGTCTTATTTGTCCTGACACTTCATATTCATTTTGTTTTTTGATGTCCAAAGTTGGCACCAGAAATATAATACCAGGATCTTCCGGAATATGGCACCCAGCTACCCCTGTGGCATTCCCACCATACATGTAATAAAGATCCTTTTTGCTCACTGGCATCTCCACCAATTGTCCTACGCCTTGGTGTTTATTTGATGAAGCTCTTCCGGAGTCAAATACCTCTGATTAGTATATTATAGGATGACTCTGTATAAGGGATGCTCCTATACCTTTAGGCCTGTGTGCACCAGCATCTGACACTCCTATCTGATATAACTCTGCCTAGAATCGTGGCCCATCCATCCTGATAGCCCCGTCTTGCATCACACGCATGCATACACTTGATTGGAATAGGATAGATGCTAGAATCCATTCCCCTGGAACCTAGGTGCATTCTGGCAAATCCTTCTTATACTAGTAATTGTTTTGTGCTGCTTCTTTGTTCATTGTGTATAATATCAAATTCCTAAGCAGCAGGTATTGTAGTCTGCTGGTTTCTTTTACCCTAAACTCTGCCTTGCACTCCCCTGTTTAAAGAAATCTGAGAAGGAGTTGCAGTCTTCTTGTCTACTGTGCCTAAGGTTGTCTCCCGAAAGACCAGATGACAAATGCATATTGAATTGTACTTTTGTGCTCTACAAAGGAACAGCCAATTACTTCACCACTAGTGCAAAAAAGAGGTTACACGTGGCCTCGTTCTCTCCTGCCTCTATGATGTGCAACGCTTGCTGAGCCTAGGCTGTTTATCCTGATCATAGCTTCAGGTTCTTTATACTCTATCTTTATCTGACCTTCCAGTATACGTCCTAGGCCAGTCATCTCTAGCACTGGTTTGAAGAAAGACCAGTTGGCCCGGTTCAATGCCTTTTTGGTGTCCAGGCTACAGAGGACAGAAGGTATCTCCTTTTTATATGCATTTTCCACTAAATACACTACATGTTGCACATAATCTTGCCCCTCTCTTCTTTATGAAGCCTACGTGATCTTAGTCTTTCAGGTAAGGCATTGGGTTATCTAGTCTGTTTGGCAAAATCTTAGCAAAACTTTTGGCATCTGCCTTCAACATCACCATGACAGTCTCCTGGGTTATTCATCCTTTCTTTGTTTATTGATCAAGGGGTATGCTACTAACCTGAGTAAAGATATTTGTTGTTGAACAACTGTCAAAGGCTTTTCCAGTTGGGGGAGAAAGGTCTTGTGAAAGAGAACTGTCAATGCCCATGGTTTTGATCTGGTTTGTCTACTGCTTTTCTAATGGGTTTCTCTTGCTCATTACAGAGTTTGGGCAGAGGAATGGTACATTATATTCTGTCACGTAGGCTGCTCTTGTCACCTTATCTTCCTACCCTGGGTGTATGAGCTTTAAAATAATTCTGTAAGAGTGGCCCTCTTACTTTCTTGTTTTTTGCTGCAAACTCACTGACATCTGAACTCATGATGTATGTGTTTTGGCACACTGGATCTGTAATTGCTTTGCAAGCAGTGTGCCAATCTTGTTCCCCCTCCAATCAAAGGTCTGCCCGAGCTTCGGTTCTGTTTGTTCGTAAAACATGCATTTGATCTCAGAGTACTGCTGTCCTGTGACGGGTCTTTGAGAACTGCCATGTTAATCTGTCCTGTCCAATTCCTTCAGTTTTCTTGTTGTTTTTTCCTCAACGTTGTTCCTCTAGCTTCCTGTCCTAACCAATATTTCTATGGCAACCCCACTTACGGTGACTTTTAACGTATTCCAGTTAATTCAGCTGGAGATATTAAAGCTCAATTGATTGAATAGAATTATACTATTTCCTGGGGGATTTAAGCACTGTACCTTGGTGGGATTTCAGCTCTATACATTGGGTCACGACAAAGATTCCCCTTGCTGCTCCACTGAGTTCCTGAGTGCTCCAAAAAGCTTTTCCCATTCAGCTTCCACATGAGCTGATCTGATTTTGGAAATATTAGCTTTATGAAGTGCATCAACAACCGTAATGCGATATATGTGTGTGTGTGTATATGTGTGTGTATATATATATCTATCATTGTCAACTCCTGCTCCGTAAGGGGCCACAGACCCTGCAGGGTGGCCTGGGTTACTGGGGCGAAGCATCCCACAGAAAATATCTCCAAAAAACGAAAAGCCCAGGCACCAGTCCATGTTAAAATCCAAGCATTTAATAGCATTTCTGAGCAGCAAGACAAAAAATCCTGACGCGTTTCGGCAACAGCATGCCTTGTTCACAGGTAAGTAAGAGCAGGTGTGAGTGAGCCAGTGCTCTTTAAATACACAGTCATGTGACTTCAATAACCAAACTCCAACTCCCATAATGCACAGTTCCATATAAATAACTTCCTGAACTGGAGCGCTTAATTTCCATATAGCTGCAATAGCGTCACAGGCACTTCAGTTCACCATATAAATGTTCTTGTGTGCATTAGGTATCCATTACTTGACAGTCCACTTGCTTTTACAGTTGCTGCCCAGCATGATAACAGCTATACAAGGAATACATGAAAAGTAAGAGGAGAGGCACACTGTCTCCCTCCTATCCCTTGCTCACCTCCATCACAATATATTTCTCGGATAAATGCCTTGTTTGCATGAAGGAGAGCGGGTCGGGCCCCTTCCATAAAACTATCATTGTCAACTCCTGCTCCGTAAGGGGCCACAGACCCTGCAGGGCGGCCTGGGTTACTGGGGTGAAGCATCCCACAGAAAATATCTCCAAAAAACGAAAAACCCAGGCACCAGTCCATGTTAAAATCCAAGCATTTAATAGCATTTCTGAGCAGCAAGACAAAAAATCCTGACGCGTTTCGGCAACAGCATGCCTTGTTCACAGGTAAGTAAGAGCAGGTGTGAGTGAGCCAGTGCTTTTTAAATACACAGTCATGTGACTTCAATAACCAAACTCCAACTCCCATAATGCACAGTTCCATATAAATAACTTCCTGAACTGGAGCGCTTAATTTCCATACAGCTGCAATAGCGTCACAGGCACTTCAGTTCACCATATAAATGTTCTTGTGTGCATTAGGTATCCATTACTTGATAGTCCACTTGCTTTTACAGTTGCTGCCCAGCATGATAACTGTCTCCCTCCTATCCCTTGCTCACCTCCATCACAATATATTTCTCGGATAAATGCCTCCTTCATGCAAACAAGGCATTTAAAACAAGAAAAAACAAAGGTTACAAGGACGTTACAGTGAGGTTCAGACTTTACACATATAAAACAATAGAAATTCATCAGTTATGATTATCTCAAACTTTTTAACTCGTTTCTTAAGGTAACTATAACTTGCGGATAGTTATTACATTTCCAATAAAAATATTTCAGATAAAAGCGTGAAACTGGCTGTTTATTATTCTGCTCAATACCGATGCTTCATCTGAATGCTCTGAGGCATATCTGGATGTGGAGTTTTTTGTGGTGACATTTGGAAGAAGTAGTGAGTTCTGTTGTCTGACATGTGCTGCATCGAAGAATTGATCAAACAATACATATTCTGATTGCTTGAGCAGTGCACACTTTCTATCTTCTGTACACTTTCATCCTTAATCCATATACCATGTAGTGATGTGGCATGTAGAGTCACTTGGGTACAACATAAGTGTTGTGTGTTGTGGGAGGATCTGTGTATTTTTTGTGATGGGAAACAAAAAGTTTTCATTTTTGTTTTCTTATTTATTTTTTGTCCTCGCCAGCTTGCTGAAGGCCCCAATGCTGCTTACTTACAGTTACTGAACTTGTTTGCCTATGGGACTTACACAGATTATATAGGTAAGGCCAGGCTTGAGTATTGAACACTTGTGATGTGTGAGGTGGGTGGATGCTCCATGTCATTTATGTGGCTATGGTAAGAGCTTTGGATGGGAAATGGACCATTTGGGCCTAGCAAACGTACTTTGAATGTATTCTCGTCTGCAAATGTGTTAGATAATAACAGTCCCCGTCCTCCCGGCTGTACTAGTGGGATACTGCATACTCAGGTCTTTCTTGTTACTTTGAAATAAAACAAGCATGCAATGTTGGCACCCCTTCAGTTGGAAAACCTCACCGTTCTGAACCAACTCCCCACAGCTCCACTGTAAAAGACTCCAAGTGGTAGCTTCCTCAGCTCTGGGAAGTCATGTCCATATCACCAGTAAGGCCGTGGACCATGGTTCCTGTCTGATAGAAAAAAACCTCCACCCCAGGTCTCTTCTGAAATATTAGAAATCTTTAATCCAAAACAGCAAAACATGTGCTTAAAATTGGTTTAGCTGACATGAGCAGTGATTAGGAAAACAGTACTCCAAGCTTCATCAGAAACACTTGCATGTTACAGGCAGACGTCTCCTGAAAACGAATAGCTATAGCATCCCACTCTCACTTATCAGCGTTGTTGGTAAATCTCCCTTTCTTAACATGACAGGCTTATTTGTAGAGAGCAGTTTCACTCCCATCGGAGGATTCTTGGTGTTGTTGACAGGTTTCAGGTGTTTGTTACCCTGTATTCTGCTCATCCTTGGGCTGATGAAAGGCTAAGTGGACTCAATGAGATTCAAACCCTTGGCAATAAAGTCAAATACAAATTTGCGGGGGATGCATTAGTCCACTCAGCCCACAAACCTGGTGTGTACATGGGCCCCAAATGTAACCTTATCTTCCATCTGCTAGAGAGCTATGCTTGCTGCCTAATCTGGAGTGGTGCACAAGCACATCCTCTGTGAATCTCTAATCTCCTAATTTTCAAAAACACAGTGTAGAGCTTGAACCTTTCAGACCTGCTCCAAAGGATATTTAGTCCCGAAACCAAGATTTGTTTATTTTTTATATTTTATTTTAATTAGTTATAAACCAACAGTACAGAGCAGTCATCATGTGCAAATAGTACAAGTGGTCACATGAATTAAAAAGACCTATCACAATTACTACAGATGGCGAACATCATACCTCCTCCCTAGGTGTATGAATACAAAGCCATGGAGCTCTACATTATAATAGGGGTGGGCATGCGTTGGTCAAAAGCAAATCTATGTAAAAAGGACAGGGGCTGTACAGCAGCAAAAAATGCTTATCCAAGATCTGTGTACCCCAGAAGGTGACATTGTCATTCAGCCTCTAGCACAGAGGCGGCAGGTGGACTGTCTGAGGTGGTACGAAGTAGGTAAGATTGATATAGGCGCCAGATATCTCGGGCCAGCATATAGGGGGGATGGAGCATAGTGTACGTTTCAATCAAACGTTGGATGTTGCCACGTTGCGCAGCCACTCAGCATAAGTGGGGCCCCCAGCATGTCCCCTTTTTGTCTACCCTACGCTTCACTAGGAGTAGGGCAATATCAGTGAAGCGAGAGACCCCACTGTTCTGCTCTTCAAATATCCCAGCCACATGACCCGTGCATCAGGCTCAATGGTAGTTGTGTATAATGTCTTCCACCAGCACCTCGCGCCAGAATCTGGACCTGGAAGGACAGTCCCATGAAAGATGGAGAAATCCTGTGTTATCCTTTCTGCAACGTATGCAGTTGTGGGAGAAAGACAATTTAATCCTACATTGCTGTTGAGGAGTGCTGTAAGCCCTATGCAGGTACTTGTAATGCAGCAATTTGTGCGAATAGTTTATTGAGATTTTGCTGGTTTGTGCACAGCAGTTAACACACCATGCCTCAGGCAAGGGCTCGCCCTATTTAGCCTCCAAGGACATCAGAGATGCCTTCGTCCTACCCCACCTAAGCTGCAACACAATTGCTTAAGGCCTGGCAACTCAGCCTGTAGAGTCAGATGAGGTTATGAGCTATGTAAGTGGTGGGAAGTCACCAGGCACCATTGGAAAGTTGAGTAAGCAGACCTAACAGTGTTGCGCAATCTAGCGTAATTGAAAATATCCAACAAAACTGCTCCGGTGTCCTAAATCTCCTCTCCACATATAACTGCCAATCATCGTCATGGCTATTTTCAACAGGGTAGCAGAGGATTAGACACTATCGTAGCGGCTGGTAAATACATACAAAACAGTCCATCTTTCAGACAGAGGGATCTCCATGCACAGCAAGCAGTGGCTATGTTATGTTATATTGGTTTGTTTAGTGCACTAGTGACGGACACAATGATTACCTTTGGGATATCTTGCCACCATATGGAAAGGCCCGGACTAGGCTGAAAGGGCAACGGTACCCCATCATCCTGATCTTGTTTGGGATTAGGTATGGAATGCGAGCATCTGACACTAGGCAGCGAGCTAGTAGAGGTCAGGGTACGCATCTTGAAACCACCAGTAGCATACGCACGAATCAAGAAGCCCCAAGCTATCCTAATCGGTTTACATGCCGAGATCAGTTTGACCAAGAGAGACTGTAATCTGATAAAAAATGTTTCTTAAGAGCTATGTGAGGTATTGAAATACTAGTAAAGAAATCTAATAATTTAGGGAGGACGATCATTTTGATAAGTGCAAGTCAACCCGTCCGAGATAGTGGTAGTTGAAGGCATGCGTCCTGCCCGGTCTCTCCTCCTGTCTATATTGCCTAGCTAGGGCATAATTCCCCAGCTGATGTACTTCCCTGCCGGCCGGGTCCCGGAACTGCTGCAGCAGCGAATTCTGATCCAGCAAAAGGTTTTTTTTGAGGTTTGTAGTCAATTGAGGCTTCTAGATTTTTTGCGGACAGACTCCTGGTGGTGTAGTTGCTGTTGAATGTCTTTCAGGACTCCAGAATGATTGGCAATAGCCTGTCCATGGATATGGGCATTAGAGGCCTCCCATATTGTTGCATACTTTGGAACCAATCCCACATTGGATTGAAAATATTCTATAATTGCATTCCGAGTCTTGTCTTTCAAGGCTGGATCTAAAAGACAGGAAGCCGGAAAGTTCCAGCATGGCCGGCACAGATGTGAGAGAGTAAACGTCCAGGCAATCCGAATCAGCGGGTGGTCATAAAGCGTGCAAGGTAAGTGCTGACCCCCTGACGCCAGTTTCTTGCGAGGCAAGCCAGTAGTCGAGGCGTGAAGAGGGTTTCACCTCCGGATGTGTTGAACGCCACAAATCAGCTAGACCTTACAGAGTGATGATGTCCCGCAGGACCTTGCGTGATGGAGAGTGGTGTGATCGAACGGTACCCGAGCAGTCCAGCAGTGGGTCAGGTACCACATTCGGTTCCCCTCCCCATACCACTGAGTCCACCCCAAAAGCACAGAACCTAGAAAAGATCTCAAGGAAAAACTTCATAGACATTGGGTGAAAATGTGTTAACCACTGCAAGATGTAAATTAATTATTAAGTGAGGCAACAACAAGACATCTACCTGCCGTGGCTGCACAGATTGCATGTGTTTCAGAAGTCAGAGGAGGGCACATCAGGATGCGCACACCCTTGGAGTAGAAACTGTATGAAGAAAAATATCGGGGAGGAGAACATTTCGCGGAGTGCATGAGTCCAAAATATAAAAAGGCTACGTAAAATGCAAAAAAGGCTATGTCAATCTCTTGGTAGTCTAGGTAGGATAAAACCCTGCTGACCTTACAGAGTGCTTTGAGACTTCTAATGTTATAGGTGAGCCATTAAGGGCGTACCTGCGCCAGGTCATGGAACAAGAAGGAAGATAGGACCACGGAGAGGGCACACCCAGGGATGCACGCAGCAGGTGAACCACTCTAGTGAATGCTAACATTTAACATTGACAAAACCATGAAATAACATGTCCTACTGACAATCTTTTATTGCAAGTTAGAGTTATTCGGAATATACATTTGTGTCCTGTTTGCAAGCACTAACAGTAACACTGACCATAATTTTAAAACGAATAAATGTTAGTACCAGAAATTACCTTGACACCAGGTGTAAAATAACTTATAAATAATTTAAGAACTTAAATGAATTGTAGGAAAGGGAGAACACATCAGAGATTCAAGTAATAAACCTATTAGTCACTTGACTCAACTGAATCAATAGCAGCTACTTTGCAGATGTGAAGATACCTCGCTGCTCTGGGTTCATTCACATTCTCTAAACCAAAAAGATGATTTTAAATAGGAAAACTCCGGTAAACCGTAGCAAACCCACAGGATTAAATAGGTGAAACTGTGCTAACTGTGCTAACTTTGCTAAAGTTTCTCTAGGGAAAAGAAAGTGCCAGAGGATGCAGATTTTCGGAAGAAATAAATGTACGCCCATCCTCACACGTCTTCAGTATTTTTCATTGGTTATGACATACGTTTCCTTCGTCCCGCTTTACAGATAACTTAGTAGCTAGCTACTGATATCCTGGTTCAAAATATTCAATTGTATCTGTCAGTAAAATTGTTCCATTTCAGTGATGCTGACTTCCTGCTGGGTCCCAAGATTCTAAAGATGTATGTTTGTTGTGAGCTTGCAGTTGTGATGGTGGCGGTACCTGTTCCTGGTGCCACCAGTGACCTTTGGTGAAGTATTGTAGACTGTTTAATAACGCCACCTACAAGGAAATATTGAGTCTGTAGCACTTGTTCTCCAAGTATTTTAACACAAATTAAGTATGTAGCACCTTTCACTAATAAAGTAGGTCAGTTCAGAGTTTCAATGGCCTAGATCCCTGACATGATGTTGAAGGTATTATTGCCCTGCTCTTGGGCAGCAGCTAAGCATTTCAGAATTGCGACTAAGCATTTCAGGATTGCTGCACCCTTTCGATTAACATTCCCCTTGCTCTTACTGCCACATGATAATGTATCTTCTACTTTGGCTAACTCATCCTTTTCCTCAGCACCTGGTAAAGGTTTTTTAACACCACAAACTGTAGTGAGCTGCTATCAATGCCAAAGACAATTTGGAGTGGTGCGCGCCAACTTGGACCCCCCTGGCCCCTTGTGTGGATCTTTTAGTGATGATCTACACTGTAGGACTTGGTAAACTGCACTGTCGCACTTGATAACCTGCAATGGAGGAACTAGAGGCTGTCGCTGTGTACACAATTGATCTGCACTGTTTCAAGGATATAAATTGCATTTCTGTATTCCCCCTGCAGCTATGAAAGGCAGCCTGCCAGAGCTTTCAACAGCCCAGAAGAACAAGTTGAAACACTTGACGGTTGTTAGCCTCGCCTCCCGAATGAAGGTATTGGACATGTCCTTCTACACATCCGGCACAGAATCTATTCTGCTGTTATTTTAAAGTAATAATCATATGTTATGTGTCTCATATGTGCCTGCAGTCAGGTATTTATTTCTTCATAAGCAAAAAGAACAGAGATGGACGGAATGCAGAGCATGCGTCCCAAAATACTTGTGTCCGCTCCAGGGAGGACCTGGCCTAGCAGTTCGGCTGAACTGTTTTAATGGGGAGCAGGGTCAAGACTGATTTTCATGTAGCTGGGTCCAAACTGGGGTGACGTGGTGAGCAAAATAACAATGGATTAAACCCAGATCTGTGACTGGGGGTGAGTGTGTGAAAAGGTTCAACACTCCGTCCATCATTTTATTTTGTGGTACTGCTAGGTGTACCCTAAGTAGCTTTGGTATGCCCATTCGTGGGTCCCTTGCTCGCTGTCCACTGGATTCAAGCTGCCTGGCTGTTGATGGGTGAAAGCCCGAAACCGGTCCCAGGATGCTTGTTTCCGGTCCAGGGAGGACCTGGCCTAGCAGTTCGGCTGAACTGTTTTAATGGGGAGCAGGGTCAAGACTGATTTTCATGTAGCTGGGTCCAAACTGGGGTGACGTGGTGAGCAAAATAACAATGGATTAAACCCAGATCTGTGACTGGGGGTGAGTGTTTGAAAAGGTTCAACACTCTGTCCATCATTTTATTTTGTGGTACTGCTAGGTGTACCCTAAGTAGCTTTGGTAGGCCCACTCGTGGGTCCCTTGCTCGCTGTCCACTGGATTCAAGCTGCCTGGCTGTTGATGGGTGATAACCCGAAACCGGTCCCAGGATGCTTGTTTCCGGTTCAGGGAGGACCTGGCTTGGCAGTTCGGCTGGACTGTTCCCTTGGGGAGCAGGGTCAAGATTGATTTACATATGGCTGGGTCCAAACTGGGGTGATGTGGTGAACAAAATAACGATTGATTAAACCCAGATCTGTGACTTGGGGTGAGTGTTTTAAACGTTTCAACACTCCGTCCATCATTTTATTTTGGGGTATTTTTTTTGCTTATTTAGGAAAGTATATCTTGATTTAGACGTATATCTTAACATTTACTTTTACTTCCATGTTGTTAAATTACTGCTAACATGTGTTAAATCCTCTGTTACCATGCACTGGTTAGGAGGTGATGTCCTTACAACATACTTGTTGAGTCTGGATCCATTGCTAATGTCTTCTTCCTCAACACGTCTCTGTTTCTGGGAAAAAAGCTAGATATGCTGGTTTTCCTTTTGTAGCCATACAGATCCAAGTTCTATTAGGCAACAACTCTTAGAAGTGCACTGGTGTTCTGGTCTATTTACTGTTAAGGCCAGGTATTTGTCTATTCTCTCTGGTGGGCCACAATACTCGGATTGGATGTATAAAGTTTGAAGAGAGCAAGGCAAAAGGGATCCTATACAGAACTGCTGACTAATCTGCATTCTGCTCTCTATAATCAACAGGATTTTCATACTCTATTTACAAATACGGATTGCTGCTTCAAAACTGATTGGTATAAAGTGCCACGCTCAAATAAACTGAATCTGTGACCTTGTGAACAGAGTGGTCATGCTCACTTTGGAGATAGTGAGAACTATTGGCTGATGCGAAAATATCAGAACTGATGACGCAATTAAAACAACATTCAAACAAGAATTAATGGATTCACTGCTTCCTGCTAGTATATACCGCAATCGAGTATCCATGTCCGCTCTCTTCAAAATACACTACAATTTCAATTTATATTTTATTCTCACTTGCGTTTTTACTGTGTGCTCCTTGCTGCAGGAAGTATATATTTATTTCTGTTTTACGTTGACTGAAAATAGGCATTTGGGATCATAGTAGGGCGCATTCCTCCAAAATGGTGACACGAGAGAGTGCGTGATAAAGTTTTTCTCTTTAGGTGGGAGGACTGTATTTGACTGCCGTTTGGGCTGCCACTAGAGTGGCCCAAAAGCCAAACGCACTACACATACATGCAGGAAGGCACTTTGAACACGAGGCCAGCACATTTTTTCTAATGTAAATTCATGCAGATGATCCCTTTACTCAAGTTGGCTAACCCCCTTTGAGCATCATATCTTGGGCCCTCTTCTAGATTACTATCCTCTACTCTCCTGTGCTTTCTAACAATAATACACATCAGCAGTTGTCAGACCCATCCTCAAGAATCCAACCACTGATCCCTCCTCTCGTCTAGCTAGTGCCCAGTTTTCCAACGTCCCTTTCTTCTGAAGAATACTTGAGTGAGTGCTGTTCAGTTGACTTGATCCTGGAACTCTCCATTTACTCAGCCCAGTGCAGTCTGGTTTTAAATGGTCCACCAAAAAAACTAAATATATTAACAGATCTATAATATGAAAAAAATAAGTTCAAACTGTCAAAGTAAACATGTTGTACAATGCTTGTGCTGGTGAGCACTGCACCCCATTTTTGTAACTGTACACACTGGTGTAAAAGTGTTCAGTTGTAAGGGAACAGGGATCAAACGTCATTACTAAAAGCAGTGCAGATCTTTGAAGGCATAGATCAAATTCTGGAGAAATATTTTCAAAGATCTGTTCGAGAAGGAGGTAATATGGAAACAACAATGAATAATACTATTAATGTTTCTTAGACCGTTGCGTAAAACGAGAAAAGTACACTTCCTTTATGTAGAATGTTCATGACTGTTCAGAGAACAGGCTAGTTTAAATGTTTTAGTGTGCTAAACAGGCTAGTTAAAACGTTTTAGTGTGCTAATAATGGGACTATTAATTTCTTTGGGATTAATCTCTGGTTAATATCTGGTTTCAGTGGTTTTAACTGATTTTGTATTATCAAATGAATACATTTTTTTCTTCATGTTAATCTCTTTGTTGTGCTGTATAGTGACGGTCGGTGGTGTACACCACACCTTTTCTTTTTATTTAATTATGGTGGGAATGTACCTTTAGCCCACATTTAATTCCCTTGTCCATATTTTGATTTTACCCAAAACAATAAAAATTGCATAACTAATAAACAGAGTAAAACTTAATAAACCTGACACCAAAATGAACAGCCGATATGATGTTTTTGTTTCAATTTTAAGTAGCAATAGCAACAAGATGCCCAAAGTACTAATGATAGTCAATGGTTGTGGTAGAACAGGACTTGGGCACATTTTGACGCTGACCTGGATTAAACGCGAGTCGGATACACTACCCAGGTTCATGCTGCTCAATGATAATACATTTTTACTTCAGTATTTTAAGTCCTGATCCACCACTGGAATATGTTTTAAAGCCCATTAGGGTCTCAGGAAGACACTCAGGGTGGCAGTCAGAGACCAGTCAGCGTGGTCCACGCTGACTGGTCTCTGGCTTGTTGTATTTGTAGATTTAACAGGACAGCCTTATGACCTTTGAAGTCCACTTCTTTGCTTTGGGTACAAGAGAGGGATCAAGTCCAGGCGTCTAGGGCTCTTCTCAGGTTGCTGACAGCAGGTTTTGTCCTGTCCTTCCATAGGTCCAGAAGTGTTCTAAAGTGGGTGCCTAGAGATGTCACAATTATGTCTGCCAAAGGGTAGTTGGTGAGAGTAACCCCTTGGGGCCCAATGGAGTAAAGGTTCTGAGGGCTAACTCTGCCTACTTTGGGCATTTACAAAATGTGGGTTCTGAGGGCTGGGGTTGTGTGTGGGGGTGGACTGCGGTAATTCTGGTGTCCTCCCGCATCTAACATTAAAATCCAGTTTTAGGCTGCCCCAGTACCCCGGAAACTCAGATACAGAAGTCTGGTAAAATTAAAGCTGAGCTTTCAACAACTAGCAAGTAGATGCAAACAAAGTGTTTTGGCATTCGTTTTTTCTCCCTTGAAGTGTGACCCAAATCTTAAATGTAAACGCAGCAGACCTGTCAAACAGGCTGTGACACTCTTAAATGGAGATTGGCTGAGAAGAGAGCAGAAGGCTTCTCCCCTTAGTGTCAGAAACCATTTGCCTGTGACAGTGAAGACCTAATTGAAGTGCGCCCCGAGTATAATATGAAAAACGCAGAAGGTCTGTCAAGTAGGATGTGACATTTAAGCAGGACTTGACACTTTTATGTTAAGGATGATCCTCCCAGTGTCCTCTTCATGTTTTATAAGGTTTAGATGGATTGTCTCGTCCCATTCAGGCTAGCCTTTTCTTTTCACTTCAGGAGACACATCATGCTGCCAGGGGGCAGTTGAATCATTACAGAAAGACCTTCTGTGATTTTATGCAGGCAATAGGTAACTTTTCCAAAGTACCTCTTCTGCAATAGACACAATTTGGCTTTACCATTAAATTGGATTTTCTTAAACAAGTCAAAAGTGTCCTTATAATATTTCTGTAGCTGTTTCCTAGGTGGAGCTAACATAAATTAAACTTAATATTGTATCCAATGCGTTCCTATGGAACAGCCAATCCTGCAACAGTGAAAATAGCTTTGAAGTGCTAGTCACTGTAAGAAAATGTTTAACATTAATCTATACTTGTCCTACTTTTAAGTATTATGTACTCTGCCTTAATGGGAAGTAAGGCTTACTTAGGGTGACCTAATATTACACTTAAAAGGGTTTTAGGCCTGCAAAGGGGTTATTTTGACAGGTAGAATTTGCAGTTTAATCCTACAAGGTATGGTTACTAGTGGCAGGCCTGAATTCATGTTTGGATTGTTACTGCTGTCCGTTACACAATGAGTGCTGCAGCCCACTGGTGATATTTAACTTTAGGCCCTGGGTACCACATACTATGGACTTCGAAATAAGTTAAATGGCATTCGGGTTTGCCAGTTTTACTGCGTTGTTAGGAGGAGCACACACACGTTACCACTGGTTAGTAGGGGTGACATGCACAGAGTTCTATAGACAGGAAAAATGGGGTTCAGCCAAAAGGGCAAAGGAAATTCAAGTGACTCTGTAGAAAGGACATATTTCCAATACCCTTGTTTCTGGCCTGAATGTTCATTGCAGAGATATTCAAAGAAACTCAGTCTTCCCACACAGAACAGTCTATTGTTGACCACTCTTGAGTGGAGAGCAAATGAGTACGAGCTGGAAGACATTGTGGAAATACATTGAAATATGAGCCACCATTAAATCCTGGTCGCTAATCTGTAGTTATCAGCAGTTGAGATTACCTTCCAGCACTAAAGCACACCTGTCATCCCTGAGACTTCCAGAGATGGATCTTTACTTCAGAGAGAGGCAATAACTCTGACTCTTCTTCGTGGCTGATTGAATCTCAGCCCTGTTAAAGGATTCCTTCCTGTTCCTCTTAGGCAGAGACTGGTTGAAAAAAATCAGGGCAACGGGGAGGCATTCTAACAGCCCTGCTTGGACAAGATGTCTGGAACTGAAATATCATTAATAGATGTTTAAGCTTCTTCCATTCATTTTTGGAGAGGACGTGTAGGAGGACAAGGTCATCATTCTGTCTTATTTTTTAACTTGGTCTGTACACTGGCAATGACAAAGTTAAATGTTGTGCGAACCACAGTAGATTTTCTTTTGTCTGCAAAGAGTTTTTGCAAGGTAATGATCCCTTTATTCTTCCTTAGACCTTTGAGCCTAACAACTGAGTGTGAACTGCTATCTGGTGATAGATGGTTGACTGGATGCTGGAATGCAGTGTCTCTAGGTAGGAGAAGACGGCCACATCTATGAAGTTGCACTAGTGAGAGTACTTTTGTTGGCAATGCACTCTGTTCTTTGGAAACCCAATTGTTCTTATTCCCCTTTTTCTTCTATTTTATACTATGTGGGAGTTGGGTATACTTGGCCTGACATCTGATTTCATCAGCCCATTAATGTCATTTAGGGAATTTAAGATAAAAATTGAGTCCTTTGTTTAAGTAGTAGTTGTTTAAGTAGTGATCGGCGTTGGTGATCTTTTGAGTCCATTTTATTTATTATATTGTTATATATTATATTGTTATATATTATATTGTGACAACTTTGAAAGCATTCCTTTGTCAATTTTGTATAATGACCTGATCAGTTGGCAGAAAATCATGCTAATGTGTTAATGCTTGGTCCAATTCTGTCACTTGAGAATTACACTTCTAATATTAGTCTTGATTCAGTGGTCTACAGTGACATAATGATCCTTTTATTTCTAACCTGTAAGGTGTTAATATTTTTTCAGTGTCTTAGTAAGATGATGGTTGTTGCTGACAACAAAATTATAATTATGCCTGCTCTCAGGAACTCTAATATAGTTTGGTAATCTGTAATTCTTTGATAAACATTTTGGTTTTTAGAAACTGTTTTATTTTGCCTGGGTGTATTGCCTTTTGAACTATAAAATTTGAAAACATGTTTTTTTTGTGGTTATTTAAGGATAATTTATTTTTTATGAAAATCTCACATTTGAATAAACCGGCAAGGGGGAAATGCTAACCACTTTCTGTGATTCAATATTGCTGCCTTACAGTAATACCTAGGTATTCTGTTTTTTTGTTTCAGTGCATTCCGTATGCTGTGCTGCTGAAAGACTTGGATATGCAAAACCTGCGAGAGCTAGAGGATTTGATCATTGAAGCAGTGTACACAGACATTATTCAAGGGAAGCTGGATCAGTGTAGGCAGCTGCTGGAGGTGGACTTCTGCATCGGTAGAGACATCCCCAAAAAAGACATCAGCAGCATTGTAAAAACGCTGCAGGAATGGTGAGGCAGCGATGATGAGCTATCAACCGGTATTTCTAATGACTTGTTTTGCACCCTCAAATTGTTCTCTCTGAAATGCTGCCCCGTCCCCAAATACTTTTATAAAAGATTTAAACATCTGGACCCTTTAATATGACCCTGTGAAAAGCTATGTTGCTCCTATAAGACAGTGGGATTCAACAGTTAAGAGTGACTTGCCTATAAAATTGAGAATGTATTGGTCGTTTTCTCATACTATGAGTGGATCAGTTTGTAGAGCTCTCTTGTAGCTGTCGTTTTATTAAAAGCTTAAAGTAATACTTACAATCCAGTGATAATAGGTGTTTTCTCTTCACAAGCCAAGCTGTTAAAATAAAGAGGCTGATTTTGCTGTGGTCTAGATCACTAAAGGTATAATGGGCAGCTATACCCAGACTAATTAAATAACACATTTGGGGGAGGAGTGTGAACAAGTACACAATTGCACTCCAATCTATTTCTTTTATTTTGTTGCTATTTATAATGCTTCTTCATTCTAAGGCGCTTGGATACTCTATAATAGATCTTAGATAGGTAGAATAAAGGAAAATGGAAAAATTGGAGGGAAACAAAAACAATCCGCTTCAGAAAGTAGGATAGTTATTTCAGTCAGCTAGTTGTCCATCATGTGGGCGTATGTGAAAAATGTGTTTTAGGTTTTCCTGAATGCCTAGTGGGTAGCAGCCTTTTGTAGATCAGTAGGGAATGAGCTACAAATGGACAATGCAGCACTATGGAAGGTTTGATGAAACATTTGATTTTGAATTCGGGAGTTTCAAGCAATAGTGTGGTTCTGCTTCTCAGACCTCTTAGGCCTTCTGAAATATATAGAAGATAAGCTGTATAATTGAATTAATATAAATTAATTGCTTTGAAAATGAGACAACCAGTCTTGGAGTGTATTCTCGCCTTTAATGCGGAGCCTGTGAAGTTCCTTGAGGGCGGTTGTGATGTGGATGAATTTCCTCTTACAAGAGGACAGTAGAAGGCGTTGCTGATCATTAGTGATTTCTGAACATCAGCCAGTACTGCATTTCCGCAGCCTAAATGGCAAAAGACGAGTACACATGCTGCATTTTTGTTTCTGTTGGAGTGGATTTTTTTTTTTTTTTTTTTAGTTCTTGAGATGAAGCAGGACTATTGTGCTATTTGGTTTACGTGGCGGATGAACAACAGACTTGAAGGGTGAATGAGACAATTCTTCTGACAGGCCAAATCCATTCCCTTGCCGCTCATAAATCAAGTTTAGGTTAAATTAATTTCTATGTTTGAGTGCAGATTCTACTTGGATGGATTAAGCTGCGGAGAGTTGTCAGATATGTCGTGGTTGCGTTTTGAGAGGGTGAGATGAGAGGAATAGAAGTATTTGTAACTTTCAGCAGTTACGTTGCAGTGTTCTGGAGAATGTAGATTCTCCAGGAGGTTGTGTTGGTAGAATCTGGATTTCATTAAAGAAGGGGTTTACATCTAATTATTTTATTGCTTTCCATGCAGCTATTCTAATAGCAAAACTCAAAATTCCAGATCCAGGACACCACAGTCCTAAGCTCAGACAGCCGCCATCTTTCTCTTTACACCAGCTCTGAGATATTCAACAGCTGCCCAGATATTGAAACCCCAACTTCTTAACACAAAATAACTCACTTTCTTCACTGACTAATCAAGCTTTCTGGATTTCTGTCAAAGAAAATATAAACAAAATAATTACAATAACTGAAAACATCCACGGCACAAGCATACTCATTCTTTGTACAACATATTGTTTTTAAAAGTTAAAACCATTCTCTCACCTTTCATTTTCGTAGACATGAGTAAGGGCAATCTGGAACAGATAATTCAGTCTCTGTGCCCTCAGTGGAATATAGATGTTCCCAATACAACCGCTTTGAGAAACTGCATTAACATGTCAAGAGAAGAGGCTGGCATTCTGCATGTTCAAAGCTTCCTCGCCATGTAAACACCCCTGCATTTGAACAATCAACAGCCTTTAAGGGCTCCTTAAAATGTCCACCTGACAGAAACACTATACTGGCCATGGTCCTTTGTACCCAAAACACTCATGTTCATCCCTGCTTCTTTCATGACCACTTTCAGCCATCCGGCTAGAGTTTCTTTAGAAACTGGCCCTAAAAGCTTAACACAAGACAACAGCAATTGCCACACACTGTCTCTGCGAAGTTCACTCACCTTTCTTTCATATTCTTTCAGACATCGCACTACACACAAGCGAGGATATTTACTAAATCTTGGATAAAACAAGGAAGACCTAGTTTTAGTGTTTTGTTTTATATGAAATATAACATGGGATTGTAAAAATGATTACTTACCTTCAATTCTTTCACAGCTGTCACTATATTGAAAAGCTTTGACAATTTACCAGACAACTGACATAATAAGTCGCTATTTAAAGGCCAACTCTTAAACATCAGATTCACAGTCCATAAAAAAAATCGCATTTTGTTCTAGGTGGCTATTTTGATACCTTTCATAACTCTACAAATCAAGGAATCTTTCCCTTTTTATTTTCCATTTACCAACCTGTGACCAGCAGCTACCACTAACACATAACAATCAACCATCCCATAACTTACTCCATTCCCAAATATGTGAGATAGAAAATTGATAAAACTATCTCAGAAGCTTACAAATGATTTAAAACCCATTCCATGCAGAAGCATATCTAGGTGCTCCATGCTCCATCATATCTCTTTCTCATCCTTGGACCCCAGGATTCCTATAGCAGTTCATGTGCCTCCTTTAAAATCTCTTCAAAATGAATTCCACTCCAGAAAATCTGGAAGGAAGAAGGTGCAGGGTTTTGTTGGCCACCTTAGGATGTTTTTGCCATCTGGGCCCATTAACAAACCTTCCTCACAGGAATTAAACAAAATTTCCTCTTATGCTAACTTAATCACCCCCTGGAAACCAGGATTGTCTCACCCAGAAGGGATTCACGTGCACAGGCTGACACTCCTGTTTCCTCACTAGTGGGAGAACCCTTTGAATCATAGCAAACGGAGGAAAAGCATAGACATTTTCCCTCCTCCTGTTCAAATGCATCCACAGCTTATGAATAGTGCCTCAAATTAGAGAACCTCTTCAACAACCTTGTTAACAGAGAAGCAAAAAGATCCGTCTCCAAAGAAACCCAGTGCTCTTGCAGCGTCCCAAAACTTCCCTCATTAAGACCCCAATAAGTATAATCCCTCTACAACTGTCTTGAAATCCAATCTGGTGCACAGTTGCTCTGACTTGCAAAGTATTTTTGCTATGGGTCCTACTTTGTGCTCTAAGCAGTAACTCCATCACTGTTTGGCTTCATCACTCAAGTTCATGACTTGCTGCCGCCAAGAGCGTTTAAGTATTGCGTGTCAGACGCATTGTCTAATTTCAACTAAACACTGTAGTTGCCTATACTGCCATTGAAACTCTTCAGAGGAAACCTACCAGCGTTCATTTCCCCGCAATTCATATGTAGAAATTGCTCCTCCAGAAACTATCTTTCCCCGTCTCTTGCTGACCCATCGAGCCCTGCCACTATACAAACTCCTATCTAGCTCCAAAATGGAATCAGGACACGTTCCGAAATTGGCTCAACCATTTCACACCTCTATATTGTTCAGCCACCAAGTCTACTTTTCTTTCGCCTCCATGGATAAATAAATCAGATTTCCATACCACAAGCCCCTTCTCAGGCTCTCTGCCCTCAGCCTATGCAGACCTCTGTAATGTAGTGGATCCGGAAATGCTGCCTGAATTGATGAGGAAAAAATACCCATTATTCACACCAGAGTTCTCAAGGTACCATATTTTTGCCTAGGGGACAATTTGAATTTTTATCTTCTTAGCTTCCTCACAGGCAGACTCAAAATTGACTTTATCGTATCCACCTAAAAAAAAATAAAGCCTCCTTTCCTAGAACCAAAACGAACTTCTCTCTGTTTATAAAAAAAAAAAAAAAAAAAACTCAGTCTTTCCCACAAATTCATCACTAACTGATCCTCTTCCTCTTGCTGATCTTGCAACATAATCAGGAATCTGTTGAGGTTTATTAATATAAGAATTTCTCTTTCACTTTCTCTTTCTCTTGCGCTCTTTCTCTTTCGCTCTCTTTCTCTCTCTCTCTCTCTTTCGCTCTTTCTCTCTCTTCTCCCCCCTCTCCTCCCCCTCTCTGTCTCTGACATATGCTGCTACTGATTGCTGAACCTTGGTGCAACACCAAGGTGCCGAAGATAGAACAATTGGTAGACCAGCAAACACCCATCTCCAAAGAGAACAAAGGCTCCTTTGTGTGTCCTTCTCCTCTTTCTCTTTCCTCCTTTAACTCTCACATATCTCCCTCATATAGGGTACAGAAATTCCACATCCACCTTTGATGAATTCCACCCCCACCCCATCCCCCAAAAGAATCTTCAGCTTCTTTATTTGAAGTCTTAACCTTATGTTGAATTAGCTTCCTTAAAATCTCTTCCTGAATCTGTTGATTATAAGCACTGGATTTGTTGAGCTCTACGTAGATCTAATTGTATTAAGAAAAATATGTAACTAATTACTAAAAAAGAGGCAAAACAATATACATAAAAATGTACAATTAAATATGAAAGCGATCCACAAATCAATATAATTCTTTAAATACAGCAATAAACTTCCTCCATTTTAAAAATATGACTTCCTTTGTTTAATTCTGGCGACTGTCAATGCTGTCCGTGAAACAGCTGGAACACTTCCACAGTTCCCATTCTCAACCTCTGGGTGCGCAACACATCCTAAGGTTCTTTGCCCTCAAGCAAGATGGCGGAGACAGGCATGTGACACTTTCCGTCACACCGCTCGCAAGTCTTGTATCCATGTAGGGGTGCACTAATGGTACCGAGATGGTAGGATTGATAAAGGATTCCAGTCAGGCTAGCGGAGTTCCCTGCTACTCGCCCATCTTGCCGGCCACGCCCCACAGAAGTATTTCATTTTTTAAAGCAGTGGTTGCTTATAGCCAGCTGAGCCTTCTGTACCAAGATGTGTACTGGTTTCTGTAGGAGGGACACTTTGAGCTGTTAAAGAGGTCAGCCAGCTCTACATAAGCATGATGTGAAAAAGGACAATTTGTTGGTTTAAATCCTATTTGGGAGCAAAGAAGAGGGGGTTACAGTTGCCTGAGCTGCACATAACAGGACCCACCCCATGACGCGGCCCTCTGCCCAAGGCTATAGGTGGATGCTTCCTGCTTTGGCGAAGGCCATGCAATGTCCGTCTTTTGTTTGTTTTTTGAGACCTTAGAACCTGAATCTACAGAAATAGATACCATAGTTATATTATGAAATTATGTCCTGGTTTCCCTTAACACCCCCCGTAAAAAACATTTTAGTTTTTTATTTATTTTTATACCTGCTATTTAAAGTTCAATTGATGGGTTCCATCTTGTTCCCTCTATTTTGTCTTCGTTTGGGTAAGTGACTACCAGTTGACGTGTCTCACCTCTTTTGTGATGGATTGATCCCTTCTTGTTTGTGGTCCTTTGATTTTGTACTCTAATGTCCACCACCAGAACCCATGACATTTCCCACCCTGCTAAGAAACGAATGGAAACAGTACCTCGGAAGAGAAGCAGTGATGCTCTCTTTCCAGTGGGCACAATTTGCCTCCACATATGGCCTTCGATGAAGATGGACCTCGTGTTATTGGAGAAGACCGTCCCCTGGAGTTGCCTTTGCATCTCAGCCACTTGAGCCATTTTGCTTGTAGCTGGAAAAATTTACCGTCATCACAATGCATGCTTAGTAACATATCTCTGATAGTGTTGAGGGGTATAGAGTTTGAGGCACTCTTGCGCCCAGCAGCTTCTTATTGAACCAAGGCAGTTAGTCTAATACTTCCCTGGGTGTCAAAGAATAAATTATTTATTCCGTTGCAGGTGTGACGGGTGTGAAGCAGTGCTGTCTGGGATCGAGCAGCAAGTTATGAGGGCTAACCAATTTAAGGAGTCCCATCTACGCACGCAGCAGCACATTGAGACAGAGGTTTGTGCATATTTCAGTCTGTGTCTAGAAACTAATCTAAAATGCCAAGAAATACCATTTATAAATGTGTTTTGATAATGACTGTAAATTAAAATGGTTTTAAGTCCTTAGAAGTAATGACAGTGTTACCCTGTACATCTTTCCAAATTTGAGGAAGCTGTCCTAGACGTTAGTTATACCCACAGTATAACCTATTGCTTGTTATTTATTCATTTTGTTTGGAAGTAGCACACGTTTCCGTGCTCTGGATTAACCCGGATAAACTCACCATCACAACCATTGACAACCAAAGGAAAAAGCTTATGAGAAATGCTAACATTGACTTAGATCATAGTGTATTAGTGCAGTTTAGCCTGTGGTTTGTTAAAGCAAATATTGCAAAAATCAGTGTAAGAATCAGAATAGGAAACCCGAATTATAAAATAAAAAGTATCCGAATAAAAGTATAGTGTGCAATTCATACACCGTTTAGGTAGATAGGAAGAGTTGTAAAGTGCCTAACATCCGCTGTGGTAGGTGCTCTGATTGCTGTAAACATGTTTTGCCTTTTTATGCTTGAGAAAAATCTTTCTTCAGCACATGGACTTTTGATGTGCTTTTTTCGCATATTGATCCAGATACTGCTGCTGCTAAATCACTACCATATTAGTGACTCCGGTACAGTTTTTTTTAAAGAATCGAACAACTTTCTTCCATACGTTAATGGGTACAGAATTATGTCATGCCGCAGATAATAATGGCATTTGATGTACAGGCAGCCGTGATCAGGATCCGGTTCTCCCTTTACTGAAAGGGACTCTCTCGATTGTTCAAGCAGGTTGCATTGTTGGGTCTAACTCATACTAATAAATATGGTGGAGAAACGTTTGGGAGCTTACAAATGTAACTACAGAGAAACACATTGTGTGTTTTCAGCTTCGAGAGCTCTTTGGTCTTTAATGTTTTGATTAGTCCTGATTGCCAGTTCGTTGTCACAGAACATTCAACACCCCCTGTCGTTCTGTTGCTGATATCATTGCAATATCAGTATCAAGGGCGGCATGTGAAAAGCACTAAATGGGTTTGTTAATCGCTAGCGCTCCCAAAGAGACAAGGCACAGTCCCAAACCTTGGCTGCATAGGCCATGAGTCTGGTGAGAAGGAATTGATGTATCAGGTGGTATTAGACACAGACTCTGCCTTGCCAGTCGTATGCGTGCTCCCTGTGAACCTTTTTAAACTTGTAATGTCAGAGAAGGGGAGATCGCGTCTTATAATCCTTGCAAAATGTCTAGATTGCTTAGGATTTTAAGTACTCATTGCTGACATCTGTTGTGATCTGCAGGGTGCACGTTTAAATTGAAACATAGCCTTTAAATTGAGTACTATTAAAAAGGAGGGTGGTAACACCTGTTATTTACAGCATTTGGAAACTGTAAACTTGGAACATTAAACATTACATAAAAATAAAACTATATAATACATCATTAGGGAGATATTTCAGCTACCTTTTTTTTTTTAGTAATTCTGAAAGACAAACTTTTAGATTCCCTGCCATGGCTATTTTGTTGGAATTCATAAACAATACAGTATTGTCTTCCTTGACCAGAATACTGCAACACGCTTTAAAGTGTGTACGTTTAGTTTTTTAAAAATCTTTTAAGAAGAAACTATATTTTAAGCCTTTGTAGTGTGTCTATTAGTAAACTAAATTAAATTTGTCTGAATTTTTTTTTCACCAATCTCTGATTTGGAAGAGAAACTGTTGTCAATAGTGCAAACTCGGGACAACTTCATAGCCAGCAGTAAAAAGGATGTCTTTCTAATGGGACCCCCATGGCTTTGTTGCTCTTCTGTTGTGCTGAATGCAAGGCCCCACTTACAAAAAAAGCTGGAGGACCAAGGGACTGGACTGGGATGTCAAAATGAATCAATCCCAAATAGCTGTGCAGTCATTTGCTGGAGGTGCCAGAGAGAAACCATACGAGTTCAGGTGAACTTTTTCCGAAGTCTTCAACAACTTAATTCATCATCTTGGGCTCAACAGTGCAATGCTATGGTGTGTTAAAGGAGTTTCACCGAGTGCTCGTACTCCAGAAGGTCTCTAGGCAAGTGGTTCCCAACCTGCAAAGCCTCCTCAGGGGGTCCGCGACTGCTTAGAAAATTAAGTAATATTAACAGATTAGGTCCCCATCTTTCAGTAATGACTCAGTGGGGGGTCCCTGGATTGCAATTATGATTCAGTGGGGGTCCCTGGGTTCCAGTAATGATAAGGTGGGGACCACAGAAGTCAAAAGGTTGGGAACCACTGCTCTAGGCCATATGGTTGGGGAGCCATCATGGACAATATGACTGTTGACAGGAAGTGATCTCCTATGAGAAATCATAGCCTACAATAAAGGTGAAACTCTGAGCAGTTCGCCTGCTTCTGAAGTTGTTTCAGGTCTGAGACCATGTTAATATGAAAGGACAGTACCGGTTACCTTAACAAACTAGAACAAACCTAATTCTGTTGATAACTTCTGACAAACTGGTTGTGGTCCCTGTCTTCTAACATGAGCATCACAGTGGTGGCCAGCCCAGTCTGAGGAATATCAAGGAAGACAGACTGAGCAGGTTTGTGCTGGACGTGCATGAACGGATATTATGTGACAAGATGCTCGACAACGTTCCTATCAAAATGGGAGCCAGCAAGATCGTGCTGTTTGCAGTAGCAGGAAAAGCGATATACCATTACACTATCTCCTGAGCCTGTTTCCTCCTAACAGACTGATCTGGAAATATCTCTGTACCTTTCCACAGTTGTCTGTGCTCCCCTAAAAAGGATACAGAAGCTTAAACAGCACACAGCAAAATAAAATTCTGATTTCCCTGGGTTTGCCCCCTCAACGGCATTACCTTGATATCCTTGTGTTCCAGAAAACCTCCTGCATGTCGCAGAGGAGGCAAGACCTCCCGTCCGATACCCTCCCCTTCAGCAATTTACTGCTGACCTTGAACGTGTGTACGGTACCAGCAGCTGAAACTACCACCGTACTGCATTACCATCTTGAAGGACTAAAGCACCCTTCCAGAAGAAGCGGAGGAGGGTCTTTATATGATTTCTCGTCCTCTACATGTTGAATAAATCGGTCTTGGAAAGTCCTTGTATCAGAGGAGCCCTGAATACAATAAACTGATGCCTTAGTCATCTTACTTCACAATATCTTTCCAGAGTATCAGGCTATCACTGGGTAGGACCATAACTGATGGAAGAAGTCCTCTCCTCCTCAGTGCATTTAGTAGGTACAGAGCGTATGTGGGCCCTTCACAGCCGCTTTGGTGTCATATAGGTAGTGTGAAGAATGATGTATAGGTTAGAGGATATTGCCATCTCCCTCCAGCCCGTTAACTCATCCTTCTGTACATCATGCTTGAGTGTTCCACCAACCCATCTCACTTCTCTTTTAAAGAGATAAGGAGGTTTGGTGAGTTACTTACCAAAGATTTGTAAATTTGTGATATCTCATCCCCACTCGTGATAGCATCAGATGAGAGAAGGGAATCTGGGCCTCATAAGCCATATCCATAATTGCTTCCCACCCTATGACTCGCACCGCTGTCATGACTACTGGGTCCTACCAGCCACCACGTATTCAGCTACTGAAGGCTTCTAACTGCAAAACCCACTTTTAGAAACGTACATCCACTGCAAGTATGCCCTCATCATAAGTGCATAGGGTGCATTTGCCAAAAGCTATGTGCGATGTTTTACCCATCCAGATGAAAACCATCGCAGGCTGAACATCTATGGGCCATTTTTTCTGGGATCAGGTGCAGAAAATCTTGGGCGATATATAGAAGTCTCGGGAGGATCATCATTTTAGAGATCGCCAACCTTCCTAGTAGGCAAGTGGAACCGCTTGATACTTCTTATAAGTCCCTCTTCATTTTAAACTGTTAAGTTCAGGAACCATGTTAATTCTGGGAGCTGTAAAGCCCCAAATATTAAAAACTTAACTGATGGTTAAGGGATTGAGTTTTTTGTGGAGTACGAATCCACATTAATCCAGGTGTACCTGGGCTGGTAATACGATGCGGTGCCGGTTAGCGAGCACTTTAGCTTAGAGTTTTTAAGCTCACTATTAATCAAGGATATTGACCGGTAGAAGGAGAACTCCTCTGATGGACGTCTCTATTTGTGTAGGAGTACAATAGCGGCCACATGCAGGTCCCCAGAGAACTGGCCTTGTTGTACATAGCCAAGAATTGTGACCTGAACTGTTGTTCATTTTCCAGTGGGAAGCCATACAGTCCCGGGGTCTTCCCTGTGTTCATGTCCTTTAGAGTCTTTTCCAGCTCCTCCAGTGTTATGAGCCGTTCCATCTCCGCTCGTTCCAGCACCGAGCTCGATTTCAGTTGCCAGTCCGCTGTTAAGGGTACGAAGTCTCCCGATGGGGGTCACTCCAGGCGTGCACATAGGGAGGGCCTGGTAGTAGCATCTGCCTCTGCCCCTGTGAGGAATGAGTCCCTTAATCCGGTTGGCTGCCCATGGGCCACCAGGAAGTAAATTAGGTTGCTAGATTTGTCTCCCCTTTCATAAAATCTGCTGGCAAACACCAGCCACCACTGTAGGGCCTCATCGAGACGTAACTGAGGCAGCAACACTCTTTCTAGCATCACTTGACAGCCTTCAGTTTATTCCAGCTCACTCTCTTTATCTAAGGAGGCTACATGCAGGCCTACATTACTATTATGTGCTGCCGTTTTATCCTTTCTCATACTCTAAGGTTGGAATAGGCAGTTCCTTGCATATAAGCTTTCCTGCCCTCCAACAGTGTGTCCAGGTGTAAGAAATTGGGTTGTTGGTTGACTGGGGTGTAAGCCCAGGACAAGCAGCAGCCACAGTTCTTGTCCAGGTAAGGCACAAGCAAACCCCAAATTAATCTGTGCTCACCCTTTGGTAGCTTGGCACGGAGCAGTCAGGCTTAATTCGAAGAAATATGTAAAGTATTTGTGCAACACTTGAAACAACAAAACTGTGCAAGCACCTCATAAACAGGATCCCAAACCTGGTTAGAAAAATAGAACCTATATACTGAATAAAACAAGACTAAAACGACAAAAATCCAATAAGCAGAACTTGAGTTATGAATGTTTAAAGAATAAACTGTAAAGCAGCTCTTACAAGCCAAACACTCTAAAAGTTCAAGCCGACCGCGATAGAGCATGGGCCGGCTACAGGGACACATTTGGCCATGCTAAACCAAAGCACCTTAAATCCGGGTTCCGGAGTGATGCGTCTGTTCTGAACCATGCAGTAGAGGGGATGCACCACTTTTCTCCATGCAGCGGGGGCGATGTGTCAGTTCAGAGGTGTGGAGAGGCTGCAGTGCAAGTTACTGATGCATCAATGTCAAGGATGCGTTGAGCAAATGAGGCGATGGTTCAGTTCCGATGAGCAAAGGGACTGCAATGTGGTGTTTTGGCGGTGCCGGGAATAACACCGTAGTGTCTGTTCCAAAGACAATTCACTGGTTTCGAAGTGCAAGGTACAGCGGAGATGTGATTCTAGTTACCCGTGTTCCGACTCTCTAAGTAGAGGTGATGCATTAATTTTCTCCACACACCAGCGACAAATGATGTGTCTGTTCCGCTGTAGCAAGCATTTTGGGCCCACTTCTAAGGGTCCAGGACGGGGATGGCACTGCTTCGCAGGACAGCCTCACAGATGGCAAAGTCCAGGTGCAGGAGCACAGTGGTTCCAAGAATGGTATGTCCCTGAGTCTTCAGATCAGGAGGCCAACAAACTAGCTGCTGGAGTCACTATGGGTTCTCGGTTGGAAAGATTCAACCCCGTCCTTCTCACTCCCAGGCAAGAGGGCAGCAGGCACAGGTCAGCACACCAAAGCAAGAGTCCAGCAAACAGCAGGCCAGGAGAGTGGCAGGCCTTTAGCAGCACAGCAGTCCTTCTTCCTGGCAGAGTATTCACAGGTCCAGAAGTGGTAGTTTTAGAGGTCAAGCACTATAACCCAGTTGAGCCTTTAAAGTGGTGAAAACATCAAACACATGCCTTTGCACAGAGGTCGTTCCCTTCTTGCCTTGACTCCAGACTCACTACATGGGAGTTATTCAACCCTCTGTGTGTGGACAGGACACAGCCCATTCAGGTGTAAGTGAGGCTGTGCCGAGCTCCTCCCTCCCTTTCTGGCCAAGATGGCTCATCAAGGCCCATCAGGTCACACCTGATGTCTCTCACTGTGTGGCTGTGTGGGGGAAGTACGCAAAGCCCTGCTGTCACCCCACCCCATAAATCGTATCGTAGACAGGCAGTAGGGACCAAATGGCTAAAGTAAGAAAATGCCAACTTTCTAAAAATTGAATTTTCTGTACTGCAGTTTAAAATCTGAATTTACCATAAGTTAGGATTTTAAATTGTGAGTTCAGGGACACCAAACTCGAATGTCTACCTCTTTTAGATTGTGAATTATACTTAAAATATGTAATAAAGTAATCCCAACGTTAACCTATGGGAGAGATAGGCCTTGCTGCGGTGAAAAATAAATTTTAAGGTTTTTAACCACCAGGACGCGTAAAACCTAAAAGTACATGTCCAACATTTTAGATACACTGCACCCTGCCCTTGGGACTTTCTAGGGCATACCTTAGGGATGATTTACATGTATTAAAAAGGAAGGTTTGGGCCTGGCGAGAGGTTTACATTGCCAGATCGACAAGACAGTTTAAAACTGCACACATAGGCTCTGCAGTGGCAGGCCTGAGACATGTTTAAAGGGCTACTCAAGTGGGTGGAACAATCAGTGCTGCAGGCTCACTAGTAGCCTTTCATTTACAGGCCCTGGGCACATGTATTACAGTCTACTAGAGACTTATAAGTAAATTAAATATAACAGTTGGGGATAAGCTAATGTTATAACGTTTTAGGGCCCAAGCACAAGCATTTTAGCATTGGCTAGCAGTACGCAGAATCCTAAGGCCAGCAAAAACGAAGTCTGCAAAAACAGGAGGTCTAAAGGCAAAAGGTTAGAGGAAACCAAACCGAGAATGCAGGTCTAATACCGGTGATGCCACTGACACCTCATTTAGCTCCAGAAATGCCTTCATTTCCTGTGCCAGGAAGTGTTACTTTGCATCTAAGTTTTACTACCTATACATCTTGAGTACTTTTCTTCACAGGTAAGTAATTTTAAAAAGGTTTAAAGGCAGATAAGCCTTATATAAAATATAAGCTGAAACAGGGAACAGCCTAATAAATGTACTGCTAACCAGACCCTGTGCATGAGTCTAGCCATTTCTTAAAATAAGGCTTGGATTGAAAATATTAAAGAGGCAGACATCACAACGCCAGTGCTGCACCAACGCCAAAAGGTGCAAGCAGTATATTTGACATACTGTTAGTAAGGTAAGGTCACTGCAGAAATCTCAGCTTTCAGGTATATCTGACAAAGGGGGGAAAGCTAAAGGCAGGCCGAGTGGTTATCGGAGAATATTTGTTTTGCTAATCTCTGGTGCTATATCCAAGATTGGTATGGAATTTGGCAGGTTCTTACAATGTTAAACTTACACTTAGCAAATGGAGTTTCATGCATATTTGTTGAGCAGGCACAGTTCTAAGAGGACATTAAATTGTTCATTTACTAAGAATTTGCCAACCCTCAGTGCACATGTCCTTAAAAAATGCTTAGCACACATTGGCTGTAGGACCTGGCATATTTTTTTTTTTTTTAAGGATTCCTGGACCCTGTTTAATAGGTTTACAGACCAAGCTTTATGACCACAGACTTGAAGTAGACGAGAAGAGCGACAAGCTTCCTTGTCCAGGAAAGGAGAGGGCTTTCATTTTTAAATCTAGATCCATGGACAGTCTCCAAATCTGGGATTGAGAAGTGTCCACAGGCTAACAGTCAAGATAGGTGTAACTTTTAACCCTTCCAAGCTGCCCGATACATTGTTCTAATGCTAACTTCTTTAAAACTATTGAATGTTTTACACCAAACTAAGCAAACACACTTCTCTGTGTCAAGTTTTACTTACATGCAAAGTTTCCTGTTAATCCATTCAGGATTTCTTCTGTAATGGAAAGCAGATACCTGAAGTTAAAATGAGACCTGCTGCCTTTTTGACCACACCATTAAGTTTTTGCTCCTCGTAGGGCTGATGGAGCGATCCCCTACGGGTCCCTCAGAGGAGGGGTCTTTGCCGGGGATCTTTTGTTGTTTGGCCAAGGAGTCTTACTACATAGCCCCAGTATAGAGTCTAGACTGGCTTTGAACATGGGTGAGGATGAAATTCATTAAGTGATGCCATAGGGAGTAGCAAATGAACACATTTGATTTGCCCCAGTCCCCCTCTTTGTAAATGTGCCCCTCTTAGAAGGATTTGCACAAATTCAGAATTACCAAGGTTAAGTGAATCGTGCTAAGCATCTGGAAGATTTCGTGTTAAAGGTATAAGCAAATCAAAAATACTCCCTCCAACCACCAGCTTCTCTCTAAAATGTAACCTCTTCAGGACCAGTTCAGAACACTTTTTCAACACTAATATCTCATACAGTTTATCCGCTTTACATCAAACGAAGCAAAGGCACTTCCTTGACTAGAGTTCTACTCGCCTGCCATGTTTGGTGTAATTCAGTGCAGTCTTTTTTTTCTGTGGCGAGTTAAGACTTAGTGATTCATCTGGACACACTCGATTGACCATGTAACACCCTTCTCTGGTCTTGAAACCAAGCCTGCAGGTTTAAATATCCTGTCCTACAAGGAATTCCACAAGGATAAGGTGTTACTTTGAACACATACATAATTTCTGCAAACTTTAATACGATTACCACATAAATCATACATTTGCCATCCTGGATTTCTTTATTTATCTGTTTGTCTTCTCCTTGGTATTTAATTTAGAAGGGACTTTACGTTTTGTCAGTATCAGGCTTGTGGTTTCATCCCCTAAAACATGTTTGTAGTGCAAGAAAGCTTTAGAAACCATTTCTGAACAGGCCTGTTGTCTCTTGTGCTGATGAGGCCTAATTGGTTCACGGTAACCTGCCACTAACCAGAATTCTTAACCATAATCTTAGTGCAAGGGCAGCTCTTGTGACCTTCCAAATGATGCCAAAGCCACCTCAAACATGCCCAGACCACATGATCTGTATAGCAGCCACCTTGTATTGGGCCTGAGGTTTTGCAACCTACAGGCTTTATTTTTGCCATGTTGCAGTTTTTATTGATACCAGAAAAAAAATTGATTTTATGTTATGACACTGAGTTACTTTTCTTAGTGTTTTCTTCATAAATGTCTCTTCATCCTGATGCCATGGGGATGAACTATGATTCATATTTGTATTTTCATTGCAGGTCACAAACATAAGGAAAACATTGAAAGCCACAACCTCTGCTACCGCTCAGGATCTGGACCAACATCTCTCAGACCGAGACGGGCCTCCCCTCAGCGAGCAAAGGCAGCCCACCAAGAAAATGTCCAAGGTTAAGGGGCTTGGGGCCAGTCGCCACTGATGCTTTGCGCATTGGCAATTTTCAGGAAACAAAACAGCTGTTTACAGACTCACATCAGACAGGAGATCCTGCCTACAGTTTTTAGGTTGGCGCCACGCGCCTGCCTGCAGGCCAAGCCAGTGCAGCAACCAATAAATCTGAAGTTGGTTTTTAAAGGGGAATGAAGCAGTTTCACTATTAAGCTTGTTCTGTTCAGCAAGTTCCCAAAGCAGTATTGAATTAGTACCCCCCACCCCCTTACTCCATTGCACAGGAGCCCCCCCCCCTTTACTCCATTGCACAGGAATATGTGAAGATTACATTTTGGTAGATTGTTGATTGTGTGGATAACTTCTTGTGAAGATTATCTGATGGATGCATTTGTAAATGTTCTTCCCCCTGAAAACCTAAAGCTATAGACCATTTGTAAACCTTAATTGATGCTGCTTTTTCGCTGGTTTGCAGATAACTGTTTTTTGACCAGCCAAATTCCCTCCTGCTATGACAGCAATGTAGACATTTAAAATGATACACTCCCTACTTGGCCAGAAATGAAAAAAAGAGGAAAGGGAAAAAATGCAGATTGAGTACACCGTGTTTTCCACTAGTCTGTTCGGTAGAATTTAGCCTTTCTTCATAGTGTATAGGTGGATTCTGCCTAATGAATGAAACAACTGACGTAAGGGAGCACCCACGTATTCTGAGACTTCATGTCCTGGTACCCATTCTGTTTCCTGTATGGTATTCCCATCAGTGTTACACAGAATACTCTGGTTCAGGCAGGTATGCTTTGGATTGAATTGCGCAAACCCACCTTCTGAAGGAATGAAACCCATAGTAGACAATGTTAGGATACTGCCTTATTCCTCTGCCCTCAGTCAATCTTGTATTATTCAGTCAAACTTAAAATGCTGGCTTGGTTTCTTCCCAGGAATATGGTGAAATGACAGCATATGTCATGAGCTTCTGTTTACATTAGAATGTTCCTTCAGTGAGACGTTCAGAGAGTCGAATTGACTCTGTCAGCCTGTTTAATTTTGTCATTTCTGATGCTTATATATTTGTGCTTTTCAATCCCTTTTTATAGAACACGTGAGTACAAGATTAATTGCAGGACTGGTATTGTTGTGCCACCCCAGGAAAGACCATACCTCTTCACAGTCACAGCTAGACTGAACCATGCCGCCCTTTATGCACTGAGTTTGAAACAAAGCATGTATTATAACAGTTCTTGTTCCACAGGGCTGTGTTAATGTAACAAGAGTGAGCCAGTGCACATATGCCAGTACATGTCACCTGCCCCCAGCTTCCTTCCTATTAGAATTTGTTTACAAAGGAGATCATCTGCCATGTGCTACGAAAGCTCAGGGCGCGAGCCGCTCGTGCCAACCCACTGGGTTTGATTCTGAGGCTTCTGTCCTTTCTTCCGCTTGGCAGTACTTGGGAGCTGTGATGCCTGTTAATGCCTTGCTCCATTCATATCACTTAATGCCTTGTACTAATCAATAGAATTCTCGAGGCTGCTTCTCGTGAGGTATTGCCCAGAATGTTTAAGCTCCATCTTACAGCTGCCATCTCTGAAATCTTACTTTACTCTGTACATTCCTTCTTTGCATGCTAGTAGCTCTTCGGACATTCCTCTCTGGCCCAGGTGCTTATTCGCCTCCACTCCATTGTTCTCTGTACCAGCAAAGTGATGAGATGTTGCTTGACATAGTGCCTCATTGGACCCAAAACTAATTTATACAGATTTGAAAATAAAAACAATTTGTATGGGTCTTTCTGTGTTTTAAATAGTAAACTGTGGGTTCATTTTCCACTTAATCCGGTCTCTGAAAAGTTGGCCCTGGTTTTGCCAAGGAATCCAAGCAGTATCCTTTACCAGCTAAGGATGAGGTCAATGGGCCCCTTCAACTAGGAGCTTAATGCACACTGGAGAGGATCACACACCCAACTCTGAAAATAAGTAGGACTTGTTTAAAACTTTTTGAAATATGGCTGCTTTGTTACTCGTGTACTGAAGATGCCTTTCTTACACCTATTACAGTTCCTGCCTTGTTGATATTTTGTGGTATCTCTTGTACAGTACATTTCCTGTTTTTGGACTGACGTGAAACGAGGATTGACTACGCTCTTGTAACTGACTTGAAAATACCTTTCTGGTTACGAAGCACATTTGAAAACATTAAAAACATCAATTTTGTTGTACTTTTGTGTTGAAACGTTTTCTTCTTTGTTAAATCATATGGACTTGTCATCTGTGTACAATCCAGTATCATTGAAGCACAAAGATTACCAAACAGTCTTGCGGAACCATGGTTTAACCTTACATCCAAATTCTATAGCATGTGCATCATGATAAACCTTAAAACCGTTATTTTGATGGCAAATAATTATTCTGCGTGCATGGTCCTGCTCTTAGGCAGCTTCAGGTGATACACAACTTCCAGAAAGCATTTTCAAAAAAGTATGAGTTTAACATAGATGTGAAAGGTGCGGTAAGTGAAACAATTGTGCCTTTCCTGGATAAGCCTGACCTTGGCTCCATGAATGAGATTTTTCCTCCTCCCTCTTACGCTTTCTGGAACTATGACAATTAAAACTGATATAATTTGCCTAAGTGCGACTATTTGAACCAATTAGCTCTTTTGGCGGGTATAAAATTATCTTTGGCACACTAGGCTATGTAACGTCTGGGTCTCTTCTCAATCAGTGGATCCTTTTCAATGTTTGCAAGTGTGTGTGTGTGTTTGTCATGTGTTATTCAACTTCAAATTAGTCACAAAGTAATGCAAAATCTAGTGCCATATGGGAGAAACATCATATTAATTTGGGAAGTTTTTTGGGTTTAGCTAGGAAAACATTCAAAACTGTCAAAAACAAGCTCACTGCTTTCATTACTTGACTACAGGTGGTCCTGGGATCCTTTGAACCACATGCTAATATCTCCTACAATTAGAAATCATGTATTAGGCAACATCAAATACCAAACTATTTCTACTAGATCAGTCTTAAATTTCCACACACCCTAGGTTCTCTGCTGAACATGTGAATGACTCCCAAGGAATAGCTATTTTCTTTTGACACATGTTTGAATGAAGGCCAGACCTCTGTTTTACTTAAAGTATTTATTTCTTTTGTTTAAAAAATAATTGCTGCCCTCCCCTTTTATTTGGGATCCGCCCTCTCTCTGAATCCTGTACATTTCAGGAATAGTCAGCAACAGTGTTGGTCAAGAGCTGTTCTCAGTCAAGCCTTGGCATTTCCAAGTCCCCTTCGTGATAGGAGGCATATTGAGCATTCTTTTATCTTGCGTTTATAAAAGTGCACTTAAGTATATCTCTTTCTGTCGATTATATTTTTTGGAGTTCTACCTTGTATTGTTTCATTTTGTTCAGTACAGCTAGACTTTCACTGTTTCTCAAGGCTGCTTGAGAATCTGAACTTTTTTGATTTTGGGATGTGAATTTTAGGTATTTATTCGAGATTTTTCTCTTTAGTCTACAAAGTTAACATTTATTTTATAGAATTCTTTTACAAAATAGTCATTAAAAGGTCTGTATGACAGACGTCTTGCAAACCTTGGGTGTAGTCCAGGAGGTGTTATAATTGATGATTTCTCAGTTAGGCGTCGGATCTGCCAGTGGGATGTGTTGGCTCACAAATTGTTTGCCTCTGTACAATTGGGTTGATCAAACATGTTTTGACAAAATCGTCTGTTCCTTCTTTAGAAGTGGAAAGCATAACTGCTATTCCTGGATATTCCCCACCTCTTCAGCCTTGTTGACTGATTTACAGAGTTTTTTAGGATCACACTCTCGCAATCAATGAAAACCAAATCAAATATGTGGCCTATTATGTAATATTTATCTTATTACTATCATCTTGAAAATAAGTGTTGCCCTGTGAGTATCTTGGATTCTGTGACAATGGTTAACGGTGTGAGAATGGACTCCTCGCTGGCTCATGAAAGCAGAAGTTTAAAAATGCTGTCTAAAATAAGCTGAGAGATGTATCCTGAACTTTAAATCGTTATTGTGCCAAGGCACAGCTGTGAACTGTGGAGCCACATAAATAGAAGTTGGCTAAGATTGAAAATTCCTTTCTGAGATGGGTGTTGAGGCTCTATTCTAGTACTCTTTCCTTCACTGCGTTTCCATTTTGTCCTTGATAGAACTGCTTGTTGAGCTCGTCTTAGATGTCTCTTATTTTGGATTCAGCATTGGGCTTCTGGTGACTTTACACCATGCCAGTCAACTGTCTAATTCTGGGACCCACAACTAATTCAGACTGGAGAGAGCTATTTCTTGCCAAAACCATGTATGTGTGATTACCTTTTGATAGCCCACACCCACCATCATTTGTGGCAAAGTGGGCGTTAAGTGGCACAATTCTAGAAAATGTTTTCTGTAAATTACAAAATATTTAGGCCAATTATTTGCAGGCAGTGGGCGTCACATTTATGCAGGCAAGCTTACCATAGTCCTAATTTTTGCTATGTCAAAGTTCTTATTACTTTTGTGGGAAAATTTGCCAATACCTAATTAAATTACAAGAACTAATATTTAAAAACAGTTTATTGCCTTTATATTAAGTTGTTGCTAATTCTATATGTTTGTGTGGACTAAAGAAAAGGTCAATTTTAATTTATCGCCACAATTTTCATTTTAGATTACAATAGCTTTTTTAGGTGTTACGGTCCATGCACTTTTCCTTCATATTCTGAGTTCTGAATTTAGCTACTGTTGTTTCTCAGTAATTGAGGTATTGATTTCTATCCAATGTGTTGATGGATATTGAGTTTCTCCATTCCCTGCTTCCTGTTCCGCAGTGGAACAGAAACTGCAGCAGCCTCGCAACTGGAAGCTCCAATTGTGGTGTCCTCGCGTTCTCTCTGCACAGCTTGGCGTCGGCCGGGATGCGTGCATGGCATTTTGCAATTCCATAGCTCAGGAATTTTATTTTTAAATGTTAGGAATTCGTCTCAAAGTCTCCATAGTGTTGGAAACCTATTCGTCATGACAGTTGATGTTGTTGCACCGCAGTGGGTGCTGTATGATTCTAGTGACATCATCTGACGCCGCTTCCAGCGTTCGAAAGCTAGCCCCTCCTACCTGTGAAGCGAGAGCTTTGGAGTTTCTGGATCCAATCTGACAACTGGTACAATTTCAGTAGTACAAATATATTGAACAAAGTATTCGTTTTTTGTTTTTTTTGTTTTTTTTTAAATCTGTTTATTAAACTTAAAGTTAAACAAGGTCTGGACATAGCAGTACATTACATATATTTAGGCGAAAAGTCACCTATCTTCTAACTTTTATACGTTACACAGTATTGATACATTTCAATGTACTGGCTTTCCATGAACATTCTATAACCAATAACATTTGACATGATAAATAATATTCTTAAGTATGTCTTTTGGCGTCCATTATGATAGTGGGAGCGTGAAGTTGTACTGGCTCCGAGAGCTACACTGCTGTGTGTGTTCTTTGGTATAGGGGGATAGTTGTATCCTGGGTCAGTCGTTGGGTAAATGTGATGCGGGCTAGGCCTAGTGATGCAGTAATTTGGATCTATTCTTGAAAGCTTCAGTTATTTTGAGTAGATCTAGGGATAGCGTGTTTTGAGTTTATTAAAGGGTGTAGTTTATGGGGGGTATTTGTCGTCTCTAGATTCAATTCTAACTACAAAGAGATCCCAATTTTCAATCCCACTTTGTGTCTGACCTCTGCTGTGATAGCCTCAGAGTTTGAGCTTCCGCCAATGTGTAATCGTGCAGGTCACGCAGCCAGATAGAATGGGGGGGGGGCATTTGGGGCCTTCCAATGTGTGGCTATCAGACGTTTATATGTCACGAATGCTAAATCTACAAACTTGTGGGTGTGCTTATCTTTTTTTTTTTCCGGTGTCGTATATTAAGTAGACAGGATTCTGGAGTCTGGATAAGCGGTTGGCCTGATAGGTCTATGGTTGTGTTGACGATTTGGTTCCAGCCAGTGTTGATCGTGCGACATTCCCAGACCATATGGTAAAAGGTCGCCGCTGGGGCAGCGCATCTTGGACATATGGAGTTAGCTCCTGGATATATTTTATGAATATGAGCTGGGGAGAGGTAGGCCTGATGCAAATAATTGAATTGCGTGTATCTTAATCTAAAGTTGCGTGATACGGACTTAATCGAAGTGAGGGCTGTGTCCCAGGATTTTTGTGCTATTGGTGTAGGAGGAGCGGAGTCCCAGCGAAGTTTAACCTGGGTTAGAGCTTTACAGCTTCTTGATAGGAGTATTTTGTATAATTTGGTAACAGTGTGTTTTGCCTCTCCCATAGAGAGAATTGCAGTAAATAGGAGAGATTTGTTTGGTTCACTTTGACCGCAGCCCCATGTATTGCGTAGGAGATTATTGATGGCGTTGAATGTCAGAAAGGCTCGTGGCTGCATTGCCCCCGCAGCCGTCAAATCTACAAACTTGATTGCTCTGGATTCGGTATATAGGTCACCTGTACAGAGGGTATCAACCGTTCGTAAGTCATGATGGGAGGATAAGGCATGGAAGCCCGGGATCTGTGGTATTGGGATCAAGGGAGAATAGGGGAGTGATGGCATTTTGCCTTGTACATATCTTTTCCAGCAATGCCTGGCCGAACTAAGCAGGGGAGTATTATGTCGTAGATGAGGGAGCCCTGTTAATAACCATGCCAATATCTGTGTAGGGGTTATGTAGTCCATTATTGCTGTGACCTCTGTGTTGGACGGCTCATTGAGCCATTTGGTGACCCATTGAAGTTGGGCTGCTGCATAATATAGCTCAAGGTTCGGCATACCTAAACCACCTTCCTCTTGCGGGTATTGCGTGGTGTTTAAAGCTACTCTGCGTCTGTCTCTACCCCAGAGTAAGTCAGTTAGTAGTGAATGCGCTTTATGGAAAAACGAGCGCGGTAAGGCCAACGGGAGTGCCGAGAAATAATATAAAAATCTCGGTAATATTAGCATCTTGACTATTGCTATCCGGCCCATGGGCGAAAGGGGCAAGGAACTCCAAAATGCCAAGGAGCCACGGGTGGAGCGGAGAAGCCTATCTAGGTTACCTTCTCTTAGATCTGCCATAGAATGATACACTTGGACACCCAGGTATTTGAAGGTTTGGTACGACCATGTTAATTGATGTGTGGAGGATGATGTTTGTTGTTCAGAGGGCAAACCAGTGAGGGGAAAGATACAGGATTTAGACCAGTTCACACGTAAGCCAGACACCAGAGCGAAGCTATCCAATATATGCATTATCTGGGGCAGGGAGTCAGAGTGGTTGTGTAAATATACCAGGGCATCATCTGCATACAAAGAAATTATATGGTATGCTTCAAACTCCCTTATTCCCCATTTATGTGCGTACCTCCTGATCTTAATTGCAAGTGGTTCCATAGCTATTGCGAATAGCAATGGTGATAGTGGGCAGCCCTGTCTTGTTCCTCTGCACACAGGAAAGGCTTCCGATACCATCTGGCCGGTTTTAACTCGGGCTGTTGGTTTGGAATATAGTGTTGTGATCCAATTAATGAAGCCGCTCTTGAATCCGAACATCTTAGGAGTGTTAAATAGATATTCCCAGCCTAGCGTATCAAACGCCTTCTCGATGTCTAGTGACACAGTCACGCTTTCTGGGTCAGTAGTGTGGTGCATGATACGAATTAGGCGCCTTATATTAATGAAAGTGTTTCTACCCGGGATAAATCCCGACTGATCTGGATGTATCAAGTCAGGTAGATAGGGGAGTAATCTATTTGCTAGAATTTTCCCAAGAAGTTTGCAATCGGTGTTCAGCAAAGAGAGTGGTCTGTATGATCTGACATCCAACGGGTCCCGTCCAGGTTTTGGTAGGACCACTATTAGTGCTTCCCTCATGGAGTCTGGTAGTTGTTTTCTGTTGCGCGCTTCATTAAACACCTCTAACAGGGGTTGCAACAGGTGAGTACTTTGCGAGTTATAATATTCTGGCGGTAAACCGTCTGTGCCAGGGGTCTTGCCTCGTGCCATCTGAGAGAGGGCCAAGCGGAGTTCTTCGATAGTGATGGGGCCGTCTAGGATATCTGCGTTGTTGACGATGCTCGAGTTTTGGGGAATCTGAGTTAGGAATTCGGCAAGTTGCTGTTCTGTGGGAGGTGTAGAAGATTGGTATAACGTGTGATAATATGTGTAAAAGGCCTTGTTAATGTCAGTTTGGGTGTTGACCACTATTCCTGTTTGTAATTTGATAGCTCCTATCGGCGATGATTGCGGTGATTGGCGCACTAGCCACGCCAATAGTTTGCCCGATCTATCCCCCTCAGCATGTTGTCTCATTTTAAAATGTCTATAATTGTGTTTACCGAGGCTGACGTCCGTTTCTCTATATTTTGCCCTCAGTGCTATAAGTGTTTCTGGTGGTGTATTGTTTGTTGAGGCTTCAATCTCTGCACTATGTATTTTGGCTTCCAATTTTAGTAATTCTGAGGACAGCATTTTCTTAATGCCCACCGATGCTGCCAGGCAGTGCCCTCTAACTACTACATTATGGGCATCCCATTCGGTAGCTCGGGTTGATGTTGAATTTTTATTTAGAGAAAAATAGGTTGATAGGCATGTGGTCAGTTCAGTGTTAAAGGGGGGGTCAGTTAAGGCGTCTGGCTGTAGGCGCCATGTTGGAATGCGGGCATGAATGTATCCCCACAGCAGCATGAAATAGTGTGGATTATGGTCTGATATAGTGCGGGCTAGGTAGCCAGATGTAGTTACCTTTGGGATTATGTTAGATGTAGCGAAGAACATGTCTAGTCTAGTATAAAGTTTGTGTACTGGTGAATAAAACGAGTACTCGCGTAATGTGGGGTGGGAAGTTCTCCATATTTCAGTAAGCATGTTATTAGCAGCCCATTCTATCAGATCAAGCGATGCTCGTTTAGCCGGTGCGCGTTCTAGTGGGGGAATAGAACGGTCTTTTAAAATATCCAGAACGCAGTTAAAGTCTCCACCCCATATGGCATCTATTGCGGGATCGCTGAGCATGCTACTGCCCGTTGTCCCTAGAAAGTCGCGTTGATTTGTATTAGGAGCATATAAGGTTATCAAGGCTAATGGGACGCCATCTAAAGTGCCCTCTAGAACTACATACCGCCCGTCTGAGTCGCACTGTTTTTGGGACACAGTGTATGGAACCCCGGGGGCTATCCAGATTACAGTTCCTCTGGCATATGACGAAAAGGTGGTCCCATATAATTGTCCTTTCCACTTTGTTTTAGTTAGTGCCAACAAGGATTTATCTAAATGGGTCTCCTGTAGCATGGCTATGTGTATCTGGTGCCTCCTAAGATATGTGTAAATCCGATGCCTTTTACTTGCGGAAGCCATGCCCTTTACATTCCATGTTAGGGTTTTATATTGTGTAGTATATTGTTTATTTTGCGATGCCATAGGGTTTGAGTAAGATATTCTGAGGGGATACCGCTCGGGGTTGTGTAAGCCCAAATTTTCTTTGCTATTTGGTATCTATACCCAACAACTAGCTTTCTAGCTACTGAAGTGTGTGCCTTGTTTTTAAAGTTTACATTATGGTGTGACGCTCTATAATTAGTACATGTCAATATACATAATAACAAAACTTTCCATTCAACTACAGCTACAAAATCTGCTATGTTTAACGACAGTAGCAGATGAGATAAAAACAGGGGTATAATAAAACTTGTCTGCTTGGGTAACAGTCCATATAGTGTGGAGGGTGATCCATGGTTACGGGTGTTGTAGTGGTTTTAGAACCGGCCTATTTTGTGGATGTTGATCTCATTGCCAGGACCGAGCGGCGGCAGACCGGACACACAAGCCAGGGAAAGTATTTATGCAATTGTAAACAACGACAGAGACTAAGTAGTAACAGCAGAAGAAATGGTATCCTGTACGTGGAAACAAGTATTTAACAGATGTCGTCTGCTGTTCTCGGAGTGAGGTTTGGGCCCTGCTCAGTTTCCGTTGAGTCAGAGTTTAACTCTAGTTCAGGTTCAGCTTCTGATTGCTCGGAGAGAGATGTCGGTGATGCATTGGCAAAACGCTGCGCAGACTGTAGTAGTAGCGATCTTTCTACTCGTGATTGTTCAGGGGAAGGTTTGTTGGCTTGTTTACTGCGAGGTTTACGCTTGTTTCTCGGGGGTAGGCTTTTGTCGTTAAGTGGTGGAGGATCAGCTAGTCCTTTTGCGTGAAGCCATGTCCATGCTTCCTCAGGAGTAGTAAAGAATAGGGTACGAGTGACGTCTTGTACTCGGAGTTTAGCGGGGAACAACAAGGAATATTTAATATTGTGTTCTCTGAGACGCTCTTTGACCCGGTAAAATGAGTTTCGTTTTTTTTGTACCTCCACTGTGAAGTCTGGGTAGGCGGTTATTTGCGTGTTTTCAAAGTGTATTGGGTTTAATTTTCGGAATAATTGTAATATAAGGTCTCTGTCACGATAATTCAATAGTTTCGCTATGAGGGGACGCGGGTAGGCACCCGGTGGAGGGGGTCTGCCTGGAATCCTGTGGGCGCGTTCTATTGAAAAGAACTTTGGAACGTTATTTTTCAACACCGTTTCAGTCAGCCATTTTTCGATAAAGAGTTCTGTATTTGGGCCTTCGACGCGCTCTGGAAATCCAACAAACCGAATGTTGTTTCGTCGCGACCTGCATTCGGCTTCTTCTGCTCGTCGCTTAAGTGTCTCAACTTCTGCTGTTATGGCGCTTAATTGGGATTTAACTTCTAAAATAGATGGTTTAAGGTGGGACGTATCTTTTTCAAGTTCAACGACCTTTTCTGCTAGCGCCTGCTGGTCCGTACGAAGCAAGTTAACATCTTCCATGATTGAGCCAATTTTCGCTTCCAGAGTTGTTTTAGTTTCCAGTATGGCTTGCAGCACTTTTTCGAATTGTGTTGAGTGCGTTTGCAATGTCTCTTCCATTTTCTGAAGGGTTTGGTATGCGTCTGTGGCTCCGGGTGCTAGAGGTGGGTTAGTTGGGCCCATGGTTCCTGGGGGGGCACGTGGGGTCTTTGGTTTTCCCATCAGACGGTACACGTTTGAAGTTATTGCTAAACTCCGAATTCAACGTTGTGTTATATTAGTTTTGTCACGGGGGCTAAGTGCTGTAGCGTCGGCGGCGTGTCACTTGCGATGCATAGGAGTTAAACCACGGCACAGTGTCTGCGAACAACAGGCGGCCTCCACCTTTCCCCACACTACGCACTCGCCTGTTGGCATTGCGAATGGCTGTTCCTATTTCCGCTAATTTCTGCGCCGTTATGGAATCGGCTCTGTTTCAGCCTATCTACTAGGTACTATTTTTCTTTGCTTGCCCCTTTTATGTTGATCAATCTCGCTCTCTCTCTCAAATTTCTACAGCCTACTATGGCTACAACACGTTGTGTTTGGTCCCTTAGTAGCAATATTACTGTGTGTCTAGCGGTTTTCCCAGACGTTTATTCTATCAGCTGGGGGGCCATCCGTTCTTTAATGAAACACAAGAGGTCTATGGGGGTCATTCCGTCCAGTTTCCTTCAATCGGACGTTCGCCGGGGCGGGAGTCCCAGGGATTCGCACCTACCGCCTCTTGGTAGCCCTGTAATGCAAAGCCAGCACGGTTTCTGCCAGCTTAGTTTATCAGATCAGGAGCACTAGAGTGCTTCTCAGCGCAGTCTCGCTGTAGCGGAGGGCGCCGCGAGCGTCTCTCGGGACTGTCGCGAGTTAGGCTTCTATGGTAGCTCCCACGGGCCTACGTGTGTTGCCTGGTGGGAGATGGTTTTCATCACTATAGTGGGTCTGGACGTCCTCCCCGCAGCACTTCGCCTCCAACTCCAGCCGGGATCTCTGCTATTCCATAACCAGCGCGGCACCCACCGCCACACTCTTCCAGGCCGCAAGCGCTCCGAGGCTTCTCAGCACGATCGCGCGGCGAAGGATGGCGGCGCAAGCGTCCCTCGGATCTTGTGTGAGCTGGGCGTCTTGGGCAGTTCCCACAGGTCTATGTGTGTTGCCCCTTGTGTCCCACTTTCAAGCTCCTACACTTACTGCTTTGCGGTAGCTCCGCGTTGTGTAGTCAGCGCGGTTCCGGCTGGCTCAGCTTTTCGTTTCTGAAGTCCACAATGCCTCGCAGCGCGATCGCGCGGCGCAGCAGGGTGCCGCTGGTAACTCTCCGGCCCGGCACGAGTCGCTCGGCTTAGTTGGCTCCCTCGCGTCCGCGCCCGATTCCAACGCCGCTCCGCCGGCTCCGCAACTAGGAGGGGATGTTTTTACCTCCGCAGCGGGTCGGATCGCCTTCTTTCCAGGATTTTGATTATAGGCCGGGTCGGAGCTGCGAGTTATACGTCCGACCCGGTCGCCATCTTGGACACGCCGTATTCGTTTTTTTTATATATAATTACTTGGATACTTCTCAATTCAAGAGGTTTCTTAATTACCGGATTTTTTCCTTCTATATCTCATCCTGTCCCCCTGTATTTTAGGGGATTCCTTTTTAAATCTAGTTACGTCAGAGTTTTGCTTGTCTGGCTGCTCATTTATGTAATTTCATTGGACTTTGTCTCTCAATTAACTGTGAGCAATACAAGCTGATGAGTATTTAGATGATGGAAAGGTACCCCAAAATAAGGCCAATCTAAGTTCCACAGCATGGATTCCTTTTCCAATGTATTAACTTAGAATAATTGAGCTGTGCAGATCACTCCTGTGGGATCGTCGCCCGTTGAACTGCGCTCTGCCTTTTTTTTTTTCCCTGCTTTCCAAATTTCCTTAAAGACTTGCTTACTTACACATAAAAGTGGTAGTCACTAATTCCTACCAACTCATCCTTGCTTGCCTACACCCTCCTGTTACCCTCGAATATAAATATGCAGATGGGTCAATAAATATTAAGTAGTCGAGTCTGTTTATGGTTAACTGTCGGTCTACCTTATTTTACTCTTGAAACAACATTTATCCTTCATCTAACACAAATCTGTTTACCCCTCCAAACTATATTTTATCTTTTGTACCCTGGTTCTGTTACCTGGTACAGTATTTAAAGTTATAATGCTTACTTCTTCAATAAATGTGTAAAATAACCTAGCTTAGATAGAGCACTGCACTCTTCAGTTTACATATTTACAAATTTGGCCGAGGGAAAATTAGTGATTTGCCCAGAATCTCACATTTTCAGTCGTGCTGAAACAAGGATTGGTATCCTTGAGGTTCCAAAGACTGGGAGTCCGCCAATAGACCCTCATTTCCCAACTTTTTACTGTTTTCATTAATTTCTGAGGGACCTTTTGTTCAAGTGAGAAAAGGGGTTCCTTTTACCCTTGTTGCCCTCAAATGGTGGGACTTGTATGAGGTCCAGGTGCTTGGTGAAGATACGCCCCCTTACGATGCTATTGCTGCGTCCAGGCTCAGCCGGAGGATGAAGCCCAAAGCCATCATGGAGAGGCAGTTGAAACTGTTTTCGGGCAAGTATTTGAAAGTTTTCAATCCTACCATCCAAAGTATACCAAGAGAAGTACTAACTCCATGAGGTGCCAATAACAGTATCATGAATTGTTAAGGAGGGGCCCTTTCCCTGGTGCAGCTTTCACAACACTGAGCAAGTTGCCCGGAGTGCCTTCCTATTCTGAAGCAGCTGCTCTTTTGTCTGATGGTCTCTGTGTCAGAGCTCAGATCAGCACCACATTCCACTTGGGCAGCATTGAAGGCTTCACAGTCGACGACTCGCCTGAAAGAGAAGAATTTCAACTGGTGGTACTGGAGTTTATTAAACCTCCTGGTTCAACTCAAGGGGAACTCTGGTCAGAGGAAAAACTAGCACAGCCTACTTTTGACTGCAGACATTACAATACGAATGACCCTCCGTTAATCAAGAAGGGATTATCCCACAGACTTCTCCAGTTGATCCCTTTAATGTCACTCTTTTCGGTGCCTTTGGATTAAATTTGAGATTTTTGATGGTATTATATCATGATCAGTTAATGCTGTCCTTGTAGGCTAGATCCCAAAAGGTGTAACAGGATGGATGCATTTATGGAGTTCTTTGCAGAGGTTTGAAATAGAAGGTCTTTGTAAACCCAAGGTAGTTTCTAACCCATTGGCAGATGCAGAAGATCTAGCAGCTAGGCAGGTTTGCACAGGGAATCAGTGCAAGGGCAAGAGCATTGGTTTTTAAATGGGAAACTTTACAGACTGAACCCTGTTCTGCCCTCAAATTGTCAGACTTTGTTTCATGCACTGTCATCACCACCAGTCACTGTTTTCTGTAGGTTTGAATCAGCGACCGGAAACAAAAAATAAGAAGCATTTGGAATGCAATGGGTCTCGTGTTTTCTCAAGTTAGGGCTATTAGCGTTGTAAATTCCTAACTGGACTTTTCTTGCCACATAAATTGAAAATGAAAAGTAAAATAGTTGACCTAAATGAGCCAGATCAAAGTGCCACTGCCGCCTTGAGCATGAGTGCGAAGGAGAGACACAAAAAGAAAAAGAAGTTTGCTTGCACTCAAACGTGTTGGCAAACATGTAATTATCTGTGTCTAAGGTGGTAAGAAAACCGCCCCAAGGAGCGATAAGTGTAAAGCATTTACCAATGATAACAAAGGATCTTTGAAAGGCAAGCCCATGAACGAGTGATAGTGAGGACGTGCAGTGGGTGGGGTTAAAAGCCCACAGATAAATTACAACAGATAATGAATAAGTTAGACTTGTTCAGCGCTAGCCTTATCATATCGCTTTTTCCCCCCAAAGCATTGATGAACCAATAGGTCTCACCTATGGAAGGCGTATTGGCAGCATGGTTCAAAATAAAGTTAAAAAGCTATGATGGAGCAAGAGTTGACTGCGCCATAACAATTATTTTCTTTTCTTTTTTTTTTTTTTTTTTTACTTTCAGCCATGTTGCATAGCAGTCATGCTGCTGTACATGGCTAAGAAATAGCATAGCCAACGCCTCTAGATCTTGCATAAGAACATCCTATTGGCTTTGCTATTGCTTGTGGTTTTTAGGCAAGGGTTGAGTAAGTGATTTTCCCAGGATTGCAGGAGGTTAATTGTGCTGCATTCGAACTTCATTCACCAGTTTCAAAGTCACCCGCTAGACCCTGGCATGGTTTAAATATGCATACATTATGTGTGTGTGTGTATATATATATATATATATATATATATATATGTGTGTGTGTGTGTATATATTCGATGGCATGTGTAGCTGTAGATACACATGCTGTGCACTGTTCCTGCCATCTAGTGTTGGGCTTGGAGTGTTACAAGTTGTTTTTCTTCGAAGAAGTCTTTTCGAGTCACGGGACCGAGTGACTCCTCCCTTTCGGCTCCATTGCGCATGGGCGTCCACTCCATCTTAGATTGTTTTCTTTCCGCCATCAAGTTCGGACGTGTTCCTCTTCACTCTGTATTTCGAATCGGGAAAGTTAGCTAAGTATTCCGGCACCGAAAATTTTTGACATTGAGTGGTCGAATCAAGCAAGCCCCGAAAAAGCTCATCGGAACCGAAAAAGACTATTACACTAGGAATTTCGGTACCGAAAAAAACGGCCTCGGAGCCGAAACAACCCTCATACACTGAGGAGCAAGGGGTTTCGATGCAACTCAAAGAAAAGCATAGATTTGAGCAAGATTTGGATATAGAAGAACCTGACCAAAGGCAACAAAGCTTACAAATCCAAAAGGATACTGGCAAGATTCAGACCATCCCTCCGCTCAAATCTAAAAGAAAACTAGCTTTTCAAGAATCAGAGATGCAACCAAAAGCCAAAGTGGTTAGAGACAAGTCACCACCACCACCACCACAGGTCTCACCACAACCATCCCCACTGCACTCACCACACTTGTCACCAGTGGGAACACCATTAATGCAGTCACCCACACATACTGGGATGACCCAAGATGATGCTAATGCATGGGATTTATATGATCCACCAATATTGGATAACAGCCCAGAGTGTTATCCAACCAAGCCATCACCACCAGAAGACAGTACAGCATATATGCAAGTACTGGCCAGGGCAGCTACGTTCCACAACATAACAATGCACTCTGAACCAGTGGAGGATGACTTCCTTTTCAACACTCTGGCATCCACCCACGCATCCTATCAAAGCCTGCCAATGCTACCGGGCATGCTTAAGCACGCACAACAGGTCTTCCAAGAACCTGTAAAGGGAAGAGCTATAACGCCTAGGGTCGAAAAGAAATATAAACCACCACCAACAGACCCAGTGTTTATAACGCAACAGCTCACACCGGACTCAGTGGTTGTAGGGGCGGCAAGAAAAAGGGCGAACTCACAATCGTCAGGGGATGCCCCACCACCTGACAAAGAGAGTTGAAATTTCGACGCAGCGGGCAAGAGAGTGGCATCACAAGCAGCCAATCAATGGCGAATTGCAAATTCGCAAGCCCTACTTGCACGCTACGACAGGGCACACTGGGACGAGATGCAAGACATCATCCAGCACTTGTCCAAGGAACACCAAATACGTGCCCAGCAAGTAGTTGAAGAGGGACGGGCCATATCAAACAATCAGGTAAGGTCTGCATTGGACTCTGCAGATACAGCAGCATGGACGGTCAACACAGCTGTAACGATTCGAAGGCATGCATGGCTGCGGAGTTCTGGAGTCAAACCAGAAATACAACAAGCGGTACTAAACATGCCGTTCAACCAACAACAGTTTGGGCCGGAAGTCGATACTGCCATTGAAAAATGACATGGACATGGCCAAAGCCATGGGCGCGCTCTACTCCCCACAATTCAGAGGCACTTTTAGGAAACCACAATTTAGAGGGGGTTTCCGCAACAAACATCTGAACCATCCACCTCCCAAACAAAACCCACCTATCAGTCACAATACCAAAGGGGGAGGGGGTTGTGGTTCCTATAGAGGTCAATTCCCAAGAGGAAGAGGGAAATTCCAGCCCGCCAAACCAAGCCCTAGCAAGCAGTGACTTCAATGTCACAACACCCCACCACTTGTCACCAGTGGGGGGGAGGCTAACCAAATACTACCACAATTGGACACATATTACCACAGACACAGGGGTCCTATCAATTAACCAACATGGTTAATTGCATAGAATTCACAACATTCCCTCCAGATGTGCCACCAAAACCGCACAGACTGTCTCCACAACACTTAGACCTATTACATATAGAGGTCCAAGCGCTGCTACAAAAACAAGCAATAGAGCTAGTACCCAATCACCAAAAAGGAACAAAGGAACAGGCGTTTACTCACTGTATTTCCTTATTCCAAAAAAGGACAAAACGTTAAGGCCTATCTTAGATCTCAGAACACAGAATCTCTTCATCAAATCAGATCATTTCCACATGGTAACACTTCAAGACGTAGTTCCCTTACTAAAAAAGGGGGAATACATGACCACACTGGATCTCAAGGATGCGTATTTCCACATACCCATCCATCCATCTCACAGGAAATACCTAAGGATTGTAATTCAAGGCAAACATCAATTCAAAGTGCGATCATTCGGGATAACAACAGCCCCCAGAGTATTTACAAAATGCCTAGCCGTAGTAACAGCTCACATAAGGAGACAGCACATGCACGTATTCCCATATTTGGACGATTGGCTAATAAAAGCCAACACTCAACAACAATGTAAATTTCACACGCAATACGTCATAGAAACTCAATAGAAACTCTACACAAACTAGGGTTTTCTATAAATTACCAAAAATCACATCAGCAACCATCCCAACTACAAAAATACTTGGGAGCAACACTCAACACACAAAGAGCAATTGCCACTCCAAGCCCACAAAGAGTTCAATCGTTCCAAAATGTAAGATCAAGCATTCAACCAAACCAACACTACACAGTAAGGTTTGTAATGAAACTACTAGGCATGATGTCCTCATGCATAGCTATTGTCCCAAACGCAAGACTACACATGCGGCCCTTACATCAGTGCCTAGCAAAACAATGGACGCAGGCACAGGGTCAACTCCAAGATCTAGTGTTGATAGACCACCAAACACACTCTTCGCTTCAATGGTGGAACCAGAAATGTAAACAAAGGGCGGCCTTTTCAAGACCCTGTGCCTCACGCCATTATCACAACAGATGCTTCCATGGTTGGGTGGGGAGCACACCTCAACTATCACAGCATACAGGGTCAATGGGACAATCGACAAAAACTACTTCACATAAATTACTTGGAACTGCTAGCGGTATTTCTAGCATTAACAGCGTTTCAACCACAGATAGCCCACAAACACATTCTTGTTAAGACAGACAATGTGACAACAATGTATTATCTAAACAAACAGGGGGGGACACACTCATCACAGCTGTGTCTCTTAGCACAAAGAATTTGGCATTGGGCAATTCACAACAACATTCGCCTGATAGCACAATACATACAAGGCATTCAAAATCAGTTAGCCGACAATCTCAGTCGAGATCAACAGCAAACTCACAAATAGGAAATACATCCCCAGATCCTACAGGATCACTTCTACCGCTGGGGGACACCAAACATAGATCTATTTGCAACAAAAGAAAACGCAAAATGCCAAAACTTCACGTCCAGGTATCCACACCCTCAGTCCAAGGGCAATGCTCTATGGATCAGCTGGTCAGAGATATTTGCTTACGCTTTTCCCCCTCTCCCGCTTATTCCTTATCTGGTCAACAAACTGAGTAAAAAAAAACTCAAACTAATACTTATAGCACCAACGTGGACTCGCCAACCGTGGTACACAACACTGTTGGACTTATCAGTAGTACCCCACATCAAACTACCAAACAGACCAGATCTGTTGACACAAGACAAACAACAGATCAGCCACCCGAATCCAGCATCGCTCAACCTAGCAATCTAGCTCCTGAAGTCTTAGAATTCAAATATTTAAACCTTTCACAAGAATGTATGGAGGTCATTAAACAAGTGAGAAAACCCACAGCAAGACATTGTTACGCGAACAAATGGAAAAGGTTTGTTTTCTACTGCCAGGCTAATCAAATTACACCGCTAACCGCCTCCACACAAAACAGTATAAGTTATTTACTACACTTACAAAAGTCTAATCTAGCTTTCTCTTCCATTAAAATCCATCTCACTGCAATATCTGCTTATCTGCAGATTAAACATACATCGCTTTTTAGAATCCCAGTTATTAAAGCCTTTATGCAAGGACTGAAAACAATCATACCCCCAAGGACACCACCAGTACCTTGGTGGAACCTTAATATTGTATTAACACGACTCATGGGCCCACCATTCGAACCCATGCATTCTTGTCAAATCCAATTTCTAACTTGGAAAGTAGACTTTCTAATAGCCACCACATCACGTCAAAGAGTGAGTGAAATACAATCATTTACTATTCAAGAACCCTTTATACAAATACATAAAGTGGTTCTCCATACAAATCCAAAATTCTTACCAAAAGTCATATCACCATTCCATCTAAACCAAACTGTGGAACTCCCAGTCTTCTTTCCACAACCAGACTCAGTAGCTGAAAGTGCCTTGCATACATTAGACATAAAAAGAGCACTAATGTATTACATTGACAGAACGAAACAATTTCGTAAAACAAAACAATTGTTTGTAGCTTTCCAAAAACCTCATGCAGGTAACCCTATATCCAAACAAGGCCTTACCAGATGGATAGTTAAATGCATTCAGACCTGTTAATTCAAAGCTAAAAAAATAATTACCCATTACACCAAGGGCACATTCCACTAGAAAAAAAGGCGCCACAATGGCTTTTCTTGGGAATATACCAATGACAGAAATTTGTAAGGCAGCCACCTGGTCTACGCCTCATACATTTACTAAGTATTACTGTGTAGATGTGTCAGCAACACAACAAGCCACAGTAGGACAGAAAAATGTATTTCGTTTGAAGAGAATCCAGAGTATAAGTTTCATGGCCGCCGTCTGTGGCGCCAGGAAACACAGTTCCACAGACTGTCAGGGTAATTTAGTTTACTAAGTTCATCTTAGAAAAACATTTAAAATACAACCAATTTATAATAATTGTTGTAATACGGTACATTGATAAAATACTTGTTGCTACAAGGAGAAGCAATGGGAGGACCCAGAAGTGACACAGAATTATGGGTATGTAAATGTAATCGTAGGTCACGTGACAGGAAAGGCTGCATCACAGTAGTTTCCCTGCTCAAGTCATAATGTCGGCTCTTTTAACTCTGCACATTTTGAATGGTGTCTCACAGGGGGTTTCATGAATACTAGTGGCACCTAAGAAGAGGGTTTTTACATGCCTACCTCAAAGCATGCTCGTTGCTATTCTTTACGAGACAATGAGCCAGTGTGTTTTGTACTTATAGCCTATAAGGCTACGTCAGCTGCTGTAACAAAGCAAGTATTGGCAAAGAGGAACGAGTTAGAGCTATTAGCGTTGTAAATTCCTAACTGGACTTTTCTTGCCACATAAATTGAAAAGTAAAACAGTTAACATAAGTGAGCTGATTCAAAGCACCATGGCCACCATGAGTGTGAGCGTGAAGGAGACTCGCAAACGGAAAAAGAAGTTTGGTCGCAGTCAAACGTATCGACAAAAGTGCAATTATCCATGTAACAGGGTCAATGTCCAAGGCAGTAACAATACTGCCCCAAAGAGTGACAAACGTAAACCATTTACCAATGATAGCAAAGGATTTTTTAAAGGCAAGCTCACTAACGAGTGATAGTGAAGGGCGTGCAGTGGGTGTGGTTAACATCCCACAGATAGATTACAAAACGTCAGATCGCTTGTGTGCTCAACCTAAAAATGAAATGGCAAAAGCAACCTGCGATTCCAGTGGGTACATCCTTCAGAACTGAGACCAAGGTTTTGCATGGGACGATTGGGATACATGTTTTGCTCCCTCAACCACAAACTTCCTGGACCACAGCTGGTTTCAGCATCTCCTTCCTCTTGATACCCTGGGGAGTGTAGATATTCATAGATTGTATATATGTGTGTATATATATATCTATATATATATGTATGTATGTGTATATGTTGTTTCTGTGCTCGGCATGTTCGTGAGTCATTGTATGGCTCCTGGGTGGGTTGTTATACTAGATATCTATGAATTCCTACTCTCATCTTATCACACTTATCTACCCATCATCATATGTCATGTCTCTATCAAACTATCCTCCATTCTCACTCTGACTCATCCCAAATCATTTCTACTACTTTCATCTCCTAAATAACTCTGCCTAAGCTCTTCCCTCCGCTTCCACATCTAACTCACCAAACCTCACTCTACTACCGTGACCTCCCACACAACCCTACTAAATTCACCCTCATTTATCTCACCCTGCTACTATGATCTCCCTAACCCTTTCACAGACTCTTACCTCCTCCATTCCCCTTTACTCATCCCAAGCCTTTGGGATGAGTAAATGAGGGATATACTCCCAATTAACACTTCTGGATTTCTTTCCTCCTCCACCCCTCCTTTACTCCAGTCAATCTAACTAACAAACTCTCATATCCGTGGCTCGAATTAACTCATAATAATACTAAAATTGTACTCATATTGCCCTATACTAATTCTTGTTGGGTTCCAGAGTAGCGTGCTACTCACGAAAAGCGCTTCAACGCCTCGTCAGGGGTAGTAAGCGCTATATAAATACTATTACAATACAATACAATACAATAGATTCAGGGGTGCTTCGGACTGTGATCTTCTGAAGCGGTCTCCATGTTGCTCATACTCCACTAGGCTTGTTGCTCTTGCCGGGTCAGTCCTCTCGAGCTCATTAGTTTCTCCTCCAGCCACAAGGTGCCCTTCTGCAGGCAAAGGATATGATGGAGATTATGAGTGTGGGAAACTGGCCTCTTGTTGCAGTACCCCCCAAAACACACACTTTTTGTCTGGTTTCTAAATGCAGCTGCAACTGGAGTGCACTAGGTACCTGCTAACCAGGTCCCTAGTGTGAGTGTTCTTCCCCTAAAATGGATAAAAATATTGTCACAATTGGCAACTCCTTTAGCTGCCATTATAAGTCCCTAGTAAATGGTACTAAGGGTAGGCCCTTGGGGGTAGCAGCACATATTGTGCCACCCTCAGGGAGCATGCATCCAAGTGCACCCAGCACTGCCATTGCATGCTGAGTGTCCTGTGTGCTCTGTCCACTATACATGGCATGCAATATGGTAAGTCGCCCCTCTGGCCGACCTTGAAGCCTTAAGGCAGGATGCAGTATACTGCAAGTGTGGGCATAGATGCATGAGCAATATGCTTCTACGGTGTCCCTGCCAAACCGGGGGCATAGTAAGTGAACAGAGTAGCCATTTTACATGCATGTACTGGACAGTACAAGTTTCACAGCTACATGATGGCCACTGTAAACCCTGGGTTGTTTGGTATCAAACAACTCAGAATTATAAATCCAAACTGGTACCAGTATTATATTTATTGCAAAAAGTACCCAGGGGCCACCTTAGAGGTGCCCCCTGCAAAAGCTAACTACCCTGGCATGGTTGCTGGCTGGTCACATCCAGCCTGCCACCACCAGAGAAGATTCTGGAACCATGGGGAGAGAGCCCTTGCTCTCTGGGTCCAGAGAACAAAGCCCTTCCTGGGCGGAGGTGTTACACTTCCTCCCCCAGGAATGCGCACTGCCCTGCCTATGAGCTTTAAAGGGCTTACCACCCTTGGAACTGGACCCCCAGCCCTGCTGCTAGCAGCAGATGGCAGTCCTTGTTGCAAACCCCCACTTTTGTCGGGAGCAACAGCTGGAAAATGCACAAAGGACAGGAGGAGGGGCCACCCCCCGCTTGCACCACCACTAAGGTGTTGCATGTGAGGTGACCTCTCTCAGGAAAAGGGAAGTGCCCTCTGCCCACAAGAAGTGGTCACATATTCGGTGTAGCTCCCCTACTGTAGATAATCCATTGGTCACTACTAGGTACTCCCCTAAACACCCACTAAATGCAGTATTTAGTGGGCACCCCTAGACCTGCTGATCAGATTCCAAGGACACAAGAAGACCAGCAACAAAGTAGACCCAAGGCTCGAGAATTGCATTCCTGCTGCACAAAGAAAACGGCACCAAAACCCTGCCTGCTGCACCGAGGACTCCACAATCGCCGCTGTGGGGTTGCTCGAACATCGGACGGACTCTACAAATCCCCAGAAGAACTCCTCTCTTCTGATAGTCGCCGAAGATCTCCCTACAGAGTGAAGGCATCACTCTTTTAAAACAAAGACCAGTGAAGTCCAGTTCACTGACCGGCTGCTGACCAAGGAACCGGACGCTGGAGCCGGACCAAATTTCTCCCAATGGACCCGGAGGTCGAACCCTGACAAGTTTGGTGGCACTGTGCCCTCCAGTGGTCGAACTGTGCAATAGCCGGGGGTACTGGTCACTCAACATTGGACACCAAGAAGAAAAGTCTACACCGTACTCTAAAAGGACCTGGAGGAAGCCCCAGTCAAGGGGCTTCAGAAACCACCAGAAGCACTTACCAGAGTGGCCCTGCTGACCTGCAAGCGACCCTCAAAGTGCCCTCCCTCCTGCTTACAAAGACACCTTTGCACACAGCTCTTGGCACATCCATCTGCTCTGCACCTGGCCTCCCTGGGTCCTGCACCGGAGAACCAGCTGTGTCGTAAGGGTCACCCACCCCTTGCGACCTCTACATTCCAAGGGGACCCACCGGACTCACCTTGAAGTCCACCAGTGCATTGCTTTTCCAAGTGGTCCCCTGCAGTGGTCCTGCAACAGCTTCAAGGACTTTTCAGCAGCTCCCCTCCCCCCCGCAAAAAAACAGGAAGCACCCGAACTCCTCCCACTGGCCCACAGGACTTCTTGGCTACCTCGACCTAAGAACGAAAGGAGATATTGGTAAGCACATTAAAGTTTTCTCCTATTTTTACTAAACTTTGAAAAATCATTACTTAAAAAGTACTTACCCGATTTTGATGATCTTGATCAAAAAAAATGATTTACCAATCTGAAGTATATTTTGTAAATTAGTCTTGAGTTATGCTTTTGAGTGTTTCTTGCATTATTGATACTGCGAGTACAACAAATGCATTGCACTTCTCCAAGATTGGCCTAACTGCTCGACCAAGCTACCATAAAAATTAGACCATTGGGTGGTCTAGTTTTTATCTCTGTAAACCAACCAGTGGGCCTGGTTTTGCACACTACACAGACAGATGGCCTCCTAGGCTTATTGTCCAGTTGCCTCCACCAAAAAAGAGATTGGAAGACAAGAAGAGACCTACTTTTGATTGATGCCTCAATTATGTTGCACTAATATGTACAGTTACACTGCAGGGAACCCAACGTACGGAGTGTGCAGTGGGCAACTTGTGAACATCCAGAAATTGTCTCTGTGATCTTTTAATTGTACAACTTTTTTTATTGCATTTTAATATTACATTTTATTATTTAACTTATAACGCTTCGTTAGTTTCATGCAGCCAAACAGTAAAACACAATTACGTTAACGTTTTTGGTATATGGCATTATTAATACATCAGAGTCCTTGTGAACTCATTTCTATTCCTGAGGTTTGTGACCTATCCTTGAGAATGTCTCTTCTTGTGTTTTTGTTTGTGATCTGTTGTCTCCATGTTTCCAGAGGTTTCTCCAGCAGCTGAGGACAGATCTTCTGTGAGTTTGTCATCTCTTCGAACTATATACATTGTTTTTACTTGGCTAGCGCTCATTCATTTTCCCACTTATCGCTCGAGTTTTTTTTAGTTCAATGTATGGAGGTCCTCTTTTGTGCAAGGACTAGTTCCAAGGACACAGATTTGTACTGTAATTTCTTCTTGTCCTGGCGTGTATAGAGTCTAGAAGAGAATGGAGTTAGTTGCATTATAGTTCCTGCAGTTTATTGCAGTCCACGATTACTTCCAAATATCCCCTTTGTTAGTATTGTATGCAAGAGGTCTGCGCAGGGGTGTTGTATCTGGGACATGTCTGACTTAACTGGATGTGTTTTATTTGGCACATCTGGTGTGTAATATCCGGAATGCTGATATTCCCATTGGAGAAGTTGGAATCTTGCATTCCTGCAGCTTGCTTTAAGGTGTTTTAATGCTAACTCATGTGGTTTGTTGGTGGATTTTTTCGTTCGATATTCCATTTGTCCCTGGCTGTTAGCTATGAGTGGATCTTTGTCTGTTAATGGCATGCACATGGTGGAGACTGGTCCACACCCTTTTGATACTTCCAACGGTGAAGGTATTGTCTGTGATTCTGGGCATCAGTCTGGGCATTGTGGCTGGAGTACTTTCACCTTTCATATAAGCTGTGCATAAAATAGGAACTGTCCTGCTTGTATTATTTTTTTGTTTTTTGTTGATTAATTTAATATGGTCACCTCTGTATACAGCGCCAAAGTTTGCGCACCCGGCTAAGGTTAGACCTGCCCAATCTGCTTCTTCTCAAGGCATCTAGTTCAAGGCAAGACCACATGCTTATGTGCCCATGGAAGCAACTTCTCTTAAACACATGCTTCACTGTTCTATTCCATATATCCAGATGAGCATGTTTCCCTACCTGCGGCCGCCTCCGCAGATGACAAAGGAGGGACGACGGGGTAAACAACATTATTTAACAAAAACAAAAGTTGCCCTTGTGCTGCCGTCTCCAGCGCCCTCGCTACTCTTGTGGTGTACCGACATTCGCTGGGACACCAGCACCTGCTCCCCAGCAATCCTGGAGCTGCTTACATGCTGTAAGCAGCATCCGGATTGGTCTGAGCGGTTCAGAGTGCCGCTCAGACACAAGCCTGGGGTCTGTGCTGTTTCTCCAGCTCGGCTGAGTATCTAGTCGGTTGGAGAAACCTAAGTGCGCATGTGTGTTTGGCTGGCTTCAGGTGGCTGGCAAAACACACATGCGCACTTAGTGCACTCTCCCCTACTCCCCCCTCCCGTGGTCCAGCCCCACCCTCTTCACTCTTCTGGCTGACTCAGCAGATGAAAAATGATGAGAAATAAAACAATAGCAAGATATTGTTTTATTTTTCATATTCTGGCTCAGCCCGGGGGGCGAAGCCCCTCCACCACTGTGGAGGAGCCGCACTTGTTCCCCACGTGCTTTCTGTTTCAGTATGAACACTGTTTTTCAATAATTCTTGGCACTGTGGCATCCCACCAACAACTCGGTTGCTCTGTTTGAGTCTGTGTCAACCAGAGGACCAGATGTTGCAACCGAGCAGCCATGTGAAAGTTTTGAGGTCTGGGAGGCCAAATGTCCCTGGTCCTATCATCTTCAGACCATTTCACTCTGTATTCAGTGCAATTGGTAAAGTACGTTGGTGATATCGCTCCATGTTTTACCGTGAACACCAAGGAAAGTCTGATTTTTGTTATTACTACTCTCCTTCCTGAAAGCGAGAGGGGAAGCAAGATTCAGAAATAGTTTTTTTTTGTCTTATTATTTTACTTGTATTGGATTCCAAGGAGAGCTTTGTTCCTTGTTATTTGTATCCCTCACTGTCTCATCCTGTGCAGTTGCCATTTAAGGCCCAGGTTGGGCAATTGGATTCCATTCACTTTATTTACTGCTCCCTTTGGCAGTAGTTTAGATTTTGCAATGTGTACTCGTAGTCCAGATATGTTGCCAAGTCTGGTTAAAATCAATAGCATTGATGGTATTGATTCTATGGGAGATCTCAGACACAGCATTGTTGAGTCTCTGTACATAGACACTACATGTCCGGTGTCTCCTGTTTTAATGCCCCATTCTGCCAGATCTGCCCTCAGCATCTGCTGCTAGTAGATTCATGGCCAGAGCGAAGAGGGGAGGAGAAAGGAGCCTTTTCTGTTGTTTGCCTGTCTGAAATTTGTATCCGTCAGATCTCACTCTGCCTGTTTTTACTCTTGTCATAGAGGATTCACACAGTAGCTTGACCCAAGCCATGAATGTCAGGCCGACATTGAGTTTACAACTTCTAATAGATATTCCCATCCCACTGTGTCAAAAGCTTTATCTATATCCAAGGCTGTGGCCACATAGACTTCCTCCTTTGCATAGACAAAGGGGGTGAATATGTGCTGCTCTCCTCAGATGGACAGTAGTGTGTCTATGTAGGCTGAAGCATATCTGGTCTTAGTGGACCACCTGTGGGAGGACGTTCAGAAGTTGATGTGCTAAAGCTTTACTAAGTAGTTTTACATCCACATTTAGCATTGAGTGGCCTGTATGATGTGCTGTTTTTTGTAGCGTAGGGCAGCGGTCCGCAATCTGTGCCCCGCGGCACCCTGGTGTGCCTCCACAACTAGCCATGGGCACCGCAACATCCCTTGTGCACTTTCTTGCATTTTTCAAGCTCACTTTCTGAAATATGTTTTGCTAAACCATGAAGATGAAATTTCCTCTAGTACCACTAGATGGTGGTGCGACATGCAAAATAGCACATGAATTGCTCCTGACAGTCAGATATTGCTGCAGTTAACACAAGCTATGAACAATGAAGAAATATAAACACACACGCAAAGGGAAGGCCATTTAAATCCTAAAACAAGTAACTGAGCCATAAACAGAGTTAATTGAAAGTTAGGACTGTATGAAATTGGGGAAGAAAGGCCTTGTTATTCTTAATCGTCGTCTTTTCATGAGAATCATTAGCTAAAAGCTACGTGTGCATTTGGTAACTCCGTTGCTTTGAGCTTTAGTTTACAAGGTTGGATTGGATCCTGGTCTGTGGTTAAAAGCATCCGAGAGTGACAATATCCTCATCAGGTGTTCACTTGAGGCTGGCCTCCCAGTGCTTCCTGAAAACCTTCAAAAATTGCAGCAACTAGAAATTATTTGCCTTTTGCTTTGCCAAAGTTTCTGACCAGTGAATTTCTAGCTATTCTTGCATACAGTAACCCACACTTTTTAAACAAAGTGTGACCTGCAACGAGCAGTCCAGGTCATATAATGTTGAGCCTTCCTACTGGTCCCACTTTTGCTTCCGTATGGCGATCCCGCAATAGCACAATTCCCAGCTACCCTCCTACGTAGAATTAAATAGACCTAAAAAGAGGTGTTCCAGTGGAGATTCATGGAGGGTGCTTCCTGCCTCAAGCTAAACTTCCGGTGAAACGAAAACATGATGTGGATGCTGTTGTGAGGCTCTAGTTTTAGCTTGTTAAGCAGTCTTTCTTGGGTTCAGACGTAAGTCCTGATCTGCTGCTCCGGACCTGGACGATAAGACGGTCTTCAAGCTTGCAGCCACTGCAGGCTCACAGGTGAGATTAAAACTAGCATAGCCAACAGTAGCGCCATTTTGGGATCGCTGTCTTTCTTCGTTATATTTTTATATGTTGTTTGTACGATTTGTTTTACCGTCACCAACTTGTACAAAGAGCGTGACTTACGCATTGTACAGATGCCTCTGTACTTCCACTTGTCATTCTCCAGCAATCTCCACTGACATTCTTGAGACCTGGAAGTTGGTAGAAGTGTATGCTGTTTGATTGCTCTCCCAAAAACTTTGTAATCAATCGTATTTCCCCCGACCTCTAAAGTCCTTGCTTTAGATTTTACTTTGTTGACAGCAGCCTTCTGCATTTCCTGTGTATGTTCACAATCTTAAGAGCTGCTGCTTACGTAACCTGCATGATGCAGCCTTAGTTCTTTCACTAAACACGTACCTACTTGTCACTCTGTCTAGTTTAACCCTTGGGTGGGTTTATAGATCCAGGCTGTCATGTTCTGTGCTACAACTCAACGCATGTAGAGCTCTCATGTTGTAAGACACATTAAGAGTGAGAACTAATTAACATACTTGATATCAGCACAAGAAGTGATATGAGAGAAATGCTAATTATATGTAGAACACCAAAACCTTACTGATTTGGACAAATGTCTTATAACATTAGTGGAGCAGCATTCTTATATATCAAAAGTGGCCCCTTAAGAGCTTAAATTATATGTGGGAGAGATCCCTATGCTTGAGACAATTAAAAAAAAAAAAAAAAAAGTGTATGCATTTTTATATGCAGACCACAGTGCTGAAGGGTATTGTTTCTGACTTAACCAATTAAAGTTTTTTTTTTATTAAACTGTTATAATTTTATTTTGTTACATCTATGATTATAATACCTTCATCAGCTTCATGCCAATTATTTTCAGGTAATAAATTGGAAGTACTCCTTAGATCGGGCAGAAAAAGTTTGGGAACCAGTGGTGTAGGGATTACTGCCAATAATGCCTCTTGTATAGACTTGCAGAGCTTAATTTAAATATGACTCTAGGCATACTGCAACCAATTTTTCAATTAGTGTGACTTCCACTTTTATTATAGTTCTAGTTGAACCCCGACATGTCCCAATGCCCCCCTCCTGCATCTGTTTCAAGGTCTTACTTAATTGTTGCCTTTTTAATGTGGCTTCATTTTTTCCCTCATCTCTGAAGGTTGGAAAGGTTTATAATTCCTAAACAGTTTTTAGTTGGTTCTCTCCTGGGTGGTGTTTTTGTGAGTAAAGTTTTGTGTAGGTTCAGAGCACCTTGTTGATGCCTATTTGTGTATGTTGCGTGCACTCCTGGCAGTCTTTTTAAAAAATGTGTATTTATTATTTCTTCTTGTTTCCTTTCTGAATCACACTAACAGTTTCCCTGACTTGTCTCTTTCTTTGTGAAGGTGCTGCCTGAATGATGTGTCTTAGTGGTACTAGTCCTGGCTGTCTGTCCGGTGTTATGCTATTCATTTTTGCAGACTGTCTGTTCAGTCTTCAATTTTGGTTATATCCTTTATCAGCTTATACTCTACACTGTGTGTCCTTCCCTCACAACTACCTCTTTTTCACTACTTTCAGTGTATCCCACTGCCCCACACAGAAGGACGATTGATTGTTTTGTGTAAAATAATTTGTTAGCTCTTCTTCTTTGTGTTATTTAAACTGTGGATCGGATAATGTTTTGCGTGTAATCTCTGTGTTGGTATTGTTGGTCCGTTCTATGCTCCGAAATCGTTCTACCCAAGTATGCAGTTTCATCACAGACGTTTGCCAGTCCTCTGGATGTAAACAAATAGTTTCTTCCGCTGGTTGTCTTTAGGGGAGAGAGTAGAAGAGTAGGTTTTTTTGTTGGTTGTAGCTGCTTTCATATGTCAACTATTTCAAAGTATGACAATATGGGCTAGATGTACGAAACATTTTTGCATTCGCAAACGACACGATTTTGTGAATCGGGCTATTTGCAACCTCATAAATGCTTTTTTATGAAGTACAAAGCCCAATTTGAAATTCAGTAACTTGTTACCAAATCGCAATTTGGGTTCTGCGATTCGGTATTTGGGAGAGGCGTGTTGAGGGCATTCTTTCCTAATACGGAATTGGAATGGTAGGTACGAATGTTTAGCAACCAAAATGCTGTTGCAAAACATTTGTAATTTACTGCCAATTTGAAGTTGGTGGTAACTTATTTTCAAATAGTAAGTGGTACCCAAGGGGGACCCTTTTCCCCTTTGAGAATGGTTGAAAAAAGTAATTTTGAGAGTAGGCAGTGGTCCGACCACTGCCTACTTTAAAAAAAAAAAAAAAAAAAATTAATTTTTTTTTTTCTGTAAATGCATCCTGATTTCATTGAAGGAAAATGGGCTGCCTTAAAAAAAAAAAAAAAAAAATGTGACTGTTTTATGTAAAAACAATAACAGACATGGTCTACAGACCCCAGCAGGCCACCATCCCTGTGATGGCAGCGAATCGTAGTGGGTTACAAATTGTGACCTACCATATCAATATTCATGAGGTAGGTCTATTTGCAACCCACTAATTTCTAACTACAGTTGCGAAAAGTCACTATTAGGTCATCGCTATTCCTATTTTCATAAATTTAACCCTAAGTCTTTTAGTTGCCCCAATTTTACTGTATCTTGTCTCACTTTTATTGTTTCTGTATCTTGTCTAAGTTGTTCCGGTCTGGCCATCCCCGCCACTGAATTAAAGTCTACCGACACCATAGCACTGGAATACAGGCATGTGCTGTTAGAAACAATAATGTGGAGTCCGGTGTGGCTGGGGTGTATCATTTTTTTCAGTTCATAATCACACTAAAAGTAAGTATCTCCCTTCTAAGTTTATTGGGGTCGATGTTATTTGTAGCAGGGTCCTCCCTGCTATCCCAGGCAGCACTTCTCTGGAATAGGAGACAGTTTTCTGTGCTATTGTTGTCTGTTTGTCTACTTCGGCTTGTAACAAATGAGCCTCTTCTAATAATGCTGCTGTGACTTTTCTGCATCTGTTGATCAAACACTACTTTCTGTGTAATTGTTTAGGCCTCGGACATTCAGTGTCATTGGTTTGATTATGACTTTCATTGAGGGTAGTTTTCGTTTGGTCTTTATGTATTGTGTTCTGTGATCTTACATTGCCGCTTCCTCTGCACTTTATCATGTTGTGCAACAACATATATTCCCTTTTCTCTCCTGGGGCTTGATTCCAGTGACCTGAGACTTCATCTTACTTGCTCCAGTTTCCTGAACCAGCCTGTAACTTTCAAGGGGATTCAATGCAATTGGTCTTATCATCTGGTCCATAGTGTTCACCCATCCTGTAAACTATTACAAAACTGAGCGCAACAGTTAACCATTTGATTAGGCAGGCCGCTGTGAGGGACTGTTTCATAGGTCTCGGCTGACCCTCGTCAGTTGAGGAGGCCTGTGCATCCAGGAGGGCACGGGCGCAGCATGGTCAGTGAGATTGGGGGAGTGTGAGCTTCAGACTTTCCAACAATCACGTTGGCACATAATGTTGGAATACATTATACGACAAGCAGGGTGCATGAGAGGGGCTAAACTGGCAGTGGAAAGGAAAACAAATGCGGATTGGTGGGGGTGCTAAGTGATAGAAAACACAATATTTTGTAAAATAATCTTTCGGGAAGACCTTTAAAAGAGAGAGTGAGGATGTGCGTTTTTTGTCTGTGATGAAGTAAAAGTTCCTTGTCAAATCCAACAGATACCTCACCATACCGACTAAAAACACCTGTACCCAACTATTTACCAGAAAATACATTTATTATTGACGGTTCCCCTCAGCATAAGCATCGTGTGGACAAGGTGATAGTCCGAGAACCCCGGATTACCCCCCTCTTCACCCCCCCCCCCCCCCCCCGGCATTTGTTGGGGCACGTGTCTTTCAGTTCAGGAGTATACCTCTATGGCAGCGACCTTGGGGTCCAGCGACGGGCTTGAATCCCTCTTTGAAGGTGGAAAAGGGGAATGGAACAGGCCCAAACTTCATGGGGATTTTAGGGAAGTAGCTTTCCCACAAGAAAAAAAGTGCAAAAAAATGTTTACCTAATGGAGAAAAAAATCGAAAAAATGTGCAATTGCACAGCGAGCTTCCTTTCCCCAGTGTGAAGTTGAGCCCTGTATAGCAGTATACATTCGGAAATTGCCAGTTGTCACACGACCTTCCCAGTACTATGCCTGGACAGCAGTATAGGACGAGCCAAGGTAAGCGGGAGCCTCGCTGGTCCGAAGGTGTGCAAGGCTAGGGGATGAGCCTGGGCGCTACCCTCGCCCCCTCCTTGATGCATCATTGTGGGGGGGGGGGGGGGGAAGCGCCCTGCATAAAAAAAGAACCTTTGAAAGTACAATTTTAATAATGGGAAGGGAATAATGTGTGTTTTTCGATGTACACAGAACTTCAAAATTTCAAAGCAGAACAAGAAATGAAAATATATACAGATGATACGATGGAGGTTTTCACGGATCGTTCCTTGGTTCTTGGGGCCAAGGCAAACCCCGTCTCTGCTCATTAACTTTGGTGGTTTTCTTGCCTTTATGAGTGGACCTGCATTCCAGGCACAAAACTAGCAATGTTTGTTAATTTCCAAAATCTGCACAGTTACATCTATGCTTAGGAATCCACGTGCAACTGTAAATGTACGACTTTTTGTGAATTGGCGCCCTTGTGTAATAGGTTTTATTGTTCAGGGTTTTGTTGAGCACCCACTTAACCACTGGGTGGCGCCCTTGCACTGCTGATAGTCCATACAAGCTAAAGAAATACGGTTTGGGGTTTGCTCAACTCTTCAATGTGTCAGTGCCTGGAGATGCCATGGCGAGTGTATGTCGTTGCAGACGGTGAGGGCCCCTCAGTTTAAGGCAGTGGTTTCCAAACTTTTTAATGCCGTGCCCCTCCCCAGTTGAAAAACAAAAGTCATCGGGCACCCCTTCAGAATTTTTCACAAATATTTTATAAAATGGCAATGTTTAAAGATATCTAGATGTATTTAAACATTGCAGGTAAGTACTGTTGCCATTTAAAAAAATGCAGTAACATGTTCCTACTTAAAACAAAACACTGTTATCTGTGAAATGCTTCTTTTGGCCAGAGCCTGGCGCCCCCCTGGGATCACTTGAGGCCCCCCTGGGTGGGCCGGGAGGGACCCGCCCCCCAGTTTGAAGACTTCTTGTTTAAGGTGACCAGGCGTCTCAGCTTTGCCGGGACAGTCCTGGTTTTTCATCAACTCTCCTGGCAGTTTTAGGCAAATTTGGCTCGTCTCGGTTTTTTGAGAGTCGACTGAAAACCGAGGGAGACATGTTTCTGTGTGTAACATAGCAGGGCTAGTTCACAGCTATTATAAGAAAACAATATAATTAAATTGTATTTTACTGAGTTTAAAAAATTACATTTTTTTTATTTTCCTAGTGCCTCTTCTCTGATTCCTGGCTGTTAAGGGCTATCATACTGGGCCGCTGGGTTGAAAAAAATTGTAGTCCATCTTTTATTTTTCCAAAGTGTCCTGATTTTTGGGATTCAAAATCTGTTCAACCTACCCCAGTTACATCTTTTGCACTTGATTTCAAATCCACAATAGGGTGATGGACAGCAGGGCCAGCCCAGGCATATCCCGACAACAACAAACTCTGCAGCGTGTACTAGTCCTAGGACCCTGGAACAGAGGCGGCGACGACCCCGGTAAGACTGTGGGATCACTTGGCCATTCCCAATGCCAATAGCGGGAAAATATTTTTTAATATTTAGGAACCTATCTCAAAGGAGCGTTGCAAAATGTGATACAATATAAATTTGTTAAGCAAAAAAATCCAGAGATGTGCGCCGACTATATCTTCGCCCTTTTGGCGCTCTGAATCCCATCAAATTTGATCCAGCTACTAACTAGGATGTAGAAATCTTTCCTGCGGCACAGCGGGGACCCTAACCTTAAACTGCCCAAGCTATATGTATCCACGGAATGTGGGGTGTCTGATTACCCCATATAGAATCCTATGGTTTACTCTTCCATCTGGCTCCCCTCAGGTACCATTTACAGGTTACATTAGAAACACAAAACGTGCGGTCAGTATATACCAAAGATTTCCGACAACCAGAAGAAGCAATCCCCAACCTCCATTCTCCAGCGTGTCAATGGCACAGAGCAGATGACAACATGGGAATTAATTGGGGACCATATAGAAGACAATGGCTCAGGGCAATGGGCAATGCAGATCCGTATAGGGAAGAAATAGTAGTTTTGACAAGACTTTGAGAACAAGGGGATCTCCAAACTAGGTCATATAATCCAGGATGATAGACTCAAGACGTTTGCAAACTCCATTCAGACTTCAAACTCCTTCCACAACAATGTTGTAACTACCAGTGATTGTGACAATGTATTAAAAATACACCCTGGGTCCAGGCCCATGATCCTCCAAGAAGCTCTGATTTTGAAATACCACATCAGCTGCTGCACTTATAAAGTGGCAGTAAAAATAATCCTTGGTTACATGTTTTCACGTCTTACAGTGGGGGGAAGGGAGGGGTTGCAGGGATCGTTGTTACAGAGGCTAGTGTTTCAATGCTCAGAGAAGGATTGGTCTGATGTACTTCAGGCACATGACAAAAACTAGAAGGAATCCAGGTTAAATTTTAGGTATAATAACATTGTTCATAGTGGCTCTGATCTCTACGAAATCGTGTAATGGGCCTCACTAATAATACAAAATGTTGGAGATGTCCCTCCTTGGATTCTGATTTATTGCACACACTATGAGACTTCTCAGCATTTCAAAGCTACCTGCATGCAATGAGATCTCTAGCAATAACCTCTTCGTTAAATAGAAGGGCTGTGCTCTTATATGTCGCTTCAGCATACCCTGACATTACAGCCTGAAGAAGTGTCCTTTGTGACCGTGGTTGAAACGTGTTAAATCCATGTGCAGAGATTGTGGAAGTCAGACAAATGCCTGACGATTGAGACCTGATTGCAAAAAATGTACCACATGACATCATATGAATGAGTTGGGTAAAGGCTCAATTACCAATATGATAACTGTAAAGAATTTCTGGGGGCTTCTGACTGTCAAGGATTGATAATTCAACCTTGCTAGCCCTTAGCAAGTTCACTAAGGCCTGGGATGGGAGTAAGTACATCCGAATAACCCGAGCAGGGGAGATTATGTACAGTGGGACTTCCGTTATGCAAGCTTTGTTCTTTTGTGTTGGTGTGACTATATGCTATTCATCCCTGGCATTGAGGTTATGGAAATACCTAAACGGGATGGCCAACCTAGAAGGACTTTGGGGCTATTTTACAAATCAGATGTTCACAAATAGATACTGTACCCATCGGGAAAATGATGCAGCCAGTTGTCAAGGCACTTCGATATTTACTAGAACCAGCCGGATCTCTTCCTAGCTGTGTGCTGGTAACTTCTCCCAGGTTGGCTGATGGCTAGAGCTGTGATATTATTGGGCGCTCTTGTTATTGCAATAAAATGGTTGCATTCAATTACTATGGGTAGGTTAGTTGGTCGCCCAGCTCATTGAGATGAAAACCTCTCTGGTACATCCTTGGTTCTTTCTGTCAAACAAAGTGCACATGATTTTCCCTGGTACAAGGGATGCTAATGAAAGTGCAGGGTTCATAGAAGGTTGACCTGCATGGCTCCAAGTTTGACTTAAAAGGGAATGACTCCTTTACTACTGAGAGCTGGGTGGCTGACTCACCAGGGCCTGTCATGGCCCAGGCTACTCCCACAAGGTGAGTATGTACTCTGGTGGCCTCGTTTCTGGCTGTCGAAGTGGAAAATGTAAATACTAATCCCAGCTTTGACACCTAACACAAAAAATATGTGATCCTGAGCAAATCACGAATTCCCTGAGCCTCAGGTTGTAAATAGGTAAAAAACAAAGACAGCAGAACGGTCGCTGTCTAATAAGTCAAAATGTTATAATCTCACCCACCCACCCTCATAACTTCTTGGTTTCTCCACTCTGGTCTCAACTGGATGCCACACATCATAGTGTTCAACGTGAACCATGTGCGCGATGTTCCTGCTACAATAAAAATGTTTCTGTGAGTGCTCACCTGCACCGCAGGGGGAAGTTTGCATTATATCAAATACATAAAATGCAAATAAAAAAGTAACATTACACTTCGGCTTCGACAGTGACTGCATTTTCTTAGTCCAGAAAGATAATGCCCTCGCGCCCCTTCAAGGGTATTATGACTCTAGTCCTTGTGCACAGACAATCTGTGTCGGTCAACTCCCTTGTGGCACTAGACTATTTTAATACTTGCTCATTGCACCTACTTAGTTACTCGTGGGCTCCTTCGACCCTCCCCCCCCCAGCTCGACTATGTCCCCTTTACTTGCACAAAAAGTCTTGTTAATTTGTTGCCCACCTAACTTCGGCTCAACAGCCCTCGCATCCCCTCCGAAATGGCTGAATCACACTCCAAATCCATTTAATATACCTTTTTTGCAAATTCACCTTAGTTTTCAAAAATATCTTCGTACTTTGTAGTACAATCAACATTGAGGGCTAATTCACAAAAACAGTGACATTTGCGTGTCCTCCTTGGTTAGGATTAAATGTCCAACTTTTTGGAAGTCAGGAGATGCCTGGAAGGCTTCGTCAAGAGCAGGTTCCTAGGAGTACTCCTGGAATTATTTTTCATTTACAGACGCACAAAAACATTTTAGCATGCAGAGTAGTACGTAGTGTAAGTTTACGCATGCGTAAATGAAACACTATTTTCCTTTTCCTCTTGGGGAAACACCATCCCATTTTTTTCCCCCACAATTTGGGGGTGGGACATTCCTTTTCCCACCCTCTACATGGGTGTACTCATGCCTGTGCCAGGAGTAAATATCTCACCATGTCTAGGGGGAAATAGGCCATAGAAAGTTTGGGAAAAAGTACAAAAATGATTATAATGAATTCTATTCTTTTTTTTTTGCAAGAAAAACTCATAATTTGGAGTTCATTTTAAGGAATCCAAAAAAGCTCTAAGACTCGCTTGGAAAGATTGTGACTCAGTTTACGTAAGTCATGTCCTTAAAATGCAAAAGGACTGTGTAATTTTATATTATTCTCATGTGCATTCTGCTTGGAGAGTCGTGTAACTTGTAAAAAAACTATTTCAGTGGAACGCGATGACGACCTCCTGGGAATCTTTTTATAATCTTTGAGTAGGTTTGGAGCAAACCACTACCTTTCAAAAAAATATAATTTACACACATTCAGTGTCTTGGATCAGCCTGCTTCATTCTTTGCCTTTTTTGCCTCAAAAAGCTTCAGCCATTGGATGAAGATATTATCAATCACATATTAGATCAGCCCACGGCAGTGCTTAATTTGAGCCGGTGGTTTCCGGTGCGGGCACTGGCACTTTTTTTGAGGACCAGCACTTATTTTTTTCCCTCAAGCATACACTGCGAGAAAAAGACTGACGAAGAGAAAAACGAAAAAGCTTCCCAAAGGGAGAAAGGAGAAAGCTGCAAGAGAGAGCTGAAGGGGCAGGGAGTGGCTGTAAATGGATTAAAGCGGCTCGAGATGGATTTAGGTTTACGCTGCCTCAGTATTCCATGCAGTAGCCGCATGTTTCAGAGGAGAGCTTTGGGCACTGGCACGTTTTTATTTACAAATTAAGCACTGGCACGCGATGCAGTGTCATCTCATGTCTTTCTGTTGGTTGTTTGGATGTACTTCTCTACCTCATTTAGGGTGATTGGGGGATTATTTTACCCCTGAAAAGAATTATAATTCGTCACACATTCAGTATTTTATGTTTTACTTTCATGCTTTTTACTGAGCAATTGTATATTTATAATGTTACTTCATCAAGGTTTTCTTTAGTTCTTTTTGTCACTGCTCGAATAGGAGCTTGATGTTAAGATGGTTGGTCCTTGCTGCATCCCTGGGCCCCTGCATCCTATCAGCCAGGCAGGCGGCTCTACAACTGACAAACATGGGCCTAGCTAGTAAACCACAATGAGAGACAGACCACTTAGCATTACCAGTGCTTGTTTATTCCAGTCTCTTATAGGACATTAGCATACAAATAACAATAAGATTTTTTTTTCTCAGGGAACCCAGAGGATGGTTGGACATTTATTTATTCAATTAATTTGTAACGCGCTGAACATGGCGACAAAGGCCGCTTCGAAGGGCTAGTAAGGATCCACCTTCAGCCCCCAATCTGGTTTATTCTCTCCTTAGAAGGACAGTTTCACCGATCAAGAGAAGGCTGAAAGTTCTTTGTTGTTTTCAGACCCGCCTGGTAGGCTTAATTCTACCAGAAATGTGATCCTCAGTCTCCAAACTTACTGTCATGGAGGGCTCCCCTCCCTAAAGCTGAGCCTTGCTGTACTCTCGTTGCTCAATAAACAAATTGTCTATCCAGTAATTGCAAACTTTCATCCCCCCGTGACAGACTTATCTGCTTGAGAGATGATTTAATGATAACCGTGCGTCAAACCGTGCTTTAGAATTTGGCGGATGGGGTTACTCTGTCACAAATGTGACTGTTAGCATGTCCGCCGTGTTATGATCCCGTTACATCCTATGGTAATCGTAATATGCTGGACAGGATATCCGTCACGTTTGAGATGAACCCATCCGCCAAACACTAAATCAAGGCCTGTCTCTTTCGCACCACATATTGTATGTGCAGTGCGTATTAACATTATACTAGCACCATGTACGGAATGCTTAGACTGGCTCAGCCAATCAGAATGCTCAGAATGCTGACGTTATCTAGTGTTGCTTGCATATATTGCAGCTTGTGGCTGGGGCATGAACCTGTCCCGTCAACAAGTTGCGTAAAGGTGGTATTTTTCCCCAGGCCTGTGCTTTTTCTGATCTTTTGATCACTCTATAATATGTATTTATTTATTTTAAAGCAGATCCGCCCTGTTTTTTAGGTCGAGCATAGCAGTGCACAAGTGTTGTTTTTCTGATGTGTTGTTATCTATTTGGGCTTTTATTCACGCCCGTCTCACGCACATCACCATCGCTCGTTTGTGGGCTTGCCCTTCAAAAATCCTTTGTCATCATTGGTAAGTGCTTTACGTTTGTCCCTCCTTGAGGCAGGTTTGTTACCGCCTTGGCCATCGACCATGTTAAATGGCTTAGTGCACTTTTGTGAATCAATCAATCAGAGTATTTGTAAAGCGCACTTCTCACCTGTGAGGGTCTCAAGGCGCTGAGGGGGAGGGGGGAAGCTGCTAACTGGTCGAACAGACGTGTCTTGAGATGTCTCCTGACGGTAAGTAGGTCCTTTGTCTAACGCAGGTGGGTGGGAAGAGTGTTCCACGTCTTGGTGGCGAGGCGGGAGAATGATCTGCCGCAGCCGGTCGTTCTGTGGATGCGTGGGACGGTGGCGAGGGCAACGTCGGTGGAGTGAAGCTGTCGGATCGGGGTGTAGAAGGAGTGACGTCTGTTGAGGTATTCTGGTCCGGTGTTGTGCAGTGCCTTGTGAGCGTGGGTGAGGAGTTTGAAAGTGATTCTCTTGTTGGCGGGGAGCCAGTGTAGGTCTCTCAGGTGGGCTGTGATGTGGCAGTGGCGGGGGATGTCCAGGATGAGGCGTGTGGAGGCGTTCTGGATGTATTGCAGTATTTTCTAGAGTTTGGCTGTGGTTCCTGCGTAGAGGGCATTGCCATAGTCCAATTTGCTGCTTACGAGGGCTTGGGTGACCGTCCTTCTGGTTTCAGTGGGGATCGATTTTTAGATCTTCCGAAGCATGCAGAGGGTGTTGAAGCAGGAGGAGGAGATGGCATTGACTTATATGTTGACCGATACGTTTGACTACGAGCAAACTTTTTTTTTCCTTTTGTGTGTCTCCTTCACGCTCATAGCGTGGTGCTTTGAATCGGTTTGCTTATGTGAAACTGTTTTACTTTTCATTTTCAATTTATGTGGCAAGAAAAGTCCGGTTAGGAGTTTACAACGTTAACAGCTCTGATATGAGCAAATGCTAGGCCCGTTGCATTGCAAATGCTTATTAATGATGAGGCATCTAACACGGTAAGACCACCAGATGATGGAGAGGCTGTGTTTTCTCTTTCGCTAGAAAGTATTTTCTGTTTGGCTTGGAGACAGGCGCTGGGGTTGGGTGGGGGCCACACATGAAATTTCTGAACTTGGCCCTGCAAAAACTTCTGACATGTCTGAGTAGACAGTGGGTGTATTAATGGGTCTGAGTTAGGTCACATTAGGGCCCTATTACATATCGGGTGCACATGTTCGCTCTGCACTCAGGGCTCCTGTAATTAGGTGCGCCTGGTGCAGACCGGAAGTGCGTGTCCAGTTACAAAACATTTGCTCTTCCCAGCTCAGGGGTAAGATCGCAACTGTACTGGAAACTGCTCTTTAATGAGCAGAGGGCAGTAAGGGTTGCACGTTACATGTCCTAACAAAGGTATGCTAATATCAGAATATTTGAAGGTAAGAGGTAGGTTCTTAAAGTTGTCAAGACTTTTTCACTCCATGTTTGAATCATCTCACATCCTAATCGGTGACAAGAGGAAGTGACGTCATCGCACTCCAGGTAGGACATTTTAATATTCCAGCGTACCCTGGAATAGAGAGGAGTTTTCTTGGAAATATGCAAATCCTGTATGTTGTGTGTGTGACTCACAGGATCCAAGTCACTGACGCGGAGGCGCCCTGTGCCGCCGCAAGCGCCTGTAGATGGTTACGGCAGCTCCTGGGTGACTTGATCTGGCTTTGTGTAATTATTTCTAGTCTGTTTTGATACAAATATGGTGTTTGGGTGAGTCATGTGCATACATGTATCTTTCATGAATGGCAGGCTGGACTCCACCAGCTGATGCCGGCCCTCTTCCTTCCCTCGGGACCCTGAAAGATCTGTTCCTGGGGGCCTGATTGAAAAATCCTTAGATTTCTGGAGGACGTTTATCTGATGAAGACTGCACCAGTGGAATGCCCTCCACCTCACAGATGGCATGCCCTCCACCTCACAGATGGCATTGCCCTCCACCTCACAGATGGCATTGCCCTCCACCTCACAGATGGCATTGCCCTCCACCTCACAGATGGCATTGCCCTCCACCTCACAGATGGCATGCCCTCTACCTCACAGATGGCATATCCCTCACCTCACAGATGGCATGTCCTCCACCTCACAGATGGCATGCCCTCCACCTCACAGATGGCATGCCCTCCACCTCACAGATGGCATGTCCTCCACCTTACAGATGGCATGCGCTCCACCTCACAGATGGCATGCCTTCCACCTCACAGATGGCATGTCCCTCACCTCACAGAGTGCATGTCCTCTACCTCACAGATGGCATGCCCTCCGTCATATCCTCTGCCTCGCAGAGTGCATACCCTCCACCTCACAGATGGCATGCCCTACACCCTACAGATAGCATTGCCCTCCACCTCAGAGATAGCATGTCCTCCACCTCACAGATGGCATGCCCTCCACCTCACAGATGCCATGCCCTCCACTTCACAGATGGTATGTCCCTAACCTCACAGATGGTATGTCCCTAACCTCACAGATGGTATGTACCTCACCTCACAGATGGTATGTACCTCACCTCACAGATGGCATGTCCCTCACCTTACAGAGTGCATGTCCTTTACCTCACAGATGGCATGCCCCTCGCCTTACAGAGTGCATGCCCTCGACCTCACAGATGGCATGTCCCTCCACCTCACAGATGGCATGCCCTCCACTTCACAGATGGTATGTCCTTCACCTTACAGAGTGCATGCCCTCTACCTCATAGATGGCATGTCCCTCCACCTCACAGATTGCATGTCTCTCCACCTCATAGATGGCATGCCCTCCACCTCACAGATGGCATGTCCCTCGCCTTACAGAGTGCATGCCCTCCACCTCACAGATGGCATGGCCTCCACCTCACAGATGGCATGTCCTCTACCTCACAGATGGCATGTCCTCCATCATATCCTCTACCTCGCACAGTGCATGCCCTCCACCTCGCAGATGGCATGGCCTCCACCTCACAGACGGCATGTCTGCCTCAGACATGAGATGACACTGGTGGATTTTGAGAGCATTTGGCGCAGCCTCCAAAAACCAGGTTACTTGATAGTTTTCCGGTCTATTTTGTACCTAGACATAGAAATAAGCTCTGCTCAGATCGAATAACAATAACGATAATGGTAATAGTAATAATAATATTCATAAAAATTATGATAATGATAATAAAGTTTCTCCTTAGGAGCCCACTGGAAACTCTACCTCATGCTGCAGCTACCGAATGCTAAGGCCGCCTGGTTTTGATTCCAATTCACGCCCTTTCCTCCCAGCAACCTCACTTCCGGTCTCTTCCTCTCACTATAAGAGGTTCGCTTCCGTCCCTGCTTCCTCTCCGTCACTGTCCCTACCCTTCGCTTCCTCCTCTGTCTCTCTTTTCAGTCTTTTTCTCTCTCGCTCTGGGTCAGAGCCTGACGATAAAAAATTGAGACTCATTTCCCAAATATTGAGGGCCGGTGCCCCTCACAGAACCACCGGCACAAATTAAGCCCTGAAGAAAGCTGGTCTTACATTAAATTCAAGCTGTATTTGTGGGTTTACTTCGCCATTTGATATAGTGCCTACAGGATTTGCAATAGTATCGTAGCGCATTTTCAATCTTGACGCCCTTTCTTGGGGACTGGGAAACCCATGAATTGATTGACTCTGATATCTGTTGGTGTTTGAGAGTGTAAGATTAGTAGTGAACAGGTTTAATGTTCAGAAGTTTGAGTAGATTATTGCTCCTGTAAATCGTTCTTGATCTTGGTAGATCACTGTAGATTCTTAGGGACCCAGTGTAGCAACGGGGCCGTAGCTGGCCTTGGTGAAAGCAGAGGAAATGGGCTCCCACTCACTGGTTTGGAAGTTTAAAAAAAAGGCTACAGTTTGGGTGCTGCAGGCCTCTCAGATCTCTGGACCCTGGTGCCACTGCTCCTGCTGCACTTTTGATAACAACACCCCTGATGTGGGTGGAAGTGTCACAGGACTCCCAGGTTGTCTTGCTTAATGCTCCAAGTGTGATAGACAGGAGGGGAAAGCAGGCAGATCATATTATAAACAGTTTTCCATGGTATCTCAGAAAGCAATACTCATTTATAGTGGCATGACAATGGAAGAAACATGTGGATTACTGAACAAATCTACCTTTCCTCTGATTTTTGAGAAATACTGGAATACTGCATTTTGTCACGGAAAGGGGTGTAGATTTGTCAATAAGATTGGGGGGTGTACATTTCAGGTTTTCCAACAATATAATGTTAAAATACATTATACCACGAGCAGTGTGCATGAGAGGGGCTCAAAGGGCTGCAAAAAGGAGAGGAAATGCGACTGTTAGAAGTACTAAGAGAGAAATCACAATATTTTGTAAAATAAGCAGCATTTTCGAAGACTTTCAAAGCCAAGAGATGGAGAAAGTGTGTGTGCGTTTTTGTCTGTGTGTGTGTAAAAAATCCTGATGGAATCTGGAGATACCTCACCAAACCAGACTGAGAGCACCTGTACCCAGCTATTTACAATCAAATACATTTACTAGTGGGGTGTAATACCCCAAACACTTCCACCCCCCATGAAACTACACCCCTCGTCACAGATATTACCACAGTCAAAAGTTTGCAAACTGCAAAATAATGCAGTAAAGTATATGGTAAAATAAATGCAGTTTGTGCAACAGTGGTCACATACGCTTTAACACAATGTTTTGGCTCCTAGTACTGGAGTAAAACTAAGTGTACTAAATATGGAAACATTATAACCATATCATAGTATTACCCAAGGGTGGTGCACTCTCCACTGACTACATCAATGTAAAGTACCAAAGTAATCTAATTACATGGATGAGGTCCACTGATGAGAATTCTGGGGTCAGGTGGGGTTGGATGAAAATCTGCCCACCTGCCTCATTCTGCTGCATCTTACGGACACTTTTGATAGGTTGACCATTCCATCTTGAGCCAGCGAACTGCGGAGGTGGGTATAGGCCAGTGCTTAATTTGAGCCAGTGGTTTCCAGTGCTCGGCACCTGCACTTAATTGTCAGCACCGGGACTTGTGGCAGCCGCCCCATGGTGGTGCTATCTGTGTGATTAAGGGATAAGCAGAACAACAGTTCTTTAATTATTCATTATAAATTTAAAACAATGACTACCAGTCTCCCCTACCATTTGTATACCTTTCGGGCCTCAAACAGTCTGGAATTGTCACACTTGTAGCAGTGCGATGGTTAGTAGTTGTGTAGGTGCTGTCATAGGCAGCGCCGGCAGGGGCAATGGGTGGGCCAAGCTGCGGAGGTCTCCTGACGAGGGCCCGGCACTTATTTTCTTACAAATTAAGCACTGGCACAGCCACGCCGCTTAACAGTGTTGCCATTCCTTCCTTTCGGATAGAACCCAATATCCTAGGCTGCCTGCTTTTTATCAAGGTCCCTACAAGCCCAGTGGAGTGCCTTTCGGGCCTCAGGACTCTCTCCAGCCCTCCTTAATATCTATATACGCCTATTGGCTTCGATGATACATGCCTTTGGTTTCAAAGTCATCTTGTATGCAGATGATAAACCTAACTTTGATAAATCTTTCAGGGATATCCAAGATCATATCTATGCCTACCTCTCTGCAGTCTCCCACTCGATGAATTAAAACTTTCTTTAGCGAAATTCCACCAAAACGGAAGCAGTAATGCTGGTCAGGAATCGCCCTGGTTACAAGATCCATGGACCTCCTATATGGCCCAGATCCCTTAACTATCCCAGAAAATAAAGAGCTCAGGAGTCTGGTTAGACAAGGAACTCAATCTGATTCCCCAGGTCAGCTCAGAATATATGGTTGCTACTGAGAATCCTGAAAAATAAGGTCTTTGCTTCATTCCTGGTCTTTTTAGAGCCTATATTGTTAATGCTTTGATCAGGTCAAGTCTTGACTCAGTGAATAGCGTGGCCTTCAAGCCTCGTTTATGTATTGATCATAAATATGGCATTTCAGCTGATTTTCGACTTTACAAAATTCAGCAGGTTCTCTCGTGCCTGCCCAGATCCATTTGTAGGTTGTCCTTAGCCAAATTAAATTCAAAACCCTCTGTTTGGCTCACAAAGTTTTCCATAGTTTAGGGATGCCCTCTTTATAAACTCACAGTCCCTCACACCCTTGATCTTGGTTTCACACTTGTAAAAATATCTTGCATAGTAGCTGATGACTCCTTCTGATTATTCGTTCTCTCTGGAGCAACCCACCACTGCCTCTTAGTCAAATTAAATCCCATCTTGCATTCCACAAAGCATTAAAGACTCGTATTTAGGTGGTAGGTACTTTTTTTACCATGGCAGCAAATGCTACCTCCACTCACAACAAAAGGCATATGTTTTGTGTGATTGTTTTTTTTTTAATGTTGAATTTGATTTTATGGTGTTTTTTGCCAATTGTGGTAAATCCTCAGTTTTTTCCCTGCGGCACTGAAGCGTCATTGGAAGAGGCTTGTGGACCGGGGTCACTGGTGCTATGGCAACACGTTTATAGGCCCAGATTTCTGCAATCCTCATCTTTCGTCAAACTGAAGGATCCTCACTGCATTCCGCAGAAAAGCGCCATTAAATAAACAACAACCAGCACAAACGAGTGCACGAAAAATATTGCGTATTTGTAATGTGCATGTACGCCCCTTGTGGCATCTTGGCACTGAATAACAGATGTTTATTGTTACCCAACTCAATGCTTCTCATTTTATTGAGCTCTGATAGATGAAATGTTGAGTACATCTGTGGCTAGGAGGTCAAGCACAGAGTCCTACAATGACTGCATTAGCCCACTTTTGTTATCAGTTGCTATGACGTTAAATGCATCTTAATGCATTTTCCATTTTAACCGCTGGATTTCAATCAAGTTAAAATGCTCCCCATTAGGCAGTGTGATCGGGGAAGGTGAATAAACCCTCTTCAACTGAGATGAGCCATTTCAGCCTGCGACCATTCTCCCACCTACTTGGGGAGAGTGGGATATGTTTGTTACCTGCCTTTGCCTGGGTTTATTCTTCCATACTTTAATGTAGCTCAAAACCATCAAAGGTTTATGAGCAAAGCAATACTTTACCCAAATATTCTAGAACTGGAGTTAGACTGACCATCAGCCATGTCACATAGTGTTACGGGAACATATTGATTAAAAGGCCCATTCAGTGTAGAAAAAACAGCCTTCACTCAGTCCTGCGCCTCTAACAATCAGCAGAAATAGATGTTGTAGAATGTTCCTTTGATGATATTGGCTGATTTCTTGAGACATATTGTGACATCCAGTTTTTCGGCCCGATTTCTATGTATTTTCACGAGAAACACAGCACAACTCCCCTTTACGTGTGCTTTGCACTTTCACAATAGAGCTTAATTTGTAGAATAAGAATGTTGGTGCTGAAGCTCTGCTCGGAAACCCTCGGCCGTTGCTATTAAACGTTGAATAACAAGTGTTTTAATCTTAAATTCACCTCATGCCTCTTTAATCCACTACCTGACGCTCTCTGCCCCTTTACCTCACACCTGCAGGTTCCTGCTTTCTCCCTTTCTAATAGTTTCTCCGTCTTTCTGTTCCTCCATCCACTGGCGTAACAATAGTCCCTGCAGTTTGGGGGGAGTCCTGAACTCAAGGACGCCCCCTCAACACAGTACACTATGCACAGGCTGTGGGTCCTTAGAGCTCCTCTGCGGGCGGAAAAGGGGGTGTCTACAAGTACTTTGCAAAGGGGCCTCCTCAAGTTTCGTTCCACCACTGCCTCCATGTTCTGGTTCTTGTGTTTTCTCTCTCTTGCATCAGGTAAACTATTAATATTCACAAGTAAGTGACTGTCCCCCACAATAAGTGGTGGTGGCCCCACTGGCAACCACCGGCTCAAATTAAGCACTTTTTAACAGTATTAAATTCAGATGTAGCACACCATCAGACCACAGCGTGAGTTACTGTACTCCGCCCTACAGCGGCGTAGCAAATGAATCATGGGCCTTAATGCTCCTAATCTTTTAGCGTAGAAACATAATTGGATGCAGTGGACTCCTGACATTTGTGTGTCCTGTGGCATTGCACTTGCTGCATTATTGCATAGCGGCTTAGTTTCCCAGGCCCATGTGATGCGCTGCTGCAGTCTTGGTATTTGCCTCCGAATTCAGGAACTGGTGGTCCTGTTTTATAATGGAATAAACAAAACTACAAGTCCCAGAATTCAAAGAAACAACTGGAATGGAACAGAACATCGCTCATGGACCTGGGAAACTTGGCAGGGGTGCTATTGAAAACTATCCCCTGCAGTAGAGAGGTTTTCATTGAACTGTAGATGCACTGTATAACCCTTTCACCAAGAGCTGATCTATGGCCCGAGCTGTTGGCTCCTTGAATTTCCCTAACCAGCAAAGCTTTCTGCAGAGGTCTGTGTAAACAGAACAACACTTAGGTAAATAAAATGAAATGTTGTACAGCTTTTAATTCACTGGAAACAAACATACATTTGCACTTCCTCTCCTCCGTCTTTACCCAGCACATGAAACGACAAAGCTCTTTTTCAGTGAAATAGAATGCAGGCCTCTCTCATAACTCTGATTGGCTGTTGCCAACCAATCAGTGTGAAGGTGTGTTTCACAGAACTGAAAATGTGTAGGTATGAATGAGGAATGAGGAGTAGGGATGATGGGTGAGGAGTATGGATGATGGATGGGGTATGAGAAGTAGGAATGATGGAAGAGAAGTATGGATGAGAAGTAGGGATGAGAAGTAGGGATGAGAAGTAGGAATGATGGAGAAGTAGGGATGAGAAGCATGGATGAGGTATGGGAAGTAGGGATGATGGAAGAAAAGCAGGGATGATGGAAGAAAAACAGGGATGACGTATGATGGAAGAGAAGCAGGGATTATGGATGGTAAGAAGTGATAATTGATGCGAAGTATGAATGATGTTTGGATGAGAAGTAGAGATGATGGATGAGAAGTAGGGATGATGTATGAAGGATGAGAAGTAGGGATGGTGGATGAGAAATAGGGATGATGTATGATGGATGAGAAGTATGGATAATGAAAGAGGAGCAGGGATGAGAAGTAGGGATGATGGAAGAAAAGTAGGAATGATGTATGCTGGATGAGAAGTAGGGATGATGGATGGGAAGGAAGGATGATGGAAGAGAAGTAGGGATGATGTATGATGGATGAGAAGTAGGGATGATGGGTGATGGATGAGAAGTAGGGATGATGGATAGGAAGGAGGGGTGATGGAAGAGAAGCAGGGATGAGAAGTAGGGATGATGGAAGAAAAGTAGGGATGATGTATGATGGATGAGAAGTGTGGATGATGAAAGAGGAGCAGGAATGATGGGTGAGCTGCAGGGATGAGAAGTAGGGATGAGGATTAGGGAATGAGGATGTCCTACAAATTGATGCTGTACAGCTGCTGCCCATCTGCCCTAATAGGAAAGAAACCTCTCAGGGGGCATTGAAGCCTGTGATGTTGGCATCTTGCCAGTAGAGGGCAGCAGAGACCAGCACTTGGGCACACGCCTGGTGTAAACAGTGTTTACCATCTTCTCCCAGTAAAGACCAAGCATTGATAATGACGACGGTACTTACCTTATGTTGTTAAGTTATTTGTACTTAAATAATACACATTATATCATTAGAACGACGTCTCAGAACGCCCTAATGTTTTATTATGAGCAGTACCTATGTCATTGCTCGGTGCAGATAGCCAAGCTGGAAAATGTGAGCATCTGGCTCGATTACTTTGCGGCCACTAGATGGCGGACGAACCCCACTCAAGGCCTCAGGCCAATGACGAGCCCCTGGCACACAGTTCCTCTTCTTAGATACTTAGTGGTGGAATTTTAATGTCGCACATCCCCTGTAGGATTAGACTCAGACCCCCTTAAACATTTTCTAATGCGAACCAGGTCAGACGATTGATCCGTTTCCTATAACGTGTGACGTACTGTAGATCCAGGGATGTTTATGTTCAATGCTCTGTGATAGAATTTGTTGGCTTGAATAGAAAAAACGTGACGAGATTTTATGTATATATATATATATATATATATATATATATATATATATATATATATATAGATATATATATATATATATATATATATAGATATATATAAAATTTGTTTTAAAGTTTATTGCTAATGAGTTTATTGTGTACTCTATCTAGTATGGTTTTATGGTCCTAAACATAAGCGGATGAATTATGACTGTATCTATCTTCTGACTTTGATCTTTTCCAGTCCAAGTCAGTAAACTGTAGAATAATTGTGTCTTGGACTTACCAGTGCAACTGCCCTTTTTCCTGGGACCAGCAGTGAACAGTTTTAGGGCAGGTGTGTCTCCTTCCACCCATTCTTCAGGGCTGGCTCCACCATGCGCTGTTACACGTGAGGACCTCGTCGTGACACAGGTAGGTGGGCGGGGCATCAGTCTGCTGTCATAAAGTGGACGGTGCTTCTAGAAAGGAGAGGGTTTGATCCCTCTTCAGGGGGAGAGTAGGGGTGGCAGCTGCCTTTTAAGAGCAATTGGCGAATGTTGACCCCTCTTCACATGTGCCCACCACATCATCCTACAATTTGGCCACATGACCCCTGCCTCATTTGAATAAATGTAACCCCTCTGTTGTAAATCCAGTTGCCTATTAAGCCCCTTAGAGACTCAAGTTGTTATGTAATAAATCTCTTCAGGCATTTACCTATCTTTGAAGGACCTGGTATTGCACGGTGACTGATATCGGGTCCGCCGGATTCTTAATCCTATCATATCCTATGGGATTTATATTTCAACAGACAGGATATCCATCACCCTTGTGACCGAGTAACCTGTCTGCCGAGTTCTAAATCAAGCCCTAAATGTGGCTTTTCATGTTCCCAGACAGGTATTGCTATTAAGATTAGCATCCCCAGGTGATGTATGTATTTGTGTTTGTAATGCCTTTTGTTCTGCACAAACCTAGGGAAGAATCCCAACCCCTGAGATATGATTTGTTATTATTTAAAATAAGGCATTTTATTCAGGGAGGAGCCGGTCCCTACCGTAGGGAGGTAGGATTCTCACAAGATGTGCATCCTTAGTTTGTTTCTGAATTTCAGAAGGGTGAGAAGAAGTTCTGAGGTTTCTGCTGACTTTGTCCCAGGTCTTGGGTGTGTAGGTGAAGAAGGATTGCCTTCTGTTTTTTTTCTCGTATTTTTCACATTTTTTTCTTAGACTCTGGTGATGACTCGGCTTCAGGAATAGGACTCTCTGCCTCAGGTGGTTATTTTTTCAGCCAAGTATGAGCTGATTCATCTTCTATAACACAAAACCTTTGAGCAGCTCCCTCTTTGTCTAGCTTCTATCCTCTTACATGAGTTCCAGAAACTGATGCATTTATTAAATATTTGTTCTGTAATGCTGATTGTATAAGTACAGCCAATAAACCCTTAAAGTTTCTCTGGAATCTCTCCAAAATATATCTGAGATTGCAATGTGAGACGGCGTGCTCCAGGTTAACTCACATGGTTTTAAACAACACTATGGGCCACATCTACAAGAAAGTGGTGCATTGGTCCAGATGCACAACTTTTCTGGTGCTGCCCCTGCCCCATCTAACAACGCTATGGTTGCATTGTATTTACAAAATGGCACACCACGGGACTCATTTACACAATAGCGTCATAATTTATGATGCTGTTGTGGCGATTTTCTGGATTAGCACCATAAATTATGGCACTAATGCAGCAAAACACTAGGGAGGCCCACAAGCTACTATGGGCCCTTCACTTTAACGCATGCCCCGGGCACGTGGTAAAAAACTACGGAATAAATGTTGCAGTGAAATCTTGCAGATTCCACTGCGCCTTGTTTTGTGGCTTCCCTGCGTGGGAACATCCCCCTTGCATACATTATACCTGGTGCAGGTAGAATGAGGCGCAAGGGGTTATAAAGTGGCGCAATGCATGCATTGCGCCTCTTTGCAAATATGGCGAAGGAGAATGGCCTCCTTAACGCCCTATTAGCGTAAAAAGAAATGATGCTAGTGTGGGGCTAAGAGGTGACGGGCCTTGTAAATCTGGCCCTGTGTTTCCCCACATTCAAGCCTGTTACCAAGCCTTACAGTTTGAGTCAAATTCCACTTTCATTGGTTTTGTGTTTATCAGTTTTTTTCTTCTCCTTTCCATACTTTTTCTTTTAGCTTTAGTCACTATTTTTCTTCTTTACTCCCACCTTTCTTTTTCGCAATTTCATCATTTGCCTTTTTGGTCTATTTTTCAGTTTCACCTTATCTATGCATTTCCCCTTTCCTACTTTACAATCCACGGTTCTCTCTGACCCAAAGCTAGGAGGACCCCTTGTAAATCTGGATACCCCATAAGTCTTCTCACCTTTAAAAGACTGTGTCAGTCCGGTTCAGAAATGGCGACTTCTGGTATGCGACTGACTCTGCCCCAGCCCTCACTGCCTTTCAGAGACAGTAGCTACTAAGAACATCACTCGCTTTGCTCCTAATCCTTTCTGCCTCTCCCAACGCCCTCTGCACATTTAGGGGCAGATTTATCAAAGGGTTGCGTCGCCTTTGCACGACACAATGCAAGTAAATAGAATTAATAGAAAAGTAGAGGGGGCATATTAAAAATTAGAAAATTAGGCTACAAAAAGAGTAGAATATACAAAAGAGAGTGGGCAAAATGGATGGGTTAGATTTGGGGTGAGCGATGAGGTTTGGGAGGTTGGGTTGTGTTTTGGTTAAGGTCTCCTGATTAGAGGTAAGAAACTGGTAAGGGTTAGGTTAAGATTAGGAAGTGGGGTTACGGGCGGTTGCTGGAAGGGACCTCTCAGCGTTAGCTGGTTACCCTTAAGGGGTGAGTTCCTGAAGGTGGTGGAGTAGGCAATGGTGGGCTGGTAGCTGTGATGGTTAGTGGTATGGTTGGAATGTAAATGAGGGATAGCCCTTGAATAAGAGACGTAGTTATGGTTAGGCTTGGTTTACAGTACTGGAATGCACACGATGGTTTCAGGGATGGTGCAAGAAGAATCATGGGATGACGTACTGGGGATATACTCCAGAAAATGGCAAAGGATGTGTGGTCTAAGGGAAAAGGGTTAGTTTAGGGTTAAAGAGGGAGTAATAGTGAAGTTTTAGATTAAGGGTTCAGAATGTCTTTGTACAGTTCACAAATGTAGTGAAACTTTTCCACCTTTTTTTATTTTTTAACCTTTAACTGTTTATTATTTGTTGTAGGTATACCTAGTATCCACTACTTTTTATGTCTGCTTTTTTTTAGTTAAGGTTTTCCATTCAAAACTTTTTTAATGTTATTGGTATGGCCCAAACCATGCCTGTTTCAAGTAACATTAACAAACCAAGCAAATGATTACAAAGTCCTCACAATCAGCACCTCCGCCTATCTGGCTGTCGGGCTCACCATATCCTGTGGCTCAGGGCACACCTGCAGCCAGGACCCCATCATACGGGAAACAAGAAAGTCCAAAAGAGGGGAAACATGGCCACTGGCCTCCTTCATCGATGAACCGAGGATCTGGAACAATACCCTCAAATCCATCAGGACTGCCCATACTTTGCTCCAGTTTGGAAAAGAGCTTAACACAATCTACTTTGAGGAACATCACCGCAAAGTAACACCCTACTTCTACTCTCAGAACCCTACTACACCTAATAGCACTCAATCAATCAATCAATCATTCATTTGTATAGAACACAGCTGCTTCCAATGAGGCGTCCCGGTACTTAAGCAAACAGCTGATAGCCAGTACATCCAATGAAAATAAATAGAGAGGGTTAGATTTTGTCAAAGAGAAAGGTTTTCAGTTCTTTCTTAAAAATTGAGACGGGCGCACCTCTAAGCATATTTATTGGGAGAGTATTCCGCAGCTTGGCTGTTAAGACTGTGAAAGATCTTCCTCCTTGCTTTGTCCTCATAAATTTGGGGACATGGATCAGCAGCAGATGGGTTGATCTGAGCTCTCTACATTGTTGATTTGGGTGCAATCTTTTTTGCAGATATGCAGTGCCTTGTCCGGCTTTGTACAGTCATGGACTATCTTTTCCTATGACCCGGCACAGACCTCAGTTGCCTTTCGGCTGGGTTTGGGCTATGCAGGTACCACATACATACACAGATACATCGATTACTCACATACCCCACCCTCCTCAACCGCCCCCTCAAATAAATGACGACATTACAAGTTGCAGATGGAATGACTTTTGTTTAAAACATATTCAAACTATTCAGGACAAAAATGGTACAATGTTTGACCCCGTTCATTTTAGATACATAAATAAAATTTTTATAAATATCTCTTTTATAAACAATATAAATAGCTTTACAACATAAATACAGAACGCACGACATGAATTTACAACAGCACTGGTATACAGCTGGCTTTGTCAGTCTCTGACACACTGGCCCCCCGCCATCTTGTGGGTGTGTTAATAGAACGCGTCCTCATTGGTGCGGCTAGTACGAATGAGGACCTATCAGAACAGCAGGCGATGCGACTCCTCGTACCGGCAAATGAAAGAGCTACAAATGACAAAAACAAGATGGCCGCCTTTATGTCCGCTTGGCATTTCCTGGGATGGAGTTTCGTCACGAGGTTCGGGTGCCTGGAGGGGGCGATGACGCAAGGTTGTCTTTAGAAAACCGTTGTCAGTTGATAGATCTGCAAAAAATAAAAAGAACACAATGCGTTACATCACATGCGCGTATGGGCCTGGGAAGCATCTGCAAAATTTATATTGCATATTAAAATGCGCATGTCCCCTTACTGGGGTTGCCACCTTTCCCAGAGAAAAATACAGTTTGTTTATATTGTAATAATCTGCAAAGGCCCCACATGATACTTAAATTGAACTTTTTATAAAATTGCCTATATTCATTTTTAGCATCACCTTTTATTTTTGTTTACTTTAATTATCAGTCAGGGATAATTAAGGCAGCTGTAGAACACTTCTCAAGGGATTATCTTGTTCAATTTACTGTTCAAAAAATGTACTAATAAGGGGGAAAAATACCAGCTTAAAGTGATTTTTCCTAATTTTCGTACCTGCCAGGACATTAAAATAATGGGAATGCTGGTAAAATATTACCATAAACCCCACCCGTACTCCTAACTGCCATCAAATAACATGTTTTTCCAAGGTGTAGTAACACAGACCAGGAGAAATCTTCTATTAAACAGACCTAATCTATAACTCTATTCTAATCTATTATTTACTGCTCAGCCACCCAGTCCCAAAGGGTGCAAGTGACTGAGTTTTGGTAGAGGAGGCCCAGTTTGCATAGCCCTGCACAACACACGCACGCACGCACAGACACACACACACACACACACACACACATGGACACAGTAATGAATATGCAGAAGCCAGCATCACACATGGATTTAGCAAAACAGGGATTCAACAGGTTGAAGTAACGGTGAAGTGAAAATGATGGACATGTCGATTTAATGGTCAGTTTAAAATAATACTCAGGTGGATGTAACTGTCAAGTTGGAGTAATGATCTGGTTGATGTAATAGTGAAGTTGGTGTAGTGGCCATGGCGAGGAATTGGGCAAGTCGAAGTAATGGCAAAGTCGATGTACTGGTCAGGTTGTTGTAATAGTCAGTTCTAAGTGGTGGCCAGATTGATGTAACAGCTTTGTTGATTTGTGAGCAAGGCAATGTTTTTTGTCAAGTCAAAGTAGTGTTCACCCAAAGTAATGGGCAGGTTGGTTATATTGAAATAAGGGTTATGTTGGGGTAAGGAGTAGCCTGATCTAATGGTTTTGTTGGAGTAAGGGTTAGGTTGGAGTAAGGGTTATGTTGATGTGATGGTTATGTTGGGGTAAGGGTTAGGTTGATGTGATGGTTATGATGAAGTAAAGGTTAGGTTGAACTAAGGGTTAGGTTGGAGTAAGGGTTATGTTGATGTGATGGTTATGTTGGGGTAAGGGTTAGGTTGAACTAATGGTTACGTTGGAGTAAGAGAGGCTGATGTGATAGTTATTTTGGTGTAAGGATTATGTTGAACTAGGTGAATGTAACAGGCATGTTGATGTAATAGTCTACGTCAGTGGTTCCCAACCTTTTGACTTCTGTGGACCCCCACTTTATCATTACTGGAACCTGGGGACCCCCACTAAATCATTATTGGAATCCGGGGACCCCCACTTGTAGGTTCATCGACCTACAAGCGCCACTGAGTCATTACTTAAAGCTAGGGACCTAATCTGTAAAGATTATTTAATTTTCTAAGCAGTTGCGGACCCCCTGATGAGGCTTCGCGGACCCCCAGGGGTCCCGGGACCACAGGTTGGGAACCACTGGTCTATGTAATGTCAGGGCGAAACGATGGCCATTGGAGGTACTGGGGCCCAGACAGGGCCAAACCTTGACAAAGCCTGCCCCCCCGCCCACCCCTCAATGGGGGATGGGTGGGGGGAGGACCCCCACACTCCTCCCCTTGTAGTCAGGCACCCTCTCAAGAACAGCTGCTCGCGCCTAAGATTCCTTATAAGTTGAGGAATTTGCAGAACAACGAGGGCGCGTTTTTATGGCGCAGGCGAGGCTTTATTCGGACACCTTTTCTTGGAAACGAGGAGTTATGGATCAGAGAAACAGTAAAAGAATATATTTATAGGTACACGCATGGGGCTCTTTGCCAAATTAGCAATAGCTGCTGTTAACGTTTACTTTCTTAAATTCACATAACAGCGTCTCGGCTTCCAGGCACTGTACCGCCTCCTAGAGCACGTCTTCGGGTGCTGAACATCCGTGGGGATGGGGGGTCTGGGACTGCCCTGTGGGGGGAGAGGACACCGCTCAGCGGTGCCACACTCGGGAGGCTTGGAGGCTGAGAGGAGGGCCCACAAATTAAGCGCCTGCGGGCCCTTACCGAGAGATTCTCGAAAATACTATATTTTCTCCTGCAGCATCAGCCAGCGGGAGCCACAGTGGAGGAGGCGTTTCTGGCGACATCTGGTTTGGGTTAAACAGCTTCTGTTTACATTTACCTTAAGAGGTGGGAGGGGTCACAGAGGGGCCTACACTGTAGGATACTGCACCCTGGAGGGTGTAAAAAGAGGGGAGGGGTACCCAGGAGAGGTCTGACCGTAGGGCATCACATGCCATGCTCATATGCCGCGATATCTGCCACACTGGCATCACATGCCAGGCTCACACGTCATGTTATCTGCCACACTGGCCTCATATGCCAGGATCACATGCCATGTTATCTGCAATATCGGCATCATATGCCAAGCTCACATGCCATGTTATCTACCACACTAACATCACATGCCAGGCTCTTGTGCCATGATATGTGCCACAATGGCATCACATGTCAGGCAAACGTGCCATGATGTGTGCCACTATGGCATCACACGCAAAACTCACATGCCATGTTATCTGCCACACTAAAATCACATGCCAGGCTCTTGTGCCATGATATGTGCCACAATGGCATCACATGTCAGGCAAACGTACCATGATGTGTGCCACTATGGCATCACACGCCAAGCTCACATGCCATGTTATCTGCCACACTGGCATCACATGCCAGGCTTAGGCATCTACCGTAGTGGTAGACGACACACCAGCCGGGGCATCTACGACACCAGCCACCTGGCACAGCAAGCCACGGGCACCTGCCAGGGTGTCTGGCACACCAGCAGAGTCTATTGCATGTCAGGGTCACCCCCTGGGAGGTGGTCGAGCCTGATGCGTATTATAATAAAAATATTAACAGTATCAATAATGATGACATTATTATAAGTAGCCATTTGTTAAATAATAATAATACTTGTTGTTGTTAGAAGAAGGACAACAACATAAGCAGACAGGATGATTCCAACACTGGGATGTCGGGAGCTCCATTGAAGACAGAGCGTGTCTCAGGGCCAATAATGGCCGGTAGATGCCCGAGACTTAATCCTTCCGATGTTTGTCTCTCTGTTTCTCCTTTTTTTAATGTAGAACATTCTACCCTTAGTGAGTGGGATGTTCTAATAGCCTTGCAGCCTTTCCGCCTTGCACTATGCTGGTTGTAAAAGGCCCTCTACCTCGTTAGAGGCCCTCACCTGCTTCTCGGCCTAGAACTCGGGTGCAGGGCCTTTAACAATCGGTATAGCCCTCAGCAGCGGCTGTAAGACTAGATTGTCAATATTAATGTAGCTCTCATGATTTTCAAGTAGGAGTTACGAGGCTTGTATGGGAAAGGGAACACGAGGGAAGTACACCCCCCCACCCCCCACCCCAAAGGTCCAGTCTGCCAACCTCCTGCTATGGGTCCTGGATCTCCCTGGCTCTGCGGCTGCCGGTAAGGACCTTGACACATCTGTTGTAGGTTACCAGCCACACATGGCACTGGGCTAGGAGCCGGGCAGGCCTGCTGCCACTTAAAGAGCTCCCCGCAGCACTCAGCCTTTCAAGTGCCTCCGGCCACGTTTTTATTTTATTAAGTGGGGTCCAAACGGGGATCCCACAGAATGTTTTAAAGCAGGAGCATAACTACCATTGGTGCAACAGGTGCAGTGGCACCGGGGCACAGAGCCCATAGTGGGCCCATGATCTCTGATAATGGCTCAATTGTACTACCCCAACAAAGTTCAAGGGGACCATTTTCCCGGCTTGCACCTGGGCTCATGGCATCCTTGCCTCGAATTAAATTGTATATGTTCTTCTCTCTAAACAAGTGAAGTCTCGGCAAACACACGAATACTAACCGAGAGAGAACTGTCTACGGAAAGCATTATGGGACTTGTAGTCTTGATTTCCTATTAAAATTCCAGGAATACAGAGATAACCAGAACTGGATCAGATTCTCACACATGAACTGGGACGACGTGAGTTGTACCCTATTCCGACCAAGACCCCACCCGCGTGTTGCACAACTAAGAATAGATGTCTGCAAGGCTGTTGACTCTTACAGCATGAATTATGAGATACCTCAGTGGGTTGAGCACTCATGGGAGACATCTGTGCCTAACCTGCAGGCCACAGGCGTAAACAAACCACTGGTTGGAGGGGCGGCCTTGGGTTATTCTGCGGGTGATAAATGGAGTACTGTTGGGCAATAATAAAACGTAATTCAAATGGTAGATAGTTGAGGGTGTGGTGCATACCTCATATATTATCTATGTTTCTGTTGATCTTCGATGCGATAGTACAAACATTAATATTGTATCTACAAAAATATGCATGGGCTCGTAAAGCGTTCTTTCGAGTGAGTCGTCAACATTTGGACATAAATACTTGTCACGTTATATTAAAAAAATACCGAAAACGTAAATGGTCGTGTTGTCCTATTTTTCAGGTAAACTTAATGGAAAGTTGATGTAATGATCGGTTCGCCAACAAAAAACAAAACTAAATGAAGGAATCAGCACAATTGAAAATTGTCCCAAAACATCTCTGAATAACGACTCTTTTGTGTGAAGGTTGGACTTGTAATTTCTTTTGGTGTGTTCGTTGCACGATATCGCAGCGGGTTGACCCCAGTTGCGGACTTTCCGTCTCCGCTTTGACTCTGGTCGAGACGGCTTGTCCTTTCATCCTTCCCAGATCGATAAAAAAGTACCTCTTTATCGGGTAATAATAAATGGATATGGAAGTCTTAACACACGATGGGTTTTGTGCCTGTGATGCAATGAAAGGCAAAATAATACGTGTAAGAACTCAATGTGGCCACCAGGGGGCAGCATTGTAAAACTCGTGAGCAGGTTTCCCAGCACAATGCTGAAGCATGCTACCCAGCTATAAATAGCAAGGAATCTGGCATTTAGCCTGAGACCTGAGTGCTATGAATTGTAGAGATAAGGAAAGGAACGGGAGTCCTGGGAGGTGTAATTGTTTACCCAGGATCACACACTTTGTTCAAATGGACCTGCCAGGATAGCTTGGATCTCCTAGTTCCACAGACCCGCACTGCACGACGTATCTAGCCGAGCTGCCCCTAGTTCCACAGACCGGCACTGCACGATGTATCTATCCCACCAAGCTGCCCCTAGTTCCACCGACCGGCACTGCACGATGTATCTATCCCACCAAGCTGCCCCTAGTTCCACCGACAGGCACTGCACGATGTATCTATCCCACCGAGCTGCTCCTAGTTCCACCGACAGGCACTGCACGATGTATCTATCCCACCAAGCTGCCCCTAGTTCCACCGACAGGCACTGCACGATGTATCTATCCCACCGAGCTGCTCCTAGTTCCACAGACCGGCACTGCACGATGTATCTATCCCACCCAGCTGCTCCTAGTTCCACCGACAGGCACTGCACGATGTATCTATCCCACCAAGCTGCTCCTAGTTCCACAGACCGGCACTGCACGATGTACCTAGCCGAGCTGCCCCTAGTTCCACCGACAGGCACTGCACGATGTATCTATCCCACCAAGCTGCTCCTAGTTCCACCGACAGGCACTGCACGATGTATCTATCCCACCGAGCTGCCCCTAGTTCCACCGACAGGCACTGCACGATGTATCTATCCCACCGAGCTGCTCCTAGTTCCACCGACAGGCACTGCACGATGTATCTATCCCACCAAGCTGCTCCTAGTTCCACAGACCGGCACTGCACGATGTATCTATCCCACCAAGCTGCTCCTAGTTCCACAGACCGGCACTGCACGATGTATCTATCCCACCAAGCTGCTCCTAGTTCCACAGACCCGCACTGCACGATGTATCTATCCCACCAAGCTGCTCCTAGTTCCACCGACAGGCACTGCACGATGTATCTATCCCACCGGGCTGCCCCTAGTTCCACCGACAGGCACTGCACGATGTATCTATCCCACCGAGCTGCTCCTAGTTCCACCGACAGGCACTGCACGATGTATCTATCCCACCAAGCTGCTCCTAGTTCCACAGACCGGCACTGCACGATGTATCTATCCCACCAAGCTGCTCCTAGTTCCACAGACCGGCACTGCACGATGTATCTATCCCACCAAGCTGCTCCTAGTTCCACAGACCGGCACTGCACGATGTATCTATCCCACCAAGCTGCTCCTAGTTCCACCGACAGGCACTGCACGATGTATCTATCCCACCAAGCTGCTCCTAGTTCCACCGACAGGCACTGCACGATGTATCTATCCCACCAAGCTGCTCCTAGTTCCACAGACTGGCACTGCACGATGTATCTATCCCACCAAGCTGCTCCTAGTTCCACTGACAGGCACTGCACGATGTATCTATCCCACCAAGCTGCTCCTAGTTCCACCGACAGGCACTGCACGATGTATCTATCCCACCGGGCTGCTCCTAGTTCCACAGACCGGCACTGCACGATGTATCTATCCCACCAAGCTGCTCCTAGTTCCACCGACAGGCACTGCACGATGTATCTATCCCACCGGGCTGCCCCTAGTTCCACGGACAGGCACTGCACGATCTATCCAACCCAGCTGCTCCTAGTTCCACAGACAGGCACTGCACGACGTGTCCCACTGAGCTGCTCCTAGTTCCATGGACAGGCACTGCACGATGTATCTATCCCACCAAGCTGCTCCTAGTTTCACGGACAGGCACTGCACGATGTATCTATCCCACCAAGCTGCTCCTAGTTCCACAGACCCGCACTGCACGATGTATCTATCCCACCAAGCTGCTCCTAGTTCCACCGACAGGCACTGCACGATGTATCTATCCCACCGGGCTGCTCCTAGTTCCACAGACCGGCACTGCACGATGTATCTATCCCACCAAGCTGCTCCTAGATCCACCGACAGGCACTGCAAGATGTATCTATCCCACCGGGCTGCCCCTAGTTCCACGGACAGGCACTGCACGATGTATCTATCCCACCGGGCTTCTCCTAGTTCCACAGACCGGCACTGCACGATGTATCTATCCCACCAAGCTGCTCCTAGTTCCACCGACAGGCACTGCACAATGTATCTATCCCACCGGGCTGCTCCTAGTTCCACAGACCGGCACTGCACGATGTATCTATCCCACCAAGCTGCTCCTAGTTCCACCGACAGGCACTGCACGATGTATCTATCCCACCGGGCTGCCCCTAGTTCCACGGACAGGCACTGCACGATCTATCCAACCCAGCTGCTCCTAGTTCCACAGACAGGCACTGCACGACGTGTCCCACTGAGCTGCTCCTAGTTCCAAACAATCCTGCATGCAACACAGACACCTTTGCATCATCCTGCAAGGGTGCCTGCATAGGCACTAGGCAGCCAAAAGGGCACCAGCGCAGGGGGAAGGGCAGGAATGCGCAGTACACCATAGATTCGCCGCATTCCTGCTCTTTCACTTTGACGCATGGCAGCGCAGCAAGGACATTTACAGCCCTGCCCTGCACCAAAACCCGAATAAATATGGGCCTGAGTGCCAGCCGTAGGCGACAAGTGTACATTTTTGTGGAGCTGAGACATTAAAGTCCATATTTATACTTTTTTTGTGCCGTGTTTGCTTTTGCGTCAAAAAGCAGCGCAAATGTGGTGCTAAAAAAGTATAAATATGGGCCTAACTGTTCACTAGGTGACAATCACACCTGCTAGACACTTCAGCAGTGTCCTCTGTATAACAGGCCAATGTTGTCTACGCCCTCGCCATTTAAGGTTAATACCTCACACTACATGACCTTGGAACAGACTGCCCCATCCATCATCACAGCCACCTGAGCTGCGAGCATGCATTCACAAAAATGAATCGTTTATAAGGCATTGGAGTGATGAAGAGACCCAGGTAAAAAGAGCACATTGCTTCATGTTTTCAACTTTCAAGTTTTGATCTTTTCCAAATTCTGATTGGGCCAACCCAACCTTTCATAGTTTATGCCACAGTTTTATCAGCCACGTGGAAAATATTGCAGTGGCCTGGCAAGGCTCCTGGGGCATTAATGGCATTTTAAGTTATGTTTTTTGTATTTTGCTTGTCGAAGGCCCTGCAGCTCCCTATACACTGCTGCTGGGCTACTCGTGTGTCTTGATAAGTGTGCATAGTTCATTATTTCAAAGCTGGGCACAACCCGTTCCAAGATGGCCGCTCCTGAGTCCGCGTGTATGCACGTGTGAGCCACATCAGCTGACCCTGACCATATGTTGGTATTCTATATTGTGGAGTCCATTGAAGTGCAGATCAACAGTTAAGTGCCGCTATGGTGTTAAAAGACTGACACGGAGCTGATTTACAAACTGGAGACAAACACCGCCTGTGGGACACCATGTGCAGAAGGAAACTTCCTGTGATGTCAAACTGAACATGTATAGATGGTACACCGTCAACCGAGACGGGTCAGTGGTGCCTGAATGTTAGATGTCATTAGAACCCATGTCTTTGAAAAGTCATCCTCTGCAAAGGGGCTTGTATGAAGGGATATACACACATAGGGGGTTATTCCAACTTTGGAGGAGGTGGTAATCCGTCCCAAATGTGACGGATTTACCACCAGCCGTATTACGAGTTCCATAGGATATGATGGACTCGTAATACGGCTGGTGGTATATCCGTCACTTTACCATCACTTTTGGGACGGATTACCACTTCCTCCAAAGTTGGAATAACCCCCATAGTGTGCATAATTTACTCATGCAGGTGATGTGCAACTCACGGGACCTGTCCAATCAAATACATGTTGTAAACCTCAAGAACCAATAAGTCATGACCAGAGTGATTTACCTTGGGAACTGTCCAATCATCTAATGAGGGACACACCTTGGGAATCTACCAATCATACACATGCGGAAAAACTTCGAGAACTTTTCATTTTCAATGTATTTGTCAAGAAAAGTCCAGTTAGGAATTTACAATAGCTCTAACTCAAGGAAACTCGGGACCCATTGCATTGCAATTGCTTGTTCTGTGTTGCTGCAGTCCGGACAGAGGTGCCCCTTTAAAAGAGCGCTAAGGTTTCCGCAGAAGGCCCCGAAGTTTGGGGGTCACCTGCCTCCCCTGGCGTAGCCCTGCCCCCGTCTGTAGGTACCCAGAGGTATCGAGGGGACAGCCTCCCTCAGAGCTGCTGCCGCCGTGTGCCGAAGATGTCCCCAGTGAGGAATCTTCCTGACCAGCTTTTCATGCCCTGTCCAGAAAGCGCCTAGAGTCCATGGTTAAGCGCGTTCTATTCCGGGCGCCATAACTAAAATGCCCAACCTATGCCCAGAAATATTCACTCGCACTAGCCTGGGCAACCCCCAGCCCTGGACTCTTTCACAACCCTCGGTGACCAGTCTGTGGGTGAGGTTGGCATAAACACCGGCTGCAGGTCATGGTGGCACAATCCAGGACAGATGGCGCCTGGTACTCCCTGGATGCGGACTGCTTGCTAAGTCTGCCCTTTGCTGTTTGTCCTCAGTAAGACACCCCACCCTGGGCAGCGAGTGATATGTCTGCGCCCTGGTGCCCCTTGGCACCTACCAGCTAAGAGGTCTCTGTGGATGGGGCAAGTTCTAAAGCTTCTCTGGTAACACAGGTGCCAAGTGGATATGAGATACACGTGCCCAGGGCATGGGTGGAGAAGGGAAGACTGTGGGTTGAGGCAGAGGTGGGGTATTCTGCCTACTGCTGCTGAGTTCCGGCAAACACCTGCTGAAATTAAGCACTGGCACCCGTTGTGTGTAGAGCGTTAAGGCAGATAACTTACCAGCCCAGGGGGCAGTGTCCTAGCAGCCGAGCCCACTCATGGCCCCTATCCGGTCCAGCTTGAGTCCGAAGCAGCCCTTGGACAGCCCCTTCTTGTGAATGCCCTTGTACTTCCGGGGGTTGGGGTAGTCATTGAGGAGCCTGGTCCAGGCGGCTCTGGAGCGCGTGTCCATGCGGAGGTCTCTCAGCAGCCGGGACCGCGACTTGGCGTCCTTGGGTCCCCGGTCCGGCCCGCTCTCCCCGGAGCCCAGGAACTCGGACAGCTCGTCACCCAGGAGGGTGCGCAGGGACTGGTGGAGAGAGAGAGAGAGAGGAGAGGCGTGAGTGTGGAGAGCAGAGAGGCCTGGCACACAGCAGAACACATAGACATGCCAACACAGGGAACTGTGGAGCAGTGCCCACCCATGTGTGGGCACACAGAACTATAGGGGTCAATGCCCAGTCATGAGTGGTGTCACAAGGACCAGGAGAAAGAGATGGAGGGAGATGGAGGGACGTGAGAGGGGCCTGGCACACAGCAGAGACACGTCCACCCAGGCAACTGTGGAGCAGTGCCCACCCATGTGTGGGCACACAGAACTATAGGGGTCAATGTCCAGTCATGAGTGGTGTCACAAGGACCAGGAGAAAGAGATGGAGGGAGATGGAGATACGTGAGAGGAGCCTGGCACGCAGCAGAGACACGTCCACCCAGGCAACTGTGGAGCAATGCCCACCCATGGGTGGGCGCACAGAACTACAGGGGTCAATGCCCAGTCATGGGTGGAGTTACAAGGACCAGGAGAGAGAGAAAGAGGGGGGAGAGAAGTGAATGTGGTGAGAAGAGAGGGCTGAGACACAGCAGAACACAGGCAAGTCCACCAAGGCCACCGTTTATACATAGACCAGTGGTGAAAGGTGTACACATTGGTGCACGAAGAGAGGCAGACCCCCAGCCCCTCTCTTTCTCTCTCTCTCTTTCTGGCGGTCTCTCTCTCTCTCTCTTTCTTCCTCGCTCTCTCTCCCCCTCTTTCTCACTCTCTCGGTCTCGCTCGCTCTATCCCTCTCTCTCTCTCTGTCTCTTTCTTGCTCTCTCTCTCGCCACCGCTCTTTCTATCTCTCTCCCTCTCTTTCTTACTCGCTCGTTCTCGCTCTCTCTCTCTCCCTCTCGCTGTCTCTCTCGCTTGCTCTCTCTCGCACCCCTCTCTTTCTATCTCTCTCCCTCTCTGCCCCCTCTCTCTCTCTCCCTCTCGCTCACCCCTCTGTCTCTTTCCTTCTCACCCTCTCTCTGTTTCTCTCGTTCTCGTTCTCTTTCTCGCTATCTCTCTCTCTCGTTCTTTTTCTCTCCCTCTTTCTCACTATATTTGTCTTTCTCGCTCTCTCGCTTTCTTTGTCTCTCTCCGTTTCTCGATCTCTCTCTCCTCCCTCCCTCTCTCTCTCTCACTCTATCTGATCTTCTTTCTCGCTTTCTCGCTATTTCTCTTTTTTCTCCATCTCTCTCTCTCTCTCTCCTATTCGGTCTTTTTCTCGCAATATCTCTTTCTCGCTTTTTTCTCTTTCTATCGCTCTCTCGCTCTATTTCTCGCTCTCGCTCTTGCTCTCTCTCGCTCTCTTTCTCTCTCTCTCGCTTAGAAGCATTAACGGTCCAATGGAAGGCTGTGAACAGCCCCACACACAAATATATAACCACAGGGACCAGTACAGCGAGAGCTGCATCAGTACACGGCACTGTCAAGTATACAAAGTCTATAACTAGTGTACAGGAACTGAGATAAGTGTACACCTGAGACAATTACACAGAGGCCGAGACCAGTGTACACAGAGTGAGATAAGTACACAGAACCAGAGACTAGTGTGCACACATCAGTACGCAGCAGAGCCCGGTGTACGCAGAGTGAGATCAGTACACAGAACCAGAGACTAGTGTGCACACATCAGTACGCAGCAGAGCCCGGTGTACGCAGAGTGAGATCAGTACACAGAACCAGAGACTAGCGTGCACACATCAATACACAGCAGAGGCCGGTGTACACAGAGAGAGGTCAGTACACAGAACCAGAGACTAGAGTGCACACATCAGTACACAGCAGAGGCCGGTGTACACAGAGTGAGATCAGAACCAGAGACTAGTGTGCACACATCAGTACACAGCAGAGGCCGGTGTACACGGAGTGAGATCAGTACACAGAACCAGAGACTTGCGTGCATCCATCAGTACACAGCAGAGGCCGGTGTACACAGAGTGAGATCAGTACACAGAACCAGAGACTTGCGTGCATCCATCAGTACACAGCAGAGGCCGGTGTACAGAGAGAGAGGTCAGTGCACAGAACCAGAGACTAGTGTGCACACATCAGTACACAGCAGAGGCCGGTGTACGCAGAGAGAGGTCAGTACACAGAACCAGAGACTAGCGTGCACGCATCAGTACACAGCAGAGGCCGGTGTACACAGAGTGAGATCAGAACCAGAGACTAGAGTGCACACATCAGTACACAGCAGAGGCCGGTGTACACAGAGTGAGATCAGAACCAGAGACTAGTGTGCACACATCAGTACACAGCAGAGGCCGGTGTACACAGAGAGAGGTCAGTACACAGAACCAGTGACTTGCGTGCAGACATCAGTACACAGCAGAGGCCGGTGCACACATCAGTACACAGCAGAGGCCGGTGTACACAGAGAGAGGTCAGTACACAGAACCAGAGACTAGTGTGCACACATCAATACACAGCAGAGGCCGGTGTACACAGAGTGAGATCAGAACCAGAGACTAGTGTGCACACATCAGTACACAGCAGAGGCTGGTGTACACAGAGAGAGGTCAGTACACAGAACCAGAGACTTACGTGCACACATCAGTACACAGCAGAGGCCGGTGTACACAGAGTGAGATCAGAACCAGAGACTTACGTGAACGAATCAGTACACAGCAGAGGCCGGTGTACACAGAGTGAGGTCATTGACTAGCAGGGATAAGTATGCTTTGATTGACACAAGTATACACAGATTGTGGTCACTACACAACACAAATGGCACACAAAGGCTAAGCCAAGTACCAGGAGAGACCACCGAGTATGGACTGGTCCCAGTACAGAGAGGCGCCAGTGTACATGGTGTGCGAGCGTTGCACAGCTGAGGCAGACACACAGATCAGTGCGCAGAAGAAACAACTACACAGAACCTGAGACACACTATAGACAAGAAGTGACATCAAAACACGTCAGAGCCAACTGTGCGCCGCCTGAGGTCAGTACACACAGTGGGATCCGTAAGGAGCTAAGGGCCTTATTCACGAGAACCTGCAGCGCCAACATTGACAGCGCTGAAAAACCGCATTGATGTTCTTTAGTTACAAAACTAGGGTGCACCCCTCTGTTTCCCCTAGCACTGGTTCTAAATTTAGCTGCCTGATGCCAAGGAGGCCCCTGGCACTGTAGTGGAAGCGTGCCTGTGTTTCAGGGAATGATTGTTTATGTGCAGGAAGGTGTCCTTTTCTTTACTGCACATAAACAATCAATAACGGCGATTTGTTACTTCTATGCGTGCTGCAGAATGCATCAATAATGGAGATTTGTTACTTCTATGGGTGCTGCAGAATGCATCAATAATGGAGATTTGTTACTTCTAAGTGTGCTGCAAAATGCATCAATAATGGTGGTTTGTTACTTCTAAGTGTGCTGCAGAATGCATCAATAATGGTGATTTGTTACTTCTAAGTGTGCTGCAGAATGCATCAATAATGGAGATTTGTTACTTCTAAGTGTGCTGCAGAATGCATCAATAATGGAGATTTGTTACTTCTATGGGTGCTGCAGAATGCATCAATAATGGTGGTTTGTTACTTCTAAGTGTGCTGCAGAATGCATCAATAATGGTGGTTTGTTACTTCTATGGGTGCTGCAGAATGCATCAATAATGGTGGTTTGTTACTTCTAAGTGTGCTGCAGAATGCATCAATAATGGAGATTTGTTACTTCTATGGGTGCTGCAGAATGCATCAATAATGGTGGTTTGTTACTTCTAAGTGTGCTGCAGAATGCATCAATAATGGAGATTTGTTACTTCTATGGGTGCTGCAGAATGCATCAATAATGGAGATTTGTTACTTCTAAGTGTGCTGCAGAATGCATCAATAATGGAGATTTGTTACTTCTATGGGTGCTGCAGAATGCATCAATAATGGTGGTTTGTTACTTCTATGGGTGCTGCAGAATGCATCAATAATGGAGATTTGTTACTTCTAAGTGTGCTGCAGAATGCATCAATAATGGAGATTTGTTACTTCTATGGGTGCTGCAGAATGCATCAATAATGAAGATTTGTTACTTCTATGGGTGCTGCAGAATGCATCAATAATGGAGATTTGTTACTTCTATGCGTGCTGCAGAATGCATCAATAATGGTGGTTTGTTACTTCTAAGTGTGCTGCAGAATGCATCAATAATGGTGGTTTGTTACTTCTAAGTGTGCTGCAGAATGCATCAATAATGGAGATTTGTTACTTCTATGTGTGCTGCAAAATGCATCAATAATGGTGATTTGTTACTTCTAAGTGTGCTGCAGAATGCATCAATAATGGTGGTTTGTTACTTCTATGTGTGCTGCAAAATGCATCAATAATGGTGATTTGTTACTTCTAAGTGTGCTGCAGAGTGCATCAATAATAGCGATTTGTTACTTCTATGTGTGCTGCAGAATGCATCAATAATGGTGATTTGTTACTTCTATGTGTGCTGCAGAATGCATCAATAATGGTGATTTGTTACTTGTATGTGTGCTGCAGAATGCATCAATAATGGTGATTTGTTACTTCTAAGTGTGCTGCAGAATGCATCAATAATGGAGATTTGTTACTTCTATGTGTGCTGCAAAATGCATCAATAATGGTGATTTGTTACTTCTAAGTGTGCTGCAGAGTGCATCAATAATAGCGATTTGTTACTTCTATGCGTGCTGCAGAATGCATCAATAATGGAGATTTGTTACTTCTAAGTGTGCTGCAGAATGCATCAATAATGGTGGTTTGTTACTTCTAAGTGTGCTGCAGAATGCATCAATAATGGAGATTTGTTACTTCTATGTGTGCTGCAAAATGCATCAATAATGGTGATTTGTTACTTCTAAGTGTGCTGCAGAATGCATCAATAATGGAGATTTGTTACTTCTATGTGTGCTGCAGAATGCATCAATAATAGCGATTTGTTACTTCTATGTGTGCTGCAGAATGCATCAATAATGGTGATTTGTTACTTCTAAGTGTGCTGCAGAGTGCATCAATAATAGCGATTTGTTACTTCTATGTGTGCTGCAGAATGCATCAATAAAGGTGATTTGTTACTTGTATGTGTGCTGCAGAATGCAGCACGTATAGAAGTAGCAAATCATCATTATTGAATGATTGCTATGTGCAGGAACAGACCTCTTGCTGCACATAAACAATCATTCATGGCATTTTTCTCTTTCTATGTGTGATTCTGGTTGTGCCTTGCTAACACCACCCCTGGGGTGGCGTTAAATTTTGATGCTGCCTCAGGTTTACAATTCCTCATAAATCTGGGGCAGTGCCAAAATGCAATGGGTTTTGCCGTGGAATGCCCCCTGAAACACAAATTGCACGTCGTTCCATGCTAAGTGATGCGTGTGAAGGGGCCATGCTTATAAGGCAGCGTTAGGCCACAAAATGTGGCTTAGTGCCGCCTTGTAAGTATGGCACAAGGCATTGCGCCGCGGAGCGTTGCTAAAAGTGTCGTTCCCGTGGCGCAAGGGCCTTCCTTGTAAATGCACCAATGCACCACTGAGACAAGCAGAGCACAAACCTATCTACACAGCAGCAGAGGCGCACAGGGACTGACACCAGTGCACGACGGAGTGTGCGTGTGCACACTGAGTCCTGCACAGATCAGTCCAGGTGCGTGATTAGGAACACCGAGCCCTCCCCTGTGCAGGGGCGGGCGGCTAGAAGGTGCCACCCTAGAAATGCACCTTCAGACAGGAAAGCGCCAATAACCAGAGCACTTTTTGAGAGTAAAAGGCCTGTCTATTAGGACAGGTATGCAGACTTCGAAACTTTTATTTACAGACATTTATTTAAAAAACCTGCCCCAAAATACAATAACATTCCTGAAAACCCCCCACCCTTAAGCCTCGCACCCACCAATAAACAGTTCCCATCATTCATCCAAACATCCATTCTTCGCCACCCCTTACTTTCATTCGCTGTCCCCATCACTCCACTGTATTCACTTTGCCACGCCCACCCTGCCAGGCCCCCACCCTTCCGGTCTGTCTTGAGCCCCTCCCTTTTATTAAATTGTATTAAATTATTTTAAAAACGCAGTCACCATTGACTCGAACTATATGTGCACAACATGGCCATCCCTCAGGTTCGTAACGATATTAGTGCTCTAGCGCTTAGTGCCGCTCTTGTCGCTTCGTAGCACTATGGATAACATACGATGCTACTGTCCAGGTCAGAGTCAGTCATAATACGGTGTGACTTTCACACGTTTTGAAACCCTCGCCCCCTGCGCACTCACCCACCGAGCTGCACCCTGGTGGTGGCCGCGTAGCAGCGGTCGCTGGCCACCGGGCGCTCTCCACAGCGCTGGTGCTGACCGGGACGGCTTCCAGGCGCCCAGTGGGGCCAGTGGTGGCCGCGGGGCACGTCATGGGATGTGTGCACCGACCGTGGGAACAGCTGCGGCTGTGAGTCACTTCTGGGCCCCTGGACGGGGGTTTCTTGGCACTATGGCTCTGTAAGTCCTGGGGGTACGCTGCCTGAGTGCTGTGCAGGGTGGGGGGAGAGGGTCCCTCTCGCACCTGGCACGTACGTGGCCATCTGATACTTTTATTCATTTAATAAAATAATTAAAAATCTGCCACTTTTGGTTCCAGCAGGCCGCGAGATCCCCCCTAGATGCATGGGCCCTGGCCGCCCCTGGGGTGCGGCCCCCTGGGCAGAGGCCGCTATTACTTTACGGTGAGTGGTTCAGGTGGGAGTGAAAAGGGGCGCATGGGAATCAGAGACAGGAGCTCCCCTCGGGGAGTCCCCTTAAAGGGTCTCGGCTGGCTGGGAACGGACCCAGCTTCCCAGGGTCCTGCACCTGCAGGAGGCCCGCCTCAGCTGCCCGGCGCCCCCTGGCTGACCCCGGGCCTTGTCAGCACCAGGAGGGTGGAGAGCGTCCTGCGGCCGTGCCAGCGGCGTGCCCGATGTGCCAGGCTGAGGAGCACCGCTCACTGGTGTACCGGTCACCGCAGCACCGGTCACTCAGCACCGGTCACTGCATCATCGCTTACTGCGTAACCGGTCACTGCAGCACCGGTCACTGCATCACCGCTTACTGCATAACCGGTCACTGTAGCACCGGTCACTGCAGCACCCGTCACTGCATCACCGCTTACTGCATAACCGCTCACTGCAGCACCGGTCACTGCATCACCGCTTACTGCATAACCGGTCACTGCAGCACCGTTCAACGCAACACTGCTCACTGCAGCACCGCTCACTGGAGCACCGGGCACCGCAGCACCGGGCACTCAGCACCGGTCACTGCATCACCGCTTACTGCAGCACCGGTCACTGCAGCACCGTTCAACGCAACACTGCTCACTGCAGCACCGGTCACTGCAGCACCGGTCACTCAGCACCGGTCACTGCAGCACCGGTCACTGCAGCACCGGTCACTGCAGCACCGGCCAATGCAGCACGGGCCACTGCATCACCGCTTACTGCATAACCGGTCGCGGCATAACCGCTCACTGCAGCACCGGTCACTGCATCACAGCTTACTGCATAACCGGTCACTGCAGCACTGTTCAACGCAACACTGCTCACTGCAGCCCCGGTCACTGCAGCTCCGGGCATCACCACTTGCTGCAGAACCTGTCACTGCAGTACCACCACTGCAGCACCGGTCACTGCAGCTCCGGGCATCACCACTTGCTGCAGAACCTGTCACTGCAGTACCACCACTGCAGCATTGGTCACTGCAGCACCGGTCACCTCAGCACCGGTCACTACATCACCGCTTACTGCATAACCGGTCACTGCAGCACCGGTCACTGCATCACCGCTTACTGCATAACCGGTCACTGCAGCACCGTTCAACGCAACACTGCTCACTGCAGCACCGGTCACTGCAGCTCCGGGCACTGCAGCACCGGTCACCTCAGCACCGCTCAGTGCATTACCACTTACTGCATAACCGGTCACTGCAGCACCGTTCAACGCAACACTGCTCACTGCAGCACCGGTCACTGCAGCTCCGGGTGCTGCAGCACCGGTCACCTCAGTACCGCTCAGTGCATCACCACTTGCTGCAGAACCTGTCACTGCAGCACCACCACTGCAGCATTGGTCACTGCAGCACCGGTCACCTCAGCACCGGTCACTGCATCACCGCTTACTGCATAACCGGTCACTGCAGCACCGGACACTGCATCACCGCTTACTGCATAACCGGTCACTGCAGCACCGTTCAACGTAACACTGCTCACTGCAGCACCGGCCATTGCAACTCCGGGCACTGCAGCACCGGTCACCTCAGCACTGCTCAGTGCATCACCACTTACTGCATAACCGGTCACTGCAGCACCGTTCAACGCAACACTGCTCACTGCAGCACCGGTCACTGCAGCACCGGTCACTGCAGCACCGGTCACTCAGCACCGGTCACTGCAGCACCGGTCACTGCAGCACCGGTCACTGCAGCACCGGCCAATGCAGCACGGGCCACTGCATCACCGCTTACTGCATAACCGGTCGCGGCATAACCGCTCACTGCAGCACCGGTCACTGCATCACAGCTTACTGCATAACCGGTCACTGCAGCACTGTTCAACGCAACACTGCTCACTGCAGCCCCGGTCACTGCAGCTCCGGGCATCACCACTTGCTGCAGAACCTGTCACTGCAGTACCACCACTGCAGCACCGGTCACTGCAGCTCCGGGCATCACCACTTGCTGCAGAACCTGTCACTGCAGTACCACCACTGCAGCATTGGTCACTGCAGCACCGGTCACCTCAGCACCGGTCACTGCATCACCGCTTACTGCATAACCGGTCACTGCAGCACCGGTCACTGCATCACCGCTTACTGCATAACCGGTCACTGCAGCACCGTTCAACGCAACACTGCTCACTGCAGCACCGGTCACTGCAGCTCCGGGCACTGCAGCACCGGTCACCTCAGCACCGCTCAGTGCATTACCACTTACTGCATAACCGGTCACTGCAGCACCGTTCAACGCAACACTGCTCACTGCAGCACCAGTCACTGCAGCTCCGGGTGCTGCAGCACCGGTCACCTCAGTACCGCTCAGTGCATCACCACTTGCTGCAGAACCTGTCACTGCAGCACCACCACTGCAGCATTGGTCACTGCAGCACCGGTCACCTCAGCACCGGTCACTGCATCACCGCTTACTGCATAACCGGTCACTGCAGCACCGGACACTGCATCACCGCTTACTGCATAACCGGTCACTGCAGCACCGTTCAACGTAACACTGCTCACTGCAGCACCGGCCATTGCAACTCCGGGCACTGCAGCACCGGTCACCTCAGCACTGCTCAGTGCATCACCACTTACTGCATAACCGGTCACTGCAGCACCGTTCAACGCAACACTGCTCACTGCAGCACCGGTCACTGCAGCTCCGGGCGCTGCAGCACCGGTCACCTCAGTACCGCTCAGTGCATCACCACTTGCTGCAGAACCTGTCACTGCAGCACCACCACTGCAGCACCGGTCACTGCATCACCACTTACTGCATAACCGGTCACTGCAGCACCGGTCACCTCAGCACCGCTCAGTGCATCACCACTTGCTGCAGAACCTGTCACTGCAGCACCGCCACTGCAGCACCGGTCACTGCATCACCACTTACTGCATAACCGCTCACTGCAGCACCGTTCAACGCAACACTGCTCACTGCAGCACCGGTCACTGCAGCTCCGGGCACCGCAGCACCGGTCACCTCTGCACCGCTCAGTGCATCACCACTTGCTGCAGAACCTGTCACTGCAGCATTGGTCACTGCAGCTCCAGACACTGCAGCACTGGTCACTGCAGCACCGGTCACCACAGCACCACCAACTGCAGCACTGGTGACTGCAGCACTGGTTACCTCAGCACCGCTCACTGCATCACCACTTACTGCAGAACCGGTCACTGCAGCACCACCCACTGCAGCACTGGTCACCACAGCACCACCAACTGCAGCACCACTCACCACAGCACCGGCCACCGCAGCACTGTTCACTGCAGCACCAAAGGGCTGCACTGCTCGACAGCACCCTGGTCTGCCAACCTGAGCATCACAGAGCAGCTCTCAATGCCCCAGCACTAAGGGCCATATGTACGAACACTTTTTCCCATCGTCACAGAATGTGTAAAAACCTTTGCTACATGTGGCCCTAAATCCGGTGACCTGCACCTGCCCCAGTGCAGCTGTGCTTGCCCCAGTGCTGTGTCAATGGAGCTGTGCCTGCCCCAGCGCTGTCTCAATGGAGCTGTACCTACCACAGTGCTGTCTCCATGGAGCTGTGCCTGCCCCAGTGTTGTGTCAAAGGAGCTGTGCTTGCCCCAACGCTGTCAATCCAGCTGTGCCTACCCCTGAGCTGTGTCAAAGGAGCTGTGCCTGCCCCAGCGCTGTCTCAATGGAGCTGTACCTACCCCAGCGCTGTCTCAATGGAGCTGTACCTACCCCAGTGCTGTCTCCATGGAGCTGTGCCTACCCCTGCGCTGTGTCAAAGGAGCTGTGCTTGCCCCAGTGCTGTCAATGTAGCTGGACTTACCCCTGCGCTGTGTCAATGGAGCTGTGCCTGACCCAATGATGTGTCAATGGAGCTGTGCCTTCCCCAATGCTGTATGTATGAGTGGAGCTGCACCTGCTCCGTTGCTGTATGAATAGAGCTGCAACCGTTCCGATGCTGCATGCACGAATGGAGCTGTATCTGCCCAGGGTGTTGTATGAGTGAAGCTGCACACGCCCCAGTGCTGTATGTATGGGTGGAGCAGTACCTGTTCTGGTGCTGCATGCACGAATGGAGCTGTATCTGCCCAGGGTGTTGTATGAGTGGAGCTGCACGCGCCCCAGTGCTGTATGTATGGGTGGGGCAGTACCTGTTCCGGTGCTGCATGCACGAATGGAGCTGTATCTGCCCAAGGTGTTGTATGAGTGGAGCGGCACGCGCCCCAGTGCTGTATGTATGGGTGGGGCAGTACCTGTTCCGGTACTGCATGCACGAATGGAGCTGTATCTGCCCAGGGTGTTGTATGAGAGGAGCTGCACGCGCCCCAGTGCTGTATATATGGGTGGAGCAGTACCTGTTCCGGTGCTGCATGCACGAATGGAGCTGTATCTGCTCCGGTGTAGTTTAAGTGACCGCAGCTGCGCTTCTCGGCGCTATGAAGATGTTTTGCCTCCACTGCTGTATAATATGTATATATATATATATATATATATATATATATATATATATATATATGCTGCGATGTCCGGGCGCAGACCCCCGTTTATAACAGTTTTAGAGACATGCTCCCGGGGTGGACTTTCGCCTCTACGTCCACCCCGGGAGGGGCCCCCAGGCCGGGGCCTATGAGGCAGAGTGCACTGTACTGAGCTTCCCGGAGGTGCTGTGGGAGCTCCCATTACCTGTGCCCCCAGGGGGGCCGACCCTCCTGTGTTCAGCGCCATCATCACTACTTTCACTGTCCGAGATCACAAGAGAGCAGAGAGGAGCAGCCGCTGCAAACTTTTTGTTTTTTGCAGTTTGATATAGCGCGCACTCGATCCGAAGGTATTAAAGCGCTTTAATGAGCACCAGTTACATTGCATAAGGACACATTGATTTTTGTAGACAGGGGAGGTTACGTGATTTGACCAGGATCACAGGATGTAGAGCCGGCGCCTCCCTCCCTCCCGCCAACCCCCAATTCTCTGTGCTTCTTCCGGGAGCAACCCCTGCAACCCTACCCCATGTGCCATCCGTTGAGATCCGAGCTAACGGCCTGAGCTGCCGACCTTGGCGGTGGTGAACCAAGCGCGAGTCTCGGCGCCCACTCAGCATCCTGTGATCCTGGGCAAATCACTTAAATACCTTCGGGTCGAGATCGCGCTGTATCAAACTGCAAAAAACTAAACTGCACTCCTCTGCAGTGCACTGTACCCGCTGCTGTGCACCCCACAGACCTCTCACGTTCCTGCAGCCCCCTGCAGTGATGCACTGTACCGTCCGCTGTGCACCCCACAGACCACTCACGTTCCTGCAGCCCCCTTCAGTGCTGCACTGTACCGTCCGCTGTGCACCCCACAGACCTCTCACGTTCCTGCATCCCACTGCAGTGCTACACTGTACTGTACCTTCCGCTGTGCACCCCACAGACCACTCACGCTCCTGCAGCCCCCTGCAGTGCTGCACTGTACCGTCCGCTGTGCACCCCACAGACCTCTCACGCTCCTGCAGCCCCCTGCAGTGCTGCACTGCAATGTACCTTCCGCTGTGCACCCCACAGACCTCTCACGTTCCTGCAGCCCCCCTGCGGTGATGCACTGTACTGTACCTTCCGAAGTGCACCCCGCAGACCTCTCACGCTCCTGCAGCCCCCCTGCGGTGATGCACTGTACCTTCCGCTGTGCACCCCACAGACGTCTCACGCTCCTGCAGCCCCCTGCAGTGCTGCACTGTACCGTCCGCTGTGCACCCCACAGACCACTCACGCTCCTGCAGCCCCCTGCAGGGATGCACTGTACCGTCCGCTGTGCACCCCACAGACCTCTCACGTTCCTGCATCCCCCTGCAGTGCTGCACTTTACTGTACCTTCCGCTGTGCACCACACAGACCACTCACGTTCCTGCAGCCCCCTGCGGTGCACTGTACCCTCTGCTGTGCACCCCACAGACCTCTCACGTTCCTGCATCCCCCTGCAGTGCTGCACTGTACCGTCCGCTGTGCACCCCACAGACCTCTCACGCTCCTGCAGCCCCCTGCAGTGCTGCAATGTACCTTCTGCTGTGCACCCCACAGACCACTCACGCTCCTGCAGCCCCCTGCAGTGCTGCACTGCACTGTACCGTCCGCTGTGCACCCCACAGACCTCTCACGCTCCTGCAGCCCCCTGCAGTGCTGCACTGTACCGTCCGCTGTGCACCCCACAGACCACTCACGCTCCTGCAGCCCCCTGCGGTGATGCACGGGGCCTTCCGCTGTTCACCCCCACAGACTTCCCAAGCTCCTTTACCCCTGAAGCCCCCCCCTGCAGTGCCACACTTTGTTCTCCTCTGTGCACCCCCCACAGAGTTCTCACGCTCCTGCACCCCCATCTCTGACAGTGCTGCACCGTGCCCACCCGCTATGCACCCCTAAGGACTTCCCAGCTCGAGCAACCCCCCCTGCAGTGCTGCGCTGTGTTGTCCGCTGTGCCCCCCCCCCCCCTTCCCAGACGCCGCAGGCTCCTGCAGCTCCCCATACAGTACTGCACTGTGCCCTCCGGTGCACACCCCGCAGACGTCTCATGCTTTTGGACCCCCTGCAGTTCCCCCTCTCTGTGCCCACCTGATGAGTTTCCTTCACCGAGTTCCTTCACACAGTTCCTTCTTCTGTGCAGCACCTGCAGAGCTGCCCTCTGTGCTCAGACGAATTCCCTCCACTTTTTCTCCCCCATAGCTCTCCCCACGGTGTTCAGAAGAGTCCGCTCGTTTCCTCCTGCAGAGCTCCCCTCCGTGCTCAGAAGAGTTCCCTCCGCTCATCTCCTGCAGCGCATACTTCCGAGCCCAGTAGTTCCTTCTTCTTATCCCGCCTTACAGATCTTCCTTCCTCGTTCAGAAGAGTTTCCTCCACCCATCTCCTCCTGTAGATATCGCCTTCGCGCTCAGAAGAGTTCCCTCTTCTTATCTCCTCTTGCAGAGCTCTCTTTCCTGCTCAGAAGAGTTCCCTCCGCTCATCTCCTCCTGCAGGTCTCGCCTTCGCGCTCAGAAGAGTTCCCTGTTCTTGTCTCCTCCTGCAGAGCTCCCTTCCCTGCTCAGAAGAGTTCCCCCCGCTCATCTCCTCCTGCAGATCTCCCCTCCGCGCTCAGAAGAGTTCCCTCTTCTTATCTCCTCTTGCAGACATCTCCTCCGTGCTCAAAAGAGTTCCCTCTTCTTATCTCCTCCTGTAGAGCTCCCTTCCCTGCTCAGAAGAGTTCCCTCTTCTTATCTCCTCCTGCAAAGCACCCTTCCCTGCTCAGAAGAGTTCCCTGTTCTTATCTCCTCCTGTAGAGCTCCCCTCCGTGCTCAGAAGGGTTATCTGTTCTTATCTCCTCCTGCAGAGCTCCGCTCCGTGCTCAGAAGAGTTCCCTCTTCTCATCTCCTCCTGCAGATCTCCCCTTCGCGCTCAGAAGAGTTCCCTGTTCTTATCTCCTCCTGCAGAGCTCCGCTCCGTGCTCAGAAGAGATCTCCCTTCTTATCCCTTCCAGCAGATTCCCCCTCCCCAACCCGTGCTGAACTCCCCAATCCAGGGTGTAAAGCAGCACCCCCACACCCCTTCCAGCTCTTCCGGAGAAGGGGTCTTAAACTCCTTAATCCGGTACACCAGTATCCCCCATCCTCCACAGTAGATCTCACGCACTCGCGGTGGGGGGGGGGGGGCATATATTTCACCGATCCCCCACATACACCTGCTCACCCCTAACTCCAGCAATGCACCAATAATATCCCCCATCACAAGAAAGTGCTCCCCTCTGCTGTGAAAAATGGAAGATTGAGTATGTGTGTGGTGGGGTGAGGGGGGGGGCAGACAAACCCACGGGTCACCAATATCTGACCTCAAAATGTAAACCATTTCAGTGACCTCAGTTTGCAGCGCTAACACACTAGAAGGGTGAGTTGGCGCTTTATGAACATAAAAAAGCCGTTGCTATAGAAGCAGCTCTAACATAAAATGTCCATCGTAAACTAACTTGGTTTTAAAATAAGAATTAATAAATGTAATTCTTCCCCGACAGCTGAAGATTGCATTTGGTCTATTTCTAAACACTGTCATTTTTGTGAACTATAGTCCCGAAGTAATGTTGCCCAGGGTCAGACGTGTAGCTCAACTGTGAGAGCCGAGATTAACTCACGTGTGACATTTTACCGCCCACAATTAACTCCCTGCGGACAGAAAAGCGCCCGGTGAACTCCCATTCATGCATACACATTCTACCGGGTTATTCCTTCTCGCGCTCTTTCAGTGTGGGAAGATACCAGAATTCTGGCAAAAAGATAAAGTGATTTGACCAAGATCAAATAGCTTTGCCAAAATCGAGAAGCTGGGATCACGCCAAGGAAATCTTGTTTTCACCGTTCATAGTTTACCAGTGTCCAGCATAAAACATATTTTTATGAACGGCCATTTCTATAGCGCCTGACTCTAGGGCTCCGTTTCTAAGCGCATGCATTTTACCACATCAAACTGAAAAAGCCAAAGTAAAGTATATGATCAATTTCCTTGTGTACAAGATTCAGCGACAGAACAAAAACGCTACAACAAAACATGCCATCCAGAAAATTGCAGGGATCAGTATATTAACACCCCCTCAATCAATGCAAACTTTTCATTGTTCTGCGTCGCCCAAGATCACACTATTCTGGCCGAGCGGGGAAGCCGCGATTTGAACTCAGGTGAGGTCTCCCGTTACCAGTCTGACCGATTATAACCCCCTCGTTACATGAGACGAGCATGTGCGGAAGATCACACAAAGCGCAGGGGGCTTACCTTCTGCTGGGACAGTGGCTTCCCCTCCGAGTCCAAACATAGCAGCGCCGTCAGCAAGAGTCCCCAGGCCACAAAGTGTGAAGCGTGCATCCTGGTCCGCAGCTGCTGGGCACTGCTGGGAGCAGCAGGCAGCAACAGAAAAAAATAGAACAAGGATAAAAAAAAAAGGACAGACACCAGAATAAAGTGTATAAAAATAAATAAATAAAGGAAGTCAGCCGGGCGGCAGCGGGAGAGATAGGAAAGTTCAAACAGAGCCCGGCTCTTGCACAAGGGTTCCTCCTTGCCGGCCTCTTCCTGTCTCCCTGCTGGTTCAAGACTTCTGCTGCTGAGAGCTCCTCAGCCATCCGTTTTATAAGCCAACCTTGGTGATGTCACCGTCAACAATTAATTCCCTCCCAACCCCTTTTTTTTTCTTCCTCCTTGGGCTGAAAGAATTCACTTTTGTGTCCCTCCTCCTGGAAAATGACAGATAAGAAAACAGGTGGAGCGTGCGAAACCTGGAAGTTTTGGTTCTTTCAAACAAGAATAAAATTACCCATTAATTGCGCCCTTCTCAGTATCTGAGCGAGTGCTGGTCTCGGTTCTGTCTGTGGATGGGGCGGGGTGGGCTGGAGGGGGGTCCTCAACCCACCATGGGGCGCCAGGGGAAGTTCATTTATTGAAGAAACATTTCTAAGGGAACATTTCTGAAACAAACTGTGTTTTTTACCAGTTGTATCGGCCATTTCGTGAACCCCCTCCCCCTTGCCGCTAAAAGACACCTGCTCCCCCCCTCCCCGCCTCCCCCAGGCATGGGATTTGAATCTCAAATTCTCCCCAAAAGCATGATGTGAAAACCTGTCATATTCCGGCAGGGTCTGTTTTCTGTATCAAGAAGACATGCTGAAGTCAGGGATTGCAGAGGAGAAAAGAAATTCGAGGAAATGCACTTTTTAGGACAAACTCTTCCTCCCAGGCTGGAACCATCACATTTTGTAATCAAATGCACACGCCCGTCATCAGTACAACCTGACCCCATGCAGGCCTGCTTCTAGGAGCTGTAAGTAAGGTATGGGGTATTATAGGGAGTATGCAGCGAATCGGTACTCCTGTTATCGACCTCGAAAGGAGGAAAGGCGGAGTCACCTCCCGCGATAGCTGAAGCTGTGTGCTGCAGGTTATGCCCACACATTGCAGTAGGTGCTCCAACCCAATGAGCTACTTTTACTGATATTGACGCGCCCAGCTGTATTACAAGGGTTGGAGCCCATGAGTTTCTGGAGGTGTAAAGATCTCAGCAGCAAGGGCCTTCACCTGCTGACCCGTATGCTGGCGTCAGACCAATGATTCTCGAGTTGCGCATAGAAGCCCGCGTCAGGCAGTGCGCCACTGCGTTATAGCGCCTATATGGGAAACTAGCAGCCTGGGCTATTCTGAGAGCGCTGGAAACCCTTGAACTGCAGTTTAACTGGAAACTTCCGCAGCAGGTGCATCAACCCGACCAGTGGCCATATCATGCCCATAAACAGGGCGTATCAATGAACCGAGCTCGAGTGTGTGAACAATGATCGGGGCCAGTGGCGTGGGCGCTGCACGCAGATCTCTGCTGCGTGTTCTCTGACCCACTGAGATATCTCAGTGTGCCAACACGCCCCGGCTGTGCACCAGATGAGCTACATGTTCCCCTGCGCAGCTTTCCGCGCGGACCAGGGCATCGCTTCTCAACCTCACCCCAGATGAGTATGATTGACAGGGCTGCTCCTGATTTTTCTGTGGAGCTGTTTTTATTCCCAGTTCAGGTTGTAAATAAGATTTTCTACGTTGTCCTGTTTTTACGGATTTTCCTGAGGGCAAGGAAGCCCGAGGAGAAGAGGAGAATGTGATTTGCCCACGATCACACATCGGAAATAGAGACGCTGGGACTAGAATGTAGGATACCTCCTATTCGACCAGTCTCTCAGGTAGGATAGAGCTGTTGTCTCGGTGTTTTATTCTTTCCATTTTATGAAGATGTTGAAGTCAGAAGAAGGGGCGCTTTAAAGCCAGATCGAAGGAAGGCAAGCAATGCCATTCTTTATAGCGCACACCGCACAACGTGGACAATAAGGTTATTGTTAGCTCATTTCGTCTACTCAAGGAAGATGAAAGGCTACCGAGCCCCTGGAAGGGATCTAGCATAGCCCCCGCGAGTCACAAAGTAATCTAAGGAGCAGTGGCTCAACCCACCGAGCTCTCAGCCCCGGGAGCATGTTCACTGCATTCGGGTTTTTTTCTACGGAGAGAGGGTGCCCCCTCTTTTAAACGCGTAAATGTATTTTTAGCCCTTCTCACCTGGGCAACCCCTGTGTGTAAACCCCATATTGGGCGAATGGAAGAATGAAGCGCCTTGAGGTATGTGAGGTGTCCAGGATCACACAGCGAGGCGCAGGGTCTCCTGCTCCTCCAGTCACTGGCCCAGGTGCTGTTATGAGGCAAGAGCATCACACGCCAAGTGCCACCGTGGGCGACCTTTACACCCCGTGCAGACACCAGCCCGTGGCGGCCACGCACGTAGGACACGAAGCACAAGAAACACACCTGAGTGACCAATGCAACCAGTAAAGAAAAAATACTAAGGATATTCAGACGTGTGGCTGTCCAGTGAGCGAGCTGCCTGCCTTATGTAGCGCCAACCGACGGAGCGGTGTGTGCCAAGACCATGGACATCATGTGGGGGTCGCAGCTGCGCTCTGCGACCCCTGGCACAGCCTTTGCGACCCCTGGCCTCATTGAAGGCAAAACCAGTGCCACGGACACAGGGGCAGCTCTTCCTTACGGAGGTCAGTTGGGGCTCCACTTTTCTTGTTCTTTAATATGTTTTTTATTACACTTATAGTGAATAATAACATAATTTCCCTATTAGTGTAATAAAAATTGAGTACAATTAGCTGGGATATGCCCTTCCATGGCAGCTCGAGTAAGTTAAAAATGCTTTTAAACAAACATATCTTGTGCGCTTGCCTTGGGGTGAGAGTGTGTTTATGTGAGAGAGTGTGTGTACGTGTGAGTTTGTGTCTATGTGTAAGTATGTGTGAGTGAAAGTGGGGGTCACAGGGCGTGTGATACCACTTCCCTTTCCCCTGGCATTTCAGTGACGTCAAGACGCTGGTGCAAATATCCTGACCCCCTAATCCTTGGCTTGGGGGAGTTGGGGGGTTCCTGAGAGCTGGCCTAGGAGAGCAGAGCAGCTTTCATTACCGTGACAGGGGGTGTAACTCGTTGTGTACCTTTAGGGGCGCCATAATCAATAACATTGGTGACGAGGATGCGATCACATATATGCATAGCGCATATTCCATACTGAATTATCGCTTGGCGCTGTTATCAGCTGGCTAGACGGTACACCCCAAAATCATCAAATGCTGAGTCAGTCATGACGGGGCGAAATCTGCGAACCGCAGGGTAAACCCGGATTTTTGAAGCAAGGGCATTAACCCACGAACTATACGCTCAGTGGTTAATGCAAAGATTCAAGCAGAATTTCCGAAATGTGGGCCACAGAGGTGTCTCGTGCGTGTAGTCAACTCGGGAAGTAGTGTATGGACTTAAATGTAGCGCCTACATATGGGTCTTCTGCGCCCTCGCCGGTTTCAGCCGACAGACTCCCTTTACATAAAACAGACATGGGTCGTTTATGTCGTATAGTGCGGCCCATACAATGAGGGGCACACATGCTGAGGTTTCTGTTCCGTGACCCAATTGTTCTAAAGTTATCGAGTGCGCAGTGACGAGAAACCGAACATTACCCCGCTGAGATACCTACCATTGGCACAAATACTCCAGTCTTCTCAGGTGCCAGCTTGCCCACCACAATGACTGCATAACAAGGGTTCTCAGATAATCTAGGGGACTCTTCCTTTCTACTGGTTGTGAAGTGTAACTGCCCAGTACTTTTATATGGTACTGAATGAAGTCAGACCCCCTGTTTGTGAGGGTTTCAGATTGTGGTACATCACGAAAATAAAACATGTGGTGATTACGCGAATTGTCGAAGATCAAACGGTTGATCAAGAGGGCAAGCCAGGATTAGCAGCCACGTCTGCTGCCATCCAACTGGGGAACTAAGAACCTGACCCTGTTTCCCTCACACAAAATACCAGAGCTCTACGTTAATGAACTGTAGTATAATCAGAGGGAAGTAATGTCAGCTGCTAGACACAGTGCACGGAAATGCTGACCATTCACAAAGCGCTATATACAAACTTAACCACATCTTAGCACTTCAAATAACACCTGCTGTTAATGGTACTAATTCCAAATGTATTTATTTGACTTTGGAAGTGTGAATGGCTCAATTCGCCTTTAGTAGGCGCTAAACCTAGGAGGAAGTGACGGGGCCAGTGTTTTAAATGCACAAGAACATCTCCCCAAGATCACAGGTGACCTTTGGATTAATGGCTGTTTGCTTTTATTTTGGAAAATGATGCAGGGACGCAGTGAGCTGTGTACTCAATTTCTAGGGAGCCAGGCTCCTCCTCCTGTGCCCACGACTGTTCTTAGCAAGGGGGTGACCAGGGGAGTCCAGGCAGCTAGCAGCTAATCTAACTACCGGCAAATGCAGCTTAGTCGGCAGATGTGCCTGCTGCAAGCATCTGCAGGTCACAGACTCACACCTCAACGAGACAGGTGCACAGGGTATTTGCGCAAGCTGAAGGGACTGTGTGCAAATTGTAGACCACTATTTCCTATCAGCGTCAACTGGCCCATGTGTCAGCTGCTGAGAAGTATTTGTGACCTCTGGTTAAAGGTGCCAGTCCCACGAAGGCGGCCCAGGGTCCTAAACAAGCACACACTGAAGAGATCTGCAGGTCAGGTGTTATAGCTCTTTGGTTGCCTGTAACCAGGGGCACTGGAATTATGCGGCACAAGAGGACCAAAATCTGTGGCATGGTTGGCTAAATTATGTGCGGGGCCCCTGGAGTTATGTGGCAGAAGTGGGCCAAATTATGCGGGAGGGTTGATTAAATTATGTAGCAAGAAAAGCCAAATTATGCGACATAATGCTGCACATTTTCTGATAGTATTACTTCATTATTTTGCCATTTTTCGGTTCGAGCCTATGATAACATGCACTCGCTTGTGGGATGCTGTTGTATTCAGTAAAGGGCTTGCAGCCTGCCCACCGCTTACCATTTGTTGGTTGCAGCATCAGTCTCCTTTTTCTGCTTTCTAATTGGTCAGTGCCGGCTTAAAGTCAATTCCATTCATGTTTGTGGAGCAGGGACCAAGCACAGATTAATCAAACCTAATCAGTGCCCGTCCACTGCTCCCGACATTATTAAGGCCTTGTTTCTTCTCGGTGCACTCCTGCCCTATGCATGATGGCCGTCAATGGTGTACAGATAATGCTATGGTGCAAGTTAAGGGAGGGGTTAGCTTGGGGGCTCTGCTCCCCGTCAAACTCATGCCCGCGCCTCTGCCAGCAGGAACATGCTCTAATTGAACTTGAAAACTTGTTTAGGGACAAACATACAATCTCGACATTTCTTCCTTCCACATGAGTCAACGGGGATAAAAATTCGCAATGCGCTGTATCCACTCTTGTTCATCTTTCTCGCGTCTGAGGAAAAGCGTTGTCTCTTGCAGCTTCTACCTGGGCCGGCTGCGAGCAAGGCTGTTCCTCATACCGGAAAGAGAGGAAAAAATACACCCAGGAATGGGGCATAACCAAGATGGACATGTGGAGCTGGTTCTCCCTTTTTCGCTCCTAGGTGTTGATCTTATGTGACTGCAGAGTGTGAAAAAAGAGTGAGAGGTTTGCTATTGCCAACCAGCATGGCTAAAAAGCATTGTCCCAAAGGCGAGACCTATTGGCTTTGCCAATGCTTGTTACACTTGTTAACACTGTCTGGGCAGAGGTTGCACCTTATCAGTATCAGTCTGACACCCTAATGTAGCAATAAGCAACAGAAAGGTGACCAGTTAACCTTTGCAAATGGCCTCCACTGTGCTGTAACAGGTGTTGCTGTGATTTGAGTAACATTTGAACTGTTTGAGTTAGAAACATTTTTTTGGTTAAAATCTGCAAGTTATGCTGCAAATGATGAATTATGTGGTAAATGCAGCAGACTCATAATTATGTGAAAAATGCAGCAACCGCACAATTGCATAATTCCAATGGCCCTGGTTATGTGGCAACAAAAGGGAAATTATGTGTCGTAATGTTGCATATTTTGTAATAAATGACAATTTTGACATTTGTACCCATGTTAACACTGCTTAGTAAAGGTTTCACCTCATTAGTACCAGAACCAAAGATAGCAATAACCAACAGAAAGATGAACAGTCAACGCTAGCAAAAGGTATTCCACTGCACAACATGTGTGGCTACTTTTTTAATAACTTTTGATCATAAACAAAAACTTTTTTTGTTATAATTGCAAATTATTCAGCAGGTGACCATGTATCAAATGCAGCAAATCCGTTAATTATGCGGAAAATGCTAAGGCAACACATCCGCAGAATTCCAGTGGCCTTGCCTGTAACCGACGCGTTAAGGGCAGTAGCCAGGCCTGAGTTACCAAGCGGTTTGCACAGATGTGTTCAGCTCGTGCACAAGTGGCCCAGTTTGGAGAGTGAGGTACTCACGAGAGCCCAGCTTGCACTCGTAAGTCCACTAACTCCTGCGTGCCACTGTGCCACGGGGGTTTAATATTCGGCAGGAGTTAACCCATCTCGAGAGCTGTTTGGTGGGAATTCCAGGGTCGGGATACACTGGACTGATTGGCAGCTGCCACAAGTCTACGTGTAGTGACAGCATGTTTTCTTACCCATCCTAGAGACATGCAGAGTTACTCCAGTCAAGGGCAGGGGTAAATCCTTTGCCAGGATGGCAGTGGGAATGGAACACTCCCAGAACTCGCGGAAGAACAGAAGAGGTTTTCCCAGAGGGGAAATAGTTTCCTTATTGTGAAAAAACAGTGTAATTGCCTCAACGCAAAGGCGTTTTCCCGCGCATACTCATACAATATACACAACTGTGTATGAAGAAATGCTCCCGCTGCTCGTAATTCTGAATTACCATAAGATTTTCAGGAGTATGACCGGAAGCCTGTGACTGTCGGTTCTTTCTAGATGCACTCTTGGAAACCACCATCGTCTAGATCCTTAGGGCTTCCGGGTCAAAAGGGCAGAGCTGTTCAGCTCTGCCCTGGGTGGCTGATTGGTCTTGGTACTGCTGAAGCAAATATGCTAATTAGAAGATTATTAATGATGTTTATGTGTTTTGATTAATGAAAAGTTTGTAGAGAAATTAATTGTGGAGAAAATAAAGTGCACGTTTGAAACTGTGACCATGGGGAGTGGCAGCCAATTATACGAAGTTATGCTAAAACAATTAAAGATGTGCGAATTAATGAAAATATATCAGAATTATGTAGTAATATGTCATATTGAAATGTATAATCTATGTTTTATATTGATTTGTAGAGTTAACTTAGCCATAGCTAAGGCCTATCCTTTTTCCAGGCCTCACAAAAAGGGCTGACTCACTAACGCGCTGTAGAGGAGCAAATGCATGGTTTGACCCTGAACTACCCGATGTTAAAAGTTGCTTAGCTAGAATTTTCTGTAATTTCTGTAATCTACTGGCAGACAGGAGATGATGAAGACAATTTGATACAATTATGTGTAGAGTAGGCTAAATGTACTTTCCCAGGACTTGAACAAAGGAAGCACTGACTGAAGAGGATCATGCAACATTTTCGATACCTGAAGAGCCGGATGATGAGGACATCGTATAGAGGACCAATCCGTGTCTTGTGAAAGGACTAATATTAAAATTTATAGATTTGGTAAACTAATATTATAGGTTAAAGTCATATCTGCTGACTGACTGACCAATTGGGAATTAGGGGGATGGACTGGGAGACCCTAATAAAAAGTTCATGACAAGGGGCAAAAATTGCAAATGCAGGAGAATGTAGGAGATGCGAGGGGAGAATTGATGACGTCAGGAGACTCTGTTCGAGATTCCGTCGTACTCTTGAGAGCCTGATGCATAGCTGATCTATTGATGACCTGAAGGCAAAGACTGACTTTGTTGCTGATCCATCCTGTGGATAGGTAGCTATGAAAATGTGACTGACTAACTTGTGCCTTTTCTTCTAGGTACCAACTGCGATGTTTTATAGATTTTCTCTTAGATATTTTCCAAATTCCTGTTTTCCTAAATTGTTTTGCATGAAGCCCCACATGCTAATGCTAATCTTGGTTAGGCAGGCTTCCTAGGGGTGACGCTGACAGTGACAAATGACTGACGAACTAACTGCTGAACCCTGCTATTGATGCTGTGTATTCATTTAGTGGGTTATGTAGGAGCATTCAAACCCATGTTACTTCAATCTTTGATTAGATTATGTTATTGATATTTACTTAATAAACTGATACTGAGCTGATTGAATAAAGTTTGATCTAACTCGATGATTTAGTATTGTAACCAATAGGGAAATAAAATTGTTTAACTCTTTACCGAGTTGTGGTTATTCATGAATAGATGGTTTTAGATGTTTTCATATAAAATATTAATGGTTGGTTATGCTGATTATTGATGTCAGTAATCACTACATGATTAGGATTTTCCATGAGATCCAAAAGATTCATCGACCTATACGCGTCCCCTTGTAAGTTTACTCACTAAGACCAGGTGCGTTAGCAGTACCCAGGGCTGGTTCTAGGATTTTTAGGGCCCGAGGCTGAAAGGTAATGTGTGAGGTTCCTCTAATTTGCATACATTGTGACTTCACAGAAAGTCACATCACAGGAAGTAACATCAGTTGACTATTACTCCTCTGGTAGTGTTGAAGCAACTTTGCAAGGGGGCACTTTCCTAGTTCTGACATCATAAAACAATAAAAACATGCATAAAACACTCATAAAATACATATATTTCAAAATGTTATTAAGTGAAACTACATTCTATTAGTACACTGGGTGGAAAAGCTTGGCCCAGGTCTCTACAAAATGTATATGTTTAAAGGACTGATTGATCCAATGATAAATATGTTTCAAGATTGGTAGGTTACTATCTATGTATGTGGTATTTATAGAGCACAAACCTAACCAAAATCCATCTGGGAGACATGGAGGGTGAAAGGCGAAGACTGAGTCAACATTTGTTAATAGGGGAGGCTGGTTTGTGGACTGTTATTGCATCACCATGTTGTGTACTTTAAAGAGGTGAGTATTCAGCTGTTTCCTAGACTCGTACTGGGATGAAAGAATGCTTTGCAAATGAAATGCAGTCGCAAAACATTCACAGTTTACCACCTACTTCAAGTAGGTGGTAACCCATTTACAAACAGGAAGGGGTCCCCAAGTGACCTCTTCCCCTTTGTGAATAGTTGTGAAAACGTTTTTTAAGAGCAGAAATTCAGCAGTTATAGTTATCTCAAGTAACTATAACTCACCCTCTAAGGTAACTATAACATGTACCCTCACCATGCACAGTTTTCTCATCGATAATTTTATTGCACATGTTGGGGTGATATTGTCATGTAATAAAATATGTCATGACTGATGTAATATGGGGGTAACTAGCAGTGCATGGTGAGGGCGCGAGTTATAGTTACCTTATGGCGCAAGTTATAGTTACTTGAGATAACCACAACCATAACTGCTGAATTTCTCTGGTTTTGTACGAGTAAATTTAGAACCTAACTATAGCGTTCCTGGAACCTTTGTTTTTTTGTTCTGTGAAGTTCTATGTTTTTTAAATTCTATTTACTAACTATAATGTCACTATAAGCTTTGTTTTTTTCAGTATTTTTTTTTAACATAAAGTAATTTTAATTACTATATGTTAATTGAACCACCACAGTGCATGCCTTTGGCCGTGCACATCAGGAGTTGGCCACAGGGCCTGCGGCCAACCCTCTTTAACCACCCCAATCCCGTGCCACACACACAGCCTTTGGCCGTACGTGGCAGGAGTTGGCTGCAGATCCTAGCCTGTGGCCAAGCCCTGCGGCCAACCCCCATGTACCCATCCAGCACTGCGCCATGCAGAGCCTTCAGCTCCTGCCAAGCGAAAATAAACAGCTACGTCCTGAGGGTGGGCACCTCAGGAGGTACTAGGAGCCGACCCTGGAGGGTAGTGGTCTCCAGGGCCACATATGGGTCCACAAGGGTGGCCAGGCGGCCCCCCTCCATCCTTTCAATTTGGTCTCAGTGTCAGACTTGTACCTTTCTGCAGGACTGAAATGGACACAACGTAGTTCCCAACTTCCCTATGAATCAAACGGACTCCTGAGAAGTCACGTATGACCCACCCGAATGAAGGGATGAACCTTGACCAACACCAGATCTCCACCTTACGATGTTGATTGTCTTTTCAGTTTCTGGAAACATAAGAACAACCCTAGTACTTATAACACACACATTGATTCCTTCCCAAATATATAACCCACTTTGATTAGCTAATGTCTTGTCTCCCTTCCTAGGGTGCTGGTTCTTGTAAACTGAAATTTGCTATGCAAGGCTTCTAGAAGAAAAAACTCAAGACCATTAACTCCACAGGTGATAACTGCACATGCGTGTAACAATATGTCAGTGAACTCTAACACCCACCTAAGTTTTTAGGCTTAATGAATCTAGATGAATAAACATTAGTCCTTTTAACAGTGAATCAAAGTTCAAATATTGGTTCCTAGGTTTAAGCAGCCTTCATCTCCTGAAAACATAAATACATGTAATATCATTCCGCTAACTATGAGTCACTCTGCCATAACTAATGCCATATGCATGTATACATATAACAACCTTAATGTGAGTCCTTGATAAAGTTTTTAACAAAAAACGCTGCTGGAAAGTAAATAAATGTATTTTCTTTCCTCTTAGGAGGTCAACAACAACAAAATGGTTGACTTCACCAGTCCTTTCAAAAGGATTCCATCAGATAAGTATTTATTTCTTTGACTTTTTTACAATTCATCAAGGTTACCAAAATGTATAGATTGACGCTTGTAAAATGTCTTTCAAATGCCTTTTGCAGGTTGTCAGCTGATACGGAGAACTGGAGCAGGAAGAACCAGCGACCCGACGGGGAGGAGAGAACCGCTGCACGAGGACGCTGAGTGCTCTGGAAAAAAACATGAAGAAGACGAGAACAGAGCCTCAACACAGGTGAGTAGGGAACGGGGAGAGAAACTGACGACGAGCAGCTGTCATGGCGCAGCGCGTAGCCTCAAAGGCTACATGCTCCTCCCTTAAAGGGGCTGCCGACAGAGCTGCGTGCAGCACGTCCGACACCCACGGTGGAGGTGGTCCCTGGGGCCAGAGGCCCATGACAGACCCTCTCCTTTAATGTTCATTGGATCTCCTGAGAGGTCGCGGACCCCAGGCCCCCCTCGCATTCATTTGTTAAAATATTGCCCCAGGGAGGTGGCACTCTCCGGGACACAGGGGCATGCACCCCCGCATACTAATAACAGTTATCCGGGGGCGGGGTGGCAGTCCATTATATTATTTTGCCCCGGGGATGTGGTGGTCCTCAGGGCATGGGGGGCGCACGACCTCCCAGCATACTATTAAGAGATAGCCTAGTAATCCCGGTAAGGTGGCTGTCCTGGGGCCCAGGGGATCCACATGATCCACCCTATTTTTCTTATATTATCTTTCCCAGGGGATGTGGTGGTCCCCGGGGCACAAGGGGGCCGCACAGCACACACATATTTTTTAATCATAGCCCCGGGGAGGTGGTTGTCCCCCGGCATACCTAAAGCCCTAGGACTGTGCTCCCCTCTCCTATTATGAGCCTGCAATGCCCTGGGACCTGGCCCACCCAGGGGCCAAAGCATTTAGTAACACTGGAAACCGCTTTTATTCTTTAAATAATGGAGAAATCTGCAGATTTCTCTGTGTTTTTTATATCAAAGCTTTTTAGATGGGTGGGTGTTGTAAGAAGGGTCCCCAGACCAAGGATAAGGGACTGAGATAAACATACCCTGCTCCCTTTTCTTTTTTTAAAAACTTTTTTTAGGGACTCAGCTGAAGCCGAGTTCCAAAATGGCTGCCAACGCTACGAGTTTGAAGTGTTGGCAGCCAATCAGATCTCAGCAGGACAACTCCTTGGATCCAGAGCTCTAGATATACACATTTCTTTTCCCTTTAATATCTCGAAAACTACAGAACCGATTAATACCAAATAAAGAATAGGCAGATCTAAAGACCACAAGCTACCTTCTTGCCAAATTCGGTTTAATTCTGTCCAACGGTTCGGGATGCAGGCGTGTCTAAAGAGTCTATGGGAATTAACATGGGAAATATACTTTTTTTGACCCTCACCCCTTTTCTCAGTCCCCGCTAGCCTGAAGGGGGAATATGATCCGAGACTTCTATGGCAATAGCTGCAATTTAATCCACAGTAACTGAAGTAATACATATAAAAAAAAATATTTGTAGAAAATAATCTTATTTGAATTGGACATCTAATTTGAATTGTATGAAAACATAGGTGCTGCTAGAAGTGACACAGCGCAGTGAAAGTGATTTAGTGAAATAAAGGTGCGCAAATGATGCACAAATATACACAATTGATTAGTACATACGTATAAGTAAAGCAAACAACACTCAAACATGGAAGGCTTGAAATCCTTTGGTTACATTTCTTCAGAAAACCAGTCCAATCTATCAGATTGTCGACATTTTGACCCTAGAGGTAATTTAAATACGGGTCACCATCAGGACAAGGGTATTTGAAGGCGACACCTTGGTGTGTGGCTCATACCATCAAAAATACTTTGTAGAGGTATATGGGCTTGTGGCAGTGGTAACGTTAAAACATCGAGGCCCATATTTAAACTTTTTTAGCGCCGCATTTGCGCCGCTTTGTGACGCAAAAACGGCGCAAACTTACAAAATACAGTTGTATTTTGTACATTTGCGCCGCTTTTGCGTCAAAAAATGACGCAAATGCAGAGCTAAAAAAGTATAAATATGGGCCCTAGTGTGCAGTAACAATTTACACCCACACCAGCGGAGGAGGGAAGACCCAACATCTGACCCCTTCGAGGAATTATCGCAGGGCTCCTAGGGCAAGCTATCAGGATATATTTTCCTTTACGAAGAGATGGCAGCCAACGCACCATACAGTAGGCCTTAGGTGCGGTGCATGTGTGGAACGACCGGCTACACAGGGAGCGCCCCCGCCCCCAAATAGCATATGTGCAGCTCCCCACCCCCCGTCCCCCCTGTCCCTGGCCCACCCTGGTTTTTTTCTATGAAGCTTTTAATTTTTTTTACAGCAGTTTAACCGCAGATTCTAGGTTTGTCTTAAAATTTGGAGCAAAATAATAAATAAAAAATTGGCTCCAGGTGGCATCCCTCTGTGATCCCACCATCAGGGCAAGGGGTTCAGGGTATTCCTTCACTGCCCTCTTATGTTTTTTGTTTTACTTTTTTCTAGACCTTGGGGCAGAGTCCGAGTCCTAAGATGGCGGCCACCACATCCTTGTTGATGTACTGGCAGCCAATCACATCCCTCCATGAGATCTGTCGACCCAGCAGATCCTCCATGACGTGGTATATACCTTTTTTTTAGCATTAAATGCTCAAAAACTACTGAATGAGTTTACACCAAATCACAAAAAGCAGTCTTTCTGAATGAAGATATTGCTTTCTGAAAATTTAGTGTAAACCCGTTGAGCAGATATGGCTGTAGCTGTGTTAAACCTATGGAAAACTGAATGGGGGAAAACACGTTTTGGAACACCCCTTTTTCTTGCCACCCACGTGATGGATCACCCCGAAACTTTCCATACACAAACTAGACCAAAAGTAGCACTTAAAAAAAAAAGTATTGTGGAGATTCATCAAATGGCGCCATGGTTATTAGCAAAATATGGTCCAAAACTTGGTCCTAACTATAACTACCCAGTGGGGAACGCCACTGGGAGATAAATCTATCTATCTATCTATCTATCTATCTATCTATCTATCTATCTATCTATCTATCTATCTATCTATCTATCTATCTATCTATCTATCTATCTATCTATCTATCTATCTATCTATCTATCTGTCTGTCTATCTGTCTATCCATCTATCTATCCATCTATCTATCTATCTATCTATCTATCTATCTATCTATCTATCTATCTATCTATCTATCTATCTTTCTGTATCTTTTTGCCTCCATACAATGACTTTTCCCAAGTGTGCATCAGATCTGAAATTTGTTGAAGCCAGTCTCTAGGGTGCCTTCTAAGCCGGATTTCAGGCATGACGCAGTATGGAACAGGTGATCCCATTGGTTTGAATGACATTCAGTAACTGGTCGATAATGGGGGTGTCAGGGCAATGTTTTTTTTTAAATTTATAAACACTTTTTAATTTTTTTTTCTACTTATAGATCATAACATGGAAATGTCTCTCCACCCCCCTCCCCAACCATGGGCCTTCTTCTGCTTGATGCCGACCAGAGTCCGCTGAGAACAAGCGCACTCAATAAAACTGACAACAAACAGGAGTTTCATTGGGGCCTAGGCCCTCTCCCGTGCACCCTTACTTCAGTTACATTTACCTTTAAAGCTCACAGTGTGGTAGGGCATTTAAAACCGGGCCTTTACCCCTGTAGATAGTTTCTCAAAATTTGCTAAAGAGGTTACTTTTTTCTGTTCATTCCAGATATCATATGCCAACTTCTCCATTGCCATCAAAGTCCACAGTCGTTGAGCCCAGACCACCATTCCTGGAGAGCATCAGTCCTTCCAGTGTGCTGCAATTTCTTGCTTCGCCACTAGGTGCAAGTCTGCTACAACTTCCCGCTTGGCTCACTTCAGATATTTCCAGGTTTCGGGCCTCAGCGGCAATATGGTAACCCCTGGGTCCTAGAGGGCACTGAGTCTAACAGCCCTTTAGATGTGACTGAGGACTTCTTTCCAAAACATGTTTACAACTGGCCAAGACCACCACACATGTAGAGTTGAGCCCTCCATGGGACACCTTGTCCACTATTTCCCATCGGTTTGGGGGTAGAGACGCTTTCGTTTCTGAGGGTTAGATGCCAATCATACATCAGTTTCTGACATCTCTCTCTGCCCTGAACACCATGTACATCCATTGTGATGTCTTTCAATAACCTGGAGGACTCTGTCTCTGTAATCTCAGTGCCTAATATCCCTCCCATCATTGCATTTAGGCAGGACCATTGGAATTATGCAGCAATGAAGGGACATATTATGCAGCAGGTACTACTAAATTATGCGGCAAGAAAATGCAAACTATTTGGCATAATGCAACACATTTTGTGATAGTATCAGTTCATTATTTTATATTTTTTACACATTAATACGGTCTGGGCAATTTTTTACATTATTAGTAATAGTTTAACATCCTCATACAGTGATATACATTTGATAGATGAAAGTCAAGCTTTACGAAGTGTCTTCCTCTGCACAGCAACAGTCACAGCATTTGTAGTAACTTGTGATCCTTTTGAGCTAGAAACAATTTTATTGTTAAAATCTGTATATGCACCAAATGATGGGATATGTGGCTAATCCACGATTGTGCGAAAAGCACAGCAGCCACAGATTCACATAATTCCAGTGGCCCTGCATATAGGACCACTTGTGTTGTGTTCTGTACGGTTTTAGGTGTGATGTAAGCCGCTGATATGGCACTGGTATTTTTAGACCTGTCAGCAGACTACAGTACCATAAATGATCCCATGCTGCAGAAAAACTTAGATCAATCAACTTTAATTTCTATAGCGCGGCTAATCACCCGAGAGGGCAGCCAGGCGCTGAAGTGAGGTTGGGACTGAGCGACCAAGTCATCAAATGCATCTCATCATAACACTGTTAGCAGATGTCTACGTTATCACCTTTACATGCCACACGTAAGCCACAGCACGGTGGTGTACCACAGTGGTCAGCCCTGTCCCCATTGCTTTCAACCCACTCTAATACAATCCTCAGAGGGTCGTTTGTACATGTATGAAGTTGGTACTCAAGTCCTATTTATAACCTCTCTAATCCGGATGCAAATATGAACTTTGCACAAGAAGGAAAGACTTTGACAAACTGCCTTACTCTAACACACTGAAGAAAACTTCAAACAAAAACCGAGGTGGTACTAATGGCCAAAGTATCTCCTTCCTTCCTCCTCGTGGCCTGCTGTCCTGAAGTGATGCAACCCCCTTCATCCCTGTCCAGGGTCTTATGCAATCTGAGCATCCACCTGTATATCATCTATCACTTAAAACATGTGGCAAACGTGCCCACTGTGTTATTGTAAGTTGTGTAGTGCAAGTGCTGCTCAGAAGGGTGTCCTGGCATTGCAACTGGCACGACAAAGAGCAGATCAGATAACACAAATAAATGTTTTTAAAGTTTTCCTGGATTGAAGACAATTTCCAATTGTTTTGATTGGGAGAGGAAAGGCTGCTCCAGGGTTTGGCCACTATCAAACTAAAGGCAAAGCCACCCGCTGCCACCTTCTTGTAATGAGTGACAACCAGATTGTGATTAGAAGCCACACGAAGGGGGCAAAATGGAACATATTCAAAGATATTCAGGACAGGATCCAGATGTAGTGCAATAAATAAGACAAAGAGGTATAAATAAAATCGGGTTATCGACGGGAAGCCGGTGACAGAGAAGACTGTTAGTAGTGACTTGTGGGTGTGAAGTAACATTTAGGCAACTAGTGATGCTCTCAAATGATTGTAGTTGTGCCAACAGTTGCTTGCAGTACTCCAGCCTGGATACTACCACAGTGTGACAACCTTGTTTTTGACATTGTACAGGAAACAGAGGAGAAACCATTTAAACATTTTTTTTTATAAAAGGAAACAAGTAGTTATGACTGTGTTTACCTTAGGGTAAACATGGAAGAATTATCCATGAGAACCCCCACATTCTTTACTGTTGTACTAGAAGTTAGTGGTAACCCCTGATCCAGTGGCCACCAGCTACAAGATTATGAAGTCTTGGGTTGCCCAATCGTGACCACCCCAGTTTTATCAGTGTTAGATTTAAGCTCATTATTATGCAACTTCATGACCACCTACAAGAGACAACTTCTCAAATGGACTTTTTTGGAATCAATTTACCCACCTCACTGGAGAAATAAAACGTGAGGCCACCCCCTTGCAAAGTACATGAAGGGAAGCCGCCACGTCCGGACCCAGTCTGGAGCTCGTAGGCCAGGGGCCCGCCACTTGTGCTCTGTGTGGGAGCGGGCCCCCAGGAGCTTGGTGCCCCCCCATACCACAAGGGCAGCGGGGGCTATTGTTACACCCCTGACCCACCTGAGTGGATGATAAACTGAGTGTCATCCGCATACATCACTGAAGTATAGCTGACGGAGCAGATCAACTGAGCTATAGGGGCTACATAGATATTAAAGAGGGTGGGGTTGAAGGAAGACACATGTGGTACTCTTTAACTCACAAAAGGGGATGTTCTTTTCACTAATGATGTCCTATTTTCTAGATAGGATGAAAGCGAATCCGTACCCAAGCATCTGACACAAACCCCACCAAGCCTGGCGATTAGGACCAAATAAGAGTGCAGCAGAAAGAGCTAATGGAACCTGGACTGCAGAGCAACCTCAGGCCATTGTCCAGCCAAGCACATCTACAGTTGTCACCAGGGCTGTTTCTGGAACGTGGGAGGTTCTAGTGCCTGACTGTGTGTGTGACTGGGGACAGACTTTGTGGCTTCGAATGCAGCGGCTCTTTTCTAGCTCCCTTTAGCACCCCCCTATCGCCACCATGTGTGAGCTGTATTTAATATATGCCGCACCATGGCGCAGGGTAGGGGCAATGACATCAATATTTTTTGATGCTATTTATGCAGTTTGCCGGACTGGGTCCCACAATTTTCCCACTATTCCGGCACATTTTAAGAAATGGTGTGCCTCCTTTTAACGCCTGCTCGGAGCAGGCATTAAAAAATGCTGCTAAAATGGCGCAAAGAAATCTTTTAGATTTCATTGCGCCATTTTTTCGCCCCCCCCCCCTCCAATGAGGGAGCGCACTCTTGCATACATTATGCCTGGCACAGGCATAGTGTGGCGCAAGGGGTTATAAAGTGGCGCAATGCACTTTGTAAATATGGCGCAGCATTTTTGTCGTTATATTTCCACATTAGCTTAAAAAATGATGATAATGTGGCGATACATGGTGCTAGGCCCTCTTAAATCTGGGCCTTAGTTTCCAGAAATTAGGTGAGAAAAACAAGTTGACATGCTGCACTAAAGATATCTACATCCTGACAGGTGCTTCATCAACTGGACCCTTCTGCCATGGTCTTGTGTTGTGAGGTCTAGGGGAGGGCCCCTGGGCCCCTCCCTAAGTCCCCACCGAGCAGGACCGTGGTTAAGAGACCCAGGGGAGAGGGACCGGTGGCTAGGCATAGGCCTCATTTGCAAGCAAGGTAAATTGCACCACCCGTGTTCAATGGCTGGACAGCAAAATACAATCGTGATTAGGTGCATAAATAGGTGCATTGGGCCCATAACTCCATAGGTCCACGGTGCCACTCCACAGACTACGCTATTGATAGCTGCACCCTCTAGAGGGCCCTCTTCTTCTGATCCTCAGATCCTAGGTCCAGTTCTGCAAGGCCCAAGGTAGGCTGGGCCACTCCTGGGCCCCGCAGCTCTGGATCACGGCTGTGAAGCCCATGGGAGAGGGCCCTGTGGCGTACCAATGCTACCATGGTTCCTGATGCAGGCAAAGTAAGTTGCCCCCAATCATTTGCTGTCAATAAAACACAACCATAATTTGAGTGCAAGGGGTCCCTAATATCCCACAGCCGTGGTGTCACTGCACCTGCACCTAAGCGTTTCTTTACTAACACCCCAATGATTGTGATTTAGATGCAATCTGAGAGCACATAAGCAGATTATTTTCTTTGTTCACTCCCTCCTGCAGTTAGCAGTAATTAAAGTTTAAACACTAGTAATGGGCACCCACTTCAGGTAATTGTAAGATCATTTCAGAATCGCATCTAAATCACAATCATCGGGGGGCCTTCATAATGAAACTCTAAGCAGTGTCCTGAAGAAGGTCTTGTTTATTAATTGTAACAGGGACCGAAACGTTGACACGTTTCCACTTCTTGCTTCCTCACAAACATGATCATGTTCATCAGTGATTGTGTAATATTTTCCAGCTGACATATTATATATACGATGGATTTCTTTAGGAAGAATGGATCAGAGCTGCTGCAACCCCTACTATTGATTTTGCTTCTTTGAATCTTATTCGGGTTTCATCTGTGCTGTATGCAGGAGCATACAACTCCCATTCCAGTTCTTTCAATTTTGTATCTCAAGTGTTTTGAGCTGTTTTATTTATTTTGGTTAGTTGAAATAAAACATTTTCTATTATGAACTACTTCTTTGAATAATTATGTCTCCCCCTGTCCTCTGTTTTAGTAAGTTGTTCACCAGAGACTCTATTACAGATAGGGCACACTCTTCTTGTTTTTGCGCCATGGCGCACCTTTAAGCAAGTGCGCCGGGTGCAAACAGTGAAAGTGTGCTCGCGGCTGCCCCCAGGGCAGCGCATTCTAGAAAAATATAGAGCAGTTGTTGTTTCTCTTTGCAGGCGGTAGTCTGCCTGCACTTTTAAGAGGGATTAGAGATACCCTTGCAGGCGGGTACACCACCGTTTTCTGCTGCGCTTTGAGTGCGCCTCAAAAAGACATGTTTGCCTCTGCGCCTACATCAGGCACATAGGAAAAGCGAGTCTGTCATTTGCATGGGGCCACAGAGTGGCACTACACATGTGCCAACACTATCCGTATTACATTAGGGGCTGAACAACCATTTGCGGCCACTTCTGTAATACCAAAGTGTCCAGAGGGAGCACGAAGCAGACGCCTTCTGTAATAAGGCCCCAGGATGTTTTCTGATGTATATTCAATTCATTAGATTAGAAATAGGACTTAGAAATGAGCACTGAATGATCCCCTTGTCCGCACCTTATTTTTGTTGTTTACAGATACTGAAGCTCACAAGAGATACTGGGTCGCCCTTATGTGGTCACTGGTAGGAGGTAAAGAGAATCCTTCATTACAGAGCCTTTAATTTCAACTACACTTACACAGTGAAAACACGACAAATACTATAGGATTCTTGGCAGTAGGTTTTTTTGATGAATGGATATGTAAACTGCGTTTCCTGCGTTATTTGAAAGTCCATTGCCACGTCCTGGTTTCCTGTTGCAGTAATTGCACACATCAGACTTACATGCGTCAGCCAGCTGGTGCAACAAAGCAGTGGACATGTGCACATTGGACTCCTGACACAGGTGAGGATCATCAAGAGAATATTTCAAAAATTTGTGTTTGGGAAACTGCTCAAGAGAATAAGTGTACCAGTGTAATTTTATTTAATACTTTGGGTAATTTCTAAGCAGTGTTCACATTGTGTTCAGTATGCAGTTTTATCCACCACCAAAGTTTTTACATATTAAAAGAGACCATTCTCCTATTCCATGGTTACGATGGAAGGAAGAATTCATCACTTATACGAAAGCCATTGATGGTGAACGAAAGGCTGCAGAGAGGAACAAGCATTTGCAATGCAATAGGTCTCGAAATTGCAACAGTTAGAGCTATTGGCATTGTAAATGACAATGGGCCTAATTCAGACTTTGGTGGGCGGCCGAGGCCGCCCGCCAAAGTTCTGCCGACAAATGACCGCACCGCGGTCAAAAGACCGCGGCGGCCATTCTTACATTTCCGCTGGGCCGGCGGGCGCTCTCCAAAAGAGCGCCCGCCGGCCCAGCGGAAATGCCCCTGCAACGAGGATGCCGGCTCCGAATGGAGCCGGCGGAGTTGCAGGGGTGCGACGGGTGCAGTGGCACCCGTCGCGATTTTCACTGTCTGCTCAGCAGACAGTGAAAATCATGGTGGGGCCCTGTTAGGAGGCCCCTGCACTGCCCATGCCTGTGGCATGGGCAGTGCAGGGGCCCCCAGGGGCCCCACGACACCCGTTACCGCCAGCCTATTCCTGGCGGTGAAAACCGCCAGGAACAGGCTGGCGGTAAGGGGGTCGGAATCCCCATGGCGGCTGGGCCAGGGGAAAACCGGCGGGAAACCGCCGGTTCCCCTTTTCTGACCCCGGCGTTACCGCCGCGGTCAGAATGGGCCAGGAAGCACCGCCAGCCTGTTGGCGGTGCTTCCTCTGCCCTCTGCCCTGGCGGTGTTACACCGCCAGGGTTAGAATGAGGGCCAATGTCTTTTACCCATGTGTTTTGGTTTGGAGAGGAATTATGTGGGTTGAATTGAAGCAAAGATTAGATGAGCATAGCCATTAACTTCTCCGATCGGTTACTTTGGAGGGGACCAATTAAGAAGAAATGACAGGTGCCTGGAAAAAACACTTGACTTGGTTAAATTGCCTGGGACTGCCAGGCACAGTTATGAGGTTTGCAGAGCACTGGTCGTGATTACGCAAGATCAGCGAGTGAAACTCTGCGTTCAAAGGAAAAGAGAAGCACGAGAGGTGATTTGCGCAGTAGTGAGGCGCGAGCACGTGCTGCGTCAGCATCTGATGGGGAGATTCCACTGATGAGCAAGGCGCTCTGTCCGGAGATGGGAGGTTTGGGTAACTCCTTTTGATTCAAGAGTTCTTATTTTGTTGAACAGTTTGAGTTCGCAGTATACTTAGAAAAGCTCGCCTAACCACCATACTCTATTCCTCAACCTATTGTGTTTCGGACAAGGTAACAGTCAGGCCTTTGTGTTTGCTAGGCCTTTCGATGTCAAGGGAGGTAAACATTTTTATGGCGATGAAGGTGTTTACATTTTATTGAACTTCATGGGAAGGATGTGGCATCGAGTGGAGCCTTTTAGTCGGCTGCTCCCTCTCTTCGTTCATCTCCCTTCACCACTCCTTGCTTCCCCCTCCCTCGCCAACATGTGTCACCTCCAGATTTCAATCGTCAGTATTGTTGCCAGAGTGTGAAACCTGTCTGAACCACAAGGATGGCGAAAAGTAAGTCCACCCCAAGCTTGGCGGTCAATTTGTGCCAACAGCGTCTTCAGGAAAGTTTTTTTTAAAGATATTGTCACTGACCATTTGTTGGCTCGTGTGTGAATCTGAGCCCGAGGCTGTTACAAGCTGAAGGGGTGGATGAGCGGGCGCTGGGCTCTGTGCGGCGGGACCGGCATGGGCATAGGAGACGGACGTCCGCGCATGGCCCTCTCACCAGTGCCCTGAGAAATCAATTCAACCCATTGTGCAACAAACAAGTTAGCACCTGGAAGGGCGTGGCACAACTACAGAGCTACTGACTTTGGGACTAGGAAACTGGGTTCGAGTCTTCAAGTTGGGTCTCCCCATACCGACAAAAAAGCTTGCGATCGGAGGAAATAAAATTAAACAATGCCGAGAATTAATCTGTACTTGGCCTGTGCTCCTCAACTAAGAATGGAAGTGAGGTGTCGGCTGCATGGACCAGTTAGGAGACAGCAAAGAAGAGCGACATTGGAGTCAACCTATGGCAGGCAGCAGGTGGGATCAAAGTCCTTTTACTGAATACAGCATGTCTTGTAGACAGCGCATGCGCTCTGCCTAGGCTCGACCTAAGAAACTTCTTGTTACATTGCTTAGGATCACAAGGGCAAGTGTTTTTTTTCTGAACTTTGCCACAAGTTATACCACAAGAACGACAAGGATACATTGATGTTTTTGAGGAATATTTGTTAAGAATGAACTACTGTTTCAACCCGACACCTAGCATAGCAATAAATAGATGTAAATTATATACCCTAAATTTATACCTTAACTCAAAAAGATGGAGAATCCCTGAATAATTCCTTATACCTCTCTGATTTTACTATTTTGGAATTATAACTGATGAAATGATCACAAATCAAATTATTGTGCATCAGAAAAAAAGACAATCAAAGAACAGCTGCGGGTTGTGGGTGTCCCCAGGTTAAAAGATTCCATAACTATCGCAAAAACATTAGAGCAACTTGAAAAGTGGATGTTGTCTGTGCATAACAACAACGAAAAGAAGATAGAGAAATCAGTTGTATGTTATAGGTGTGAAAGTGCTAGTCACTTAGCCTGGTTTTCCTCAGTGCCCTGCTATAGTGAAGAAGTGCAAGGAGTGTGGCTGCACGTGTCATTTTGCTCGTGTGTGCAAGGATTTCAAGAAAAATGCTTTGACATATAAAAGTCAAATTTATTGAATCAATAATTGAAGGGATTTGGGATGTACATGTGAGTGCAGTAAGGAAAGGGAGAATGATAAGGGTATAGAATTGTCAATAAATAATTTTAGCAAATGTGAAGAAGAAGGCCCACCGAAGTGTAATGTAAAGAACTTGGATAAAGAATTGGAACTTATAGCAGAAGAAGGGGAAGAAAGGAAAACAAAGCCGACAGAGAAGAAAGACCTTGGAGCTGGTTGGGTGAAAGCAGGAAAATCTATACGGAAGCTGAAGGAGGAGCTCCAGCAGGAGAGACACCAACAGCCTCAGGAGAGCTTCACGAAGGACGGAGAAGAGAGTCTTCAGACCCGACATGTGTCCGGCAGCTGCACTCTCGGTCCACACAGACAGAAGATACTTCCCGCCACACTCTTGGAGGGGCGTGGCTATTCCAGGAGGGTACCGGTGCAGACGTTCGATATGCGGCAAGAGAAGGAGCGGGAGGAAGTTTTTTTGAACTTGGTTATTAAAGGAGGTGGGAGGGAGGTCAAGATAGATGCTGACCGAGAGGATGGTATAAGAAACCTAAAAAATGCACTTGATCAATATAACCCCAGGGTTATTGCGGGTTTTATACTAGTCAGAGGAGCGACCTCGAATGCAGAAGAGAGTTTTCAATTTCCTTTATTTATTATTATTATCATTATCATTATTATTATCATTATTATTATTATTATTATTAGTAGTAGTAGTAGTAGTACTAATAGTAGTAATAGTAGTAGTAGTAGTTGTTGTAGTACTAGTAGAAGCAGTAGTAGGAGTAGTAGTTTTAGTAGTAGTAGTAGTAGGAGAAGTAGTAGTAGTTCTAGTAGTAGTAGTAGTGGTAGTAGTAGTACTAGTAGTAGTATTGTTTTTCCCCTTTCTTTCCGACATGCGTTCGGTTGCTAAATATTCTTTTGTCGGATGAAGAAGAAACAAAAGGGAGAGCGTGGGAAGCACAGAGGCAGGGAGGTTTTCTTATTTTTCTTTGTGTGTTTAAAAGGAATTAGAGATGGTAGAGAAGGAACCCTAAGGAATGGGAAAGAGAAAGTAATTGCAGGCATGGTAGAAAGAGAAAGAGAAAAGGGGAAAGTAACCGGCACCTATTAAACCTCCGTAACTTACCAAACTTTATTTTCTGCCAATGGTCCATCCTGTCTGACTCCACCTGGGAAGGGAAAGGGAGACGAAAAGATGAATTATAATATTAGGAAGACAACCCCTGGCAAACCCGCCACCTACGGCAACTACCCAACAAGTGAACAAGAGAACTTAATTTTTTTTTCTTTTTATTTATTCCAGTTATGCAAATAGTCAAAATAAAGAGTGACAGCAAGCACACCTAGACAGCACCATCCTTAATTTTTATACCACTGCTGAAACAGAAAGGACTCCATTGGCCTAGTAGTTTAATTTGTTCAGATTTATGGATAGTTATGTAAATATTTTCAGGATGACCTTCTGATTTCTTAGAAATGAACAAGAAGATATATCTCATCTTGAGGTAGTTTGCAGGAGCTTGGAGAAATGTGCACTAACCCTGAAAGGAAGAAAATGTAAACTATTTTGTGACTCATTGGGTTATTTAGGTCATACCTTGTCTGCTGAGGGTGTGGTGCCCAAGAAATCTTTAGTTGATGGTATCATCAAAGCACCCGCTCCAGATAACAAGGAGAACCTTCTCTCATTTGCTGGATCATGGAGTGTTGTGGCATGTTTTTATGAAATATTGCGACAAAGATGGAGCCTCCTACAGAACTTACAAGAAGAAATCCCAATTTTAAGCCGTCAGGCAACGAAAAGCTTTCGATCAAATTAAGGCAAAGACTGTGGATGCTGCCACGTTGAAGCCTCTTGCATGAATAAATAATGTATTATTACAGTAGATGCCAGTTTGTATGGTATTGATGGGGTGTTCTCACAAAGACGTGGGAAAGATGAGTGGAATATTGCATTTCCATCTAGGACTTTGAATGACACTGAAAGAAGAAATGCAATGATAGAGAAAGAATTCTTAGAGTGCATTTAAACTCTATGGTAATTATATCTGGGGGGTTGTTTCACTTTAAGAATGAACCATAAAACTCTGGTGGGTATTTTGCACCCTGGTGGAGGGTGGCATGTCATCACATGCATACCAAGATTGAAACCAAGGCTTCACAAGTTTGGATTAAAAATTGAATTTGTACTTGGGAAAGGATGCTTATTGAAAGAACTTTGTTTTGCAGGCAGTGACCTGGATGATTGTGTGGAAGTGGATATGGGCGTCACTACGAGAGACATTGTGTCTGGGTAGTATGAGGGGATTGCAGAGGAGAAATGGGCTGATTTGACGACATTGAGGAGTTGTTGCTGGTAGTTAACAAGTGTGTGGTAGAAGGGTGGACTACGAAAGGCCTTTTACCTCCAGAATTGTTGTCATTCTGGAAAGTTTTTGGTACATTGGAAGTTGAAGGAGGAATGTTGTTCAAGGAAGGGAAATGTGTTTCTCTGGCTTTGAGGCAAGAAATAGTTTTGCTACTGGCACGTGAAGGACATACAAGTACATTTTTGTGACCTTGTTCGGATAGAATGGATGCCGGAGTGGTAAGGGAACATGAGGTGGGTCTCGGCAGTGAGAAAATGCAAAGAGTTGCACCAGCGTCCTTGAAACCAATTACATGGCCAGAATCTAATTGAGAAAAAGTTGCTTTTGATATATCTGGGTCATTTTTTCTTTAGTGCAGGATGTCAATTTGGGTTTGGCTTTTGATAGATTATCACTCAAAATGGCATGAGGTTAAGTTTGTTGCTCAAGGCCCATCCAATGTTGTAATTGAGTTCTTTAAAGAAATATTTGACAGAGAAGGATGCCCAGAAATATTGGTCACTTGCAATGGGATTTAGCTTAAATCACATGAGATGGGGAGATTACTCAACTAATACACTATATGGCATATAACTACAACTGTGTATGAACCTCAAGGCAATGGTCAAGTAGAAAGATTTAACTGTGTTTAGGAGGACAGTATTTTATGGGCATGTAATTTTTGTTATGAGTGGGATATGTGTTGAGGGAGAAATTGTGAATGTACCGCACTCTGCTACATACAATTACTGACCACTCAGTTTAAGCAACTGAAAGGAAGGGATCCTGTTTCAAACTCCTGCCCGTGATGGTTTTTTTAAAAAGACATGGGCTTAAAGTGGATGATCTTCACAGGGATGAAGTTGCCATGTGAGTTGGGTGGAAGCAGAAGAAACGAAGCCGGGATATAGTTTTTTAAAAACGCCACATTTGAAGTGGGAGATTGGGTGAGGATACTGGCTATGGCTGACAAAAATTTGGGAAGGATGTAGCCGTGGTTACTAATAGTGTGGTTACGCAGGATGGCAAAGTGTGCAATGTGTGAAAAGAATTGATGTGTAGGGAAATTGAATAAGAACATCCGGGAACATGGAAAAGAGAGCTTCTTGTCAAAAATGAATGGTACTCAAGGAAATGTGCAACAAATTTATCTCAGTCAGGCTGCTGGTGTAAATGATGTAATGGGGTCAGAGTACAAAGGTAATTTAACTAACTAGTTCAATAGCATCAAGAGTGAAAGGAACAAGCCGAGACAGATTACACAAGGATGTTTTCCAAGGTTGAATATGCTGGATGCTGAAAAGTTTAGTTCTATATCTCTCCAATTGTTTTTATTATTGTAGTTTTCTCTTAGATTTTCAGGAGGAAGATGTTTTGTTTTCTTATTAACTTGCATCTTGATTGCAAGTCTATTTATGTGCATTTGTTCATATTCAGAGTTGTGTTCTAAGATGCTAGTTCCATTTGTAATTTAGGGCCATATGTGCCAACGCATTTTCCCATAGACACAGAATGGGTAAAACCCTTTGATACATCTGGCCCTTAGAGTCCAGAGAGTCTGAATGAATGCAGACATCTGGGATTGTTCTGCACCAATAAACTGCTTGTTACAATTTGCTTGTATATAAGTTAAAACATTATGTCTCAGAAACACAGATAATATCAGATCGACTGGCATAATGTTTCTGGGCGACACTGGGTCCGAGTTCTCCTTTGTTCCATTTGTGCTGTGGTAGGTGTCACCCGTCCAGAGGGAGACCATGGCTGAGCAAGAGCGTAGTTTATGCCAAAACCCATGAACTTGGCTTCAGAACATGATATAACTCTCTTCACCCTGCCCACTAGAATTGGGAAGAATTAAAATTTGAATTCACGTTTGTGCTGTGTTTGGCTCCTGCTTCCCGACAGTGTGTCCGAAGTATGAGAAATACTGTTCCAATCCAGACAGCGGTCTCCAACCTTTTCGGTAATAAGAGCTACTTATGTTCAATGAAAAAAATCCCGAACTACAAATATAATTAGTGTTGTGATAGGGGCCGTATCACACAAGATCACATGAGTGGTCACCATATGCAAAATGACAAGCAGTGATCACCTCCGTGCATTAGGCGGGGTTGCCAGCAGAGATATAAAGAAGGCTTTATCAATTTTAAATGCCTTACATGGGTAATACATAATTGCCATAGCCGCAATGCCTCTGGTACTAAGTTCATAATAGTAGTAATGACTCCCAAGGGCCACTTGATTTATCACTCAAATATCAGCTTTAAATATATTATAATAATATATATAAATTATGAGACCTGAAAATAAATAATTTTGACAAGAATACAGGCCAGTGAATTTTGGTCAACATCTACTAATTCGATCAATCAAAAGCTTCTAATTTAGTAGGCTGGGCTTCACACAGGAGAGCTACTTACAGGTACTTAGAGAGCTGCCAGTAGCTCACGAGCTACTCCTTGGAGAAGCCTGCCATAGATGTACTTTGGTCCTGGTTTTGGCAGAGGAGAATACTCCATCACAAACGTGACGGATATCCCGTCTGCAATATTATGATCTAATTATTTGCTATGGGGATCGTAATACGGCGGATGGGATATCCGTCACGTTTGTGATGGAGTACTCCCTCTGCAGAGATTTAAATCAGGCCCTTGTGTGGGTTTCATCAGGAGGCTGTGTGCACAGGCCCAGAAAGATGTTTACCAGGAAGGGGACTCCGCTGGAAGCTGTACTGCCTGGAGGAGTAGAGGTGCAGCCCTCCGACCGCGAGGATGAAGAGGAAGGCACCACTGACTGAAGGCTGCAGGGAGCTCACCCTGAGGAGTGAGCCACACCACCAGCTGTAGCCTTGCAGACCAGCTAGCTAGGACTGACCTGTGCCAACAGTGGTCCAGGATTTGCAAAGTATCATTCCAGGACTGCAACTGTGGTATGCATATGTCTCCCCAACATGTTCAGAACCACCTCTCAGTTTGTGAGAGCACCTATCACCTGTTTCTAGCTCCAGAGCGACATTGGAGAGGTTTCTTCTCTTTCCTCAAGGCCCTGTGGTAGAGTCGGAATAGCTGCACCTTGTCTCCCTGATTCTTGAAATGTTTCTATTATCATTCTAGCTTTTCTGTTTCAACAGTGCTCTCTTTTGATGTCAGGATTAGACTCTAACCCTAGGTGCCAGTACCCAGTGCCAATTGATGAGCTTGTAGCGCACTGAGTCTTCCTAGCCCAGGGGGAGCCCTGGAACTGGCCATTTTTAAGGTGAAGGCCTATGAAGCTCGGTGGTCACAGTTGTTTGAGCCTTGTTTGTTAGCCAGTTTCAGCAGCAGATGTCTCCTTGCCTAACAAGTGACATTTGGACCTCTTAATGGACTTGCACTGAACTGTGGATGCCTGGTTACCCTGGTAACATGGCACAGAGGCTTGTGAACTGGCTAATCGCCACCCTCCACCTCACCTGGGATATGGACCCTTGCTCCTGCTTGGTGATGGTCATTAGGATTCCCTAATGGAAACTCAGGGCCTGATTTAGAGTTTGGCTGAGGCTATAATGGAGTTGTAATAGAGCGGACAGGATATCCATCACACTTGTGACCGGGTTACACCCTCTACCAAACTCTAAATAAAGTTCTTAGTTTCAAGGTTAAAACCAACGGAGTTCTACCTAGGGCTGCTAAGGAAGTAGGGAAAAGGTCATTCGTTGTACTATTTTATCTGTCACCTCTGCAGCAGTCAAAGTGTGTAGAAAAAAAGTGACTATAGTGAACCTGGGACTTTCACAAGAAGATGCAGAAGTATGAGCTGGAGACAAGGAAGGTGGACTCATCTCCCGTACAAACCCCAAACACAGCTAATCATTTCTCCATGAAGTCCAAAATGATCTGTGGGAAGAAGGAACCAAGGGTTTAGGGTGGATCTTGAATTTTGGACTCATCTTTGGGATACAGAAACTGAGTGCTGGGCAAAGAACTGCAGCTCTACTGAATCACCTTCCCCTCATTGGGAATAATGACATTTCCGAGCTGGGTGAATGTGACTGAGTAAAGTATGTCTGCTTGAAGGATGCATTGATGTACTGACCTCAACTTTATATTAAAGTTTGCAAGCAAGTGCCTAGGACTCAGGAGGATTTGGGTGCATTGCAAGAAGACCAAAGTGTGACAGCTGTTTGCCTGGGAGGAAGTTGGAAAGAAGACTGAACAAATCCTCACTAGGATCCCTGAGAGGCTGCAGCAGACCGGCCTATGGCGGCTGGGGCATCAGGAGTGGTTGCCTGGAAGGTCAAGGGGTAGGACTTCCAAGTCACGAGTGGCAGCAGTGCTTTATAAACAATTCACTTCCATTGGGAAGCTGGCTAGCAACTTCTTGTGTTGTATTGGCTCCTTGGAAGTCATTATAGTTCATTCACTATATTATTCATCCTTTATGTTTGTTGTTTTGCTCCTTGTTCTTTTCCATCTGTTGCCTGACTTTGACCTGCTTGTGGATAACACTTTGGCCAAGTTTGCTGAGTTTTGACCCCTGCTTCCCTTTTTTATCCAGAATTGCTTTCATCCTGGATTTCACCAAGTTACCAGTTGTCCATAAGATGCAGCGTCTCGCCCGTACACTCCATATGTTCCACGGCCAGAATATGCTGGTCCTTAAGATATTTCACAGGATGGAGATCTACTCCATGAAGCAAAAAGCTTCTCCGGTCCAAAAGGTACTTCTCAAAATCTTGTTATGTACCCATTCCAAGATGGTCTCCATTCCGGTTCAAGGAGCGATGGTCCTGCGGCTGGAGCTGTTCTTCCCCAAGGTGTCCCTGCTCTAGGGGACCAGGCACCTTGGGTAGCATGCCCATTGACATGTCAACTGCTTCTGCGGACCACCGTGTTGGAGGTGGTCTCCTTGCGGAAGACAGTGGTGGGCTTTGTCCATGCCCGTGGAGGGCATCCGATGACAGGCACTTGCAAGGTACCTCCCCTTCCCTTTCACCTGCACCGGTGCAAGCCTCCTTTTCAGCACAGTGGGAGCACTTTGTCTAACCAATCATGCTTGGAAAACATTGTCCGTGCTTCAAGGCCCTTCGATTTGCTCCTCGCCATTTCCTAATGAAGATTCTCTTTCTTGTCCTGTTCTTTTTTGCTCTGAAGCTGTGCTCTTCCACCCAGATCTTTGCTGCCAGGTACTGTTGTGCTGATGGAAATGGAAATAAATTGTTTCCTTGATAGAATAGTGAGTGAGCTGTTTGCGCTTTGGCATCGATGCAGTTTCACAACAACTGAAAGCTACTGTAGTGAGCCGCAGCCTCATGGTGTGCTCCTCTGCAGAGGAACATGACCCAACAATGCGAGTCTGCAGGGCTTTGCAACCCTGTGGTCTACGTGCCTTGTGCAGCTTGCTCCTCAAGTGGGGTGTGTTCTCTCCCTAGGTGAGCCTTGCCTGAGACAGGTGTCTTCATATGTTCTGGCGGGTGCTCCACGGTGGGACTGTGCTCTACAGTAATGGTAAGTGACCAGCCAGGCAGGTGTGGTGCATTGTGCTCTGCCCGGATGTCACTGAAGGAAACACTCTTTTAGGTCTTTACCTCTTCGCTCATCTTCCGTCCTTTGGGACCTAAACATGGAAGATGGTAGTCGTTCCATTAGCCTAGGTCAGACATGTTAAGAACAAGGCACCTTCCACTCTAGTCAAGCTACGAGTCATTCCCAGGGCGCTTCACCCTTTCCAAGATGGCCTCTTCCCCTGCATTAAGGTAAGATTGCCCCAATCCATCATGGCAATTTCTCAGCCCGTAGGGCAACATCACACAAACATTCCCAGTGACTATTCGTATTTGTATTCTTTGTCCAGCAACCCACTGATTGTCGTCACTATTGTTTTGTTATTGTTTTGTGTCCTCGGAAACCTTCCTTGCTGATTTTGTCCCACTGGATTTGTGTTGTGTTCTACTGCACCTTGCAGTGCAGTGGGAGCCACTGGCTCCTGCTCCAATCTTCTTCTTCATCTTTGATCCACCTGTCTTCACCTACCCATGTTTATGCCAACTGGATGATTTTATGCTTCTTGAGCTTCTTCTTCCAAATCATTGATGCTTCTTGGAGACGCCTGGTGTTTCTGGTGGATATGCAGTGCGCAGGCAAGCAAGAAAAGAGAAGAAAGACCACAGGTTGCGTCCACCTGCTGACCCTCTTATCCATGGATACTCAAAGTACGGCCCGCAGGCCACATGCGGCCCCCCTGACCTTTACATGCGCCACCCCCAGGCACCAGGAGCACTGGGCTGTTCTTTACTGGACTCAGCTCCAACCATTAAAATATATTAAATAAAGAGTCACTCATTTATTTCAAAGTTAACTGGTGTTAAACAAAGGAAGTAACTAGGGAGACCTGAGCTTCACTTTAGAAACACCTTCATTCTTAAAGACATCTTGGAGTCGCCGCAAAAATTCAAAAAGTGTATTTAGTTAACATGCAGAACCTTTTCACCTAAGTACAATTTATTATATCAGTGCATTGAAAAGTATTAACTTTCAAGTGATAGTTTTCAAACGTGAATTTAAAAACATTAATTCTTCCTTCTACCCTGACAAACACGCCAATAGAAAATTAAATAGGCAAGTCAGTTTTTATGTTCACTTTTTGGGTGACCTGGGTTCGTATCACACATGAACAACATTATAGTCTATTACGTCAAACACAGGAACACGTTTCCTACATCGCACATGTACTTCGAGGTTCTCAAATGTGATAATGAAGTTAAAGGAGGGAAAATGAAATTAAACAATTGCCCAGGATCACACAAGTTTGAAAACTGGAGAAGCTGGAATTAATCCCAGGTTTTCTGGTTTCACATTGTTCAATTCAGCCACTAGATGTATATCCTCCGATTCGCCTACCCCTACCTTAACGCTAATCCCACCTACCCCCTCGCCCAAGCACCACCCAGCTGGCATCAAGGCGGCCCTCGGACACATCACAGACCAAACTTTTTGGCCCCTGGGAAAATGTTTCCGAGTACCCATGCTCTAACCCTAGGATTGGGCTTGCTCAGCTAGGACTTGAACCCTATCCAGCGAGCACGTTTCCTGAACCCTAAAACTGTTCATGAGAGTCCCAGGATGAAAGGAAGTGTGTCCCCGACAGATTCACTCAAGATTGAAGGAAACGAGATGCCCCTGGAGCAGAATCTCACTTTATTGTGCAGATGCCTGGCTTTGTTCCTTTATTCTCTTTGTGGCCCTACTGGCTCTGCAAAGGAACCTGTGCCCAGGGGGGGGTGAAGCTTTTCAGCATCAGAGGCAGCCCTCCTGGGAGCACCAGGGACCAGTCCCCTCACACAGAATTCAACATCTCTGTGCGCTGATCTGTTTCAACATTTCTAACGCTGTTTTTTTTTATGCATGGCGTTTTCCGTATGTTTCAATAATGTAATGGCAAAACACAAACGTCAGTGTTCAGTTCAAGGCAGCAGGCACACTTCAAGTAGAATTTCAGAACAACTTTGACATAACATTTGGAACAGGTAAAGGGGGAGAGAAAAATCTCATTGGAAAAAGAGAGAACACACTGAAACAGATGAGAGAAACGACTCAATGAGCGATAGAAGAGCAATGGAAAGAGAAAATAAAAACAGAGGCTGTTAGAAATGAAGAAAAAAGAAAGAAACATTCGAGGAAGGCGTAGAACGTAGAGGACATACACGTAACAACAGCCCGTGACATCACAATGGCCTCTAGTGCCTAAACAGCTTCAGACATCAACAAAGCCAGGGGTGACACACACGCCTCTTACATGATGCCACAATAGCCTGTGATGTCACAGTAGAAACGATGTGACGCCACAGTACAGGCGCCTCTGACGTCACGGTATAACCCAGGCGTCATTCTCCAACCAGAGCTCCCGCTTTGTACACCTGTTGGAGAATAGATAATGTGCAAACGATTTGAATATTGCAGTCGAAACTCAATCACACCCAGAAGCAAAAATAAAACACACACATCTGCATACCACTGAAGAAAATACCTCCAAAGACCAGGTGGAAAAACTACGGAGGACACAGGCTCAAAAGTGAGAGTTGACAGATCCTGGCTCTTTTAAGCAAGGATGGCTTGACTTGAGGGGATGGGGTCAGGCCACGGGGTCTGTCTTGCAAAAAGGAAGAAGCAGGTGAGATTTGAGCATTTTGAGCGGCCTTCTCAGAGGACACGTTAATTTCCAAACCAATGAATTTCTAACATGACAAGTCACTGAGGAAAGAGGGCTGCCACTCAATCTTTGTCAGAAGCCAGAGGTTTGGAACTGTTGTGAATTAGACGCCCTGTAGAGGGCGGCCTTGATACACACTGCTCCTGCAGACCATTCAACAACATGACCTGGACATGGCCTAAGAGGCTATTTTAAAACCAGGGAGGTCAAATGAGGTCACTTGCAGAAGTGGACTGGTTTACCTGAAGAAGAGAGATTTTCTGACAGCCGGTATCTCAGGCAGCCCTTGTAGCCTTCTAGAGCAGTGGGTCCCAACCTGTGGTGCGGGGACTCCTGGGGGGTCCCTGAAGCTTTCACAGGGGATCTGTGACTGCTTAGAAAATTAAAACATATTAACAGATTAGTTCCCCAATTTTCAATAATGACTCAGTGGGGGGTCCCCAGGTTCCAATAATGATTCAATGGGGGTCTCTGGGTTCCAGTGATGATAAAGTGGGAGTCCACAGAAATCAAAAGGATGGGAACCACTGTTCTAGAGGCACCAGCTAGATGTTCGATTCAGCATACCCCAGCCCAACCAGCCTATTAGAACCAGCAGTTTTTTAGGGCCAGTGATCTACTGAGGGAGCTTCCCATTTCGTGTTATGTCAGTCTGTCACGGTTGTTTGGGGCACAGCGAGTGACTGTTGGCTTGTGATTACCTGCAATCATTCACAATGGCCTTTATTGCCAAAATGGCACCTTTACCTACCTTCATATAACTGTTGGTGCTAGGGAGCCGTGGAAAGCACCTCGCCCAATATTGCAATTTTCGCAGTTTGTTGGGGAAGGGAGTTATCAGGGGATTTGGGACTGACCAAGAAAAGTGGTGTGACCACCCCACAAACGACCTCGTTAGGGGTGGCCAGTGAAAGACACTGTTACTAGAAGCCCCCAGGTGTACTTCTAGGAGGGACACTGGTAATTTCAGGAAGGGAAAGTAACGGGGATTACTATTGGGGGGAATAACATGCAGAAATCAGGTTTACCATGCCCACTCCAGGTGGAGCCCGCTGTCCCTGCTAAATTCATAATTCAGATGGCGCTTCGGATGTAAGGTTCCCCGAGTGATAAGGGGAATAGTTGTAAATGTGTGCCCGTCCCACCCTCAGCCACAGTTTCAAACGTGCAACTAGGTAGAACAGCCATAGGAGATGGGAACATTGCATTAAAAAAATCATTTTTTTTTCAGGAAGTGTAAAGAAGGAAACCCACCACGTGCAGGGAAATGAAAAATACTAAACATTTCACACAAACAGAAAAGCTGTTCCTGCAACGGCCTTAAGACGCATGCGCAGAGTCAAAGCACAGGTGCTCCGCCTAGCTACAAGTGGGCAGACCCATGCCAGACTTTTTTAGACGGCCATGTAAATGAGATCCCTTTCTTGCAAATGTATTTTAGATGGATATTCTGAAAATTTGGAGTCATATGGCTTTTGCGAATCTGGGTGAATAGCCCTGTTGAGGGCAAACAGGCTTGCCTCGGGGAATACCACAAACCTCGGTTTTATGCTTGGTGGCTTTGTGTGTTAGATACAAGTTGGAAATCTGGCATTTGATAGATGTGTGCATGGATGTCATTGGGGGTCGCCAGAAGTCCTGCGACCCCTGGCTTGCCCTATTGCGACCCCTGGCACTGCCTCTGCGAACCCTGACCTCAGAGGTGGCAACATTCAGTGCCTGGAACACAGGGGCAGCTGGTCCTTACGGACGTCAGTTGGGGCTCCACTTTCGGTCAATTTTTTAATTACACAAAAAATATTCTCTATTAGTGTAAACACTGGAGTACAGTCAGCTGGAGTATGGAAGTCTCTGGCAGCTAAGGTAAGTAAAAATGCTTTTAAATGTATGTTCTATGTGTGCTTGCGGGTGAGAGTGTTTATGTGAGAGTGTGTGAATGTATGTGTCTGTGAGTCGAAGTGAAGGTCAAATGGTGTTTGATGTCACTTCCGCCACCCCTGGCCTTTTGGCGAACTGATGTCCATGATGTGGGCCTTCCTCTGCATGGATAACAGATTTCAGCAGGCATCAGGCCCATATTACTGAGCCCCTGTGAGGAGACTGTGGACTGAAGCCCACACGTCTGTGTGTTGTGATTGTGGGGGTATGGAAAATAGTCAAGACCACTGGAATTAGGAGTTTCCAAGGGCCTCTGTTTTGGATTCACCTCACTTGTGCTATCATCGGTCACTTGCAGATTTCAATTTAAAACTAGTTTCTAGCTCAAACTGCTCACAATAAGTGGGTAATTTGTGCTTGTTGTGTGGGGCACTGGCACTTATTTTTGAGGGCCGGTGCTTATTTTTCTGCCTCAGGCATTATTGCGAGCAGAAGACACATTTGGGAAAGATGGAGGAAGAGAAAAACGAAAAAGCGTCACAATGGGAGAAAGCGGAAATCTGCAAGAGTGAGCTAAAGGGGCAGGGACTGCCTGTAAATGGTTTAAAGAGGCCTCAGTATTCCATGCTCGCACATTTAAGTGCAGCAGCAGTGTGGTTCAGGGGAGAGCTTTGGACACCGGCACATTTTTATGTACAAATTAAGTACTGCTCACAATATACTAGGAAGGCTGCATATGGGACACATCGAAGCTCCTGGCATTTTACAAAAGTGAAATCACCACCTCTCAGCTGGTGACTGCTGCACTGAGGGGCTGCAAGGGTGGGAAGATCACCAGTGTGGTGTTAATAGCCCTGATGGATGGATAGAGGGAAGTTCCTCACCTACCCAAGGAAAGGAAACTAACTTGTTTAAATATGTTTCAGATAGAGTGGGGATATTGATGCATTCTTTCTGGTGAAAACGTTTTTCTACAGTTCATGCCAACTGATGTTTTCATCACAGCGTTGCCAAAGCAGAAGCTGTTTCAAGTGGGCCCTTAAGACTCCAGAATATTCCAAACATTGTGCATCTTTTGTTAAGATCTGATGTCTTGAATCTGAAAGTGTCTCCTAGGGAAATATTTACATAATAAATATGAAATGTGCGATGTTGTTCAGGAGCTGTTTCTTGGAGGGCATAGAGAATAATCCAGGCACTGAGCTCTTTGAGGCAGTTTTTGAATTGTAGAATAAGCAGATTAGAGGAAAGCACCTCTGATTATAAAGAGGGAGTACCTCTGGTTATGTGTTTGCGCAACTATTAGTTCAGTCTGGAACAGAGAGGTTAGCATAGATCAGTAGTTCCCAACCTTTTGACTTCTTTGGACCCCCATTTTATCAATACTGGAACCCATGGACCCCTCATTGAATCATTATGGGAATCAGGGGACCCCGGCCTAAACATTGTAGATGTGTTGAACTGCAGAACAGTACACAAAAAATACAGAAACAAGCATTCCATCAAACACATGCACAAATGATAACACATTTTATTTAATTTGCAAACAAATAAAACAAAAACACTACAATTTTAATTGGAAGGTTGGAGCTTTTCTAAATTCAATTGAAGCCACACATCCTCCATACAATTTGCCACTTTATTTATGTATACTTAATTAATCTGCTAATTTTAGTTAATTTTCTAATAAGTCATGGACCCCCTAAGAAGGCTTTACAGACCCTCACAGGTCCCCCAGACCCTCCCCGCCACATGCCACCCGCCCCTTTTCCCTCCCACGAGCTGCACCTCAATATGTCATAAATGTATCAGCGACCCATAACTTTTATTTCGCCATGTGGATATGGGGGAAGAAGGGACAGAGTACAGGACAGCCTCCACGGGCTCTAACTTCACAGCAGCTATTGTATTGACGTCCCTCATAATGTTTTTGAACATTTTGATTTTTTTTGCAAAAGGAATTAAAACTTCTCCCCCCACAACTACTATGTCATAAATTGATCAACCGCTCTGGACCTTTTATTTCAGCACATAGAAGCCATTTCAGTCTCCCACTGAGTTGAAGCACTTTTTTAAATCATCTCCCCAAGTTTGCAAACATTTCGATTTTTGTTTCCTAAATGGAATGGAAACTTCACCCCAGAAAATAATGTCAGAGATTGAGCGCTGCCTCCTCCAGCAGCATGTGGCTGCGGGGAAAAAAGGATGAGAGCGGGTGACATCCGTTCCACTCTGTGACTGCATTGCAGCTTCTTTTTTTTTTGCTGAAAGGCCCTCCCATTGTTCCTGAAAGTCTGGATTTTTTTTAAGGAATAGAACCTTTCTGTCCCCCAAAAAATAACGTTTCTGAACTTGATCACCAGGTCAAAGGGTGTCGTAAGTGTGCTATTTGGGGGAAAAAACAGGGCCTTTCTCAATTCCATGTTCACTATCAAATACACAGAAAACTAGACTGCTGTTCTCAAATGTTTAAATAAATCTAGAGGGGTTCAGCCATACGTTGGGATTAATTTTCTTAAAACTGATTATTTGGACTTCTGATTCAGAAAATTTAGAGACTGAACGGACTTCTTTCCTATTTTTTTATGTTCTTGACCTTCATAAGTAGAGTAATGGATTGGTCTATAATAGGGGTGGGCGGTGAACTCCGCTCCGCTCATGGAGTTTGCATGTTTTCCCAATGCGCGCCCTGCTTAGAGCACAGGGTTCTGAAAAAATCTACGTAGTAGAGCGGAGCGGAGTTTTTACCTTGCTCGCACTCGTCAACGGTGAGTTGGCGAGCAGGAGCAAGGAAAATCTTACTCAAGACCACCTCCCGGCGAGATTCCTCAACGTGAGCGGTCACTGATGATTGCGACTGCTCGCATTGAGAAACCTTCTGTTCGCGTTGAGGTAGCTGCCGCTCAAGTAGAAAATCAACTAGAGCATCAGAAAAGAAGCAGCGCCATCTTGCGCTGCGCAGAGAGACGGTCGCGCTGAATTTTCAGTGCGGGACAAACACCTGGCACTAAAAATCAGCATGAACGGCGCAATCTAATGTACTCCGCCTCTTGCGGAACTCCGCGTAACGCGGTGGAGTTTTTCAGGCACTTCCTGGAGCTCCGAGTAGCGCAACTCCACAAACTCTGCCCAGGCCTAGTCTATAACTAATCCATGCAGACTGGAAAACAGCATGTTTTAAGTTTTTCTCTAAAGGCTGAATGAGGACACATCAAAGTAGGAAACAAGAAGAAAACAGGTCAAGTTCAATGGTTTTCGGTATTTTCAGTTGTCGGTGGAGCTTTCCTTAAAAAATGGCACTTTTGGGACCCCAGGATCTTAGCACTCCCTTCACCAGTCTCTGCTTAAATCCAAGTGACCGTATCAATTGTGTTTTGAGAAGTCTGCTGCAGATTGATGGAGGGGGTCAAAATTCTAAGTGGGGCAAAAAGTCCGGTATTCTATAGAACTCACATTTCTACCTTAACTACGGAGCGGGCGGGGTGCGTGTCACGTTTCCTATTTGTTCATCTGAGAAAAGAGTGACTCCTCCCAGCAGCTTTGATGCCACCCACCCCTGATCAGTACATGTTAAAGTTGTCAACTGTATCCTGAAGAGGGTACCATTTAGGAGGAAAAGTCACAAAGGTAAAAACCTTCCTTGTTAATCGCCTCATGCTGGATTATAGATGATGGTGAATTAAGAAGTAGAGAAGCGAGGCACAAAACTCCCCTTGACATCAGGGCAGAGATAGGCGCCAGAACATCCAACAGAAGTTCGAAAGGGTGATGACGAAGAGCAAACATCAGTATTAAGGATGTGAAGCAGGGGTTCAGATGTAAGTCCACCAATGCTCCAGTCTTGGAAATTTACAGTAGTCAGGAAATGTACTACTGGCAGGTCATAATTTCCCCATGAGAAAATTATGTAAAGCAGGAGAAACATACAATTGTCTCTGCTTGACTCTTGTGGGATACGACTTGCTTCACGCATCTTCAGAGATTTATGCAAGATTTCATCAGCCTTCCTCAGAACAGCAGGTGTTATGGTATTCTGGTAAAGGACTTAGGGAACAGGATTGCCATGACTAGTTACTTACACTTTATAGAGTTCTACATAGTTAATAAAATATCTTATGAAACCAGAATGTAAAATGTGATATGGAGAGAAAAGCTTAGAACTTTGCATGTGTGAAAATGGGCATCTAAAACTCCTTAGTAGGGATGGTTGACAAGTCCCAGGTGGTACCAGGAATCCTGCTCCAGGATTGGCAAGTATTGAAAAACCATAGTGCGTGTTTTCGAACAAAGACTTCAAACAGCAAAGCATGAAGCAACAGAGACACACGATAATTTACTGTGCGGCTGCAGGGTCGTAGCTATCATTGGTGCAGCAGATACAGTGACACTTGGGCCAAGAGCCCTGAGGGGCCCATTGAACCCTGAGAATGGCTGTATTGTACAACCCCAGCAGCAGTCATAAAGGCCATATTTCCTATTTACACTATAGCCCATGGGAGACTCACTATAGTACTGTGGGGCTCCCAAGGAAATGGGGACAGGGGAAGGGAAAAAACAATGAAGTGCACAAAACGCCACACAGTGAGCGAAACATTACTGGTGGATGCACTCATGCAACCATAGAAAGTAGTGCAGCCTGTGTCTTCCCATTGCCTTGCATAAACTGCCACAGAAGTGTTTGACCTTTCTACTAGGTGCATGTGTTCTGACCAATCACTGAGGTCTGTCTTTCTCCATGCCCCAGGAGGCCTACCCACTCACATCACCTAAGCCACCCCATCCATCCGGCCTGTTTCTTTGTGGGTCTGCCTACATCTCCTTGTGCTGGCATGGATCCTCACAGGTGTAAGATTAAAGGACAGCCATTTATACACTGAGTGCGGACTCCTCCAGTGCCTTCTCTGTCCACGTGATAAGTGCTCAACCTTTCCCTACATGCTTGCTTCCTCAGGTATGCTATAGGGACAGGATGCCTCCCTCCTAGTTTATTATTTTGCCATTAGAAAAAATGACAAACACCGTGCCGTGAACAAAAAAAAGCATATACCCAAATCACTCACTAGGTGGAAAATCAGTGCATCAGAAATTGAAGATTACCTCAATACATCCAAGGATCACAGATTTCTTCAACCACATTTGTTGGTTGTTCCTGTACTATAACTGGTGGTAGTCCAGTTGAGAGCTGATTATATTGAGCAGGAAAAGTTGTCTTCAACTAAGAAAAATGAAAGACAGAATGAATCTTCCAACTATGAGGTAATGTCAAGCAAAAAGCCACAAGACTGAGCTGATCAGTGATGACAAATGGAACAAATTATCATGATAGAAAGTTAACTAGAGGTAATGAACAGGAAGAAAATGTGAAGACAGGCAAATGTTTATTCCACCAACCAAAAGATAAGTAGTTTATCTTTGTCAGCATATCCTTCATCTTGACTTTAGGGCAGCATCAATTTCAGAGAGCCATTGTTCATATTTTATTAACTTGTTAAAAAAATCAGTAGCTCAGAAACCAAAGAATCAGTACCAGGAGAAAATGGGAAACCTTTTGAATGAAAAACTTGCTTACAGAAAAAGGTGAAACATTGGTAACACTATGATTTACATTCTTATAAGAACATTTCATGACTTGTAAATAGGAACCCCAATTATCTTGAGTTGCATTACAGTAGTATTGCAGTTTCAGCTACAAATGTTGATTAATTCTCTCTATTTGCCCATTAGAATGAGGATGCTACCCAGAGCAAAGAGCTCGTTCAATTAAAAAGCTTTGCAGAGACATCCAAACATGTGAAAGATACTGGATCCTTCTATCAAAAATAATGGTATTAGGTAATACATTAAGTTGAAAATGCCACTCAGAAACATCGAGCTAGTTCTTCTGCAGTAAACAAGACAAAAGAGAAAATTAGTCATCTTAAACAAGTGTTAACTGTAACCTTTACTACTCATTATCCAAGAACGGAAGATCCATTACAAAATCTGTAGAAATTGCATGTCAAAGATAAGGAGCCCATGGTAACAGCTGTAAATACCAGTAAGGCATGGACCATGATTCTTTATGTGAAGCACAAATAGGGCAGACAAAACATTTTCTTGAATGCTATCATGAAGAGCTGACAACCAAAAGATCATAAAACTAAATCCAAAGTAGTCTTAAAAGAAATGAAATACAACCACTACTAAAGGAGTCTAAGGATAATGATCCTCAAATGTCTTAGGTCTGTCTGTTCTTGAGCCATATTTACTCTGTATAAGAAGCTCTGAACAATTTGATGCCAATAAATTTAATAGATTGATCATAGGCCAGTCAGTGGCCCTGAATAACAACGAAACAGTGTATCAGAGAATACCAGAAATATAAGTGATAATAAAGTCATTTTATGGTAAGAAAAGTGCCCATCGAACTTGATGAAAATTCCTGCATTTTAACTTTCATTAAACAGAGGAAACAGTGATGACCAGTTGATTCTCAAAAGTCCACTCAGTACAAGCCATCTTCATTCATAATTAAAACTCTCTTTCAAGCACTAAGTAATTGTATTTACTCTCCAACAAAGCAGGAGACACATAAAAGACAGGGGTTTCTTGTCTGTCATCTTGTTTTTGTAACAACACTGCCCCTAGCACTTTTTCAAAGCTGCCTGTTTCCACATGAAAATCTTAGAAGTATTGGGATGACATAAAATTGTTGGTTGGGTAAATATAATTTTGATATTAAACACTCTCTCATTGCAGCAAAATAACTATTTTCACCCTAGTCTCAAAAGACATTCTTTACAAAATGACATTGTCCGTGGTCACTTCAGCTTGCTTTCAGTTACAGCATATAATGACATATCAAACTCAACAATGAGAAAACATGATATTCATTACTTTCTTGGATGTGTGTTGTATTGAAATTCGATTGCAAACAAAGGACTTTGGAGAAGGAATAATGTTTTGGCAAAGTTGATTGACTGTCATGTCACACTGTCACCACAGATATCACTACAACCATGGTCTCCCAGCCTTGGTATGGTTCAGAAGGCAGACCCCTATATATGCACGACCTTCCCTCTTGACACCACCTGTACATTCTTCCTCCTTAAGGGGTGATAAACATCACATTAGCTGTTTCTTAAACTGTAATCCAGTTTCCAATATTTTCTCTGGGTTGCCCTTTCAGTCCATGTCTGTAAAATCTTTATCAGGATGCCTCCTACCAAACTTTCCACTAAGAAACAGGAAGTGACACTTTTGGTTCCTCCCAAAGCACCATGGCCACCTGCGCAGTCCATAACATCACATTCCAACCTATCAAGGAAGCACTACTCCTGTTGACACTTCCTGCTTCCTCTTTCAGCAACTGCCTGGTTTACATATAAAAAGAGCTGGAAGTCTCCAAACCATCACACCATCACTCCAGTAACTGTTTTGGTGAATTAACCTCCTTTTTTTTACTCTTGGTTTCCATTGTTTACTTGCTTCATTTCCAGGAATCCTGGTTTGTCTTTCTGAATCCTGTTTCATCTTCTGGAATCCTTGCTTCATCTCCTGAAACTCTGCTCTTAGAATCCTGCAGCCGATGGTCTCAGTCCTCATCTCCTCCAGTCCTTGTTAGTGCCATTTTGTTCAACAGTTCTCTACTCTGGATAGCTTGACTTCCTGGAGCTTTTTCCATGGAACCAATTACCTTCTAGGAGACACCTGTTGCTTCCACATAATATTCCTGTGTGTTAAGCAGCACAGTGGCCACAGGTAGGACTTCAATCAGAGAAGGTGGTGCGTCCAGCTGTTGACATAGACTCTTCTACTGCTTGGTCTATGGATTACCACTACAAGCCTGTCTGAATACTTAATTTAACACATCCCCATTATTTTAGTAATCCTGAGTTTACTCGCTCATTTGTTCTACCATAAATACAACAATGTGATCATCTTGCCTAATTTTCGTACCATGCGTTTACCTGTTGTTAGGGTTGGTGCATTTCACTAATATGCAAAAGTAAAGGGCAATTTTATGTGTTGCAATCGCAAGATATATTATTTAGCCTCTCACCTTGTGGGATTCCATGTATTATTTGCTAGTACTGTTTGCTAGTCACTACCAAGATCCAAGCTAGTAGCACAGAACAAAGAGTACTCGTGCAAGATGCAAGAGCTCACTGTTGTTCAGTCTCCTTCTGAGCTCCTGCAGATCATGCAGAGGTGCTGTAGCACCTGCTGCACCCCTAGTTCCTGAGGCAGTGCTCCTGCCGCACAGGTAGGCTGTACCCTTCTAAAACACCTGGTGGCAGCGGCTGGATTTCCACCTGGGGTTCAGAGGACAAAATATTGAATCCAAAATATCGAAAGGAAAGTAAGTATAGATATTCTATACCTAACTCCACAAACATGCACGATGCGGATATAATATCTCCAAGGTACGTAGATGCGGAGTTAATTTTTTATATATAAACTTCTTCTATATGTACTTACCAGTCTATATTTTGGTCTTCAATATGTTGTCCACAATATTCTTGTACCACAAACTTCATGGCCTTGATATTCATTAGTATGATAACAATATTTGTATTGGAGACCCAGGAGAATGGTTATCCTGGTAATGGCAAAGCTCACAACATTAACTGAATTATTTCTTTGTGCATAATAAGAAGATTTAAGAACGCATGTACAAAATTTAGGAATTGCGATTTCATAATTGAGATTTTTACCAAACAGCAATTAGGAAATAGTAATTTGTAATGTAAGAAAACTTAACATTTTTCAATAGCGTATGCTAATTGGTCGCAAATTGACCGAACGCATGAATATTAATTAGGTGGGTAACCTCTCGGGAATGATAGCCATCACATGGATGGTGGCCTGCTGGGTTCATCAGAACACCTTGTGTTTGTAGTTTCATTTTCTAAGAATAGGCAGTGGTCAGTGGGGCCACTACCTGCTCTTAAAAAATATTTGTTTTCCATTCTCAAAGGGGAAGGAGTCCGTACTCCTTCCCCTTTGAGAATGGTTACTACCTCCTTAAAGAAGTCTGTAAAATATGAATGTTTTGCAAACGTAATTTGGTAACAACATTTTCATACATCCCATTCAGATTCAATATTTGGAAGTGACGCTCTAAGCATGCCTCTTCCAAATACCGAATCGTAAACACAAATTGTGATTCAGTAAAGTGTTACCACATCGCAATTTGTCTTTTGTACATATGTAAAAGCATTTTTGAGGTCGGGAACGGTCCGATTGTCTGTTTCCGACAGCAAAAGAGGTTTGTATATATAGCCCTGATTTGCTACCAGTGAATGGAGCATGTGACCTGCATTTTACACATGAATTTGAGCAATAAATGTACGATCCCACAGAATTTTCTTCTATTCAAATAGATTCATATGTGTGACCAACAAACACACACACTGCTCCGTAGTGAGCTCATTAATCCACGGAACTATATTACCACTATTGGAAGCTGAGACTGGCTGAACAGAGGTGTAAGTCTGCATGGTGCATTGGCCTACTGAGCTATCTTACCAGCTGATTAATTTGGATAGCAGATAAGTATGACAGCTTTCTCGCTAAAGATATAGGCATTACAAAAATATAGTGGGTTAATGTTCCGGCAATCGATCTATGTAGGAAATTTGACTGTCACTGATATGCGTTAACAACATACTAATAACATATTATATACTAATAAACGGAAAAAGAACTAACATGTCTATCTATAAATATGTATTAAGTATTAATATTGGTGCCGGAAAAAGGCTTCAAAATCGGTGGTGGTTTGAGAAAGTTAGGATTCTCCTTTAACTAATGGTATTTCCCAGTTAGTAAATACTTGCATTTCCAATGCTTTGAAATGCTTGGGTTCTATAAGTATCGTATCTAACTGATTATTGCTTGTGGCTCAGGATTAATGTGCCTTATGAACTTTTACTCTCTTGTAGTTGGTTGTTTTCAGTAGTCCCCTCCTTAAAGAAAGGCTGAAGGGAAAGATTTAGGGCCACATGTAGAAAGCCTTTTCGTGGTTGCAAGATTCACAGAATCGTCCCGTTTGCAAATGCAAGAAGGTGCTTTTCGATGTACAAAGCCATATTTGCAATTCGCTAACCTATTACCGAATCGCAAATTGGGTTTGCGAGTCAGTATTAGGAAGGGGTGTGTTTATGGTGTCCCTTCTTAACATCGAAGCACAGGGGTATGTGTAACTGTTTTGAGGCCAAAATGCAGTCGCAAAACATTCACATTTTCCTAGTACCGAATCGCAATGGTATGTGTGTATGTTTTGCGACCGAAATGCAGTCGCAAAACATTTGCATTTTACTAACTCCTTTTAAGGAAGGGGTAACCTGTTCGCAAATGGGAAGGGGTTCCCATAGGTATGTGAATGCTTGTAATACATTTTTAAGTGCAGGCAGTGGTCCCATAGACCACTGTCTACTCTTGAAAAATGAAAAGAAAACTTTAAGGAAAATAGATTGCATTTAAAAAAAAAAGATTTCTTTAATAAAAGCAATCACAGATTTGGTGGTCTGCTGACCCCAGCAGGCCACCAACCCTGTGATTTTAGCGATCCCAATGGGTCGTAAACCGAGACCTACCTCATTAACATTCATTCGGTAAGTCTATTTACGACCGCTGGGAATCGTACAATGTGTCAAACACACATATGTACACTATACATACAATCGCCCGGTGGCAGTGGTATCAGCGGGTGCATATCCTTCTCGTATCAAATAGTAACTGACGAAACAAGTAAAAGAACCAAGCAAGTTATAGCAAAGCAACACAGTGCTGAACCGTAAATTACGCCCTACTCCCCAAAGGCATATTAGTGCACCACAAAAGGTGACACTATACATATAACAGTTACGGAAATACCGCAGCACTCCTAAACGGCCTACAATATTTTATTAATCCAGATGAGTCCATATGAAGTAAGATCCTTTTATTGATGTCGAAAAGCATCGGTTTTGCAAGTAAACAAATGTAGATAGATCCACATACACAGCCAACACATGTTTCGTCACAACGTGACTTTTTCAAGGCCAATACGAGACCAAATATATCAGAATACAGAACGGTCAAAATGCGATGCAGCAAACTGTAGTGCACAAATCTGCAAGTAACGCCATACACTGTGTGGACCCCATCATGACTTGTCCTAGCTTAAGCTCAAAACGCAGCAGTGACAGTAGGTGCAGAAGATGTCAATAAAAGATGCTCACGATTCTTGGAACCCAATATCCTATTAGTCTTAGATTCCAAAGTGTACGATAACTAGCAACAAGTAGCTCGCACACATATCCTCAATTCAATACCCAATCACAACATAAAGATGGCAGGTGACCATGATAAGTCATGTGCCCGGCAGCCGTAATCGAACGAAGCATAGTCCTTTGTGCAAGCTTGCTGATACCTGCTGCGGTAATTCCAAATTGTTACACATTTTACATTGGTGTTTGCGATTAGCAATTAGCGAATCGCAAAAATTTGGTAATCGGAAACGATTACCTTTGTACATGTGCCCCTAGTCCAGTGCATTGGGCACCACAACTAGTTGCATAGGTCATGCACCCTACAGAGAGTTCTTATAGTGTCCGGACACCCCACCTTCCTCTTTCAGAACAACTAAACAACCTTTATTAGTCTTTGATGTCCATATAAACAAACAGTACATTAAAATGAATGCTTACAAAAAACAATTAACACATCGGTAATAGCGTTAAAATACCTCAGAGACAAGGTTATCTTTTAAGAAAATTCTGAATTCACTATCCTTCGACCGCTCTCCTTAAAACCTGTTTTTAAAAATTCCTTTCTCTCTTTGAACACAGAGGGACATATTAGCATAATATGGGCTATAATCTACATTGGAAATGGGAGCAATTGATTGCTCTCTATTAATAATGTGATGTATGTTACTGTAAATGCCTAGCTTTCAAAATATCAGGCAACCGTGTAGCACAAAACTAGCGATAAAAGAGAGATATTCTGCTTTCCCATTCTCTAGTCTGGTCTTACAACAATAAGCGAGTATGTTTAGTGTGCTGGCGGGGATAGTGGTTAGTGCAAGACGTAGTGGCCTCATAAGAAATACCCAAGGCTCATGCACTTAGGTTTCACGTTTATGGCAAAGTCGCGCAGCGCGTCAAGTAATCCTGCTGCCCTGCGTGACAGGAATGCGCTGTATTTCAAAGAGAGCACATTCATGCCTTTGTCCATTTGGCTGGCAAGCGCCAACAACGCAGGCACCCTTAAACCATGGTGCAAGGATGCCTGCATTGCATAAAGGATTGTGTTTGTGCAGGAAGGGGCATTTTCCTGCACAAAAACAATCCCCTGAGGCACGTCCTCGTTCTATGTGAGCTGCAGAATGCAGCACACATAGAAAGAGGAAGTAAAAAGGAGAAATAAAAAGTTTCTCCTTGTTACGCCTCACCTTGATAGGCGTACCATTTTAGCAAATGAGCGAGTCTACCACTTCTGGTAAATCTGGGAATGCGTCAAAATCCATGGGTGTTGTGTGGGAACATGGATGCTTCCCTGGTGAAGCGTAACACAGCACACTGATTTGCACTGTACTGCGTTATTCTAGGCAGTGGGGCCTTAAGTGGCTTGGTAAATCGCATTTTGGGCTTGCATCGTACATGCATCACGTTGCGTGGTGCAAGATCGACGCAAACCCAGTCATAAATATGTCCCTAGCTGTTTTACAAATTAAACACTGATTATGTCATAACTTTTAAGTAAAGATACAATTGCTATTTTCTTTTCGCCAGGGCAGTTCTCTGACTTTTGTTCACGTTATTAAACACTGCCCAGTTATGCTGACATTTCTCTCATTAATAAGCTAAGTTAAAATATTTATGCATGCTCTATCTTGAAATGAGGGTAACGCAACCATAATTCAAGATAGATTGCCTCAAGACCAACACATGAGGACAGGCCCAAAGCATGCCGAAGCTCCCTCGTCTCACATTTTTAAAAGCTGATAACTTCTTACAGTAATATCCCTGCAGCACCATAATTCAAGATGGAAGCTATTTTTGGACCATGTGCAGCCATCCAACCTCTTCTTTACTCCAGTTTAAAGCATTGCCAATGGATTCAAAACCATGATGCTGCTGTGCTGCGTGCCACAAAAATGCTAAATGCAGGCAGGGCCTCTTGAATTATGCAACAGAGCAAGACCAAATTATGCCTATATGACTTTATTATGTGGCAAGAAAAGGACAATTATGCGGCATAATGCAGCACATTTTATAACAATATTACCTCATTATTTTGTCATTTTCACACCTGGTAACAGTGTCTGAGGAAATAGTTCACCTTAGTTAGTGCCAATTATCACCCAAATTCAGCAATGAGCAACTGAAGAATGACTGGTCAACCTCTGAGCAAAGCCTTCCGGTGCACAGGGGCATGAGTTGTCATATTGTTTTGTAACTTCTGATCTGTATGAGATAGAAAACAACTTAAAAAAAAAAAATCTGCAGATTATGCGGCAAATGATGTATGATGTGGCAAATGCATGCCATACAAAACATGCAGCAAGTGAAAAAAATAGTGTAAGATAATTATAGTGGGTGGTTAAACTGTCCACTTTACTCAGGTGTTTGACCCTGGACATATCACTTAACCTCTTTGACTCAGCACTGTGGTCATTCAGAATTGGATGTGTTTAATAAAGAACTGGTTACAAATCATCACTTGGCGCTATACAAAATTAAGAGCATTCACAGAGAAAAAATATCAGATCAGAGGAGCAAAAAATTCTTAGTTAAAGTCGTAGGCTGCACAGACCCTAGAGACCCTCCTCCTTTCACACCCCACTTAAAGCACTACAGAGTGTGATACTTCTGTACTGTTCGTCACAATGCAATTTTCTGGTAAACAAACTGAATTATAATTAAAATATAAACCAGTGTCAGAGAGTGAGGGCTGTGGAAGAGGGGGATTTGCACTTTAATCCCAATTCCCCTCTTTATCAATCTGCGTGACCCTGGGCAGATCACTTACTCCCTGCCTCAACTCTTTTATCTTCCAATTTTGACTGTGCTTAGCGATGAACAGGTCACAAAATCAGCTCTTGGCGCTATGTAAAACAAAGAACAGGTGAGCTGAAAATGCAGGGTATTTGTCCAGAATAAAAGGTGAAAACACAATCTGGAAACCAGAAGAATGTAAGAAACTCGTGCCAAATAACTCCCACGCGCTCAGTTCCTCCTGCCTGCGTGTTTACTAACAGATGCCCTATGAAGATAGGTCTAACGTATGTGAGCAACAATCAAAATATTGAACCTGAAGATAGGATCAAGTGATTAAAAAACAATATTTGTGCCTGCCTTATCAGCAAACACAGGAAGTTCTGGTAGGTAAATGGGGTCATCAGTTTCCAGGTGCTGACATCACACCACATTGTGACAAGTCCTGTGTGTGAGCTGCGCATGCGCCGGCGGCCATCTTGTCACTTCTACTCTATGATAAACACAGTAATTTAAAGTTTCTTATGCACCTGAGAAGTACAGCATCTGTCTCGGATACAGCTTCACGAGTCAGACACATGCATGTCACATGTGCGCGAGTCCTATCTCAGCTAATGTTCTCCATACATACTTGATGTGTAGGATGCACAGTAGAGCAGATAGGACAGCACGGTGATTTAAGCACCCATGCAGTGAAGAGATCTTTGTGTAATCCAAACATAACACACAAGCTCTGGCTAACTCAATCTTTTATTCTTCTGAAGTTGGTAATAGGAGTGCAATTGTTTTAGGACGGTAATTACATTGGGGACCTATTCAGAAAGGCAAATTTAATCTTAAACATATGTTTATAATCCCATTTTCATTCTTAAATCTGTCACGAAATGGGAGCGTGGCCAAGCCAGTGACCAAGATGGCCGCAAGGCATCGAAGCTCTGGAGACAATCGCCAGATACTGCTGCCCCCGGGCACATATCTACCCGCACTGTGCCCAGGACTGATTAGCCTGCAGTGCGTGGCGAGTGGTTGCCTGACCCTGCTGCTCCTCTGTCCCCAATGCACACTAGATCGGCCCCAAATCTGTAGGCCATCTACTGCGGCCTGATGTGGCCATCGTAGGCCCTGTGGAGACACGGTCCGTGGGCGTGCCTGAATGCGGGCAGTAGCGTGCACACCCTGAGTCAACTGCCTGGTTTCTTCCTACGACCCGGGTGCCCTGTGCTGCAGCGCCCTCCATGAATCGATGACGCACCTGAAAAGTCGCTTGGCTGCCTCAGTGGGTCACCAATGGTGAGCTTGATTGCCGCCATGCATTGACGCTACTTAAAGGCCTGCTAGCCGGCCCAGCTGTGGGCTGCAGAATTAATTTTAGGCAGCCCATGTCCAATGGGGACACCTCTGGCCTCCCCTCCCTCCATGTCACCGGAGAGTCAATCGAGACATGGTTCCCGCACCCTGCTGACATTTGCCTGGGGACGCCTGTCCCTGCTTACTGACTCCTATATGGATTTCAGCGTGGTGAGGGCGCGAGGCCAAGTCGTGGTTGTGCGTCTGCATTGATTGGAGGCCTACTGCTCAGACACAGTGAGTCACCTGGCCTACTTGCACCGCCTAGTGGCCCATGTGGAGCAGGTACCACCGACCCTTGTATACAAATTGGTAAGTAAGACCAACACCTTAATTAATCCTGCCTGGAGACAAATACCCCTCCATAATATGTCTTCAGCTTGCACAATGGGCAGTTCATAGCGCTGATTACTCCTGACTGTCGCTGGGATTCCTGGCAATCCACCTCCGCGTGATAATTCTAGCGGCGCACTGCTCCACGCCACATACTCCCGCTGCCCCAACAATGTGGATGTTCTGAAGTGCCTTGGAAAGGTAGAGCGCATGTGAAATCTGCCGTGGCTAAGAATGAAGACCTGGAAGTCTGTCCGCACCGTAATAACCTTCGGATTACAGGGATAGTGGAAACTACCAACATGGGACTTGTTTGTGGAAAACTGCTCATGGAACTGTTTGGTAGACAAGCCTTCAATGCCTTGCGACCCTCACGGGTGAGTAGTGCGCTTTACAAATCCCTGATTGATTGATTGATTGAATGATGCCTGAAACTTTGTTTTTGAAAGGGCCCATTGATCACTTGGACCACGTCTCATACCCAGAGCGCCCCCATGTCCGATTATTGCCCCGCTTCTCAATTTCAGTGACCGGGGCACGGCTCTACACCGATCCCATAAAAACACAGACCACTTCAGTATCAGGGCGCAACACTGGCCTTTTTCCCAGATTTCACAAAAGTTGTCCAGGAGGCGCGTCATAAGTTCACAGATGTGAAACATCCTGTTCAGAAATGTGGCCTCAAATATAGAATGTTATACCCAGCATGCTTCTGCAGAGAGAAGAACAGACGGCGCCATTTTTTAGGGTGCCCAGACGTCCCGGATTTCCCCAGACAGTCCCGGCTTTCACAGGACTGTCCTGGTGTCCCAACGCTTTTGTTAATTTTACATAAATGTCCCGGTTTTTGGGACAAAGGTCAGGTCAACCTGCGAATCAGAAGTTAAAGGTATGTTAAATACTGCTGCTGTGCATGCGCGTGTGTGTGTCTGTGTGTACACACACACACACTTTTACAGGACAGGCTACATATAAAAGTGAGGCTAAAGACTTTAGTCCTACTTTTATGTCTAACCTGTCCCGGTTTTTTTCTTACCAAAATCTGGTCACCCTACCATTTTTTCTATACTACTGCTTTTGTTGTTCAATTCTGCAAGCAGCACAAGGTTGGCGCGGGCTTGCCTGCGCACACGCCGCCCAATGGGTCACCCGCTGCCGCCTCCTCAGGACCTCAGCACGAACAACTCCCTTCAACGATCCTACCTTTGGGTGTATTTATTAACCTGTTTTTCTTCAGGGTGCCCCTTGTGTTCCTGATATGACAGACTCCCCCCCTATGAGCAGCGGGTTGACTGGCCAGCATGAACAGTTTTCACCTTCATGCATACCCAGATGGGCGTCGTTCCCCTGAGTGTTGTCACCCCTCCAGTGTTTGTTTTCTTGCTTTATTTGGGGTTTGTTGGGATTCACCAGTTGGCATCTTTTCTGGCATCGGTGGTGGCGGCTGTCATGTATTGTTAAGTTTGATCATGGGTGCAACACTAATGCTATGACATTCCAGCACACACCGCCTTGCATATGCAGGTTATTTGCCCTGGACTACATGCGTCACACAGAGGTCGGGAACTTGACCTGTGTGTGACGTGGAGCATCAGAGACCTCCATAACCCAGCAAAGGGAAGCAGGTTCTTCCATACTTAAGCAGACATGGTGTCAAATCAGCATTCTAACAGGAGACCCACCTTTCCCCCGCCCTGACTGCCCTTATGCTGCGTCATGGGGCTCGAATTGCTGCTTTGCTCACTAAGGCTCCTAATCCTGGGGCGTTTGCATCTTAATTCATACAATTATTCCCTTTATGTGCCGAGAATGTATCTGATTCAGAGGGCAGGTATTTGCTCCCAGCAGAGAGGAGTGGGGAGCAGAGAGAGGTGGGTGGGGGCGGGTTGGGGTTGCAGTGTGGGAGGTCAAGCGATAGCTAATTTTATATATGTAGTCCTGTAAATGTGTGTCTGTACATGTGTGTGTGTGTGTGTGTATATATATATATATATATATATATATATATATATATAAACACACACATGTATAGGCACACATTCTCAAAGATACGCAAAAAAAAAAGGACAGGCCAGATATAAAAGTGAGAGTAAAGTCTTTAGTCCTTCTTTTATGTCTGACCTGTCCCAGTGTTTGCTCCTCAAAACCTGGTCACCCTAGCTAACGGGGCATTCGAAAGCAGACACTGGGCCTGATTACAACTTTGGAGGAGGTGTTAATCTGTCCCAAAAGTGACGGTAAAGTGACGGATATACCACCAGCCGTATTACGAGTCCATTATATCCTATGGAACTCGTAATACGGCTGGTGGTTTATCCGTCACTTTACTGTCACTTTTGGGACGGATTAACACCTCCTCCAAAGTTGTAATCAGGCCCTATATTTTAATGGGCAGCGACTTTTCACATTCCAAGCCAGCCCCTGATTGAAAGGAATGGTTCCACCACAGTTACAAAATCTCAATCGGCGCAGGCCATCACTGAACTCCTAGACACCTTGCAGCCTACTGATGCAAGGCGCTCCTGCCACCCACACGTGAAGGACTACACCTTCTACTGTGCCCTGCACAATGTCTGGACCCGCACTGATCATTGGTAGATCTCTCAAGAAGCCCTGCTGTGGCTCACTGATGTCACACATAAACCCCGCACCCTTTTTGGCCATACCCCTGTAAAGGTGACGTTGCTCGTTCCATGTAAGGCCCACTCAGCCAGGCACTGGCGTTTCCCGAAAATAAATTGCACAACTAGGTTTACCGTGCAGAAATCCAAGATGCCGTAAACTAGTATTCCACAACCTTTATTGGTTCTGTGCTCTGGGATACCTTCAAGACCTATGTAAGGGGAGAATGTAGCGGTGAACACGTCGGGGTACTCCATAGTATCAGGAATAACCTGCCTACGGTATAGGGGAAACTGCAGGATATTGATATAGCGGGCATGTCTGATATGCCCTTTCCTCCCTACACAAGTGATGCCAGCTATTACAGGAGTTCAGGGATTTGGCTGAGTGAGAGGTAACATATCTGGGCAAATATGCTAGAGCGCCCAGGTATGGTGAGGGTGAGAGACCGAACCGCACCCTAGATCCACTCTTGATGCCACCTTCTCATGCCACATACCCACGAGTCTCCTGGCTGATGGTGAGATGACCGCTATTGACAATCCCACTAGTGTTGAAATGTTTACGACCTATTACCAGCAAATTTATACAACACGCACGGGCAGGAATGAATCAGCACTTTCTGATTAACTAGCCGAGATAGCTATGGTTTGACTTGAACCTGGTCAGCAGCAATTTCTTACTGCTCCTATTGCATGTGAGGAAATATCGCAGGTTATGGAGGCCCGAGCGGCTCTAAGGCTCCTGGTCTGGATGTTTTATGAAGAACCTTTACAAAGCGTACAAGCTCATTTTTACCCGTCATCTTCTAGAAGTTTATGTTTAATAACTCATCGTAGGTGTTACACCGCACCCTACGGGAAGCCGTCATCACCTTACTGCTCAAACCTGGCACGCCGGCCCACCTTTGCACCTCCTATAGGCTGCTATCACTCCTGAATCATGATAATATATATTAGCCAAAGTAATAGACACATGCCTCTCCCTTTTAATGGAACGCATAATCTCTCCCATGCAGTCTGGTTTTGTTCCAAATTACTCAACGTCAATTAACCTTCACTCTATTTTTGTGATATTAAACCAGATTTCCCACACCACCCACACAGCAGCCACTTTATTAGATGCTGAAAAAGCATTTGACTCACTTGAGTGGTCTATTCTACGTACAAAGCTGTCCAAGCAAGGAATACCCGAAGGCTACCGTGTTCTCATTATGCTACTTTATAAAGACCCATCAGCATGCCTTAAAGTGAATGGCACGCTCTCAGAAGCCTTTACGATAACTAGGGCACACAGCAGGGTTGTCTGCTGTCTCCCCTCTTGTTCATCATTGCCATGGACCCCCCAAGATAGGCACCTACAGGAGCATCACTCGGACAGGGGCCTCTGATTTCACATGGCCCACTGCTGGTCTCTTTATACGTGGATGATATTTTGCTATTTGCCCATGATCCACCTACCAACCCCCCCCTCTCATCCGTGGGATGATGCGCTTTGGAACCTTTTCCGGTTTGTTATTTAACTGGAACAAATTGGAGCTTTTTCCACTGACAGCGGCCTCTGAACCTAGCGTTTTTTAATATCTCCTACGCTGGTGCACTGATTACCCCAAGTATCTGGGTATTTTCATGCTTAGAGATACATCTGAGGTAATACGGCGTAATTATGGCCCTGCTGCATACAAGCTCACTATTCAGGTAGAACGGTGGGTGAAACTACCTTTAGCTATAGCGGGCGCATTCCCATCATAGAAATGGTGATTCTTCCTCTTTTCTGTATCTTTTCTCGAATATCCCCATTGCTTTGACCAACAACTTCTTTGCTACTCTGCCTGGACTCCTAACATTTCTTATCTGGGCAGGCCACTGACCCCCGCATTTGATGGGAGACATTGACACTCCCCTATTTATGAGGCAGCTTTGGAGTTCCAGATCTCCAAATATATTACTTAGTGGTTCAATTCCACTTCGCCTATTACTAGTATCATCCACATGCCAGGTTACCATATTTTAAACCCCAGAAAGCTCAGGCGCCCAATCTACCCTTTCCCTTGCTACTCCGCCCGCTACTCCCCAAGAAACCTCAGAGGGACCCCACAGACATGCCAACCCTTTCCACCATATGTTGGGCCAGGTCCAAGCTCCAACGTTACCTAGGCTGGGGGATTTTATACTCTCCTCACATACCCTTCTCCAACAACGCATGGCTATCCCTCACTGTGGAGCGATTGGTGCAATGCTCACTTGCCTCACACCAGCTGCATGCGGTGGGTGATCTGTTTATAAAAGTAACTTGAAACCTAGCTTTGCTCCGATAGATCCGACACACATGGATAGTTTTGTCTTCCACCGCTTACATAGCACCCTGCGGGACACCTTATCTGCATAACTTGAGAAGCCTAAAGATTTTCCTCTCCTAACTTTAGTACAACCAACCTCAAACAGTAGTAGGTTGGTGTTCCGACTTTACCACACCTCTCTGCAACTGCGGGCCACTGCAGCAGAGAAATCTAGAGCGGCTTGGGAACGTGATTTGGGACATCCCATCACGGATGAAACCTGGTATGATTGCTGTTCGCAAACATAACTGGTCTGTAATTATCACTGACACAAGCTACTACATTATAAATATTTACACCAAACGTATACAGGACCAAATGCTTTAGCTAAACTTGATCCCCACAAGGCCACATCACTGCCCTGAATGCAAAATGGACCAGGCGCCTTTGTCATAGAATTGTACAGTGACTGAATCTTATTGAGGGGAGATTTTTTCCACAGTGTCCATCATGATCGAACAGATACTTGACCCAGACCCACTAATGGGGCCTGTTAGGTGATGTTAAATCCCTACCCCCGGCCTACGGCGCTTTACTGTCATTCATCTACTACTAGCTAAATCGCAAATATCTCTCTATTGGTGCAATAGCCGACGCCGACCATTCCTGCTTGGCTCTGGGATATGACATACTATGACACCAACAGTGAACTTTATGCCTCACTACAACCTATAACCTCAAGACCGAAGGACATATGGTAGCCGCTTGGAAATTACCTCTTAACTTTAGATTCTGAAGTGGAGCACGAAGATACAAACTGATGTCTTCCTCCCTGTCTTTAGATTTGTATTGTATTTGAATTGTTTAATGAAAGTACTATACGTAACTGACGTGTTGCACTATGTTTGTCGCTATATGCCTGTCACATAGGTTTTTTTCCTGAACTCAGCTTCCCCTTTTTAAGCCTCTTGTGAAAGGAATGTTATTTACTGTTCCAACATGTGTAGCTTGTTTGTCTTATCTGAAAAATGTATAAATAAAGATTTTTTTTAAAAGCCTGTCAAGAATTCACAATGGGGTACTTGGCTACTGTAAACCCAATGACAAGCATGGGCATCTCCGCCACGAATGAGGAGATCATCACACTCACAAATTCCACACCAGGGATTCTCCATTTTTAATCTGACCCTTTCCCACTTTGGAAACGGCCATAAGGTTACTCCACTGCTATGCTAGAAAGGGAATCAGTCACCCCCAGATTTGGTGTGGATGTATGGGGTCATTTTTCAAGAGATACAAACATTTGCATTAGTATAGAGCAGTGGTTCAGTGGTCCGAGAACTTGTGAGGGTCCGCGAGGTCTAACATTGAAATCAATAAAATAAAATTGATGAAATACATACAACTAAAGAAGCAAACTTGAAAATGTGAAAACGTTTTCTCTATTTGATTGTGAATTAAACAAAATATTTAAATGTATGAGCATTTGTTTGCTATACGTCTTGTTTTATTTTTTATGTGTTTTTTTTCAGATTCAAATCATAAAAATTAGTTGGTTAGGCTGGAGATCCCCAGCTTTCAGTAGTGACTCAGTGGGGGTCCATCGATTCCAGAAGTGATTCAGTGGGGTATCACACAAGTCAGCAGGTTAAGAACGGCCGGAATAGAGGTTCCTATGCCCGCTATATAGAGTTCTCCACTGTGGAGAGCTCTGCACAGCAGGAATTAGAACCGGCTGTTAAAGTCACCTCACCTTCACAGGGTCATGTCTGATAAACTGCATCTGACTCCTTTGCAAAGGGGAACCTCTCACTTTTTAGTTGTTGATTGCTGGGTTCAGAAGTTAGACTGCTAAAAATTAGGTGAATCATTTCCCAGGCTGTAGTAATGTGTTTTAAAATGACAAACTAGTAAAATAATACAGCAACAGAATGGGCTACATTATGCTGCATAGTTAAGCTTTTCTCTTTGAAATATTTTATTAAATTTTATGATAAGACAATGCGCCATACAAAAAGGAGCACTGAAAGAGGAACATACAAGTTTACAATATTACATTCATATAATAAGTGTACCTACTCAATTATAGTTGTTATATATTATTAAATAAAAGTAAAAATAAAAAAAGGACTCAAAAAAGACCGTATTTAAAAATTTAACTTATTAGAACTACTCACTATAACCTTAAAGTCTTTACATATTAAACACTTATATAACATAGTGATGATACTTATTTATATATATAATGCTATTTAATTATCAAAATAACTAGATGTGCTGTTAACTACACCCAACATAGTCAGATTGGCTCCTCTTCTAGTAAACATTATCCATGACCACCATGCACAGATTGATAATAATGAAGCATTTTTCCAATTGGCGGTAAATAATTTTTAAGGCAGCAGAAATTAGGAAATCTAGAAATTTGTTAATTGAATCTGACATGTTTTTGGAAAGTATAATAGATTTACAGATCATCATACTATATGAAAGTTTATGAGATATTAAATGTTCTTGTAACAACATCCCAAACCTCCTTCCTAACCTTAGAAACAATATTACATTCATAAAGCAAATGTTTTAAGAAGCCTGGATTCAGATTACAGTGTCAACAATTAGGAGGTTTTAGACATTTTGGATTAAATAGTTTTAAAGGAGTCCATAAACTTTAAAGAGTATGAAGGAATAAGTTTGGTATAAAGAAACAAGTAGCCATCGAGAAACATTATTCAAGCATATTGTTTTCATATGTCTTGAGAAATAGATAAATCCAGTTCTTTATTCCAAAAAGCAGAAAGAAAGTTAATGGTATCCTCTTCAAAATTATTCAATTCTTATATGATAGATTGATACATGTGATGAAATAGCTATAGTTTGAATGCAAATTTCTAAATCCAAGGTGCCTTTTAGAGGAGCATTTTTGGGAAATGAGTCAAGGTTGTAATTACATAAAAGTTCATATTTAGAAATATCCAAGGGATGCAAAATACATTTCTGTTGCAGTTCATCAAAAGTTTAAAAAAGTGTTGGTATGATAAACATCTTTTAATAAAAAAAATACCAGCATTTATCTAAGATTGCCAAAATGTTATATTTCAAGCAGGTTTTAACTATGGATTATACCATAACGAGACATTTGAGGAATGTGAAATATGATGTGATCAAAACCAGAGTCTAGATCCAATAACAATAATTTGATAGATTTCAATGTTATGGACTGTCATAGTTAAGTGGTAGAATTAGACACTGACAGTAATGTAGGTAAAGGAAACGGTGTTCTCAAACTTTGTCCAGTGAGAATCCATGATGGTGCATTATTAAGTTCTGTATGATTAAACTAAAGCCACCATTGTATTTTGCAATTTTTAATTTTTTAGAATTTATACGAAGGGTTTTGTTGTTCCACATAAATTTAGATAAAAGTTTTTCTAAAGTTTTATAAAACTTAAGAGGAAGTTGAGTAGGTATCATAGAAAGGAGGTAAAATATTTTTGGAACCATAACCAATTTTATAGAATCAACTTTTCCTCACCAGGACAGATCTAAAGCAGACCACTTGTGAAATTCGTTCATTGATATGATTAAGAATGCATTCACAATTCAATGTAATTTCTTGATTAATGGTATGATAAAAAAAATACCAAGGACCTTGAGTTTTTCCTTTTGAGATATTGGGCCTGATTACAACTTTGGAGGAGGTGTTAATCCGTCCCAAAAGTGACGGTCAAGTGACGGATATACCACCAGCCGTATTATGAGTCCATTATATCCTATGGAACTCGTAATACGGCTGGTGGTATATCCGTCACATTTGGGACAGATTAACACCTCCTCCAAAGTTGTAATCAGGCCCATTAACTTGTTGTTGGGGAGCATATCAGAGGTACTATGAACATTCAAAGGAAAACAATTCTGTCTTATTAGTGTTTAAAGTATAATCTGAAATCTGAGAGTAAGTTTGAATTAAATGTAATTGAGGAGGAATGGAAGAGTCTGTATTGCTAATATACAGTAATACATCATCAGAATATGCTGAAGCGTTTATAGCAACATCATTAATAATAATAACTTCAATTTCCAATACAGTTTCTGACGGCAATGAGTAAAGTTCAATAGCAAGGAGAAAAAGTAAAGGTGATAAGGGACATCCTTGTCTGGTGTCTGTAAAAAGCAAAAAAGTACTAAAGATTTGACCATTAATGAAAAGTCTGGCAGACGGACCAGAATAGAGTGCTGAAACCATGCGAATAAATGAACTACCAAAAGTAAATGGAGATAAGGTACAAAATAGATACTGCCAATGTACTTTGTGAAAAGATTTTTCAGCATCTGATGCCAGGACTCTGGAGGGTAGAGGTAAGGATGGCCTAGCTTCGATCACATGGATAATAAACCAGTGTTATTTACAGAATGTTTTTATTTCATCAAACCAGATTGATCAATATGAACAATAGTATCAAGCACAGAAGACAATTTGGTGTCAAAAACGTTTTCATAAAGTTCACAATCTTGATTAATTAAATATATAGGGCGATAATTTGAAACAGTAGGGGGCTCTTTGTTAGGTTATAGCAGAACTATAATCAAAGCTTCAGTAAAGGATCCAGAAGATGATCACAAAATACTAAAGTGTGAAAAGAGTTTAAGTAAATGAGGTAAGGAGAAATTCCTTATAAAACTCATCTGGTATATCACCTGGACCAGGAGATTTAAGTAATTTAATGGATTTAATAGCTGAGTTATCTTCATCCAAAGAGACTGGTATATCCAATTCATCTCTAACTGATTAGGAAATGTTAGGTTATCCACAGAACTCCAAGAAATTATCAATATTAAAAGTATCAGTAGATGGAGGATTATTGAATAAAGTTGAATAAAGTTGAATAATAATTAAAAAAAATAATTGACTATTTGTTTGTGAGATAATGCAATTTTACCATTTGAAACATGAATTGCACTTATTTGAATTTTATCTTTTTTTAAATATAGAGATAATTTTCCGGTTGTCTTCCAGATCTATTACCATTAAAACAAAATGTAGCCTTGTTATTAGAAATTTGTATGCTGGCCCTTTTGATTAACAGGGAGTTTAATTCATAATGACGTTTTTGTAGGTGCACTTTGCATTTGATAAAATTAGATGTAATAAAGAGACATTCATGCTTTGTTATTTGTTTATCCAAATCTTTACATTTAGAGTTAAATGTTTTGTGATCATGGCCACAAAAGATATGGTTACCCCCTTGACATAGGCCAGAAATGCATCCCAATGATTTACAAGCGAAGTAGATCTTTCTGGACTAAACGAAAAATAATCATGTATTGCTGACAAAAGTTCTGATTTATTTTTTTCATTATGGGCAATATTTGTATTCTTACTCCATCAAGAGTGGAATTGTTGCTTTAAGTTGCAAAACACCTGAAATTAATGCATGATTGGAAATATCAGTATTATGTATTATAGGATTAGAAATTATGAGGATTAGAGAAAAATTTAAAATATTTCTCTGTTGGGTGATGTAAACACAAAATATCTATCAATTTGGTAGATCTAAAAAGAGATTTAAAAGGGAAAAAAGCTTTGGGAGGACAATATTTGGCTTGAGAAGTTCTATCCAATAAGGGGTCACATATCAAGTTAAAGTCACATCCAGTAATAAGTGGAACATCACCTAGTTTGAGAATTTCAGAGGTAAGGAGAGACTAAAAATTAGGATCATCACTTGTTGGACCATATGCATTCATCAGGTGAAAAAAGGTATTATCAATTTAAATTTTTGCTATAAGATAATAACCATTTGTATCAGAATATTTGCTTAGTATTTGAGATGTAGTTTTTTGCAAAAAGAATAGCAACTCCAATCTTTTTTTAACTGCAGGCGTAAACAGTAACAAACCATTTTTTATTCATATATGATAAAACTATGTCATCTATATGAGTCTCCTGAAGTAAACAAATATCTGCTTTATGTCGTGACAAATAATCAAAAACTTTAATACATTTAAAAGGGTGTCGTAAACCTTTAACATTAAAAGAAACCATTTTTATTCTATTAACGTTATTAATATTCATAAAAGAGAAAAGACAGTTAAAAAGAAGGAAAAAGATAGTCTTTAAGACTGAGAATGAGACATAGCTCTAAACATAGATTAAAGACAAATGTAGAAAAGACAACATAGAAACATACATAGTACTCTGAAATTGCACACACATATGTGCAAGATTGACCTGCCTGGTCAATGCCCTCATAGAGAAAATTGAAAAAATAGGCTAGTTATAAAAAACAATTATAGCATAGGAATTAAGGGTCAGTCTCATTTGTTTCCGTGGATGGCGGTGTATGTTAATCTAAGAAGACACCAAGGGCATTGAAAGGACTTGGAGAAACTGCCTTACTACATTCTCATAGCAGCCATGTCAAAAACGCCATATTTAAAACCATAGCTTCTTAGCCCTGGTTGAAGCTCAGTGAATTTCTCATCAATTTCAACAGTTTCCTTGGCAAAGTCCTGATGTATGAAAATTTGATTACCATTCACCATTAAAGTCAGAATCTCTATTGCAGCTTTCCGGATCAACACTAAGTGATGATGATGTAGAACTTTAAAGATCACTTGATAAGGCGTGGTATTACTTGGATTACAATGTGAAGAAACTCTGTCTGACTTGTTGATTTCCAATTTTTCTGGGAATTTTAAATGTAAAAGACCAGGTAGCAAGGTTTCTAAATATTGCCTGCAGTCCCTTCAACATATGCTAGTAAAATTAAAGATACACCGGTTGTACTGTTTATTGCAATTTTCTAGATCAAGTAATAGATCACTCATCAGCACAATTTTTGTAATAATAGGCATCAAACTATCAATTTTTGATTTGCTATACTGAATTTTTATTCCATTGTCAGAGATTTTTATACAGAGACTAGCCATGTCTTCGCAGATATTTTTTATTTCTGATGTATCATTATCTAGATTAGAACGTACAGCTTTTAATTCCTCCAGTAATGTGGATACTAAGGGCTCATTAGAATCCACAATGTTTGAATTGAGTGGTGGAGAAGAAGTTGTTTGTTTACGTTTGTTATTCATGACATGTAACTTTTTCCCTTCCATATTAATATATATTCTGAAATCACTTCAAGCGTACTTAAAAGAACAATATAGAAAGTTACAAAAGAAAAAAGTACTCTGTGCAGCAGCTAAAAACAGATGTTTAGACCCAAGATGCAACCTTACCTGAATATGGCTCTGCCTTCCTGACAGGAAACTCCAGCAGCACTGCACATGAGAGACCAATGGAAGGCTCAGGGAGAGAAATTCTTTCGAAACCGCATGCAAAGCCCCAACATTGGTCTCTAGCGGAAGCGCTGGCCACACAGAATTACCTTATGCCACTGAAAAAGGTAAAACTAGCCTGTAATAAGCTAGCAGGCAAAATTTTTGCGAGGTGGCCATCTTGTTTTGCATGCTCACGCGACTGCCTCCAGCCTTGTTCTCTTTGTCTATTCAGTCACCTAGCCACATAACCTGGCCTACCATTGCCGCATAATTCCAGCAGCCCTAAATTCCTGACACAAAAATGTTGTTTTTGTAGTCACCATTGGGAGTTTGTCCCTCTTTATTTTGTGGTTCACACTATCCATAGACGAACTCTAGTGGGATTGGTGGTAGTGCCTGGAAGACACGATGCCTAAATAGATGGTATTTTTCCTCACTGGGTATTAACCAGAGTATCTTTAGGCAATAGTTTGGATTAGAGAAATGGGAGTGCTGAGCGCTAAACTGGAGCATCTGGCCATTACATTACAGAGATAGGACTCATTGTTTACCACAGAAGGGGCCGTGATGAGCCTCAGGGTCTACCATCGGTGCAGCAGGTGCGGTGGCACTAAGGCCAAGAGCCATGAGTGGACCATGGAAACCTGATAATTGCTGTATTTTACTACCCCAACAGCAGGCAAAGGTGCCATCTTCCTTTCTTGCACCAGGGCCTGTGGTTTCCTTGCTACGCTGCTGGTGAGGCCTCCACGCTCTGCCCCAAACCCCCACTCCAAAGAACAGAATGCACTGTTTGCATCATTATTAGAGGGGAGGATGTATTTTATCCTCACTTTGAACAAGAACCTCAGTTATATCGGTCATGCTTTTCATTGGTTGCCGGTCTGCACCCATCTAATGGGTAAGGATGTGTTTATGGTTTAAGCGCTATGGAAAGATCCATGCGATCAAGGACTGAAGCCCCCTTACCATCAATGTGTGAGGGGATAACTACAACCCCTTGGAAACAAGCGTCAGTGAGCGTGCCTGACCACTTCCCACTCGAAGCCAGCATCAGTGAGAGGGCCTGACTACCGCCCACTGGAAGCCAGCATCAGTGAGAGGGCCTGACCACCTCCCACTGGAAGCCAGCATCAGTGAGAGGGCCTGACCACCTCCCACTGGAAGCCAGCATCAGTGAGAGGGCCTGACCACTGCACACAGGAAACCAGAATCAGTGAGAGGGCCTGACCACCGCCCACTGGAAACCAGCATCAGTGAGAGGGCCTGACCACCTCCCACTGGAAGCCAGCATCAGTGAGAGGGCCTGACCACTGCACACAGGAAACCAGCATCAGTGAGGGGGCCCGACTACCGCCCACTGGAAACCAGCATCAGTGAGAGGGCCTGACCACCGCCCACTGGAAACCAGCATCAGTGAGAGGGCCTGACCACCGCCCACTGGAAACCAGCATCAGTGAGAGGGCCTGACCACCGCCCACTGGAAGCCAGCATCAGTGAGAGGGCCTGACCACCTCCCACTGGAAGCCAGCATCAGTGAGAGGGCCTGACCACTGCACACAGGAAACCAGAATCAGTGAGAGGGCCTGACCACCGCCCACTGGAAACCAGCTTCAGTGAGAGGGCCTGACCACCGCCCACTGGAAGCCAGCATCAGTGAGAGGGCCTGACCACCTCCCACTGGAAGCCAGCATCAGTGAGAGGGCCTGACCACTGCACACAGGAAACCAGAATCAGTGAGAGGGCCTGACCACCGCCCACTGGAAACCAGCATCAGTGAGAGGGCCTGACCACCGCCCACTGGAAACCAGCATCAGTGAGAGGGCCTGACCACCGCCCACTGGAAACCAGCATCAGTGAGAGGGCATGACCACTGCCCACAGGAAACCTGCATCAGTGAGAGGGCCTGACCACTGCCCACAGGAAACCAGCATCAGTGAGGTGGCATGACCACCACCACTTGGAAAACAGCATCAGTGAGAGGGCATGACCACTGCCCACAGGAAACCAGCATCAGTGAGAGGGCCTGACCACCGCCCACAGGAAACCAGCATCAGTGAGAGGGCCTGACCACCACCACTTGGAAAACAGCATCACTGATATGGCCAGACCAACCCTCACTGAAAACCAGCATCAGCGAGAGGGCCTGATCACCGCCCTTTGGAAACCAGCATCAGTGAGAGTGCCTGACCACCGCCCCCTGGAAACCAGCATCAGTGAGAGGGCCTCACCACCGCTCACTGAAAACCAGCATCAGTGAGAGGGCCTCACCACCGCTCACTGAAAACCAGCATCAGTGAGAGGGCCTCACCACCGCTCACTGAAAACCAGCATCAGTGAGAGGACCTGGCCACCGCCCACTGGAAACCAGCATCAGTAAGAGGGCATGACCACCGCCCCCTGGAAACCAGCATCAGTGAGAGGGCCTGACCACCGCCCCCTGGAAACCAGCATCAGTGAGAGGGCCTCACCACCGCTCACTGAAAACCAGCATCAGTGAGAGGGCCTCACCACCGCTCACTGAAAACCAGCATCAGTGAGAGGGCCTCACCACCGCTCACTGAAAACCAGCATCAGTGAGAGGACCTGGCCACCGCCCACTGGAAACCAGCATCAGTAAGAGGGCATGACCACTGCCCACTGGAAACCAGCATCAGTGAGAGTGCCTGACCACTGCCCACTGAAAACCAGCATCAGTGAGAGGGCCTGACCACCGCTCACTGAAAACCAGCATCAGTGAGAGGGCCTGACCACTGCCCACAGGAAACCAGCATCAGCGAGGTGGCATGACAACCACCCCCTGGAAAACAGCATCAGTGAGAGGGCCTGACCACCACCCCTTGGAAACCAGCATCAGTGAGAGGGCCTGACCACCACCCCTTGGAAACCAGCATCAGTGAGAGGGCCTGACCACCGCCCCCTGGAAAGCATCAGTGAGGTGGCCTGGTCACCATCCATTGGAAAACAGAATCAGTGTGTGGCAGAGGCTTGAACTCTTGTAGACCACGCTTCACTTCTTCTGTGTGTGAGGGGATGCTTGAATTCTAGCTGGCCCTGCTGTACCTTTTCTGTGTGTGGATGAGGCTTGTACTGTTACTGACTATGCTTTCCCTGTTCTTTGTGTCAGATGTGTAGCATTTCTGTATGTTTGTCTGATGACAGAATCCTTACTGATCATACAATACCTGTTCTTTTTGTGTAGGAAGGATTCTTGCACTCTGTCCTGTATGTGAGGGAAGCTTTGCACTGGTGATGTTCTTTATGTAAGGGAAGTGTCCACTGGTGCTGTTCTGTATGTGAGGTAAGCTTGCTCTAGTGCTGTTCTGTGTGTGAGGGAATCTTGGACTGGTGATGTTCGATGTGTGAGGGAATCTTGCACTGGGGATGTTCGATGTGTGAGGGAATCTTGCACTGGTGATGTTCTGTAAGTGAGGAAAGTGTGCACTGGTACTGTTCTTTATGTGAGGGAAGCGTCCACTGGTGCTGTTCTTTATTTGAGGGAAAGGTGCACTGGTGATGCTCTGTATGTGAGGGAAGCTTGCAATGGTGCCATTCTGTGTGTGTGAGAAGCTTGCACTGCTGCTGTTCTGTGTATGGGGGAAGCTTGCACTGGTGCAGTTCTGTAAGGGAGGAAAGCGCACTAGTGCTGTTCTTTATGTGACAGAAGCGTCCACTGCTGTTGCTTTTTATGCGAGGAAAGCGTGCACTGGTGATGTTCTATATGTGAGTGAGGCTTGCACTGGTGATGTTCTTTATGTAAGGGAAGATTCCACTGCTGCTGTTCTGTTTGTGAGGGAAGCTTGCACTGGTGCCATTCTGTGCGTGGGGGAAGCTTGCACTGCTGCTGTTCTATGTATGAGGGAAGCTTGCACTGGTGTTGTTCTCTGTGTGAGGAAGCTTGCACTGGTGCTCTTCTGTATGTGAGGGAAGCTTGTACTGGTGCTGTTCTGTGTGTGAGGGAAGCACAGTGCACTGGTGCGATTCTGCATGTGAGGGTAACTTGTATCTGTGCTATATGTTAGGGAAATGTAGTGGTAGTGTGCTGTGTGTGAGGGAAGCTTGCATTGATGTTGTTCTGTGTGTGAGAGCAGCTTGCACTGGTGTTCTGAGTGTGTGGGAAACTTGCACTGGTGCTGTTCTGTGTGTGAGAAAGTGTGGTGTAGTGGTGCTATTCTGTATCTGAGGGAAGCTTGCACTGGTTCTGTTCTGTATGTGAGGGACGTTTGCACTGGTGCTGTTTTGTATGTGAGGGAAGCATACACTGGTGCTGTTCTGTGTGCGAGGGAAGCTTCCACTAATGCTGCTCTGTATGCAAGGGAAGCTTGCACTGGTGCTGTTCTGTGTGTGAGGGAAGCATCCGCTGGCACTGTTCTGTGTGTGAGGGAAGCATCCGCTGGCACTGTTCTGTGTGTGTGAGGGACCCTTTCACTGATGCTGTTCTGTATGCAAGGGAAGCTTGCACTGGTGCTGTTCTGTGTGTGAGGGAAGCATCCGCTGGCACTGTTCTGTGTGTGAGGGAAGCATCCGCTGGCACTGCTCTGTGTGTGAGGGAAGCTTTCACTGATGCTGTTCTCCATGTGAGGGATGCTTGCACTGGTGCTGTTCTGTATGTAAGGAAAGCTCCCAGTAGTAGTGTCTCATGTGTGAGGGAAGTTTGCACTGGTGCTGTTCTGTGTGTGAGGGACCCTTTCACTGATGCTGTTCTGTATGCAAGGGAAGCTTGCACTGGTGCTGTTCGCTGTGTGCCAAAAGCTTGCACTGGTGCTGTTCGCTGTGGGGAGGGATGCTTGGTGCAATGGTGCTATTGCATATGTGAGAGAAGCTTGCACTGGTGGTGTTCTGCATGTAAGGGGAGCTCCCACTAGTGGTGTTCTGGGTGTGAGGGAAGCTTGCACTGGTGGTGTTCTGCATGTGAGGGGAGCTCCCACTAGTGGTGTTCTGTGTGTGAGGGAAGCTTGCAATGGTGCTGTTGTGTGTGTGGGGGGAGCTCCCACTAGTGGTGTTCTGTGTGTGAGGGAAGCTTGCAATGGTGCTGTTGTGTGTGTGGGGGAAGCAGCCACTGGTACTCTTCCGTGTGTGAGGGAACATTTCACTGGTGCTGTTCTGTATGCAAGGGACACTTGCACTGGTGCTGTTTTGTATGGGAGAGAAGCTTGCACTGGTGTTGTTCTGTGTATGATGGAAGCTTGCACTGATGATTCACTCCCTGGATTCTTTTTTCTATTGTTTTTCTACCACCTGTGGCATTGTGTTGTTCTTTTGTGTGTGAAGGACACTTGTGTTGTACCAGGATTCGTGAAGGATGGCAGATTGTGCTACGTGTCCTGTGTGTGAGAGAAGCTTGTACCAATGCCCGCGCTGCCCCAGTTCTGCACCAACGCTGTTGTGATGCACGTGGTTTGTGAGGGTGAAGCTTGCACTCCCGCAGCTTGTACTGCGCCTGCGCAGTGTGTGGAAAGTCTGCACTGCTGGGCCTCAGTCCCTCTTCAGTCGCCAGATCTCATACCTCAGTGGCCCTCGCTGCCTGTTTGACGCATTTCCCAAGCGCTGGCTACAGTCATTTAAAAACTGCCCGAGGGTGGGATTGTAACTGTTAAAACAGAGACCAAGCGTCCCCGGTTGTGGAAGTCAGTCCTGGGGTGAGCAGGGGGGTAACGTGAAGGTAATCCGGCTGAGGAGACGGCATCAGCCCCCATGGGGTGAAGGGGAAAGCTGTACCTACCCGGTGCGGTCTAGACACTACAGCAGGGTGGGGGGCGAGGGGGGGTCCAGACAGATGTGAGGGGAAAGGAATGAAACGGGACACCTGGTGGTATTAAGAGCACGGGGTATGAACCGTGCAGAGATTACTGTACTGCCGGCTAGACATGGAGACACAGACAGGCAACCAGGCAGGCAGCGCAAAGAAGCCACCGTTCACAAGGGAGGCACTTTATTCGGCTTCAATATTCTTTCACCTGTTAAAATGCGCTCTGTACCCCATCTGGGTGAAATCCAGCCTTTAGAAAACAGTGCAAAAACATACACACACTTAAAAGGACTGTGGTCCCAGGTCTCGCAAGGTTTATTAGTTGGAGGGGTTGGGACTGCCAGAGAGAAGTAACAAGTACTCACAATCTCCCAGAGTACTTTGGGGGCACACAGGTGTATATTTCTGCAGGTGTCGGCCTTTTATGTGTCATTATTCAACAAAAGTAGGCGGTGACCTTAGGAATGAATGCATGTGTTACTTATCGACATTTTTTTTCTGGCACGGGATAAAATGTGGGGTCCAAATGGGAAATAATCGCTGTCTGACATTAAAGGGCAACATCATCTGGCACAGATAGGCACTGCTCGACGATCGGAATTATTCACTGGCACTGATGGGCAGTCCATCTCTGGTATCTGCCTCTGACAGAGAGCATTTGCTTTTACTAATGGTCATTATTTCCAACCTCTGATGGCAAATATACATGTTTTGCAGTATTCTATGGTACTGAAGGACCACATTACCCCGTACTGGTGGTGAACATTGTCTTTTACTGATGGGCAATACTTTGACACTGAAGGACAATAGTACCTGGTACTGGTGGTTAATAATCTGGCCCTTAAGGACAACAATACCTGGGCACTGGTGGTTAATAATCTGGCATATAAGGACAACAATACCTGCTACTGATGGTTAACATTTTCTGTTACCAATGGGCAATACTCCAGTACTAAGGGACAACAATACCTGCTACTGATGGTTAACGTTCTCTGTTAGTGATGGTGAATTATGTGGCACTGAAGGGCAACAATACCTGGCACCGATAGTTAACATTTTCTGTTACCAATGGGCAATACTCTGGCACTTAAGGACAAAAATACCTGGGCACTGGTGGTTAACATTCTCTGTTACTGCTGGACAATACTTTGGCACCGAAGGAGAACAATACCTGGTACTGGTGGTTAACATTTTCTGTTGCTTGATAAACAATGCTCAGGCATTGAAGGGCAACAATACCTGGAACTGGTGTTATTATTCTCACATACCGATGGACAGTACTCTGGCACTGGAGGACTACATACCTGGTGCAGGTGGTTAACATTCTCTGTCACTTGATGGCCAATACTCAGGCACTGAAGGACAACACTACCTGGTACTGGTGGTTAACATTCTCTGTCACTTGATGGCCAATACTCAGGCACTGAAGGACAACACTACCTGGTACTGGGGGTTAACATTCTCTGTTACCTATGGACAGTACTCTGGCACTGAGGGACAACAATACATGGTACTGGTGGTTATCATTCTCTGTTACTGATGGACAATATACAGGCAGTAAAGGGTAACAGTACCAGGTACTGGTGGTTAACATTGTCTGTTACCTATGGACAGTACTCTGGCACTGAGGGACAACAATACATGGTACTGGTGGTTATCATTCTCTGTTTCTGATGGACAATATACAGGCCGTAAAGGGTAACAGTACCAGGTACTGGTGGTTAACATTCTCTGTTACTGATGGACAATACTCTGGCACTGAGGGACAACAATACCTGTTACAGGTGGTTAACATTCTCTGTTGCCGATGGACAGTACTCTGGCACTGAGGGACAACAATAATGAGTACTGGTGGTGTTTTACAAAATCTAGATTGAGGTAGTGAGTCTTCTATGTCTACCCCGACCTTTGCAAAAGTTAGAACAGCAGTAGAGTTTAAGGTACCCAGAGCTTGTCCTATTTTGTCTTTGCATTCTGGAACTTGTAGTCTTGTGTCTGTACTACATACCATGGAGTCTAAGAGACACTTGGCCCCCTGCCCAAGTGGTTGAAACGTGGCTGAGAAGGGTGGACACTGAATGTCTGTCATCTCTAGCTCTAGCCATAACAGGAAAAGAAGAATGCACAGTAGAACCCCCTTTCCCTTAATCTCTCGCCTTCTCCTAGTACTTCCCCTTCTCACCTTCCCTGCTTTTAAAATCTGGACCCAATCCTGCTGCAGAGAGAGAGAAGCCACTGTGTTTGACTCAAGGTGATGGGCTAATTGCATTAATGGTGTTGGCAGCTGCTACTGAGGCCTGCCTTTTGATGCCCATACTTCTGTTCTTGGGAGTCATGACAGCATCAGGAACAGGAAGTAAACAGCACAGTTTCCTCTCTGCAGGTTCCCCTCCTTACAGCTCCCATTGCCCACCAGGGGCAAATATGAGACAAAGGCTGTGTTATATAGGGGGAGCTGCTATTTCAGACTCCTGTGCAATTTGTATTTGCGCATGGATAGGAAGTATGTTGTGTGGTATTTATTGCACCTGGTATTTACTAGGCCAAATGGAAATTTAAATTACACTGGCGTAATTTTTCTAATTTAAAAAAAAATTACATTATGCTTCTTGTGCGAAATTACAAAATTTACGCAACTATGCCACATTGTGAAATTAGGCTGCCATTCATTGCAAAATTATTCCACTGGAACCACCAGAATGTGAGTGGCTGTTGTGTTTCGTAACTATGTTTTTTGCACAAATATATAGTGCTAAATGACGGGTTTCATTTCGCATAAAAACACCTAATTTGTCCTGATTTTCTCAAAATTTGCTGCAATCACACAAAAGCGAAATACGCCAATTTCACACATCTCTGGTATTTGCTGGGAGCTATAAAGGTTGCATCATCTATAGTTTTCCTCGGAAACATTTTGGTAGGTGAAAATGCTCAGTAAATGCTATGAGAGGCAGATAAACATGCAGATTTTAGTGTTAAAAAGTTAGATCAACTTAAAATATAAATATCATAGTTTTAGAATGCAATAATTAAATGATTTATTTTTTATTTTTACGGGGTGGTATATTAAGTTGTTTTCTAGGGGTGTGTCACAGTCTTTGTGACTGGCCACGTTTGTTGCTTTACTTACCTCAGCAATGAACTGGGGATAATTTACTACTGTTTTGGGACATTTTTGGTTGTAGTATCTTAAGAATTTTAGTATGGAAACAGCAATGGGGTAACTCTTTTGTGGGTGGGTGTTTCTAGTAGCCTGTCCCTCCCTGAGCCCTCCCTTAGCCCTCCCTAAACCTCTCATTGCTCCTCTCTAAACCCATTCCATTTAGAAGAAATTCCCAATTTTCCAGCTACCCCCCGTCCCTTCCATATTTACTACTGAAACATAGGCCGACATATACAGAGTGCTCTGCGCGTGCGGTGGAGATCTCTGCATAGAAAAGAAAGGAGAGGAGGAGGACTCCCCATGTAGGTTTGTGAAATGCATTTTGTAGTACATGAGTATTAGTCATATTCAGAGGTGGTGGCTGCAAATCTCAAGGGGCGGGGCAAGGTGGGGGTGGGACAGGGATGGGTGAAATTAAAAATAATAAATTAACAAAACGTACCTTTCCCGACGCTGCCCTGCTCCTCTGCTCTTCTGGTGTCCCAGCAGTCCCTGGGGCACCAGCACAGGCTCCCCATGCAATCCTGGTGATGCTCTCATGCTATACATAGCATGAGAGCAGAGCCAGGATTGATCTGAGTGGCTTGGTCTGCTGCTTAGACACTGGTTGGGAGTCTGTGCAGTTTCCCTAACCTGGCTGTGTAATACAGCCGGGTCGGAGAAACCTAAGTGCGCATGTGTGTTTGGCCGGCCAAACATACATGTGCACTTAGGTGTACTTTATCCTCTCTCCCCCCTCCCGCGGCCCAGCCCCGCCCCTCCCTGCACATGCTGCCGTCCGATCCGCAGCTGAAAAATAAAATAATAGTAAACTATTGTTTTATTTTTCAGCTGCTGACTTAGCTAGGGGTTCGACACCCCTTCACCACTGCAAAGGAGCCGCCCCATGTCATATTACGTGACTGAGTAAACATAGTATAGGCTAGCAGCGTATCAACAACAATTTTTTTTGTAGTTTGCTGATGCATCATGGTTCTAATAGATATGAATAATGGCTTGCATCAGTTTGAATCATTAGAGCCAATATTTCTTGGGCAAAATGAGGAACCAGAGAAATTAATTTTGTGAAGAAATTACCTTTTTCAATTCACCACAAAAATGATGTACATTTTAAAAATAGCTTTCAGAAGAAAACCAGACCTCTATCTCTAGAACAGTTTTTAAGCAAGGACCTGTAATCAGTACTTTCAGAAGTTATAATTCAAAATATATTTTTCATTTTAAAGTAAATATTTCCAGGAAGGCAAGTCAGAGTCATTCAATTTGCAGTGAAGAAAACCAGAAGTCTATTCTTTGAAAAATAAAAAATAAATAATGCTTTACGCTGCTTAACCTTGATGGTGAGAAAAGAGTAGAGCTCCTCAGGTCATTTGTGGCTCCTTGTGGTGGTCTGTAGTACTGCCCCCTCGCTGTTGACTCTACAGGGACATCTTGTGGCGGGTTGGGCTACTGCACTCTTTTTCAGCCGAGCACAGTAATACAAATCACCACTAAATGACTGGGCACATTCAGCAGCCTTGTCCGGACCCCACAATTCTAGTCCCTTTTTCTGCACCCATGATGTTTGTAAAGAGTAGGCGTGGAAGTACCCAAGGAACAAGAACGTGATGGCTTCTGCACGAGGAATTTACATATCTGGTATCACCTTTATAAATGTTAAAGCAAAAAATATATACAGTAAGCAATATTAAAGTCCATTGTACATTCTATAAAAGTTCTTAGAACAGTTTTAGGTTCTCCTAAATTTAGCAAGTGAAGAAGACCTTATCTTCATCCCTGTGGTATTGACACAAAGCCAAAGACCATGGGACCCGATTCCCAAAGGTAAACTTATAACAAAAGTCTAAACTTAGGCCAAAAGTCTAACTTTACTACAAGTAAATTTATGCTTAGGACTAAGTTTAGACTTTTGGTCTAAACTTAGACCAAAAGGTTAAGCTTAGACCAAAAGTCTAACTTTACTATTATTACACTTTTGGTCTAAGTTTACCTTTGTGCGTCGGGCCCCATGTGTAGCTGTTCTGGGAGGGAAGGGTCATGTGGTACAGAGAGTGGCGGAAGGGTATTTCTTGCATCCAGTGCCTACCACACACAACTTAAGACTCTACATGCCCTTGGGGTCTGGGAACCATGTCCAGGCGAAGTCTAAAGAGCATTTCCAGCAACCACTGCCTGCTCCACAAGCCCAAAGATCTGCTTTTGGGGCAGTAGGACTGAGTCCCTGAAGTGGCCGAAGGCCACGCCCTGTTTTCAGTATCTACTCAACCTGGTCAAAAACTCAGTGAACCAGGTTCTGGGGGCATGAGGCCAGATGAAGGGCATGCAGTGTGCTGACCACCCTATGAACATGGCTGAAGGCAGCGTGCCGTGCTTCTGTATACAAAGGAATTGGGCACAAGTCATGTCTATCTGCTCCAACCAATTTTGCTGTTTTTGAAAATTCACAAATGTCACTTGGGAAATCTTTATTTAATAGAGTTGTGCATCTTTGATCAACTCATTAGAAACCATACAAAGCCCCCCTAAAATCTTATGACCAAAGAACATTGGGGGTGATTCTAACATTGGCGGGCGGCGGAGGCCACCCGCCAATGTTCCCCCGACAAAATACCGCTCCGCGGTCACACGACCGCTGAGGGTATTTTGAGATTTGCCCTGGGCTGGCGGGCGGCCGCCAAAAGGCCGCCCGCCAGCCCAGGGCAAATCTACCTTCCCACGAGGACGCCGGCTCCGAATGGAGCCGGCGTAGTGGGAAGGTGCGACGGGTGCAGTTGCACCCGTCGCGTATTTCAGTGTCTGCTTTGCAGCGGCACCCCCTACCGCCATCCTGTTCCTGGCGGGAGACCCGCCAGGAACAGGATGGCGGTAGGGGGTGTCAGAATCCCCATGGCGGCGGAGCGCGCTCCGCCGCCATGGAGGATTCCCCCGAGCAGCGGAAAGTCGGCGGGAGACCGCCGACTTTCCGTTTCTGACCGCGGCGTCAGAATGCTCGAGGGAGCACCGCCAGCCTGTTGGCGGTGCTCCCGTGGTCGGTGACCCTGGCGGTCACCGGCCGCCAGGGTCAGAATGACCCCCATTATGTTTATGATCCAAAATCCAAAATTGAGTGAAATTTAAGAGCTATGGGGAGCTTCAAAAGCATAGTTCCCCCACTGCACTGCTTGTGATCTCAAACATAATCTCGTAGATGACATCATAATTTATATAACCAGTGGGACTCCATTTCACATTGCCATTGACATCATCAGTGACATCAAAAAAGCTGCTCCATGGAAGGAAACACTGAGTGCAGTGTCTGCCAGATGGTCAATGAACTCTGATGAAATGGCTGCTGAGGGCTGGGTTTAGCCAAACAGTATACACACACACAATGCACAGTTCAGGCTGCACATGGCTGGAGGTTGTGCCCTGTTCATGGCTGAAGGCTATGTCCACTGGGCATTTGAGGGTACTAAGGGTGATCATGGGTGCATGCCCCTACAAAAGGTCAGACCAAGTGCCCAGGTCACACAGGCATGAATGTAGGCCATGTCCACTGGGCACTTGAGGGTACTAAGGGTGGGGCATGGGTGCATGCTCCTACCCAAGATTAGACCAAGCGCCCAGGACCCAAGGGCATGAATTGAGGCCATGTCCACTGGACACTTGAGTGGGGCATGGGTGGATGACCCTACCAAAGTTCAGGCCCAGTGCCCAAAGGCCCACTGGATATAAATGAAGGCCATGTCCACTAGGCACTTGAGGGTGCTAAGGGTAGGACATGAGTGTATGTCACTAGCAAAGGCCAGGCCCATCACTCATGGTCCACTGGGCATGAATGAAGCCCATGTCCAGTGGGCACTTGAGGGTAGACAGGTGGGGGTATTGGTGCATGTCTCTACCAAAAATCAGATCAAGCGCCCAGGACCTACGAGCATGAATGAAGGCCATGTGCAGCGGGCACTTGAGGGTACTAAGGGTGAGGCATCTGTACATGTCTCTACCAAAGGTCAGGCCCATCACCCAGGACCCACAGGCACGAATGAAGGCCATGTCCAGTGGGCTGTGGGAGTAATGGTGTTGAGTGCAGACCCTTCCGTATAGCACTTTTGGTATGGACAAATTCTGAGAGGGTTCTTCGAGTAGGGGCATTAAGAGTTGGGTTGGCCGATGAAGGCCCGGGGTGTAACCCTCCCTACTTCACCCTCATCAGAGGGTCTTGTTGAAGGCTAATCCCTCAGCACGGGCCAAAGTGTGCACCCACTGGATCCTGGGTCACTGAGTTGTAGAGAACTTTCAGTGATGTCAGCAATGATTTCAATGATATGGTAAGGGATGTCACCAATAAAGCCTTGGAGATGCTTGGGTACCAGTGATATGGACTGGGGCAGCAGACAGTTCTCTCTGCCTACGGCCCTTGCAGTAGGACCAGAAATGGCCTGTTGAGACCTGCCATCCCCCACACACAACAAAAAGAAATGCACAAACAGCAATGGCAAAGGAGCCAGGACTCCCTCAGCCCCTCCTTCCGCAACAGAAAGAAGCTCTGCAAGGGTGTGGTCTCCTTATCGATAATGAAAACAATAGCTATTTTCTAAACCTCTTTGCAGGAAGTGGAAACACAGACTTGTTTCTATTGGTCACTGATACAGGGAAATCTAGAGGCCACTAGCGGAATTGCAGTCAATCAGCCACAATTAATGTCTGACGTTCTACGCTGCAAGTGTAGAGTGATTGGAGCAGCTGTTATAGTTTATATCCAGAGTTGACATCAGAAATTATAGCATAAGTGACATTATTGTTAAGATACATTACATCACCAGTGACATCATCAATGACATCCTTAAAGCAACAAAAGATTGATTACTGAGAGTGGTTTACAGCCATGATTCTGCGCCTGCTTAGTGCAGTGACATCCAGATGCAATAACCATACAGAAAGCAAATAGGTCTCTCCTATGCACAGTGCTTAATTTGTAAATAAAAAAATGCTGGGGCCCAAAGCCCTCCTTTTAAACACACAGCTGCTGCAATTAAATTGCAAATACGTAATACTGAGGCAGTGTAATCCTGAAGCCATCTTGGCCTCTTCAATTCATTTACAGCCACTCCCTGCCCCTTCAGCTCACTCTTGCAGCTTTCTGCTTTCTCCCATTGTGACGCTTTTTTGTTTTTCTCTTCCTCTGTCTTTCCCACATGTGTCTTTTGGTTGCAGCAAATGCTTGAGGCAGAAGAATAAGTGACGGCCCTCAAAAATAAGTGCCGGTGCTCAGCACCGGAAACAGCAAGCACAAATTAAGCACTGCCTTTGCAAGATCTACTGGCTTTGTCACTGTTTTTTTTGCACGGCTGCTATGCAGAATGGCTGAAAGTAAAAATAAGAAAGCTCTTTGAAGCAGCCAATGCTGGCCGCATCATAGCTTTTTTATTTACTTTCTATCATGCTACACAGCAGTCGCTTTATTTGGCTAAAACAAATTGATAAAACCAAATAGCTATTTGGCTTTGTTATTGTTTTTTATTGTGATGGGAGGTTTGGGGTGGGGAGTGGCAAGCAGCACCAGGTGGTAGGTGGAAGGGTATGTGAGGGGCGAGGAAAGCAACAACAGGTACTAGGGAGTGGTGGTGGGGGGAGGGAAAGCAACAATATGTCTTGAAATCTTGCATATAGTTTCTGTCACAGGAGTAGCTGAGGAACCCTTAATCTTAACATGTTAAACGAAAGGTATTGGAAAAATAATATTTATGGAATTTTATACAACAATAAGAATTTTATCTAATAAATTCCTAAATCCACCTAAGAGAAAACCTATATGATAAGATATTTTTATTTTGATCTAAATAGCAAATATGTTCCAGTGAGTAAACAAAAAAAAATGATTTAAGGAATTTTTCAGGTGGGCAAACGTTTTTAAGGTTATGTTCCTTTCTGAGTCCTTTTCTCGAGCTAAGGGGATCCTGGAATTCAAAAAAAGAGAGAATCTGCAGGGTTTGTGGGTACAGAACAGAATATTTGTCTCTTGTGATCTATAGTTGAAGTGGTTCTATGAATGACAGAAGACATTGGATTTGCCTAATTTTAAGACAAATTAGGTTATGCAAGATATCATAGGCTATTTGCTATTTGTTTAACAGGAAAGATCTAAAATTAACTGGGAGCACAATGCATTTTACAGTGCTTTAATGCCATGTCTCTAGGCTCTTTCTCAGTTATTGTTGTATTTGGTTAGAGGTAATACATATTTATAGGATTATTTCTATGCATGATTCAAATGTTCTTGACTCATCACCACACCAAGGGGCTTATTTACAAGCCACTAGCTCCACCGGAGCGTCAAATTTAGCGACGCTCCGGTGGCACGGTGCCATTTTCCATATTTACAAGGCGGCGCAAAGCCACTTTGTGTGGCGTCATGCACCGTTGTAAATATGGGCCCCTCCGAAATAGTTTTCTGCGGCAGAGGGGCGTGCTATGGGTGTTGCTGTGGGCGTTCCACCGCAACACCCATTGCATTTTGACACTGCCCCAGATTTACGAGGATTCATAAACCTGAGGCAGCGCCAAAAACTAACGCCACCCCATGGGCGGCGCTAGCATGGCGCAACGAGGAGAAATACTTTTGTTTCTCCACGTTTTTGCTTTTCCTATGTGTGCTGCGTTCTGCAGCACACATAGAAAGAGCAAAACGCTATGGATTATTGTTTATGTGCAGGAAGGTGTCCCTTCCTGCACATAAACAATGATTAAATAATGATGATTTGCTACTTCTATGTGTGCTGCATTGTGCAGCAAACATAGGACTAGCAAATCGCCAATATTGATTGTTTATGTGCAGGAAGGGACACCTTCCTGCACATAAACAATCCTTGCCTGCATTGGCTCTAGGCAGCTAATTTAATACCAGCGCTAGGGGAAACACAAGGGTGCTCAGTTTTTTTGTAAACATGGCGCATCCCTGCGTTTCTGAAGTGACTGCCAATTTTGGTGCGGCGCCGTGCTGCGTCACTTTCTTGTAAATGAGGCCTCAAAAGTAGTTTGATTTGAAATCCCCAAAATGCTTTAATTACATATGTGAATGTGTTAATTACACATGTGTGCAACAGCATTGGTGGATAGGGCATTGCCATGGCCAGAGATGCATGTATACCGCCTCATCCTAAATTAGCAATGAAAGTAAAATTGCCTATTCCCCTAGGTATTCTTTTGGCTATATATAATAATTTCTCCGGGGGTGGGGGGGGGATCCATTCTGGTGCAGGTGCCCTCCATCCACTGGGATTAGCATCTGCCTTCCAGTCCTCCTCATGCCCTCCTCACAATTTATTTCTGTGACATGAGTTTATCATCCACAATTTATTGTTTGTTCATGTGGCCTAATGGGTGCCAGGACTACATTTTCAATCGTTTCCAGTCACTTAGGGTTTCCCAATTTGCAGACTGGTTCACAGACTGCAAACCTGTTCGGAAAGTTTACAAACCACAGAGATGTGGCTCTGACAAGGTATGGACTTCTAAACTGTGCCGCTTAAGATGTCTTTCTTTAAATTTTCTCCAAAATTACCGAATGCATTTACACCAAAATCTAACAGCCTTTTAGGGAACTAGCTCTGTGGTTTTTGGTGTAAACCTGACCAACATGTTTATGTTCTGTACTCGAGAGCAAGATTACTATGGGAGTTTGAGTAGGAAATGCAACATTTGGGACACCCACAACTTTCATTGCCCCTCGGCCAAGCAGCACATTTTTTCAAAACAAAAATCTGGAACATTTTAAAAAGACTGTTCAAACGGGGGGGTTGGGGGTATCAAATGTACAGCATATGGCAACCATGACTATGTGGTTCGAGTTAATTTGCACCAAACTTTCAAAGAGAACGTTTTTTGGTTAACCTTTACTTTTGGGCCCATGTGACGACTCTGCTAACATTTATCCCAGAAAAGCCTAGATGCACCCTTCATCAAACATGCAGATTTTGAGCAGTTTGATCACTGGAGAGATGAGCGGTAATGAACGTGAAATGTTTTTACTATAAATGTCACCAGATAATCGACAAGGCATTATTGGGCACACTATACCTTTGTATGTTTTAATATGCATTAAGCTGTTCTCGACTTTTGGAAAATCTATTATTCATGGGGCTGGCGGCATCCCAGTTAGATATGAATAGATCTGATATATCAGTCCAATATCACTTAATATCAATAGTGAATATCTATCTATCTATCTATCTATCTATCTATCTATCTATCTATCTATCTATCTATCTATCTATCTACATACCTAGATCTATCTATCTATCTATCTATCTATCTATCTATCTATCTATCTATCTATCTATCTATCTATCTATCTATCTATCTACCTTCCTGAATCTATGTCTGTCTATCTATCTATCTATCTATCTATTTATCGATCTGTCTATCGATTGATCTGTCTATCGATCGATCTGTCCATCTAGCTATCTATCTATCTACTTTAATATATGCACATATGTGTGCATGCGCACACACATACATGGTTCACACGTTTACTGAAGTTTCCCTTTGTTTTTGAACTTCACATATCCATTTAATATCCCAGTCCAGTCTTCCACATCAAAGCCTGGCTCCACGGTTAATGCATAGCAGTGATATTACCCTAAGTGACATGTTATTCAGAGGTCTTGTGTCCATGAACATGTCTACCTCCACCACCAATCCCCCCAACCTCATCCCAGATGAGCTGCCCCTGTGATTGTGCTGACATATTTACACAACTCTGTCAATGGAGATTTGGTCAGACTATGTTATATATATCTTGCTTCTTGTTCCAAACCCCAAGTTACTTCCTAAAAGACTGGAAAACTTTGAAACAATCCCTGTGAAAGATAAAAATGAGCTAATGGCAATAACATGCTCTCCCAGCAGTTATGGTTTTAGCAGGCTCCTGTGCAGAGGCTTAAAGTTTGGAGATATTTCATTCACAAATACAAAACTGGGAAGAGATGCGTGCAGCCAACTTATGAGGCCTGAAGGAGGAGTGAGAAATAGACTGTGCAGGGTGGAAGGGGTCAGAGAGGTGATTGATAAAAAATAAAGGCCCTCTTTACACTTTGGCGGGTGGCAACCGCCGCCCGCAAAGTTGTAATTGCCGTGTGGCCACCAATGCGGCCGCACTCCCGCAGAGGCCATTATGACATCCCCGCCGGTCCAGCGGGGATGTCGGCCTCAACACGGGAGCCAGCTCCAAATGGAGCCGGCGGTATTGGGGCCGTGCGACAGGTGCAGTTGCACCCGTTGCACTTTTCACTGTCTGCTGTGCAGACAGTGAAAAGCTGTGTGGGGCTGTGCCAGGGGGCCCCCCGACTCCCCTACCCGCCAGCCTTTCCATGGCGGTTCCTACCACCATGAAAAGGCTGGAGGGAAGGGGACTCGTAATCCCCTGGGCAGCACTGCAAGCAGCGCTGCCCTGGTGGATTAAAACCGCCGGGACCAACGTGGCGGAAAACCGCCGGTCCTGGCGGTGCGACCGCGGTGCTTCCGCCGCGGTCGTAATCCCTGAGTTTGCACTGCCACCCTGTTGGCGGTGCAACCTCCAAAACAGCCCTGGTGGTCTTTGACCGCCAGGGTTGTAATGAGGCCCAAAGTTGGGTCGACAAAACAAAGGCCCATATTTAAGAAAAAGGGGTGCATAATCTATGAAGTGCCACATTTTCTGCGCACCCCCTACCGGCACCTAACATCACCATGGTTGCACCGAATTTATAATACGGCGCACCATGGCGGTCGTTAGTACAATAGTATCAAAACTGTTGACGCTATTGTGGTGCTTTGCTACACTAGCGTCAAAAATGTTGACGCTAGTATAGCAACGTGCAAGTAGGTCCATAAGTTTCTGTGGGTGCATCATTTTAACGCCTGCTCTGAGCACGCGTCAAAAATGACGGAAAAAATGGCGCAGTGAAATCTGTTAAATTTGACTGCATCATTTTTTACAGGCCTCCTAGCGCAGGAACGTCCCCGTTGCATACCTTATGCCTGGTGCAATCATAATACGGCACAAGGGTTTACAAATTGGCACAACGCAAGCATTGTACCACTTTGTAAATACAGCGTGGCAGAAAAGCCACTATAGCGCCGCCTTAGCGTAAAAAAATTATGCTATGCTGGCGCTGAGGTGACGCTAGGGGTACCTAAATAAGCTCCCAAATGACGAGATTGTTAGGAACCTATGTGAAAAAAGACAAAGAGGTGAGAGAAAGAGGATCGATGCGGTGAGGAAGATGTGACGAGAGGGTGACGAGGAACACAAAAGTGAGTGAAAAGAACAGAAGAGGAGTGGAAGAATAGTTGCTAAAGGACAAATGGGTGCCACAAAGGACAGTAAGTGAAAATAGAAAGTTGGGTGAACTAGATAGAAAACCATGAGAGAGGACAGAAAGTGAAGAGCAAAGGTAAAAATTAGAAAAGAAGGGTAGGGGGGAGAAAGAAATAAGGAGAGTATGAAACATGGTGGAACAGAGGATAAACAAAAATAATAGAGTGGATGATAAAAGACGTGAATTGCCAGAAAGGACTGTAATATTGGGGACAATGTTGGAGAAAGAATGGAGTTAGTGACAATGGACAAAAGTTGGGTGGAAAAAAGAAAATTTCTGTTAAAAAGAAAAGAACAATGGGTTATGGAGTATGGACGTTCGGCGAACTTTCAGCCAGCTATCACTTACGCCTATCGACAGCAGCGAGTGAATACAGGAAATGTTAATTCATAATCAAAGTATCAAAAAATATCATGATTGTTGCTCATAACAGAGTCTTAGTAATTATTTTTCTGGGTGGCTATTCCGCAGCTTGAACAGCCACTGCGGTGGGTGACCTTGCCAAGCAGTCTCAGACATCTCCAACATCTCCTTGTTACAGTCTGAGTAGAGATCTCGGTTTTATGATATTTATTTTTTGACATTTCCATCTGTATTTATCCAAATTTACGTTTTTCCTAATTTTATCTGTATTTATCCACATTTATTTAAGGTTTTGTGAAAAAATGATTCAAAAACGTGTAACTCTACATTTATTTAACTGATAAATATGCACTTTTGCTTGAATGCCTGCCAGATTTCAGTGATAAGAATATCTGCAGAAGAGAATTCAATGCCCTTATATTAAAATATGCAAATTGTAGTATCAACCTTGCAGTATCTGCTGCTGTTTAAGCCTCTTTACTAAATTTCCTTTCTTTTTTAACCCCCATTTACCTATCAATCCACGCTGCTATTGGTCTGCCACTCATGGCAGAGAGTATTTAGAATCTCCAAAAAGCAAAAAAAATATATTCACATTTTAAAATAAATGCAGACAAGAAATAGATGGTTTCTGTCTGTACGTATCTGTAAAAATCAGTAAAAACTGAAACAGTTATCCTTAAGTATGATTGAATTACTCATTACCTTCTGGTAATCACCACTTCCCTGTGATTTGCTCTTCCTTGTCAGAGGCTCAGCCTCACCTGTACCCCTTCATACTAAGCTCCTCATCCCAGAGGAGAGAGGAAGTGAGACTGAGGTCAGATCTTTGTCCTACTGAAGACTCCGATGAGGATGAAACGACTAGGCGTGATTATGATTTTTCCTACCTAGTTCTCACAGATCCTACATTCATGAGAGAATATGAAAGTAGTGGTCTAGTTGCCATCACAGATAGAGTCGAGCTAGTGTGTCGTTTACTGTCACACACGTGGAACGGAGTACAGACCGTCCAAATGAGCCATTTCCAATCAGACCTTAGCTCGACCTAGAGGGGTAGGACTGTTGCTGACATTCTATTGGATGTATGGTGTATTATTCCGCCTCCTACAGACTGCTTGCACTGCAATGCAACAGGGACTATTTTACGTCCAAAAAGTGCAATCAACTATCACATCTTTCTTCGTGATCATTTCTTCCTTCCTCATATTTTCATTGTATGCAGAAATGAAATTCTTTTCTGTAGCATCCATATTTTCAATATCTTGTGTCCATCCTTGGCCCTAAAGTTGCTTACAAATTACTTTTTATCAACAGCACACCTCTAATATCACAACCACCAATACCAGAATACCAGGCCACCACCACTCTCATCCCACTAATACCCACCACTACCACTACCACTAAGACCACCACCAACACCAAGAATGCCAAGACTAATATCGATACCACAATTACCAACATCGCTTGTACTATAGCCCACCTCTAATACCACCATCAATACCAATGTCAACACCTGTATCAAACTTTCACAATATCACCCCCAGTACCACACCACTGGCAAAACACCACAACCACCAACACCTCCAGGCACCACCAATACTTTCAACTGTACCACCACATCAATACCACTTCCATCACAACAACCAAACACCCACCACAAATGTCTCCACCAACACTACGACACTACTACCAATACCATCAGCACAATAACTTATACCAGCATTAATACCACCACCAGTCCCACATTATCACCAGCTTCAATAGTAACACCACCACCACTGATATTACCACCAATACCACAACCACCACCAATAGCAATGATACAATCACCATGAGCAATACCACCAACACCACCAAAACTACCACCAACGTCACCACTGTCAAACCACTGTCAAATCCCAATGCCATCACCAGCATCTAAACCACCGATCCCACACTGCCACCTCCAGCGTCACTAGTAATACCACCACCATACCAAAACCCATGCCACCACCCATATCACTACAACCAATGCCGCACCACCAGCACCACCTACCAAGCAGTGGCAAAGCCAATAGGTATGGCTTTAATGTGAATTGCTTGAAAACCATTTCTGCATGCCTGTGTCACATGAACCCCAGAACGAGAGTCTTGGCCAGTGCTTGTTTAGATTGTTTTGCTGTTCTGGACCTTCACCATCTTGTGAGTAGTCCATTCATTTGCTGAGTGAAACTCCTGACCTAGTACTCTGATCCTTTCAGAAAGTGAAATAAATGTGAAGTCAGTCCCACTATCTAGCCACATCTTGAAGGATGTTGGGATTTTCAATAACTGGGTTGGAAGCACAATGAGACAATGTTTCCCTCTGGTTGAGAACAAGATGCCCGCAATAGGCCGCAGCCCAAGTTGCACATAGGTGGACTGTTGCGATGAGCGCTGCAATTCACCATTAAGTGCACCAGTGCAACCAAAAGCGCTCTGAGAGTTTGTGTCTTCACCGAGGAGTGCACCACAGTAAAAGACAGAGCCACTGGTGTAAATAGCAGATCCATCTTTCACAGAAAGTGTCTTGTCCTCAGACACAGGAGGCAAGTGTGGTGTGTTACTGCCACCTCCTGCAGGGGAATGCCTGGGGTGGGCTTCTTGGTACCCTGTTACACCCCCCCCTCCCAGGGATGCCTTACAAGTAGTGCACAAATAGTGCAACACCTGACAGCATCTTTGCCTTTGTGCAAATGTTTGTGGGCACAATGGAAAGAGGTTCCCTCATTTGCATGGGTCTGCACCGCCATCAGCATGAGAGAAGGCCCCCTTGTGGCCCACCAGCACAGAATGTGTGCGACACAATCCATTCTACTGGAGGGACAGCAAGAGTATCTGTGGTGCCCTTAGTGAAACCATAGTGCACGAGGGTGCAAAAATACAACACAAACATCTGTTGCGCCATCAGGGCACCAGAATAGACGTTTTGTGGTGCTAATTGATTTAACAGTGAAGGTCTCCAACTATAAAAGCTTGCAAACGTGGCAAAGACATTTATTTTAGTTCTGCCCTTACTGAAGAACAGTATCTTGCTGCACTTGAAGGCTACAAAAAAAACTATTACTACCAGGGCCTGCTTTGTGCACCCCCGTGGCACTTTGGTATTACAGGGTCGGCCGCAGACACTTGTGCGGTCCCTTCTGTAATACTGACACCCCTGGAACGCATGTTGCTCAGCACTATCATAAAAGGGTGTGCCCTCATTTGCATGGAGGCGTGGCCCATGCAAATGAGGGAATCTCTTTGCCTCTCTGCCATTTTATGGACGCGGACACAGAGGCAAACATGCCTTTAGAAAGTCCACTGAAAGTGCGCCACGAAAAGGTGGCATACTTATAGTGCAGCTCTAAACTCAGCCGTCTGGGGGAGAAAGGGAATCCCAGTCATTGACTGCACCTGCCTACAAGGGAGCTCTCTAGCCTCTTCAAAGCGCAGGTAGGTTGCTACTGCATTGTGGAACTCAGAGCATCTTTTAAGCAGCTGCTCCGTATTTCACTTGAATGCGCTGACCCGAGGGTAGTGCATGTTTACGGCTGCCTCTTTGTAATACGCGGCCTTTCCTTGTTAACGCAGGGCGCACCTTTTTAAAGGGGCACCATGTCACTAACAAGGAAAGTGCGCAGCATTCCTAATAAGGCACCTTGGAATGTTAACTATTAGTTAATAGAATTATTAATGCTTCCAAAGGTTCCAGGGTAGTATCCATCCTCCCCTCAGTCTTGTAACATTGGGCCAGATGTATCATCACGGTCCTTTGCGATTCGGTAATAGCGATTTTTAAGAAATCGCTATTACCAACTCGCAAAGTGCCATGTATCACATTTGCGAATCGGTAATAGCGATTTCTTAAAAATCGCAAATGCTATTACCAAATCTCAAATTGCGATACCGGCCCCATTCGCAGCTATGGGCCTGTTGGCCCATAGCTGCAAATGTTTTGCATTTCCAAAATTGCGATTTCTGAACCAGAAATCGCAATTTTGGAAATGCAAATCCCCAGGGTGCTGGGGGCCTATGGCCCCCTCTGCGTCACCCCAAAAATGTTTTGGGGGACATGTAAGGTGCACACATGCCAAAAGGGCATGTGTGCTTTACATGTTCAATTTAAAAATGCATTTGAAATGCAGTTTTAAATTTTGCACCAGGTTACCACCTGGTTGCAGTCCATGGTATTTTGCATGTGCAAAATGCCATTCTGCGAAAAATCGCAATTTGAGATTTTTTGCAGCATTGCCTTGCGATGTGGATTTTGCGAATCGCAAATTGCGATTCGCAAAACCCAGGTCGCAACGCAAGAAATCGCTATTTTAGCAATTTCTGCTTTGTGGTCTGCGAATGCCTTTCATGCATTGCAGACCACTGTTTTGCACTCGCAAACAGCTGAATTTTGCGATTTGCACCGTTTGCAAGTGCAAAACATTTTCGTACATCTGGCCCATTGATCTTTGGGCACAGACACTGCTGGTTTATCAGTGAAGTTGACAATACACTTGCCTCTTTACCAGCCTACACTAGTCACTTGCCTGTTGGCCGTGCTGATTTTCCTGTGGTGTATCTAGCTCATGTGGCATTAAAGCAATTACTCCTAATTTCATCATAATTTTGTCACTTTTTGGCCCAGTGCCCAGAAATGTATAAAACAGGCTTCTTATGCTATTATTCCCACCTTCACTGATCTATGTGTCATCTTCTTCCATAGTGGAATGGAAAAGGGCAAACATTGTTAATTGGTGCCAGAATACCATAATATTGTCTAGAGTAAATATTGTGTCCTCAATATTTCTTATAAAAAATCTCACTCCTTTACAGTTGATAATAGAAAAAAATCTACACCAAATGTGATTATATTTGTGAAAATGATATTTTTGACTAGGTTTTGATGTCAGTTAGGTTAGATATTTCTGACAATATTCTGACATGCAAGTTTTATGTTAGCTATTGAAGAAGCCCTTTAGGGATCCTCAAGAATTCAGTAAATATGATCCAAAGTTCCAAGGAACTGTTTCTACTCATGCCTAGTCACAAAATGGTAGTCCCGGCAACCATTCTTTTATATTTCTCAGTGTAATGTTCTCAAACTAAATTAATCCCCATATATGTCAGACTCTAGCACAGAGACGGCTCTCTCCTGGTTCTACCTCTTGTTCTCTACATACTGGAGGGGACAGCCACAAACTCCAGGAGCGAAGTCACCCTTCAGACACTTTTGAAGAGGCCAAATAGAGGATCCTCTTTAACTTCTTGGAAACTTGAATGTGACACAGGTACGTGTAGTGCTTAATTTGAGCCGGTGGTTTCCTTTGCTCGGTATCTGCACTTAACTGTCAACACCAGTGCTTGTGACAATGTGCCACAAGGTGGCACTGTCTGGCTAATTTAGAGATGCCCACAACCCTAATTAGTTATTGATTCAATATACATTAAAAATGACTATTACCTGCCGCCCAAGCCGTTTTTATAGCATTGAGGGGCTGAAATAGTCTGCATTATCTCATTTGTAGGAGTGTGCTGGTTAGTAGTTGGGTTGTTACTATCAGTGGCGGCAAGGGGAGGGGCAATTCGTGGTGCAAGCTGCAGTGACCTCCTGACGAGAGCTCTGGCACTTAGATTTTTACAAATTAAGCAGTGGATAAGCTTCCTTCCATGGAGCAAACTTTCCTATTCTTAGGTCAGCCTCTTCCATCTTCTGACCTCCTTCTATCACCGCGGGTGTTCCCAGAGTTCATTGCGTTCCCCCACCCTGTTTAATATGTATATGGAGCCACCTGGAGGACACCTTCTTCCATGGGTGTAAAGCCCCACCAGTTTGTGGACGAAACTCGACTATGCATGTGGACATTCTGTGCCCAGTCAGGAGAATACCTAAAGGTTTGATGTATGTTCCTCAGCACTCCTTTAGGTTTAACCATGACCAGTTTAATCCTGCAAGACTGAGTTTGAGTAGTTTATTCCTCAGGTCTGCCCCCTGATGAAGTGATCTTGGATTTAAACCCTGATGTTATCTGAGCACTGAATTTCCGCAAGGAAAATCACTTGGCATTGTTCTCGATTCTGTGTCGCCCAGGCAGGTCCATATTTGAAACATGTATCAGGTTGCACAGGTCCAACTCTTTCTCCTGAAGAGACTAAGATGTGATATTCCAGTGGGTCATTTCAGGTCAGGTTTTGTCTTACCTTGGACTGAAGATGGTAACTCATTCCTAGTTTGCATACATAAGGTTTGTTTGGCCTCTTTATGGACAACTTCACATGCTGCTGCCAGACTTGTAGTAAACATTGCAAATATGTCTGTGTCCCTAATCCTGCCCTTTTGGGGCCAGAATCTTGTTTATATAAATTCCCTGCCTCTAATGTACTCCATTCTGGCCGCCCTCATTTGATCAACAAGTTAAATATCTCAGGGTATAAAGATGAGGGGTCTGCTTCATGTGTCACTCAGCCTGCCATCCAACTGCAGATGTCTAATTTTCATCTTCATGAAAACATTGCTCAGTTATTCATTGATACTCCGAAACCGGTCATAGGATGCTTGTTTCCAGTCCAGGGGGGTCGTGGCCTGGCACCTTGGGCTGGACTCCCATGGGGAGCAGGGTCAAGATTGATTTGCATATGGCATGGTCCAAAGTGGGGTGGCATGATGGGCAAAAAAACAATGGATTGGGATGCGGCCCTGAGCGATTGTCAGTGCCTGAGATTGATTCAAGCCCTCCATGCATCACCTTGTTGTTTTTGCAGTTCTTCACTGGGGCAGCCTCTGCTTTCTCTAATGTTGTCCCTCCGGCTTTGCTGATCATCCCTCAGTGCAACCAGTTTGTAAAGCATCTTGGGTGGTGGAGGGAAAGGTGTTAGCAGGGGGCGGAGAGAACCTGTTGTGCGTGCTGCTTTGTCTGGTCTTGTTTAATGATTGCTTAATTATGTAAATCCTGTAGGTGTATCTCTCTAAAGACACAGATGCTTCCGGGAGTGTCCTCAAAGATTAAGTCAATACAAAATAAAAATGAAAAAATCTAAGGTCCAGGTGAGGACTAAAGAAAATGTCCTACAGGCTGTGATGTATGGTTGTATCAAGTCCACTGTGGCTGTGCCTCACCTGGGAGGGCACCTCTAATCAACTTCCAACCCGACCACCCCAGGTTACTAACTGTGTCGCATGAGCTCGATACCCCAAATATGTACAAGCATGACACAAGCAGCAATTTATGCAAATAAATACCTGTTTGAAGCACACAATGCTAATGCGATGTCTCAGCAAACCTCAGAGGCAGGACGCTCCTCTTTACCTGATACAGCAGCCATGGCACTAACACTGTGGCCTGGACACCTGGGAGTTCCACTCACTATCTGCACTGAAGTCTAATGAAATATGTCTGAATACCTCAGAGACAGGGAGCTTCCCTCGCTAACAAACCATCCCCCAGGACCAGAGTCTAACGCTGTGTGGCTGCACATCTCAGAGGGAGGGAGCTTCCCCCAGGACCAGAGAGTAACGCTGTGTGGCTGCACATCTCGGAGGTAGGGAGCTTCCCCCAGGACCAGAGTCTAACGCTGTGTGGCTGCACATCTCAGAGGGAGGGAGCTTCCCCCAGGACCAGAGAGTAACGCTGTGTGGCTGCACATCTCAGAGGGAGGGAGCTTCCCCCAGGACCAGAGAGTAACGCTGTGTGGCTGCACATCTCAGAGGGAGGGAGCTTCCCCCAGGACCAGAGTCTAACGCTGTGTGGCTGCACATCTCAGAGGGAGGGAGCTTCCCCCAGGACCAGAGAGTAACGCTGTGTGGCTGCACATCTCAGAGGGAGGGAGCTTCCCCCAGGACCAGAGAGTAACGCTGTGTGGCTGCACATCTCGGAGGGAGGGAGCTTCCCCCAGGACCAGAGAGTAACGCAGTGTGTCTGCACCTCTAGGAGGCAGGGAGCTTCTCTCACTAACAAACCACCCCATTACCACCTCAAGCTCCAGAGTCTAACGCTGTGTGGCTGCACATCTCAGAGGGAGGGAGCTTCCCCCAGGACCAGAGAGTAACGCAGTGTGTCTGCACCTCTAGGAGGCAGGGAGCTTCTCTCACTAACAAACCACCCCATTACCACCTCAAGCTCCAGAGTCTAACGCTGTGTGGCTGCACATCTCAGAGGGAGGGAGCTTCCCCCAGGACCAGAGAGTAACGCAGTGTGGCTGCACATCTCAGAGGGAGGGAGCTTCCCCCAGGACCAGAGAGTAACGCTGTGTGGCTGCACATCTCGGAGGTAGGGAGCTTTCTTCAGGACCAGAGTCTGTCTGCACATCTTGTAGGCAGGGATAGTCCCTCACTACCAGACCATCCCAGGACAGAGTCTAACGCTGTGTGGCTGCACATCTCAGAGGGAGGGAGCTTCCCCCAGGACCAGAGAGTAACGCTGTGTGGCTGCACATCTCAGAGGGAGGGAGCTTCCCCCAGGACCAGAGAGTAATGCAGTGTGGCTGCACCTCTAGGAGGCAGGGAGCTTCTCTCACTAACAAACCACCCCATTACCACCTCAAGCTCCAGAGTCTATCGCAGTGTGGCTGCACATCTTGAAGGCAAGAAGCTTCCCTCAGGACCAGAGAGTAACGCAGTGTGGCTGCACATCTCGGAGGTAGGGAGCTTTCTTCAGGACCAGAGTCTGTCTGCACATCTTGTAGGCAGGGATAGTCCCTCACTACCAGACCATCCCAGGACAGAGTCTAACGCTGTGTGGCTGCACATCTCAGAGGGAGGGAGCTTCCCCCAGGACCAGAGAGTAACGCAGTGTGTCTGCACCTCTAGGAGGCAGGGAGCTTCTCTCACTAACAAACCACCCCATTACCACCTCAAGCTCCAGAGTCTAACGCAGTGTGGATGCACATCTTGAAGGCAAGAAGCTTCCCTCAGGACCAGAGAGTAACGCAGTGTGGCTGCACATCTCGGAGGTAGGGAGCTTTCTTCAGGACCAGAGTCTGTCTGCACATCTTGTAGGCAGGGATAGTCCCTCACTACCAGACCATCCCAGGACAGAGTCTAACGCTGTGTGGCTGCACATCTCAGAGGGAGGGAGCTTCCCCCAGGACCAGAGAGTAACGCAGTGTGTCTGCACCTCTAGGAGGCAGGGAGCTTCTCTCACTAACAAACCACCCCATTACCACCTCAAGCTCCAGAGTCTAACGCAGTGTGGATGCACATCTTGAAGGCAAGAAGCTTCCCTCAGGACCAGAGAGTAACGCAGTGTGGCTGCACATCTCGGAGGTAGGGAGCTTTCTTCAGGACCAGAGTCATAAAGTGTAGTGCAGAATGCCTGCACACCTCAGAGGCGGAGTAACTTCTATCACTGAACCAGGACAAGTGTGTAATGTATAAGTGTGTAATACAGTATGCCTGCACACCTGAGGCAGAGTAACTTCTCTCACTAAAGCAGGACGAGTGTGTAATGCATAATGTGTATGCAGTATGCCTGCACACCTCAGAGGCAGAGTAACTTCTCTCACTGAACCAGCAGAAGTGTGTAATGCATAAGTGCGTAATGCAGTATGCCTGCACACCTCAGAGGCAGAGTAACTTCTCTCACTGAACCAGCACAAGTGTGTAATGCATAAAGTGTAGTGCAGAATGCCTGCACACCTCAGAGGCGGAGTAACTTCTCTCACTGAACCAGGACAAGTGTGTAATGTATAAGTGTGTAATACAGTATGCCTGCACACCTGAGGCAGAGTAACTTCTCTCACTAAAGCAGGACGAGTGTGTAATGCATAATGTGTATGCAGTATGCCTGCACACCTCAGAGGCAGAGTAACTTCTCTCACTGAACCAGCAGAAGTGTGTAATGCATAAGTGCGTAATGCAGTATGCCTGCACACCTCAGAGGCAGTCATCCCTGAGCCAGAGCCTGTGGCAGTGTGCACACCTCCCAAGCAGGGCGAGTTTTACTTTCTAGCAATGCCCCATCAGCAGCACAGCCCAAGCAGACAGCTATAAACGGATTCCTATTTTTAGCTCTTTAGATAAAGATGGCAGAAATGGTTATTATTACGTTCAAAACTTAGCAACCGTGACATGTTTGTCTTTTTACAGGAATCCTTCTGTGGGTGTAATGGAGCAGAGCTGAGGCAGGAGTTGTGACTTGCAAAACTCTTGGATTTCCACAGCTCGTGCCCCCCAGGTCCTGTTACCTTTTGTTCTTTATAAAATAGGCTTCACTAAATGTTTTTACAGTCAGACAGATAGCAGTTGTGTGCATTGGTAATCTTTTTATCCATAGGGGATAAGGGCTGGCAGGCAAGGGGGGGGGGGGGGGGGGGGCTGCAAGAACGAGACAGCAGAGTGGAAGAAACAGAGGCAAACATCTGGGATATAAGCAGACAACTCAAATCCTCTGAAAAATATGCGGAATGTGTGGAAATGCGTTTACCTTCCTAGTGGAAAGAAGGTAAAATGCAGAGAAAAACCATCGAAATATGTGACAAGAACGGTCTTAAGTCAGGTCAAAATGATCAAACCACATCTAACTGCATTCTGTGTGTTTAATATCTTCAACACCCCTGAATATTTAAAAAAGAAATGTAATGAAGTCTGTAGGGTCTTTGGGCCACGTGCGTGCACTTCTTTCCATCTCTCTGTCGTGATTTGAAGACTGCTTTGCCCCTCGCATCCTCAGGCTTCATGGCAGAGTGTCTGCAAACCCTGCGCCCTGTATCACGTTCAGCGCAGTCATCAGAGACGTTTTAAGGCAAAGAGGGCCCTGGCCCAAGGGCCCCAGCCTTTCAGGGGCCCCTGATAGGGCCAGCTCTGTTCGGCAGAGTCTTGCCCTGACTACCTTGAATAGCTATTAGACAGATTGTTGTTTCCTTTAATTTATTTTTAATGTGGGCGATGTGTGAGAGTCTATTGCAGACATTTTACAGAAAAATTTTGTGTTTACGTTTCATGCAACAGCCATAAGAAAGTTTATTTTGGATCAGAACAGGACCTCACATATGAGAAATGGAAGGGTGTCTCAGAAATTATTTGCAGTAATGTAAGTTGCTGCTGTGTTACAATACTGAAAACACACATCACTAGCTCTGAAAATTAGAATTTCAACAAGTGTGTGTGTGTCAGGGATCTGGCCAAGGAGGACCTGGAACAGCTGCAATTGGATCAGACATTCAAAGCAGTTCCGAACAGTGGCCCCAAAATACACTTGGCACAGGGTCCCCAAAATTCTAAAAATCTCCCTGGCATTCATAGTGGATTGTTGAGAACCTCCGCTGTGTGACTGAGATATTCCCTGCAAAGACCCGCTGTGCAAGCTGCCCCCCCCGTTCAGTTGAGCTCTCAGCTCATCCGAGCTGCTATTATAAATAAGTATTGTCAAAGCCAGGAGGTTTGATGCTCGCATGCAAACACTGACAAAATCAAGAAAACGTGCCTACTGCTGTGCAAAGCAATTGTAAAAAGTACTACGTTGTTCATACAACTAAATGTGAGACAACGGGGGTAGTTTTTAGTTGCAAAATGGTACCTCGTGCTCTCTGAAAGAAGCAGGAGGATACAGCCAAACAGCCAATAGAAAGTAGATGAGACTAAAATTCTCCTATTGGTTGCTATAATATGCAATTGTCACTGTGTCAAGCCAATGGGTGATGGTTCCTGAGCCAAAAAAGCCAATGGGGGATGGAGGCCTAACCAAAGCTCCTTAGAACATGAACAGAGCACAATGGGGCCTATTCACAAACTGCATTTTGCAGTACGTTTACTCGTAGTAAGATCGTACTACTCATATACTACAAACGCAGCGCAATTCACAAACATATAGGCAGAGATCTCCACCTCTGCCTCTCCTATATTTTACGTGCAGAGATCTCTGACTCAACTGCGGAGACCTCCGCATTCATGGACATGCATTTTTGTAGTATATATGGAAGGGGCCGGGGAAGTGCTGGAAAATGGGAAATATTTACTACTACATGGGAATGGTTCAGGAAGGAGGTCTAAGTAAAGGTTAGGGTGGGTTATTGGGAGTGACAGGCACCCACTCAAAAAAGAGTAAACCAATTCCTGTTCACAAACTGCACTTCTATAATTAGTACTGCCAAGGAGGGTCTAAATACGTTGAAAATGTACTCCAGCTCAGACCTGAAGTAAGTCCGGCACCACACATGGCAAACCACTGGTACTGAAGCAACCTCCTATTGAAAGTAATAGTGAGATAGGAACTTAAAATAGAACCCTGCGGGAAATAGAGTTAAGATAAATTAATTGTTTCCTACTTTTCAAAAATATACATGCATTCAATTTAATGTTGAAAGTTACATTCAAATAAAAACAAATATTATTTTAGATTACTTTACTAACCTTTTTCAAAATGTAAAATAAATGTAGCTTTATCAAAGTGTGTTTACATGTTAAACCTTAAAAAGTGAGGACCTCAGCCAGGGAAGATAGTGTTTACTGCCTACATATTTCAGCTGCCACTCAGATCCTGATTCCATGGTTTTGAACAGATTTCCAATCTTTTCCTAGAAATTCAGAGAAAGATAAAAAAAATCTGCAAGGACATTTTAAAAATGCTTAAAATCTGTGAACATTTCATAAATTCCTAAAATCTTCAGTTAATTTCCAAAATACATCTACAAATGTTGCCAGTCCCTCAAAATGAGAGGTAAGCTTTTTTTCAGAAATTCCAATTCAGAACTATAAGTTTTACGAAATTGTCTATTTTTATTCTAAATTGACACAGCTAGAAGCTGTCAATAAGTAAATATCAAAAAGCAAGTTTATATTTGTCAAGAAAGATTTTTAACGGGCCTATAAATATCAAGGTAAATCTGTGCTTTGTACTATCTGTACAGATACTCTAGGAGAGTGGTTTTCAAATGTTTTAATGTCGCACCCCCCAGTGGGAAAAAATGAATCAACTGGCCCCTCCTCAGAATGTTTCATAATTATTATATTAGGTTGGCAGTGTCTAAATATTTCTAGACTTATTTAAACATTGCAGTTAGGTTCTGTCACCTTTTTAAAAATGCAATAATATTTTTTTCTACTTAAAGAAATACTGTTATCTGCATAATCCTTTTGGCCAGACTCTGGTGCCCCCCCTGTGATTACTTGAGACTCTCCTAGGGGGCCCGCCCCACCCAGTTTGAAGACCCCTGCTCTAGGCAGGTGTCACCGGTTGGGTGGTTGGTTTCTAAATAACATGCAAGCCTTCTGCAAACTCAACAGCCCTCCGACCCACCTACTGATCAGGTCTAAAAATGGATAATTGCACATCTGTTGACATCTGAACTTCACAAATCATCTTAGTTCACAAATCTTCAGTCAGCCTCCTCTTTCCCTGCAGTGTGAGCTCATTTTATCATGAATCAAATAATGAATTGCCCCTGGGGGAGGCAACACGCCAGAGCTGGCAAGACCTGAAATAGTTGTGGCTGAACACGTGCCTACTACTTGTGTGAACAAATAACAATGTGATGGGTTATTAGGGATCTGCTACTAAGGAGAAACTTTCTGTGAACTGCAGTGCCCTACCCCTGGTCCCGAGAAGGGCAGCAATCGGAGTTCTGCTCATGCTTTCTCTGCATTGCTCAGTAGCATAGCAAGGATGCAATGGGCCCTGAGGTACCCAGGGAAATCTATGCAACATCCTTCAAAATCTAGGATGGTGGTGACAGTTCTTGCACATGTCACTGCCATCCTTGATGGGGACTACCTGGAGAGCATGATTCTTGATCATTACTCTCTAATCACCCTGTTCACTGCCTGTAGAGTCCTGCTGGACCCATTCTAGTGTTTCTATCAGTGTTGGCAGTGCCCACACATATTTGACTGCCAAGAAGAGAGAGTGTGTACTGCCCCGATCCCAAGGCATGCAGAACCCATCAAGGTCTCTGCAGAAGGGAAAGCAAAGAAGTGAGCAACCCCTGCACAATGCAGAGAGAGACAACCCAAAAAAGAAGGTTGTACACAGAGCACGCAACCCCCAGTGGCAGACTGATGTCACTGCAAGTGCAGGGATAGAGCCACATGCCCTCAGCATGAGGGCCCCCAGTAAGAAAGATGGAGAGTGCAAAGTCAGAGGTGCGCAGAGGTCCGCACCAGTGAACCTGAAAGCACAGGCAGGAGCCCAGGAAAAGAGAGAGCCCTCTGAGAGTGAGAAGAAATATTGAGCGACCCAGGTTGCACCAGCCAGCCACACCCGAGCACCGGTTGGCCACTGTTGGCCCACCCTTGAGCATGTCACAAGGGGTGACCTACCCTGCCAAGCAAACCTGAAAGGACGCAGGAGCAAGCCGGAGTGGACCAACCTGGAACCGCAAGCACTGCACCCTTGAGCCAAGAGGAGACGGACAGGAAGTGATCCACCATCACCACCCCGCAGTGGGCCAGAGACTGTTCAAGGAGTGTCCTCCCTCACACTGTCTCAAGATGGAGTTGCCAGTGACTCACAACAGGCAAGAGGAGAGTCGCACAACCCGAGTGGCAAGCTGCCACCACCGCAACACGGAGAAGATGCCTAGTCCTTGTACAGGACTGGACTTGCGAGATGTCTGTACAAAGGGAAGACATGTAGCCAGATGCCACATCACGGCAAATGAGAAGAAAGTGTGGCGCGACGTCACGCCATGAAGAAAAAGTAGAGAGAAGATCGTGTGACACTATGTATCACACTGAAACACCTGGCGACCACAGAAGTACAAGAGCAGAAGATCACCCCTGCATGTGCAAACCGTGTACTTGTCCCACGCATCACAGTGCGACCGTCCAGCCACCTGTCACCGGCTGCTCGAAGCTGATGGCATCACGGCCAGTCAACCGCACATGCTGCAGGTGAAGAACTGCACCAACAAGGTGATGAGTCACATGGCTACAAAGACCCTCCATTTCCCCTTATTCCAGCAACATCAACACCTGTTTCCCAGGACACCTAACAGTAAACACCAACATTACCAGGTTCATCACCAGAACCACCTAAAGACATCACATCACTAGAGTGGACCCGTATGTCTACAAAACAACCAGAGATTAACAAGGCATCTCTGGCAATGTGGGAGGCTGACCACCCAGAAATCTACTGTGAGCCCCGCGGACCTGCCGAAGTGAGCATACTTACGTACTCGACCATTTAACCGCCCCCCCGGGTTTGCACAAGGCTTGGGCGTGTCCCTTTTGGAAGTGCCACAGCGACCCCTTGGCGCAGCCTATGAGAAGCCCGCACATCCCATGCAGTCCTGTGGCAATCCAGGGGCAAGGGCCTCTAGGGAATTCCGGTGAGAGGGGAATCCCGACAAGAGACATGCATCTGAAGAAGCTCCATGACAGGCACCAGGAAGCATTGAGGTCATGGACAGAGACTGGTCACCCACAGACTCTCAGATGAAGGCCCGTGCACCTGAGTCCTGATGGCCAGAGCACACAGACCCTGAGAGAACCACCCTTTGTGGCTGCACAAGCAAACTGGATGTGGTCTTGTTGGCAGTTTCTCAGTGGCGCCTTCGTGTGGCCTTCAAGAGAACCTGCACAGTCCACACAGTCCCGTGGCAGCCCGGGAGATAGGGCCCCCAGGAGATTCCTGTGAGAGGGGAGTCCTAGTACAAGAGGGAAGTCTGAAGCTGCTCCACCAAAAGGTGCAGGGAAGCGTCAAGCCTTCAAGGAAGACTCCCATCCATCAAGGTCGACCTCAGTCCTTGCAGGTTTGCCGTCCATGGAGCCTGAGTGCCTACAAAGAGACCCATGCAGTGGAACCCCCCACCACTCCCGATGCACTCACATTGAACTATGTAAATAAAATCCACCACTGCTCAGGATGCAACATCACAGAGGGCTGTGAATAAACTCCAACACCTTGAAACAGGTGGGACAGGACCAACAGTGCCCAGGTGAGCTGTAACCTCATAGACAGGCGATTGAGAGATACAGACATCATCAATACTTCCATTCGTGCCGTTTGTGCCATTCCGTGCAGTAAAGTTACACGTTTGTGGTCTCCGCACTTGGGGCAGAAGCTCCGCACTAAAGGCCGAACCTCCGCACGGCCACTCTCTGCAGTGTGCCGCGCTGACATTCCGCCAAAAGTGTTGAGACTCCTCACTCGTAACTTTACTACACATAAGTGCCTTTGTGAATTAAGCCCTACATACATTAAGGAAAGTTCTGCATTCATTCAGAAGGCACCATCCGAACGCTACACCTGCATGTGCACTGTTTCATCAGTCTACTCCAATGGTCTCCGGGACCCACAGACTCTGCATCACACAAACACCAACAGACTCAGAATTTTGCAGTAAAGAAAATGGCTGAACTTTAAAAGTTAGACCTTGCATCATTGGCTAAAAGCAGTGACTAATTTGTAAGGAAATAAGTGTCAGGGCCCTTGCCAGGCGGCCTCTGCGGCTTGTACCACCCATTGACCCTGCCAGAGCTGCCAGTGACAGCACCAAAAAAACTACTAACCATCAGAATCCTACAATGTGACAATTCAGACTATTCCGGGCCACCCAAAGCTACAAGAATAGCTTCCTGGCAGACATTAATCATTATTAATGTATATTGAGTTATTAAACAACTGCTATTGTGCTCGTCTCAAAATTAGACAGATAGTGCTATCATGCCAGAAAGGCGTAAATGTCGGTGTAGATAATTAAGTGTTGGTGCTGAGCACCGGAAACCACCGGCTCAAATTAAGCATGGGCTAGAAGACAGCTCCACCAGCACTCATAGAAATAGAAACCCTATTTCAAAGTTTCCTTTAATGGGCTGGAAACATCCTGCCTTGAGACAAGGTCAAGCATCCTCCCTGCGATCTGCATTTTAGCATTGGTTCATCAGCCTCCTTACAAATGTAGGTAGCCGATCGCTGAGTCACCTAGGCCCTAAACTTAGGACAACCTGCCTTTCATACCATGTGAACAACACAATCACCTCTATTTCAAGAAAGCGCTTAATAATTTTATTTTCCGCTTCCCTTTTTCACCCTATTGGGCACACCATTCTAAGGAGTCCGGTCAGCACTGGCTGCCCATTAGTGCCTTGAAACTCTTTGAACGGCCAAGCACTTGATAAACAATCAAACTGATAAATAGGTAATGAAGATATCAATAGACATGCCATCACATGAAGTTAGGCCCAATGAAAATGTCACAAGAAATCACATGACACGTTAGACCCGGATCAGATAAAAAGACAAGGCTTCCATGAGAATTGATTGATGTGACATAAGCAAGGGCCTGGTTTGGATTTTGGCAGATGGGATCTCACAATAGACTATGGAGATCGTAATGTGGCGGACAGGATATCTGTCAGGTTTGTGACGGAGTTACCATTCCGTCAAACTATTAATCAGACCCATAGTCACTGGCCCCGGACTTGCTACACTACTACATATCTCCATTAACATATCAGTGACGTGTAATGTCGTCAGCCAGTGACTACAGCAGTTGCTGTGAGGTTTGCATTTCAAGTTTAAGAGGGCTGTTGGTTATTGTGTCCTGCTCAAGGCGCTAGTGTTCACCTAAAAATGGGCTCCATCCGCAGTTTCCCTAAAAGCAGTATTGTAATGTAAAGTAGATTTGTAGAGCGCTGCTTGTCACCCATGAGTGTATCCAGGTGCTGTAGGATGACTCCAAGATCTGTGCAGTAGTGCTTCAAAAAGCAGTGGACAACCTCTTAAGCCAGTAGGGTTGGCAAGTATATTTGCACGTATGCATTTCAAGTGTGATGCCACCTGTGGCCCAGTGCCTGGGTTGACTCACTTCCCGTGTGCGGTGGTGCAATGTATGCCCTCTGGCAGCACCTTGGCACTGTGCACATCAGACATGGGCAGGTCCATGACTCCAAGGGCCAGAGATACTCTGCATTTCCTGTGGAAACAGTAAACCTTCCCCAGGCAAGCTATTGTGTATGTGCCAAGGGGAAACCGGAAACGCCTTAGATAGATATGACTGCTTTATCACACAAGATGTAAACCCTAAAGCTTTCTGATTGCGGCTTTTATATTTGTACTATGTATAATGTGTTTGCTTACCAAGACAGTTCATGTTTCCTGTGCCTATGCCCTGGTGGAAACCAGTAGAGACCTGTTGAGGTTTTATTGCATCCATAGCTGTTTCTGAGGGGGTGGTTCGCTCCACCTTTTGCTTCTCTGCAGCTCAACACACATTTCCCGCACTTTTTGGCCAAGCTATCTGTTCAAAGAACTTTTCAGCCCATTGATAACAAATCAAACATAATGATGCATTTTTGATAGCACTGTCTAGCTGCAGGTATCTAAGGGCCAGATGTAGCAAGCAGTTTTGCCCATTCTGTCTCTATGGAAAAATGTGTTCGTACATATGGCCCTAAATGCTTATTGACAAGAGAGACCCATCTAAATTAGATGTGTTTTCAGAGGCTTCCTGGGGGAAATGGGTCTATGGATTTGCCTTGAATAGCACAAAAGAAGAAGCAAGCCTGATCTGTGATTGGTGGAAATGGGATGTAAGTGGACCCATAGCCATGGTAGGTGCAGTACTGTTTGAAGAGAGAGGATGAAGTATTCCATCAGGAGAGAGGTACTTTGGCCCATATGTACGAAAGATTTTTGCATTTATTAAAGGGACGAGTTGCAATTTTGGCTGTTAAGAAATGGAAAACTCCCTTTTTAAATGTACAAAGGGCTCCATGACATTGCAAACTGCGATTTCTACCTCACAGAAATAGGAATATGCTAGTCACAAAGTAGGAAATCGCATTTAGGGATCTCCTATTTGCGATTTTCTAAGCACACGTACATAGCATTACCTAAATACGAAATGGGCATTTAGGAAATGGTGTTACCATTGAACACAATTCAATGGTAACCACTGGCAAAATGGAAAAAGGCACCCAAAATGCACTTTTTGCAGCCTTTGAATCGCACACTCACCCAGAGGGCATAGAAGCGCTTTTCAAGAGCACCACTTTTCCTTCCCATAGATTTAAGGGGGGACTTAGGCCCGCAGGTAGAAAAACTTTAGCATTTCCAAATTTGTGATTTCCTATTAGGAATTTGCAAATTTGGAAATGCAAACCCATTCCTACCAATGGGCCGAAGGCCTATATGTAGGAATGATTTTGGCATTTCCTAAATACCGATTCCCTAACAGCGATTGTGACTCTGTAAGAATCGCTATTAGGACATTGTGATTTTATTGCATTCTATTTTGCATTTCCTATGTAGTGATTTATTAGGATTCTCTATTAAGGAAATGGGTTTCTTTGTACACATGGGCCTTAGATCCTTCCTAAGGAGCAGGAGCGGTAGTGCAAGTCTATCTGCAGTTGGTTGGACCGGGCGTCTGTAGGGAACCTGCAGGGCCCTATAAGAGTGCTGTGTTTAACCCATTCCTGAAGAGAGGCTGGTCAGTAGGACCATGTTGTTCCAGATTCTCCATTCATAGACAGGGAAGGACGGACCCCTGGTCTTGGCTTTTCCACACTTCTTGGTTTTAAGCTTGCCAATGATGTGGTTCTGTATATTGCGTCGCGGCTGGAGAAGGCAACACACAACCCGTTAACCCGTGGTGTGGGTGGTTACTGCCTTGCGTGTGATGCAGCAGGTGGTATAGAGGATGCAAGCAGGAAGAAGCAGTCAATGCAGGTCAGTTAAGGGTAGTGAGATGCCTGGTCTTCTTCTGACCTGCAGTGGGTCTGGCACATAGGAAGCATTTCAAGGGACCAGTGTGGAGTCAGGGATGCTGGCAAGAAGAGCGTTGCAACTATCTAGACAGGCCGGAAGATCTTTTTTGTCTTCAATGTATCTTCCTAGTTCCTCATTTATCATTACTCTCCTTATTTACTATTACTTGCCACCTGTGGTTAGCCAATATCAAATACATTAAAGTTTATGCAGCATGTTATCCCTCTTTTTTGTCACTGACATCAACTTTGTTTTCTTGCCTACATTTTAAATTATTCGAAACAAATTCTGAATTATTCTGTTTGTTTTCTTTTCCAAGTTCGATGCACTGCACGGTATCTCCTTATCACACCCAAACTCATTGATTTTCCACTGCTTTTCTGTTTGCTGGTGACCATTTTGTTTCATGATTTTAATAATCATTTTTTCAAAATTCTCATGAAACAAAGATCACAAACTCTTAAGAGAGCTTACCTGAGGATTGGCTAACAGGGCAATATGGATCCTGGGCTGGTCCTGCTTGGAGTCAGAGGAGACAGAGAACTTACGCCCACTTTGTCTTGAGCATCTCAGCAGGCCCAGCATCAGGACCAGGGGCGTACCCTCAGGGGGTGTGTTTGTGGGGTTACACCACCTAACAAATCTATTTTCTGCCAAATAGTTGGGCACACATGCTTTCAGTCGGGCACAGTGATGTGTCTGTTGGATTTCACCAGGAATTTTGACATGCACACAGACATAAACACACACACATACTGTTGTGAAAGTCTTTAAAAATGTTGGCTAGTTTATAAAATATTGTTTTTTCCCTCACTTAGTACCCTTTCAATCCGCATTCCTCTGCTTTTCCATTGCCCCTTAAGCCCCTCTCATGTGGCTTGCTTGTCATATGATTAATTTTAACATTATATTCCTGCATGATTGTTACAAAACCTGAAGCTCCCTCCCAGCACAGATCCCCCCAATCTTACTGACCAAGCTATGCCCCTGAGCAGGACCTAATGAAAAATCTAAGGGATTCAGGCTGCAGGGCATCATGTGGAGCAATGAACCAGGGAAAAGCTTCACCTTAATGACAGCTCCACATCAGTTCACAAGGTCCTTTCCTCTGACCACCATTGGCCACCAAACTCTAACTAACTCCTTTAAAATTAAAATCTCCAATTCTCCATGTATTCCTTCTGAATAAGCAACTCTTTCCTGGACAGGTCCATAGCGCACCCTCAACATAATAGTGACTGATGAAAATCATTGCATCAATCTGAATGGATAGAAATGATTCCAGGTGCATCCCATTCCATTGTTTTTTAGCTCATTTTATTATGGCAAGGGAACAGCCACACAGGTAGAATCCATTCAGAATAGTCAGGCACATTCCATCAGAACAAGAGCACATGAAAGCACAGATACGTTTCAGCCTTGTCGGGTCTCATCACCGGGGTGAAGCTTGAGGCCAAGGCACGTGCCACCGTGTCCATTACCATCAGAAACAGCCCAACCTTTTAATCAGTTGTTTTTATTAAACTTACATCATCTCATTTGTGTTTGGAACTCATTTTATACCATCCTCAAGGAACATTAAGGTAGCTGGGTTGTTGTAGAGTTTTTGCCTGCCCCATTTAGCGTTGTTAATGAAACAGGGTTGGTCACAAAAGGCATTCATCATTTCTGCATCCCCATTTTTTGTTACTACTTTTCCCACCTCTTACATGGCATTTGTCTATTCCTAAAGAAAGGATGTATCCCAATGTTAGATTCCTTTGCAGTATCTGCCAGTCTGTGTGTAATCTACAAAGTATGGGTTTGTAGAAGTTGCTCAATAAGTAAGATCAGATGAAGAACTGGTTTATGGCTCATCTTTTAATCCTTCTTACCCCTTTTAACTTGAACCTTGTCTTAGAGATGCATGTTGTAGTTGTTCTAATTGTGACTCAGTTCTGTGAGATAGAGGGCTTCGGTTTAAACCTGTAAAAGAGCAACTCACCACCAAGATACGCCCTAAATCGAGGTGGGCAAGATAGTTTGTGGTTGAAGAGTCTTTTGGATTTCACTTGGGCATCTGCGCTAATGTTCTCCAGAAAACTGAAGATTGGGGATGAGATAAGAGACTGGGCTAAGTCGACATTCACCTTCAACTTTTTCAGAAGCAGTCGTAGCGGTCACTTTCACATACTCAGAAACCACTACCCTGAAAGGGATGAGTTTATCCAGGTGGCCACCATCAGGACTTAAAATGTAATCAATCGATCAGTTAGTTGATTTCTAGAGAGCATGAGGGTACCAAGGTGCTATTTAAAGAATTTAAAGGGGTTCTTTTGTAACAATGATCTGGAAGGGCCCGGCTCGCAGGGGGTCACAGCAGTGATTTCAGCACGAGAGATAGTTGGGATAGGAGTGGTTCCTGCCCGGGGAATGTAACTTCTGCGGTACATGGAGAGCCTATCTTGTTCCTTAAGTGATCATTTCTTTTAGATGAAAATTGACAATTCCTAACAGTCGCTGCAGTGGTAGAGCACACTGAGGCACGTACAGTCTGGACCTGTCAGGATGTCCACTGGCTGAAGGTTTCAGTCCGTTACTATAGTCACTAAGATACACGCAACGGGCAATCTCGCTCTCCAACTGGATTCAAGAAATCACACCTTTATGTGCATGTCGGCTCTGCAACACTGAGATGATGGTGTTTGCACAATCACAGAGAGTGGAGCCAGTTACTGAGAGGAGAAAGACAACTCTGATGATTGCTACTGCTGTGAAAAGGCATGCCTTTAGAAAGCCGTGGATGACTGCATTAACTCCAAATGTCAATCTGAAGGGGCAAAGGGCGCATTTGACCAGGAGTATCAATATAAGTTCTGGAGGGCCAGATCCATGACAGACTTTAAGGATAACCATTGGCTGCAGAAATAAGTTAAATTTAGATTAATTCTACATAAATCTATGTGACATGGATTTCCTAAAAAGTGGATAGATTCCTCATTATTTTCAATATCCGTGCATTTGCCTAGCATAATTATTCAGAAAAGAGAAGTGGATCACTAAATGTAAAGGAGATTACAATACCCAGGACTCAAACAGAAACCAATGAAATTTTAAAAAAATGTGTAAAGGGAATGAGATCAACAATCAATGTTGAAAGTGGAGCATTCAGAAAGTATCCAATCGTGGAAACAAAGTTTTTTTACGTACTGGCCTCTAATCTGTTAAATTGAGGCACTGGGTGTTAAATTCTGATTTATTAGAAAGAGATGCAGAATCATCTTGTACCTCACTGTGTGCCTTATGGAGACAGAGCGCCATCATAAAGTCAGGCAACTCTGCCTTGGGTCTGGCGTTGCCTCACGCCGTTACTGACACTGGACACATGTTATACTGCAGTATTTATGTCACTGCAGTTATAATGCAGTATTTATATAGCACGTACTCCCCCTGTATTTATGTAGCGCTTACTACCACCTGTCAGGCACTAAAGCGGTTGCCTAAATGCCATATAGAGTGTGATGTGGATGGCTGTTGTCTGTGTTTTTTTTTTTTTATCCTTTGTAGAAAGTGTTTCCATGTTGCGAGTGATGACCACCCAGGTGTGGTTATCTTGTTATGAGACACCGCTTAGCAGTGCATTGGATGAAGAGGTGTGAGCCATCAACACCCAATTGGTTGGTTGGTTGACATAGCAGCTTCGAACATTTCTGATATCCCTTTGTAATATATCAAAGTCTACTTAGCTGCCCTGGGTTGTCCAACTTGATATTTTATTGAAAGCTTTTGACCCTGAGCAGGCTCGGTTGGATGGAGAAGTGGTGGGGAGATTTTCTGAGACAGAATTTGTTACTATCATCCCATGTCTGAATGTAATTGTGAGATGTAAAGAACCGGTCATAGTGTGTATCTAGTTGGGACTGCTGTAGTGGACTAGATTAAAGTCCTCTGATTGGCCAGCAGTGTTTGACAGAGCTCTTCAGCATCTCCATGCCTGTTCATTTGGTGATGGTAATTTATTGACTGGCCCAATACTGGTGATGGACAAGTCCCGTAGCAGATCTGTTTCATGTGAGTTTAACATTAAGCTGTAGTTGGCTGCCAGCTGCACAGTTGTATTGTATTGGTACATTGTGGGCTAGAACAGTTATATGTGAATTGGTAGCACCTTATAGTAATAGGCTGACCATTGGTCAGACAGGCTTAGTTTACCTAGATATAGAAAGTAATGTGCTGGTTGAGTTGTTACATATTTATGGCCTGTAAACTGAAGATTGAACCCGAAGGTACGATTATCTTTCTGGGTGCTTTCTGAGGGTTGTGGGATAATTTTCTCATAAATAGCCATGTTTTCAACTGTTTTCTGAAGTGTATATGCTCCTGAATGCTTCAAAAGTCTGATGCCAAACACATCACTGGGTATGTGGGGGTTGGGGTGGGAATTTAAGCTCACAAGCCGGAAACATGGTATTCTATTTGCATGCAGTGTTGAGGGATGTTTCTTGCAAAAATATTGCTGCCCGAAAGTATGGTTTTTGAACATTAGAAGCATGGTTACATTATTTTGTGTGTTCCATATACTTTCGACATTTTAGCAAAAATCTCCGAGTTAATTTATGCTAATCTGGAAATTAAATCCCACTTGAATTTTTTTCTGAGTCTTCCTCTTGTCTGTTTCCAAATGTTGCATGTATGCACAAGCCTGGCTGTCTGTAGAGACAAAAGACAGGAAGAGGTAAGGATGGGATATGAATGTGCTGGATTACGTCATCACATATCTGATAGTGTATGTTTGCACTGCTGCAGATGATCTAAAGAAAGGCAACAGAGGCTATGGACTGCATTGTAATACAAATGAGTAAAGCTCACCCAGAGGTCATGACCTTGCATGGATATACTTACTCAATTTTGGAATTCACAAACTATTTCCGTGCTACACCTGTTCCCAGTCATAGCTTCCCAGTCATAATCCTGGAAATGTTTTGTGAATGCTTTTTTTCATGGGGAAATATACATTCTTGCAAAACGAAAACAATCAAAGGCACATGCAAATGTTTTTGCATTTTTCATTGATGGGAAATATTTTTCCCCATGAAGAAATCCCTTTCTCCTACACTCACACATTTTGGGAAATGTCACCTCCCAATCCCAGAAAGGTACCACCCCTGTCTTGAATAGGACTCCCATCTTTCCTAGGGTTGGAAGTCTTTTTTTGGGTGCATAAACTTCCATGGTATTCCAGCCCTGAAATGCAGACTCCCAGCCAACACCTGTAGATGCATTCACATGAAAATCTCTTTGAGAATTTTTTTTACAAAAACGAAAAAACTACGCCTGTGAATTAGAAATCTGAAAAGTGGTGTTGCCCATAAGGCTAGTTGCACCTGTAATTTGACGTGCACACAAATCACTTTAAAATAAAGGCCGTATATGTGTATCTGGATTTACTCTCTCTATCTCTGAAGTAGGAGTGTTGTGCAGACTCACTGCTGCAGTGGCTGGACATTCACAGCTGTCAGGGTAGTGATCTGTTTTTACAAGACATTATTTGAATTTTCCACCTAAGCATGTCCAAGTGCACCAGCTGCTTTGAGGGCATCAGAGAGATTTGTCACCTGATCTTCTGGCAGTGCCCAGGGTGAAAGGGTTCTGGAGTGTTTTACAGCTGTAGAATGTCTCCCAAAAGATACTCTGAATAAACGTAGAATTTAGGGCCAGATGTACAAAACTTTTTAGCAGTTGCAAAAAGTCTGATAAGCAGAATGCATGTACAAAGGCCCTATTTGCGATTCGATAACCTATTACTGAATCACTGAGAAACAAGTCTTTATTAGGAAGGGGCGTGTTTAGGGCATCTCTTGCTAACACCGATTCACACTGATATGTGTGAATGTTTTGTGACCGAAATGCAGTTGCGAAATATTCACATTTTACCGACTCCTTGAAGGAGGTGGTAACCCATTCGCAAATGGGAAAGGGTCCCGAAGGGACCCCATTTAGAGCGAATGTAAAAATATTTTTAAGAGCAGGCAATGATGCCACAGACCACTGCATACTCTACAAAATTGAAATAAAAAAAGTTATATTTCTGAAACGCATCCCGTTTTCCATAAAGGAAAACAGACTTCATTGGAAAAAAAAAATTGCTTTATTTAAAAGCAATCACAGACATAGTGATCTGCTGACCCCCGCAAGCCACCATCCCTGTGACATTTTGCAATTCCCAATGGGTTGCAAAGCGAGACCTACCTTATGAATATTAATGAGGTAGGTCTATTTACGATCTACTGGGAATTGCAAAGTGTGTCAAAGACACATTGGTAGATGGGTCTTGCCATTTCCTAGTTGTGAATCACAAAAATTCACACTTAGGAAGTTGCAAATTGATTTTTTCGTCTGCCCTTTACATTCAATTGTTGCTGAAACAAAATCGGATACATGGGCGAGACTCTTGAAGACCATCACTAGTCAGCGTGAGCTGTGAGTACCAACACTCCACCAAAAAAACACCCAGGGATAGATTCTCAGAAATATTTAGAAATCTGCACTCAAAGGTTTACTACCTCACTTGGGTGCAGATTTTCAGATATTTATGCTCACAAATGTTTACCAAACTATGCTGAAAAGCTACAGCTATTGCAGGTTTCTAGGCGTAATCCTGGTTTTTTTCCACATACGACGATACAGACATATTTTCACATGCATAATTGCATAAAGTGTATAATTAGGCATGGCAAACCCCACTCCCCCATGTGTAAAATTGCACTTTTTTGATGTTCTTATTTTCTACAAATGAAAAATCCTTTTCCCCAAGGAGAGGCTGCTTCTTTCCCAATCTCGCATCCATCATCAATTTTGGGAAGGCTCACAGCCGATTCGTACCTTTAAAAAGGAATTGGGATGTGATGCAACAAGTGATTTAGAGGTCGCAAACCTGCGAAATCACTTTTTCTGATGTGCTACCCAGTGCTTAATTTGTAAAAGAATAGGTGCTGGTGCCCAAAGCTCCGCTCCTGCGGTGCTATTAAAAATCGACGCACCGAAAACCAAGGTTGCATAGTCTTGAATACACCTCAGGCCTCTTTATTCCACTACCACACTGCGGCACCTTTGCAGGCCCCTGTTTTCTCCAATTGTGCCCGTGTTCCCATACTTCTCTTCATCCTTCTTTCCTGTGTGTGTTTTTTCCCCTTATTGCATGCTGTCAATATCTGAGGATTTAAAAATAAGTCCCGGTCCCCAAAAATGAGTGCTGATGGTGTAAAGTTGCAAGCGTTGATTGTGCACAATGTCTCAGAACTCAAGAAGCGGTACCAACAATTGGAACAGGTGGTACAGTGGGTTCTGGCTTTGCAGATATAGGTGCCCTTCTCGTGCATCCAGGCGATGGATAGCCTGGAGGATGGCGGAGGTGCCTGGTTGAGCGCAGCTAATTATTGTCTGTGGTATCCCATCTTCCCTGCGTTCAATACTAAGTAGCGGGATGATAGCCCATTTCTTTACCAGCAATAACATAAAAATACAGCTGTGTGACCAAAGTACTTGCAAGGTGGAAACCCTAAGGGGCATATTTACAAGCCTAGAAAGCCACCTTGCGCTGCTATAGCATCATATTTTTTAATGCTAAGGCGGCGCTAAGGTGACTTTTCCCCTGTGCCGTATTTACAAAGTGGCGCAATGCTTGCATTGTGCCACTTTGAAATCCTTTGAGCCACATTATGCCTGCGTCAGGTATAATGTGTCCAAGGGGGCATTCTGATGCAGAGAGGCCAGAAGAAATGCCGCAGTTAAATTTACAACATTTCACTGCGCCATTTTTTCAATAATTTTTAATGCCTGCTCAAGGCAGTCGATAAAATGACGCATCCATTTTAATCAATGGGCCTCCCCGTGCTTTGCTGCACTAGCGACAACATTTTTTATGCTAGTGCAGCAAAGCACCACAACAGCATCAAAAATGTTGATGCTATTGTCCTAACGAAAGCCATGGTGTGCCGTATTGTAAATATGGCGCAACCATGGTGTCGCTAGGAGAGGCAGGGGCGACGCACAAAAAGTGGCGCATCAGGACTGATGCGTCACTTTCTTGTAAATATGCCCCTGATTGCTTTGAGGTCATCTCTTAGTGCCTTCCCTCCATTCCCTTCCGCATTTTATCCATTTTTTCAAGCACTGATTATTGCCAGTCCCCTTCTTTATGCTTCAGTACACTATGAGTTCAAATCCATCATCTCCTATGATCATGTTCACCAATATTTTCTGTTCTCATTTAGCATTTGTATTGCACTTCTAACTCTCAATTGTGCACTTGATGCTGAAAAATAAAAATTAAATGAGATATGAGTCTGCTCAAATAATGCGCACCAGTACCCATAAGTTTTTTCGCCTAAAATTATTTTACTTTTGCTATCTCCCACTTACATCTTCCTATACCCGATGCAAGTCCTACTTTTATGTCTATGGTATGCAGGGCTTAATTTGAGCCTGTGGTGGCCACCTGTCCTCATTTTTTGTGACCTGCACTTATTTTTCCTCACCACACATTTCCCTAGAGCAAGAAAGGGAAAACAACAGAAAGAGAGAAGAGGGGAGGAAGAAAAAGATGGAAAAAGGTCTCAAATGGAGAAAACAGGGACCCTGCAAGATTGAGATAAAGGTGCAGGGGGTGTCTGGAAGTGGATTAGAGAGAGACATAAAGTGGATTTAAGACTGCGCTGACTTGGTAATTGGAATTTAGTTCCTCTGGGCACGGGCTTCCAACCAGATCTTTGGGTACCAGCACTCATTCATTCACAAACTAAGCACTGATTGGCGGTGGCTCTTCCGCGCACCCCACTGCTTTCAGGAAAAGGATAAAGGAAAAATAAAATTATAATAACGCAATGTTATTACCATTTTCTCTTTTCATATGGAGCCAGGTTAGGGCGGAGCGGGCCTGGGCTGGATGGGGCTGGAGGAGGAGTGGTATGTGCACAATAAGTGTGCATGTCTGGTGCACTTAGCATTTCTTCACTTAGTGGTATTGAACAGCCGGGAAGAGAAAGTGCACAGGGTCCCAGTCCCTGTGTCAGCGCCGAACCAGGCCGCTCAGACCAATCACGATGCTGCTGTCATGCTGGTGACACCAGCGTCGTGATTGGCTTAGGTGAGAGCCTGTGTGCTGCCCGGAAGAGCATGAGGATGCTTAGCACGGAGGAGAGACAAACCCGACCCCCGACAGAGCATGTAAGTGTTCTTTTTCTATTTTTTTATCCCACCCCGCCATCCCCGTTCAGTGGCAGCCGCCACTGGTAGAACATTGTTGACACAGTCCACCACCATTCCCTCAGCTACCACTCTCCGCCTCACCATTGCTCTCCCACCATGTCTCCCTCCTTCCCACACTCCAGGCTCGCTCCTCTCTGGACAAGCGCGCCTCTCTGCCAGCAGCTTGTGAACAGCAGCAGTCACCTGCTCCTCACTAATGCACCATACAAATCTTCCATAGAGCTCTCCTGGGGCGAGGAGAGCAACAGCCAGACTGAGACGTCCAAACTGTTTGCTCTCAGAGTCCAAAAAAAGAAAGTTTATTCTGCTGTTATTGAATTTATATTGAATTATGACATAACATTGTCATTGAGAAGCGGGTTCAGGGGCACCAAGAACAGCTGTGCAACCCTGAAGGCCTGCCAGATCTGGGAAGATGGCGGCCAGGGTGACGTCAGGGGGCGGGCCTCGTGCTCAGCTGGGAATGAGAGACATTTTCTCAGCTGAAATCTGTCGGGAACGGGTCTGGGGAGGGGGCGGGCTTCCAGTCCTGGTGTGGTGTTTGCATCTGGGACTTCTAAGAGTACCCTTGCACCCCTGTGGCCCCAAAGACGATGCATGGCAGAACAATGCACAAAGGCCACAGTTTAAAGTAGGGTGGAAAGGTTTTTAGATAGTGTTAAATGTGCGATAAGTGGATTATGACACACTTAACATATTGTTCATACTTATTTTACATTTAAAGTTTTTAACATTATACACAGCCTAAGAGAGATAAGGAGGGAACAAAATGAGTAAAAAATTGCCCTTCCAAGTTTCTTGTTCTATGAGTTTGGTGGTGCATACCATATAGTAATGAGTGTTCCTTAAAGGAGCACATCAATTTCCAAAATAGTTTCAGCTGCCCATGGGTTCCTTGTTGGATACTAGCACGATCATTTACCTGGTCTTGCAAAACAGAACCACTTTTGTACTGAAACCTGATAAACCTGCCAAAGAAGGTCCCTGATGGGAGTAACTGGCCCAGTGGTTATCACCTCAAACTCTCTGTCCCAAAGTAATTGGGCATCAAACGTTGCTCTCAAGTTGGTTCCACAGCCATCTATCACAGTTTTCTCTTATCCATGAAACTCCTGTAGTTCTTTGCAGAATGGCATTTCTAAGCCTTATCTATGGAAATTGATCAGCTATTTGATGAGAAACTACTATGAGCACTGCACTGATTGGTTGTATTTATGAATATCGGCCCCTAGAGTATCGTGGTACAAGAATATCAAGGAGAGAATATCAAGGGACAAAATATCAAAATGTAAGTGCATTCAGGGAAGTATAGATTTACTATTCCTAACGCCACAGGTACCTACCTGAATGAAAAACGTATCACGTCAGTATATACGTTGTAGAGTTAGGTAAAGAAGATCAAAACGTTCTTACCTGTCAATATTTTATTCTCAATATTTGGCCTCAATATTCTGCCATTTCTATATTTCAGTGTCAATATTCTGGGTACAAACCCAGTGATATCACTCTGAATACTCCTGACTAAATATGTAGGATCATCTCCCAACATCACATTCAGGAAGAGTTACTCAGTAAGAGACAGACTTAGTCCAAATATGATTACTCAGTATACATCGAATACAGTCCCGCTAACTAAATATGGCTTCTTTTGCTATAGAAATTGCAAAGCATGCAGAATTAGTTGATATTTCAAAGTTTACTATTCCTAACACAACAAGGCAGTTTGTAATCAGAAAGTTTTTAACTTGCGTTACTGAATATTGCATATACTGCTTGATCTGTGCCTGTGGTAAATTATACATAGAAAGTACGATTCATAAGGTTAACAAATATATCCTGGAACATCTAAGGGCTATACACCAGATTGACAAGCAATATCCGCTAGCCAGGCATATTGCAGAGGTACATTTTCAAAATTGTGAACTTCTCAAGTTCAGAGAATTTGATGCAGTGGAGCAGGACATTAGGGGTGGCAAAAGGGAAGTCAGACTTTGAAGATTAGAATCAAGATAAATGATAGATTTTGACACCCAAGCACCATGGAGTCTAAATTCTGAAAAGGAAATGGCAGTATGTCAGGGAGATTTAATTATTGGTGTTTCAGTGATGGAGGTTTTGCTTCAATCCTTTTTAACTTCTTGAATTGCAGAGCTTTTTAACCTGTGGTTTAAACAGCATTTTGTTGTGTTTTGTAGGTTTTTCACTTTAGTATTCTTCATCTAAACCAGATTTAGGCTCTTGTCAGTTATGAAGAATGATTTACTCTGACTGTTTCAGGGCTCAATAAGCGCCGACTTGGGCAGAATTTTACTTGACCATATTGGAAGTAATCGAATAGGTTATTCACAACGTTGTCAATGCTCATCTGAGGCATTTACATGCCAGGTTATGTTTGGGACTCAATAGTTGCCCACTTGGACAAGATTTTGATCAATTAACGAGATGAAATGATTGTAACATGGTTGTGTTTGTTTGAAACAGGATTACCTCCAATATGACAGCTGTGATCTAGTAATTTAATACACTTAGCATGATTTCAATCATTTCTTAGATATAGATATAATTATAGAAACAATTCAAAATCCAAAGGGGCATGTGTGCGTTACATGTCAATTTAAAAAAAGCATTTTTAATGCATTTTTAAATTTTGCACATGGTTGCCACCAAGTTTTACTTGGTGGTAATTGCGATTCCTTAATGCCCAATTAGCATTAAGGAAAAGCTTGATACATGTGCTTAAGAAATCGCAAATAAGGATTCCTTATTTGCGATTTCTTATTTAGAGAATCGCAATTTGCGATTCTGTAAACGGGCTCGCAAATTTAAGGAATCGCTATTTTAGCGATTCCTAAAAATCGCCTAGCGAATGCCTTTCATACATACTGAAAGGCATTTTTACATTCGCAAATGGCCATTCGCACCGTTTGCGAATGCAAAAACGCCTGATACAACTGGCCCCAGATTTCTTTGATGGACCTCACACCAACCTGTCGGAATACAGTGGCTGAATCAATAATAACAGTCCTTCTTCCAATCCACACCTAATCAATTTTCCCAGTATGATGGGGTCCTCAGGCTTCTCCTTTATCCTTTATCCATAATGAGCATATTGAAGAAGATGTCTTTCTATGTCACAGGTACCATTGGGTCTGCTGACGCAACACATAGGAAAGGGGCTTCAAAATACTAGTCAAATTAAACGCATTTTCTTAAGCACAGTGTTAGAAAAAGTAAAACTGCAGCTCCTTGGAGCTGTTTTGATTTAGGAAACAGCTGTGCAAGGCTGATAGATTTATTTCAGACTGTATTAAAAAATTTAACATTAGGAAAAGACTACATCAGGTGGAAAGAGTAAACATGTTCATTTTCCATTCACCCGCTTCAAGTAGATTAGCAGTCATATATCATAATGAAGACCATACGCATAGAGAACAGGGTGAAAATGCAACAGTGAGCCATAGAGAACAGAGAGGGACACATCTTAGAGATGGGTCAAACTCATACACCAGAGCATTATACTCAGAAACTCTGAAACCGCAGGATCAGAAAGCAAACAGGTTACCCCAATCTTAGTTGCTTAAAATCTACACTGTGGTTGTGCTAATATCATTAAACATTTAGCAACATAGCGGATGGAAGTCCTCCAGGCAAGTCATAAAGTAAATACCATAGCATTAAGTGTCCTCTGGTACCACGGAATACAAAATATCAATTAATCCCCCACATTCAACATGAATTATAGTTAGGGCTCTCATTTCCATCTGTATTTATCCATATTTATTTTTTGGCTATGTTGTTAGTATTTATCCATATTTATTTTGTGTTTTGAGGATAGATGAAGTCGTAAAATGGTATATTTCCAAATTTATTTAGCTGATAAACAGGCGCTCATACTCGGACGCTTGTTGCATTTTAACAAACTAAGCAGCCAAATATAGAAAACCACTACACCCACAGGTAAATACCAGCATGATACTACAAATATATGTTAACATATGCCTGTATTTAGGGAAATCTCAACCTGTTTTTAAATCCCCCTGCTGTCAGTCTGCTCAGCTGTTGTCCTGGAATTCACAAAAGACAGCACGGAGAGTCCCTGACAAGAAGAACAATTTTCACTATTTTCCACTTTAAAAAAATAAATGTACTCAGGAAACATATTATTTTCTGCCTGTATTTATCTGTAAAAATCAGTAAAAACGGACAACTGGGAGCCTTATTTATAGTTTAAATACCAGTTTTAAATACATGTCAGAAATGATTTGTTTGAAAGTTGAGGTTTCCAAGTTCTTAAAATGCAAAACATTTAACAAAGAAATTCACAGTTTATTTTAATTTTCGATACATAGGGCCTTATTACAACTTTGGAGGAGGTGTTAATCCGTCCCAAAAGTGACGGTAAAGTGACGGATATACCACCAGCCGTATTACGAGTTCCATAGGATATAATGGACTCGTAATACGGCTGGTGGTATATCCGTCACTTTACCGTCACTTTTGGGACGGATTAACACCTCCTCCAAAGTTGTAATAAGGCCCATAGTCTCAAAACCCCCACACAGAAGCTTGGTGCCTTGTAAAAATCAACAACAGATTTTTTTATCCTGCAATACCAGATTTTTATTTTTAGTAAACACAATTTTGGTGCTCATACATCATTGTGTCATTTTCACCAAGCACCCACATATATTACTTCCACATTGCAACAGATCCTCCCTTTTCCTGTCAATGTCTCAACGTCATCATCATAAAATACTAGGGAGGTCCATTCTTTTGGCAAGGGTTTTACCCACATTTATGCCAGACAAAGTTGCAATTGTGTCAGGAATGGGCCACTTTTATACCAGGTATGACCAGAATTGTGTCAGGAAAGTACATAAATAGTTTTGGATGGCATACTGTTCTGCAGTGATATACTGCATGTCTCCAAGAATTCCCCCAAACTTTTCATTGATGGCCACATCATAAAATAGGGAAAGTCAACATATTCAGAAGGAATGCCCTGAGTATGATCTCATTGTCCTGTACTATCAAAGGATAGCTAGCACGTTTCCCAAGAATGCCCACAATATGTCAAGGATGGGCCACAAAGATGCAAGGATAGCTGGAAAGTTTAACAAAAAGTCACACGTAAGTCATATTAAGCTTGGATCCTTATTATGAAGGGGCAGCCAGCCTGTTACCAAAAAGTCCACAAGATACATCCCACTATAGACAGGTGGGGCTTCTTAAACCCTTGAACCCTTCCCAAAGCCTACATTTACACACTCTTGTGCGTTCACATGCAAATACAACCACAGAGAATCTCTCATCAGTTGTCCTAGCTCTGAGGCTTCACAGATCCAGGGAGATTCCCGCTTCACAAATTGTCCTCCATGGAGGAACCAGCTGGTGGCGGGAGGAGAAGTCTGAGGATGTGGCATGTGTTGGAAGGTGAGAAGGGAATTGGCGTCTTTTAGAGCGCACCAGAGATAGCAGCAGCTACTCTTGAGTTGTCCATTGGCGCCCTAGAACGTCTCTGTCCACCACTGGTTACTCTGCTGACTTTTCAGACCTATGTCGCGCTCAATCACCTAATAATTGTGGTCTTCAAGTTTTAGCTAGAAAGTTGCTCAGTGACCACCTCCAAAGACTCTCTAGACCTTCTTGACAATCTAAACCTCAATGCAATGACTAAAAGCACTAAAAACACCAACTCCCACTGCCTGCACATGCCCTTTACAATGGAGTACAGATCATCAACGTATCCCTCTCCTCTGTCATCTGGCTTTGCTTCACACCCTTACCGTTTAGCATAAAGCTCACAGGCTCCCAACTCACAGACCAAACCCACTCTTTTTTAATCCAACAAAAAATGTAATTCTATGCATTGAAAATAACCCTAGAATACAGGGTGCAAAGTGCATATCCAGGTTGTGTTTGACTGCCCACCTGCAGTTAGAATATTCCCAACTATGAATGTGTCATCTGGGACTTTAAACTGCATCCCTGAAACTTACAGCGGACGGAAAGCGGTATGTTTTCTAAATAACAGTGAGTTTTATAACAGGGCCAATGATTCTAATCTATAAACTAGAAAATGCTTTGAAAAAGACTGGACACCTATTCTCACATGGACAGTGTCTGGATTTGATTACTGTACTGTATCATCAATAATAAAAGCAAGAAAAAACTAACCAAAGGAGAATGGGGAATGTATTTCTTAAACTCTGAGATGAGAGTGTTAGAATACAGCCCTTGATTAGCACTCTTACATAAAGCTGGTAGAGGACCAATCCCAGTAAAGTCACAGTAGGTCCAGGAAACCATCCGGGTCGCCAATGTCATACTTGCAGTTACAGCCTACCTGCAGGTCACAGGTCATCAGAGATCTCCTCTGATCTCACCATCTCCACTTCCATTCATATGCTGACGACGCACAAATATACCCACAAATTCTTAGAAGTGTTACCATACCATATGGCCAGCCTGCACAGCAGATCAAAAGACTTCAAAAAGCCTACAATATTGCAGTATACCTTCTCAGTTTTGGACAAATAATCCACCCAACCAGTAATAATGCAAATAAAGAATGTCACTTGCACCCTATATAGGCCAGAATCTCATTCAAGGGGTTATACTTCACGTAAAAGTGCTAAGAAGGATCTGTACCCAAATAGATGGCCCGAGGTCAAACCCTAACCACCCTTACGCTCCCTCTACTCTGTCAGAAGCAACTTACTGGTCACTTCCAAAACAAGATGCAAGAGTGGGGATATATGGTGCTTTGCAGAAACTGGACCTGGCCTCTAAAATAACTGCTCCAGGCCTAAACCCTCTGTAAGATTCCACAAACCATTGAAAACTACACCCTTCGCGGAACCACATCTAAAGTTTGTAACATCAAATAATCAATGCTTTTTGTTCAAGAGTTTCAGGCTTATCCTGTTTCACCATCCACCTGCAAAGAGATTGGCACAAGGATTGTAATCCAGTACTTTGTAGCTGTGAGACTGTTTATATACAAGGCACAATGCACTCTATAATATTTTGTCAGTTTTATAAGCTATTGCGGAGGATTTTATTATCCTCCTTCTCTCCGGGAAACTTATACTCAGGTAAAATCTGCTTTGATATATTTACAGTAAGTCCCAGATCAAGGTATGTGTTTTTATGTTGCATGTTTTGTTAGCTAGAGCAGGTGAGATAAGGAATCTGTTGGATTTTAAATGATTAATTTTAAAATGTATTGTTCTCTTTTATGGTTTGTATTGTAAAAGAAATAAGGATAAAAATAAGAACTACTCGATGATACAAGGTGAAACCAAACATGCACTTCAGAATCAAACCGACAACACCCCAAGTTATGTGTCAAGTGAAGATCTCTTCACACTAAATTAATTCTGGGTGCTGTCATCCATGGGATTGTTCCAATGCCATAACCCTACTCAGAAGAGATGAAGGAAACACAAACCATCACCATCTCTGTCTTCACACACTCTGCAGGGGCTGCTGTCCCCTTTGGCTCCCATGGGCTACCCATGGTATGTCTTCTCAGGAAACTGTTCAGCAAAGGTTCACTACATGAAAGTTAGGGGAGGTCATTGCAACTGGGATTCCTGAGCCATGTTTTCAATAACAAGAGGCCATGGTATAACATAGAAGCACCTCAGAAATTCCTGCAAGGCAGTACTAGTGTCTTCTATCACTGAGATCCAGTCCCCAATGGATAAAGGAACTCAATCGGGCTGCCCTGTAAAAGAGTGAAGGCCCCCACCCACCGAAGTGGCATGCTTCATCATAGGCCCCTCGTGACCGTGGTTCGAGAGGGGGCACACACGTGGCCTCCCTCTGGAGCACTTTAAAAGGAGGACTGCATGCCTTCCTACTGGTGAGGTGTTTAGGGCCAAAAAAACTAAAAATTGTGCAGGGAGGTGAATTGTGTATGAATTTAATTGGTACCACCCTTGGCATGGGTCCTAATGTTAACCAGGGCCCTTGTTTCTTGGTTTGAAGTAAAAACAAGTATAACAGAGGTGCAAGTAGGGCCATGAGGCCATCATGCCCCTACTGCACTATTGATGGCTATGCCCATGGAGGCCTAGTGTCCATTCAACCCCCGCCTCTTTCTTCCACCAAACTACACTTCCTGTCACTCTTGTTGGTTGTTTTTTATCACTGTTTTTCCATTCTTTCTCCAGTTTCCAGCCTTTTTTTCTCTTTTTAATCCCTTTCTTTTGCTCTCTTTTTCCTGGCCAAAGTCCGATGATAAAAAATAAATTACCGTCTCCAAACAATGAGTGCCAGTTCCCCCAGGCCAATGTCCACCAGCACAAGTTAAGCACTGTTTGGCTTCCCTGTCACCATACTTGGCACATTGGTGTCAAGGCTTGACAAGGCAGCAACAGGAACAGAAAGTAAACATTGGGCAGTCTCCAACCTTTCCTTTTTCATTTTTAAATTAGAGGGTGTTGCGGCGCGAAGGGTGGGGCACAGGTCATTCTTGTGATGTCATTGGGGGCACAAGGGAGTGAGATCTCACTTCTGCTTCCCTGGCACCTTGTTGAATCATTGTCCATGGCAGAAGGTGATGAGATGGCGAGTGTCGGGCACAAGTGATGCCACCTTCAGAAGGATGCTTCGGGCACAGAACACTCATTGTGTCAGAGCGATGCCTACTTTTGTTCTAGGGTTCAAGGATGTACAGAAACTGACTATAAACCTTGTGCATTATCTGGCTCCATTGAGTTTACACAGGTTCAGAGGGCTGTAAAGAAGGGTTGATTGTAGGGACAGGTAATAAAATACTTTGGTCAACAAAGTCTCCATCCTTACATGAAGTGAGGATGTCCTAGGTGAGGTGGATGAGACGGTATGTTCTCAAAAGGAAAGTGAAATATTATATTATACTAAATAAACATTTATGCAAAAAATAACTATATCCTTCAAAAAAGTATTGTGTGCCGCATTGAATTCATCATATGTGTGTATGTGTACGTATGTCTATGCGTACCCTTACAAAACACACGGAAAATAAGAGCGCCCCCTTCCGACTCACAACGCAATTGCAGTTTCTTTGAAACCATTTTACGGTATTGAAACATGGAATGGTCACCACCAGCCAAAGGCAGGAGCTGACGCGTCTGGCGACTGGGAAAAGTGACGAGGCGGGGGGAATAAAACAAACAAACAAAAAAAAACGGACCTGAACCTCAATGCTGCTCTCCACCACCCTCCAGGCACCCAGCCTGCCCTGCGGCCAATCATGATGCTGCTCAAAGCCTCATTATGATTGGTGCCCTGGCTAGGCGCTCCAATGCAGACTGGGAGTCTGCTCTCTCCTGCCTGGCAACACAGTGCTGGATTGGAGAGAGTCGTGTGCATGTGTGTTTGGCTGGCAAGAGACAGCCGACCAAACATACATGCGCACTGAGAGGAGTGCCCTGTGCACTCCCTCACTGCTCGTCACCCTCATGGCCCGCCCCTTTGAAAATAAAATGATAATAAACATTTAAGCACATTATAAACATAGCTATTAAAAATAGTTGTTTATTATCGTTTCGTTTTTAAAGGTTTGCAGCTCCTGCTGCTGGCGGGGGGAGCGACGCTCCTCCACCATGGCGGAGGAGCCACCCCTGGGCAGGAGGTGACCCTTAGAGAAGTGTAAATTCTCAGTATTTCGCAGCCTTTCCTTTGTTTTTTCAGATTAGGGACACCACGGACACCACGGGCCACTGCATGCTCCCCCTGAGGTCACATTTCTGGTGTAGCATTGTTTGTGGCATTGTGACTCCTTTCCCTTCAAGGTGTGATCATAATTACAAATTGCTCACAACAGTGGTTTCAAAAATAGTGTGGAATAGTGCCAGATTAATGAGGTATTTATTTTCCATAATTCACAGAAATTGCAACGTCCTTTTCAATTAACGATTTCACCCAATACGAAGCCTGAAAAAATAACACACTATGCTACATACATAGCAGAAAACGTATTGTGGAGTTCTGTTTGCCAATGACCAGCCCCTCTGCCTCCTTGGTAATTATCATGCCCCAAAGACCCAACATTAGTATTAAAGAACTAGAGGAGTGGGCTATTAAAGTCACATGCATGGGTTTATCTAAACTCTGCCCTGTTCCCTGCAACCGGAAGTTGAGGGGAACAACTGCTATCAATCAGGAGCCCAGGCCTTGGTGACAGCAGGAAGCACGCTAACCACCACCCATGAATCACATGTGTCCCTCCGCCGCTACCAGATCTCCTTCCATTGGACTTACAACATCAGAGAAGGGAAAGCACGCGGCTCGTTGGTACCAGTCCGACTGCGCGTACTCACAGCATGGGGGGCAGCGGAAATGTGTGTCTGGGAACAATCCTACTGTGCTCTACAGTGGCCCCACCTAACGTGCTTAGTCACCGCCATGGACGTCAAGTCACCAAAATGCCAGGTTTAGCGGAAGTGACATCACACGCTCTTTGACCTCTACTTTCACTCACACGCACAAACTTACACATACACACAAACTCACACATACACACACTGCCACCCGCAGGCTGCACACATATACATTTGAAAGCATTTTACTTACCTTCGCTGCCATTGAAAGGCATATTCCAGCAAATTGGACTCCACTTTAGTGAAAAATATGTTATTATTCACTATTAGCGTAATAAAAAATTTACGAAAAACAAGGAGAGTGGAGCCCCAACTAACGTCCATAAGGAGGAGCTGCCACTGTGTTCCTGGCACTGAATTTGCCATCTCTGAGGCCAGGGGTCGCAAAGCCGGGGGTAGGAAAGAGCAAGCCAAGGGTCGCAGCTGTGACGTCCATGGTCACTGGCATTATTCCAGAATAGTTACAGCATTTGTTAAGTAATATTACATTTTTTTCCTTTTTGAAACACCCGTTTAGTTCAGTTGAGACGTGTTCTCTTTTATGTTGTGTAACATACTCATATTGTAACTCACATTATTTTTTTGAATAAACATATAAAAAGTTGTGTCTTATTCAGTGCATTCTACAGCACTTTTCTGCTTTGTAGGATGTAAATAACAAGTGTTCCTAACTTGTCTCAGATGTGAAAAATCTGCCTTTTTCGGCATGTGCACCCCAATTTTTTTGTCTTTGGCTGGACCGTATAATTTTCCTGACTTTATAATTCTGTGCACTCTGCCACTGCGAACCAGAAGTAAAGTGCCTGTTCTCCCTGTTAAACATGGTTAAATTGGCATATTCCTAATTGGTGTACTTAACTTACCAATAGGTCCCTGGTGTGTGATTCAACTGTCCCCAGGACCTGTAAGTAAAATGGCACAAGTGAACTGCAGCACCTATTTTGCCATCAACTACAATGGGACTACAAACATGGCTTCAGGCCTACCAGTGCAGCCTGACTGTGGCAGTGTAAAATCTAAAATTTGACCTGTCGAAATTAACTTGACAGGTAAACACTTTCCTTTTAAATATTAATACGTCACCCCTGTGAATGTCTTGTAGCCCAGAAGGGAGGATGCAAGGTATTTAAAGGTAGGACATGTAGAAATATGGTAATGTGTGCTTACAGTGGCTGTCACCCAAAAACTATTTTCACCGTGGCATGCCTTAGTCTATGTAGAAAACTTGAGTACAGATTAAAATACTAATACTATATCTCTCGCAAAGTGACCAGCCACAAAAAAGAAACAACTATTTTTAATAGTTATTAAAATCAAATTCATTGGTGATCAGACATTTAATAAGTATTAAGGAAAAGTAACTTTTAAGGAATCAAATTTCTGTGCCTGAACGTCCTATAGGGTACATTGCATTTGCTCCCCAGCTTCTCCCAGCCTGTAATTAGCGTTGAATAGTTGTGAATAGGTGTGAAATGTCTCCCATAAGCAAGCAATAGGCTAACCTGAATAGGGAGGGATGACTCTTCTGAACCCTATGGAATATGCAGGGTGGTCACCATGGGCATCCTTTTTGGCACCACAATGTCAAATCCCTCATGAGTGTCAAATCGTTCTTGACAGATGTTCTGGGTTCATATATGACACTTAAGGCTCATTTGAAAGGGGAGAGAACAGGATGGAAAGAAATTCTTGTGGGTCCACTGTTGGGTTGCCGAAGGACTCTCTTCTTTTGCATTTGCACATGTTTGTCTCTGCATTTATTGTGCATATAGTGGGTGCCTCAAGCTGGAGTTTAGTGTCACATGTGGTAGGACACTAGGATTACCGTAGGATACTTCCCACACAACCCCAGCCCAAGTATAGTGAGCCTGAAAGGAGATGAAGTGGTTGACAGAACAGAAATTGCACTTGGTGCCACTGTGTGGGTTTCTGTGTTTAATTGCAAACTTTGTGAGTTTTATGCCTCTCAATTTTATCCTGTCAAACTTACCACTTTTTTACTGTTCTCTCAGCCATTACATACTAAAACGGCACCTCTTTGCAGTGGTGGTTTTTGTTCCAGAAAGTTGCTATTTGCGCTGCGTACATTTCCTACAAATCTAAATTGGTGGCCATTGTGTTATTTGATGTAAGCCTCACGATTTCTTAATCACTGTAGGTTACCATCCTTCTCTAAATCAGGCCCTGGGTTCATTCCATCACACATCTTTGCAAGGATGATACAATTATGACAATTAAGTTACTTAAGAGGTGTGGCCTCTGAGACAGCTATAGCTCTCTTGCAAAGGCATTGTTTTTTCTAAACCATCAAACAAAATAAATTGATGGTCTTTTGTTCTGGGGTCTTTATCCATTTGTCTGTTAAAGTGTCACTCACATTTTGTTTCCACCCACCACAGCATACAGGATGGGGCAATGCATCTGGCCACGTTACCGCTCACCTGCCTTCACTTTGAGTGACTGCGCAGAGGTCGTGAACATTGTTCACAAACATCTAAAAAATAGTGCATTTGTTTTCAGTCGCACAGCTAGTTTAAAGTGTGCGTTTATGGTTTTTTTTGTAATCTATCTTTAAATACTGGTTATTTTATTTTGCCTGTACTCCTCTGTAAAGTTATAAAGAGCCGCCGCACACATGGAGGAGGCCCAGCAGTCTGGCGGGGGCCCGCGCTCGTGACGGGACTTCAACAAAGAGAAACTGCAGTGGGGAGGCCCCGCTACAAGTGCAGGACCCCCGCCACTACTCCAGGGCGCCACTGCGAGGCCAAAGTGTTTAAGTGGCATTGTAACATTGTAGCGCCTGCAATTGTAAGTAATTGGTTAGGAGATGATTTATATTGGGGTTCATTCACAAATCATAATATTGAAATGAACAAAACAACTGAGAGGCTTGTTGTTTAAAAAACATCACTAGTAAAACAGCCGCCCATAGTGAATGTTTTTTAAATTTAAAATGTTATTGCAAGCATAAGGCAGGCACATTTATGTGATGGCATGTTTTCTTATTGTCCTTTTTATTTTTGTGGCATATGATACACATAACATTTTTAAAAGAAACCATTGTTCAAGTGTGCCAAGGCCAGACCTACTGGTTTTACCAATGCCTGTTAATGTTGTGTCATTTGATTTTGGATAGAGCTTAGTTTGCCATTAAAATTGACTTCTTAACGCTGTTGCCTTCTTTACATTTCTGAGTCCTTCATAGCACAGTTGAGGCAAAGAGGTCTTTGGTGCTGAGTCCTAGCCAGTCTTTAGGTAGTTTCTAATTCAATGAGCTGTGGGTGTAAGAATTTTGAGTCATAGGGATGTGAATGGAGGGCTTTATTGGTGAGTATTGACTGTCTTAAGTTGGTTATTTGTTGCCTTTCTAATAAAGATAGTCTTAAAGAGGGCCACTGGAAATATGCAATTATGCGGCTACCACTTTTTTTGCATAATTGTGGATTTTTCCTAATTTGCCACATAATCCATCATCTGCTGCAAAATCTGCAGATTTAAAAAAAAATTGTTTCTTGCTCAGACGGATCAAAAGTCACTAAAAATACAGTAGCATGTGTTTACGTGCTGTGGAAAGCCCTTTACAGTGGTTAACTGGTCATCTTTCATTTGCTTATTTCTGTATTTAGTTTTCAAACTGACACTAATGAGGTGAAATATTTTCCCGGTTAGTATTACCATATGTAAAATGACAAAATAATGAAATAATAATATCATAAACATGCTGCATTATGCTTCATGTTTTGCATTTTCATACTGTATGAGGAGGTCAACCCTGGCATGTAATCTGGTGCTCCTCTGACGCATAATTCCAGTGGCCCTGACCATAAATCAGGAAAGTCCACAGTAGCCACAGGAATGCGGATTCATGCCATATTTTAAGGACATCAACAAAAAATAATCTTCATAAACGGTATCTGAAGGGAACACATTTACATAGTAAAAGGTTTTCCTGAATATCTGTGCTGCGCCCTTTGATGTAGGGCGACCAGGCGTCCTGGATTTGCCAGGACAGTCTTGGTTTTTCACCTGCTGTCCCGGAGGATTTCGGGAAATTTAGCTCATGTCCTGGTTTTTAGGGAGGGTTAACTGAAAGCAGTGTTATGTTTTCCAAACCAGGGATAGTGAGCATCTGTTGTAAGGAAGCAATTTAATTAACAGGCATGATACTGGCTTTAAAAAATGCATTTTATTTATGTTCTTAGTGCCTCTGCTGTAATTCTATGCTGATGAGCCCTATCATTCTGCACGCTCAGTTGAAGTAAAATTGTTGTTCTTTCTCTATTTCATCAAATGTCCTGGTTTTTCACTTTAAAATTGTAGCCACCCTACTTTGATGGTGTGGTGTTGAGTGAAAAATTGTTCTTGTTATTTGTGATGTGCATTTAAGCTACAAGAAAATATCGTGTAGTGGTGTACATTTAAAAAAAATGCAATATACTGCTCATGTTTAAACACAATACAAATTTTTAGGTCCACAAACCCAGGTCAGTAAGGCCTGCGTTGGAGTGCGTTAGAAGTCTGACGCACCGTGATGTCATCACTTTCTGGATGGACGCCTTGTCCTAACAGCGATCATGTACTGCTAGTGACACAGGCAGGAGTCCAATCCAAGTCTGATATGCATCAGCTGGCTCAAGCTTAGGAGGGAAAATAAATGAACAAGCATGTGTTTTTTGTGGTGTCATTTCTTTCAGCCTGACGCTAGTCAAGTGAAAGTTCAAGATAAGCGTGGACGTGCCAGGCTCCACAATTCTAGCCTCCCCAACCAGCAAGAATAACAATGCGACCCGAAGGTGGTGGTGGTGGGAACAACTGTATGCCTGAGATACTGAGAACAGAGCTTTTCACATGAGGTAATCCTGATAAGGCGGACCCCGCTGACCACTCCCTCCCTCAAGGTAGCCCGTTGAGTGGACGCCACCATCAGACTGTAGGCCCAGGAGCCAGAATCTTAAGATGTCACATGTCAACCGGGAAATATTGCGTTAGTGCTAGGGTGACCAGATTTAGAAAAGAAAAAGCCGGGACAGGTCAGACATAAAAGTAGGACTAAAGCCTTTAATCTCACTTCTCACTTTCATATCTGTCCTGTCCTGTAAAGCTGTGCATGTTGACCTGAGCTTTGTCCCAAAAACCAGGACGTTTATTTAAAATTAACAAAAACATTCGCAGGTTGACTGAACCTTTGTCCCAAAAACCGGAACATTTATTTGAAGTTAACAAAAGCGTCAGGACAGCGGGACAGTCCCCTGAAAACCGGGACTGTCCAGGGAAATCCGGGACATCTGCTCACCCTAGTTAGTGCTGCCTTTTAAGTTCATGTCACTTTGCATTCTGGTACATGAAGTTTTACTTTAGCCATTATATAAGCAGGGATTTAAGCGGGCCGGGTCTCAGACCTGATAGTAATTAAAACAGACATTGAAACGGGTCCCTACTGGCAATATCGCTGAGTGATATCTGAATAATTCATCTAAAAAGTGTTTAAAGTAATCCATGTCAGCAGTTTAATTCCTGTGAATGCTTCATGTTTTACTTAATCTTGCATTACTCTAGGGTGTTAGGTATTTCCAGGATGCTGTGTTTCTGTATGTTTTTTCGTGTAGCAGATTACCCTTGTATAGCGCATACTTTGAACCGAGTTGCCTCTAGGTGTTCATCATTGACCATGACTGAGAGTGCTGGAATAGAGGCTGCAGAAAGTGCAAGGCCCATCAGTGGATAACAATGGTGTCCAGAATAACTGGCCATCCAATCCTTGGCCTCTCTGCAGAGCGCACAGCACATTGGTCACGTACTCTACTTGCATCTTTGATTCTGTGCAAATGCATGCAAAGGAGGTGCGCAGTTGTTGAAATACTGACAGGGCACATTTAAAGGAAAATTCAGTGCTTAGAGGTGAGTGGCTGTGTTGGGTGCTTTGTGCGGTGGTGAAGTGAAAGTGATGCCAGGGAGTGCATCGAGGAGAGAGCGAAAAAAGTGTGCTGAAGAGGAAAGAGATGAGGTGTAACATATGGAAAGGGGAGATGTGGAGAGCACAAGGGCTGAGTGAACATAACACTCTTGAGGCCCTCTGGAGACCACCACCCCTTCCAGAGAGCTCAATAATGTTTAATTCACAGTGTCATGATGAAAACATTTTCAGTATTATTTACAACAGAATCATTTACAAGGCAAAGTTCCTGGCTGGTTTTAGGTGCACCTCAGTTGTATTATATAGCTGGTTGCAATAACAGAAAGCGCAAAGAGGCACTAAAATACCTTTCGGGTGCCACACTATGGAAATTACCGAAATGTAGTTTATGTGTTTAGGGCACCCCTCTAATTACATAGGCCACGCCTCTTTTAGAGACCCTCCACTCTTTCATCCCACTTAAAGACCTGTACATAAGGGTTCATAGGCAGAAAGCTTGCCATTTCCAGCCATCACATTATCCGCGATTTGGTGATAAACCAGTGACTTTTCTCGGGGTAGACATAGTGAAAAAGGATGTGAGATACAATGTCTGAATCTGTTATTATTTTGCCACTGCCCCTAATCGGCATAAGCCTGAGCGGGTTCGCCTTGAGTAGAGCTTTGAAACCAGATTCCTCTCTAAGACTATGGTTCAGAGCATTCCTGTATCTGGATCCCTGGACTGCCAACATAATTGTAGTTGCTTCAAGGTTTGATGATGGATAAGGTATATGTTGGCAAATTGTCACCACCGGGACAGGGCTGGACAGGGGAACCAAAAGCAGCCCTGCCAAAAATGCTCAAACCTGCCCGCACTCTTTGTACCTTCGTGTGCCTCTCTCCAGTCGCAGCTGGCGACTGGGCAAAGTGGTGGGGTGGGGCGGGAGGAATATAATTTTACTTAAAACTCACCTTAATCGAACTGTCACACCGCCACTCTCCGCTGCACTCCAGGCATAGGCTTCCAGCTTGCCCTGTGGCCAGTCATGACACTGCTCAGAGCAGCGTTATGATTGGCTGGAGCGCCCTTGCTGGACACTCCAAGGCAGACTGGGAGCCTGGGTCTGCGCTCTCTGAGCCGGCAACACAGTGCTGGGTTGGAGAGAGCCCTGTGCGCATCTGTGTTTGGCCTGCCCGAGATGGCCGGCCAAACATACACGCGTACTGAGGGGAGTGCTCTGTGCACTCCCTCACTGCTCGTCACCCCCATGGCCCGCCCCTTTAAAAATAAAAGGATAATAAACATTTATGAGCGTTTTATTATTAAAGGCTTTCAGCTGCTTCTGGCAGGGGGACGATGCTCCTTTGCCATAGTGGATGACACGCCCCTGCCTCTCTCTCTTTCCATGCATTCTCTCTCCTTCCCTCCACTGTCACTCTTCTCCCTCCCTGATCGCTTTCTATCGTCCCGACCCTTCCCTTACCTTCTCTCTTTCTCTTGATGATTCCCTGTGCCTGCTGCAGTTAACTTTGGGATCTGGGGAAAATGACAAAGGCACCAGGAGTGGATCTGGACCATCAAAAATGGCCTCCAATGACGACAGCCCATCGTGGAAATGCCCGGCGCAATAAACAAACTGTCTGGTCCTGCACCTCGATGTGATTTTGTGACAGTTGAGCCTGTGGCGGTCTGCCTCTCCCAATTCCAGCATCCTTGTTTTTGCTCTGTTCAGGCTACTTAATCGAGTGCCGTGTGTCATCTAGGTATCCCAGGGGTTTCCTGGCTCCCTGCTACATAGTGTACTTTGATGTGACTTTGGGTGCCATCAGCATACATTTGGATGTGACCGTGATGGTGCTCTGGTATGGATGCCATAAGGAGCACATAGATGTTGCACAAGAAGCGTGAGAGAAAGGACACCTGTGGAACACCACGCATTCTTCATGTCTATGACTCCTCTGGCCCAATATGCACCTGCCGGCTGCAGTTGAGAGGAAAGAACAGAGCATCAGTCACTAACTCTTTGCATTACGGGTCCATGGTCCATGGCTTCATGTGGGAGGATCAGCGGCTTGCTTACCTTAATCGAGTGGGATGAGAATGTCTTCCCTGATCCTCAGAATCTCCATCTCTCTTCAGCAGATGGACGTGAAGCCTGATTGTGAATCGTGAAGGAGATGGGATTGTTTGATGTATCTGGTACTTTCGCACTCACCTCCTTCCGCCAGGATTTTGGCTGAGAAAAAGCAAGCTGAATACTTTTGTAGGACCATCTGGAAAAATTGTTAGTGGTGCAAATATCCCCATAAATTCTAAATCTGAAAAGTCTCAAACTTACAGGGGTCAACATGAAAAGAATTTAAATAAGGGATGAGGTCATCTAAATGCTTTGAGTTATAGCTGACCTCTGAGATGTTCATATCACTATTTTCAATTTCTACTAACAGTATTTCTGAGAATTTGTACTTCAATTTTTTCCCCAAATTAATTTATTCTCCCCTTGAGTAAATTTTATCTCAGCTTTGAAAACGTTCACAACTCCTATACATGAGCATGCTTGGAGCTTACATTTGTATTCAGCTTATTGGTACCCACCTATGTACAGAAAATTAGGTTCCCATTCCATCAGCCTAACTATGTGGAGCTGAAAAGGGTTTTCAAACTGCCTACAGCTCTGAGTGTCCCTTTGCCACATTCATTTGCTGCGGTGCCCACAGGCCCCTCTGACTTGCATTTTTGTGATTCTGTTTGGACCAACAAATTCTTCAAAGGAGCAGGGGTCTTTATACTTCACCCCACTGATTAGAGTGACGTTGAGCAGTAGAACTATTGGCAGGCAATAAGGAACACGTCAATAAAAGAAAATGCCAAGGACATGCCCATCAGCGACAAAAGGATGGGCTCCCTGTCCATATCCACATCTTATACAATTCTCTGTCCTGAGAGTTGAAGCCCCAGCAACAGTCTCCGGAAGAGGGGCATCTGTAGTCAAGCCACATACCAGAGACTATTATGGGACGTCTGCGTTCACCAAGGAGGCTGAGACACTGCGGTTGTCACACCGTACAGTAACCATGAGTTTGAATATGAAGTAGGAACGCTCTTAAATTTGGTTGACTCCCTTCCAAATATTCAAGTGTCGTATAAGACGCAATTTGCTGGTTGGCCCAGCACCAAGTGCTGCTGGCGTTGGACATAAGCTGGACCTTGAGATCAGAAGATCTGTTCACCTTTTGACTTCAGCAAAGTTCTGTGTACCTCCACATGGGGAAGAACTGGAGCAGGTAGAGGGACAGCGCCTGGATACCCTCATGGGTGGCAAGAAGCGCTCTACAAATGTACTGATTGATTGATTGTCGGCCCTCTCCTGCAGCCTTCCTTTAAAAGTCTGGGCTACACCTTATTCCAGTACCGAGGAAGAAAGCCTGCTCTAGTTGTGACCTTCAGAGGAGCAGGTGGTCTGCCTTGTTTTTGAAAACCTGCCCAGATGCCTCTTAATGAGCTGTGAAGGATCATGTTCTTCAGCCCTTGATTAAGGACCTGCTGCTTGTGCTGAGGAACTAGCTATAGAAAGAGTGAAAATGTCCTTACCCACCATGCTGAGCGGCAAGAGATGAGATTGTCGTTCTTACGCTTTGTGCCATTCTTCCTTTGAAGTGGGGAAACGCAGTTATTTTGCTGAGGACCATAAGATGGGAGAACTTGAGCGTCTGTGGAGAACGCCTACATTTTAGAGAGTTGTCAAGCGGTCTTCCTCCCCTACTGCCTACCGTGTTCTTGTCCCGACCACTCTGCTGTGCAGAGGCCCTGCCATGTCTATGCCCATCAGCTGCTAGTGGGCCACAAAAGGATGAGCTACCCATGATATGGCAGTGGCGTATCCACAGGGGGTGCGGGGACCCTGAGCTCCAGGGGCCCCCCTCAGCACAGTACCCTGTCCTGAGAGCTCCTGAGTGAGTCCGGAGGGTGGGGGCCCTCCATGTACTGTGCAGGGAGACCCCCTCAAGTTTTGTTACTCCCCTGGATTGGGCACTAAGGGACGCTGTATGTCGATTGGTCTTACTGGAGTAAAACAGGTTCAAAGGTCAGTGCCCAGTGTGCCACTAACCAGGGGCATAGCTTGGTCATTAAGATTGGGGGGGGGGGGTTGAGCTTCAGATTTTCAGACAATCAGGCTGGCACATAATGTTTATATACATTATATGACAATCAGCGTTCTTGAGAGGGACCTAAGGGGCAGTGAAAAGGGAGTGTGCCTGTGGGTCTTTTTGTCAGACTGAATGTAAAAATCCCTGGTGAAATCCAACAGATCTCTCCCCATACCCGTAGTAGCATAACAAAACTTAAAGAGCACCCCCTGCAAAATACCTGTAGGGGACCCTCTTCCCCCTCGACTCAGTCAGGGGTCTGTCGACCGCGCACAATGTACTGTGCTGGGGTGGGGCCCCCTGGGATGTGGGTGCCTTTGTCAAGCAGCTACATTTGTAAAGCACCTGCATACCTGACTGAAAGCACCCAGAGAACTATTTGTCAGAAAAAAACATTTATTACGGGAATGTAACACCCCAAACACCCCCTCTGAAGCTGCGCCCCTGCTGCTAACTGCTGAGTGCCCTACCACACCCAGTCCATTCTTGCCCGGGACATACCCACCCTCCTCCCATGCTTCCCCCCCATCTAGTGTTTGGATTGGTAGCACCCTGTCTTCAACTGAGCCCCCCTCAGACTGGGGGCGTCACCACGGACCACCAGAAAATGGAAGAACTGCAAATGTCTGCTCTAGGAACACACAGTCCCAAGCAGCCGCACGAGTTATTTTGAACTTGCAGGAGTCCCTTTGCTCACCAGAACCCACACATTTATGGTTACCCCATATCCTGCACATGCAGGGGCGTAGCTTGGTCAGTAAGATTGGGGGTGGGGGGGTGAGCTTCAGTTTCCCAAAGATAATGTCAAAAATCATTATATTAAAAGCAGGGCACATGAGAGGTGCTGAAGGGGCAGTGGAAACCGATACACTAGACTATGTAACTGAATGCCAGTCATGTTATTGTTCTAAAGTTGTTGCATTCACTGGAGCAAACATTTATTGTGTTGTTTACGACAACTCTGTCTGAGCTTCTAAACTTACATCACCTGCCAAGACTAGGCCTTAAGAGCCCACCTTCACTATCTACTTTGCCGCTACGGAGAACAGTGATGTAACAAAGGCCCCCATATTCCCCGCAGTGCAGGGGACCCCCGAGCTCCAGGGGGCTCCCTCGGCACAGTACACTGTGTACAGGCAGCAGGCTCCTGACTGGGTCCAGGAGGGAAGGGGTCCCCTACAGGTACTTTGCAGGGGGGCTGCCCTAAAGTTTTGTTACGCCACTGAAGGAGAAAGGTGGCTCATTAGAAAAGTGTGTGATCCCGAAGCAATGTAATATTTAATTAGTTGACCCCCTTTCAGAATTGTCTGTAAAATGCATTGTTTTTAGCCAATATATTTGAAAAATTGTGCTGTGGGGTGCACCGGTTATTGGTCCCGCTTGCTGTATCTGTAAGTTGCAGAGTGCGGACATGTTCACTTGAGCTATCTATGTTCCCGTACAGGTAAATCCTTTTTATGGATGGAAAGGCCTCACCCACCTAATAGTGGCATGCTTCATCATCGGCCAACCGCCGAGTAGATGATACTGACTCAGGGTCTCAGCCGTAGCCCCAGAGGTGAACTAGCTCTTGTTGGGACAGGGAGATCAGAATAAAGTCTTTTCTGGTAATTAGAGAACCAGTGCTAAAGGAAACTTAGTTAAAACTGCCTCCAGAGATATTACTTTATTCGGGATGGTACGAGGTAGGATTAAAATGATTCGATGGTGAAAAAATGATCTTAAACGGATCAATACACCTTTACAACTGCCAACATGTTTCGGCCTTTATCCAAGTACCTGTTTGGAAATGTTTTTTTCTCAAACCAGGAGTCTTATGGCCTTCATCAGGGCAATACATGTAGTTAGAATCCTACTGGCTATCACATGTTGTATAATCATACATGCAACAAGGTGAGACTACTTCTTAAAAACTTGGAGCAAATATCAGAGGTATTGCTAGTTATGGAACATGATCCCGCTCCACCGTGTTGCGTGATTATGATTTCGGAGTTAATGGATCTTTAGGGCATCTCCGACCTCTCTGTAGTGGTAACACATATACTATCGATGTTCCTATCACACCAACACGAGTATCATGGACCATCAATCAATCAATCAATCAATCACGATATTTATAAAGCGCGCTATGTACCCGTCAGGGTTTCGAGGCGCTGGGGGGAAGGGGGGGGGGTGGAGGTGTGCTGCAGTTAGCGGTCGAAGAGCCAGGTTTTGAGGAGTCTCCTGAAGGCAAGGAGGTCCTGGGTCTGGCGTAGAGATGTGGGGAGAGAGTTCCAGGACTTGGCGGCGAGGAAGGAGAAGGATCTGCCGCCGCAGGTCTTGCGCTGGATTCGGGGGACGACGGCGAGGGCGAGGTTGGCGGATCGAAGTTGACGCGTGGGAGCGTAGAAATTGAGTCTGGAGTTGAGGTAGGAGGGTCCGGCATTGTGAAGTGCCTTGTGAGCGTGGGTGAGGAGTTTAAAGGTGATCCTCTTCTCCACCGGGAGCCAGTGGAGTTCCCTCAGGTGAGGGGAGATGTGACATCGGCGGGGTATGTCGAGGATCAGTCGGGCGGAGGCATTTTGGATACGCTGGAGTTGTTTGATGACCTTTAACCATCAGGTGATGCAAGCAACAGATAGAGATCAACAAGATGTAAGTGTCATGACGGATGCCCCTGGCACATTTTAAGGCATGGGCAAAGTGGGCAATTGCCCAGGGCCCCAACCTACCAATGAGCCTTTCAAAAAGTGAACAGTCTAACTCCCATCTGTCTATTTTCCAGCTCAACCTTTAACGCATTATTGAATATTGGTTGGCATTGTGGGGAGAGAATTAGCTACAAATTGGCATTAAAATAAAAAGTTGCGTTGAACAGAGGCCTCTAAAGTCTGACTTGCCCAGGGCCCTCAAAATCATTTAAACAACACAGAGATGCCCTTCACAAACCCAAGTTCAATGATGTGCATATCCCAGGGAGATGGACAACCCTGGACTCATGACTCTCAGAGAATGGGAACTCCAGGGCGCACAAGGTGAGACCAGTGCTGCATTAAGGCCACTACCTTACTTACCCACCACCATATAACTCTAAGTCAGGGGAAGGGAGCGGCCAACAGCAAAATATCATTTCTCCTGGGGCTCTGAAAATCATTGCTGGGGTGTCATGAATCTTTGCACTGGCTGGGAGGGCTGCTTTGCTGCTATCTTGGCCAACAGCACTGTGTAACCTGGGACTAGTATTTTCAATTTTTCTGCCATGCATATGGGTCACTTTTACCAGTATGCATGCAGATGTTAGTTGAACAAGCATTTGCAATGCAATGGGTCTCACTTTTGCTCGAGTTAGAGCTATTAGCGCTGTAAATTCCTAATTGGACTTTCTTTTCTTGACGCATAAATTAAAAATGAACAGTAAAACAGTTGACATAGGTGAGCTGATTCAATGTGCCACAGCCGGCATGAGCGCGAAGGAGAGACACAAAAGGAAAAAGAAGTTCGCTCGCAGTGAAACGTATCGGCAAACGTGCAATTATCAATGTAACAGGGTCGATAGCCAAAGCGGTGACAAAACTGCCCCAAGGAGGGACAAACGTAAAGCAATTACCAATGATAGCAAAGGATTTTCGAAAGGCAAGCTGATGAATGAGTGATAGTGATGGGCGTGCGGTGGGCGTGGTTAAAAGCCCACAGAGAGATTGCACCAGGCCAGAGCGCTTGCCTGCTCGACCTAACGCTTGACGATCGACCTAAAAAAGCAGGGCTGGCTAGAAGTCACCGTCAAAACTTGCAGAAGGCTGGCAGTCAGTGCTTTAAAGGGGCCAGTACTGTCCGGTACTGAGTCCCGGCACTTTTTTTTTTTGAGAGGGAGGGTTACCTGCACTTCTCAAGATAAACGTAATGCTTTTAATTAGAGAGTATGGACACTTCACTTCTATTTTTCCATTTCAAGCACTGCTCGTAGTGGTAGAAGGGAGTGCAATCTAGCGCCAGGAAGCGAGAGAGGTGGGACCACCAGGCGCTGTAAGTTTGAAAATACTTGGGAAGATGTTTCCTTCTGGTGTTTACTATAATTCTTTGCCTGGCAGGGATGCTCCCCCAGGGAGGCAGAATCTAATTTAATGGAAGCCTCCAGGGACCGGGGCCGCACGAATGCATCTGTTACACACAATTACACAGCTAATGGGACACAGACTGAAATTACAGCCCCAGGAACCTATCTGTTTCCTGCAGCGCCAGCAGCTCGGTGCAGAGAATTACGTTCCGCGGCCTCTCTCCCACTTCCTGGGGTGAAAGGACTGTCCGGTCCACCGAGTCACCACATTCTGCTTCCACGGGGGGAAGAGAATTCATGTAACACCGATAGCTGCGACTTTTTCTTTTCCCACACTTGTATTTTTTTTAGTAATTGTTGTTTTATGCAGAGCCGGTATTGACTAATACATCGTCACTGTATGGTATTGTATTTGCATTTATGCAGCGCTTCTCACCCCCGTCGGGGCACTACACGGGTCTTGAGGACAGGTAACACGCTATGCTGTGGGAGTGACATGGATGGAAGTGTGTATCGGTCACACGGCCCAGATGGGTTGATGCAGAACGTCAGGACCACACGTGTGCTCTTGTGCAGATTTTGCTGCTGCGCCCATGCATGACCTTGATGCAGAAGCGGAGCGAGGGATGGTGCGCGCGAGCACGTGTGGTGATGGGAGCCGCCATGGAGGGCACCTTCCGTTTGACGTCACAGCCTGGTAACAGTGGGGCAGCTCCGTGCATCAGAGAACGCGAGCAGAGAACTGCCCATGGCTTCACGGAAGACATGGGCAGTTTATTACATTTCAGTTCTAGTGCGGCGTAGTAGATTGAAAATGACCAAGAGTCATATAATAAAGTGCGGATTTCCCCTTGGTCCACTCAATGTGAGTAGTTTAGGTAAGGGAATAGGCGGTCCTGCAAAGTATTATCGAGATTATGGGCAGTTCAGACAAGATGTGGGCAGAATGGTCACATCTGAATCCCGGCGGGTAGATCAAACATAGTGACAGGAGAAAAATAAGTTACAGATTTTCCAGTGGCCCGATTCATGCGGGCGCTTTAATTATATTTCAGATGTTTATTTATATTTCAGATCTGGTTGGCCTTAGCAGACATGGGAAGAGCGGTGTAATAATTCATAAATTCCGCTGTGGCCAGGTTCATTGACGCTAAGGCAGATTATTGAACCCTTCCCAGTGGCCTGGACATATAGGGGGTCATTACGACCCTGGCAGTCATGGACCGCCAGGGCCGGGGACCGCGGATGCACCGCCAACAGGCTGGCGGTGCATCCAGGCCTATTCTGACCGCGGCGGTAAAGCCGCGGTCAGAAAAGGGAAACCGCCGCCATGGGGATTCCGACCGCCAGCCTGGTTCTGGCGGTTTTGACCCCCAGAACCTGGTTGGCGGTAACGGGTGTCGTGGGGCCCCTGGGGGCCCCTGCAGTGCCCATGCATGGGCACTGCAGGGACCCCCTAACAGGGCCCCACCAAGATTTTCAGTGTCTGCATAGAAGACACTGAAAATCGCGACGGGTGCAACTGCACCCGTCGCACCCTTTCCACTCCGCCGGCTCCATTCGGAGCCGGCATCCTCGTGGAAGGGGGTTTCCTGCTGGGCTGGCGGGCGGCCTTCTGGCGGTCGCCCGCCAGCCCAGCGGGAAACTCAGAATTACCGCGGCGGTCTTTTGACCGCGCAGCGGTATTCTGACGGCGGTACTTTGGCGGGCGGCGGATGACCCCCATAATATGCTGTGAGGACTCCACCCCAGCGCCATCAAGGAGAAACCCCTAAGAATGGCCATTTCCTAAGCAGCCACGATGTGTTCTCTGAGGCACATTCCATAAGAATAGACACGCACACACAGCCATGGTAAGGGCCCTGAGGTTTTGAACTCTGCAGTGGGTGCTCTGAGGTTTGAGAACAACGTTTCCGTCGTCTGTGTACCATATGTAACACTTAAAGAATAAACAAAACTTGTGGTAGATAGTTAGGAACATGAAACATTAAACATATGTTATTGAAGAAATATAAATCCCCCCTTGAACATGCAAAGGTTCACTTGCAATGTGAAGAACAACTGTGTCACGTGCCCTAGTGGAAGGAACAAAACCGGTCCCCTATAAACCTTTGTTCAGTAAAAAGAACATCAACAATTAGGGTGCAGCGTCAGCGTCAGGTGTCACTGCACCTTATGCACTAATGATAGCCAACGCTCCTGAACGTGCATGTCCAGAATCACCCAACAGCCCGCTGTGCACTTCTGAAAGTGTTTCATTGGCATCCTCTAAAACCCCAGTCCATTCCTGGGCCGGTGAGATGTGTGTCGAGAAGTGGATTTATTGTGCTGCTCAATGTCGATAAGAGAAGTCACTATGTTTTGAGTAGGTACATGGCCTTTATCAATATAATAAATAAACATTTATCAAGACAAAGATATTGTTACCTCAAAAATCACTCTTTGCTATAGTACTGCCTGGTACTTAATAGAACTACTTCGCATGGATGTGCTCTTTGTGAAAGACGAAATTCCTTCACTCAAAGTAAAGGTATCATTTGGTTGAAGTGGGCTGATCCAATTCATTGCCCCAAGCATTAGATTGTAGTGGGCAGAGGACAAATGTGATTGACACTACAACAGACCAATGGATGGAAAGAGATGAGTAAAACCTTCTATAAGTAAGTATATATATATATATATGTAGCATTCCCCTCAGTGTGCATGTATGTGTGGCCGGCCAAACATACATGCGTACTAGGCTCTCTCCATCCCGCAACGCAGTGCCGGGTTGGACAGAACATGCAGAGACTTCCACTCAGCCTCGGAGCGCGCTGGCGGGGCGCTCCATCCAACCCTAACTCTGCCTTTCTGCTGCCAGCAGCATGAAAGCAGCGTTAGGATTGGACGCAGGGCAGGCGGGGAGCCTGCGCCTGCAATGCGGGACTGGAGCGGCGTGGCAAAAAAGGTAAGTTTTTTTGTTTTATTTATTTATTGTCGTCCCTCTCCCCCGCCACGCGACGCCTCGCCCCTTTCCCTTCCGCGAGCCATTACTGCTATAGCATGGTGTGGTAGTGTACTGTCATATAAAGAGATCAGTGTTCGTTCAACGGCTGGTATATTACCAAAGGCATATGACACACAAAGGATAAGGTATGGAAATCAGGTGTCAGCGAATATTTGACAATTGCACATCAACAAGTAAAGTGTTTTAGTTTGTTTTGGTCCCATTAACATCTTAGTTTCCGTCTGACTTCAGAATTACAAAGAATGCTTCATTTGTGCTTTCTTAATTGCTCATATATTTTGAAAATTTGAAGAGTCCATTCATAGGTATTTAAATTTTGTGTGTTAGAAAAAATGACATCCAACAGCCTTTCCTTTCACACCATCAAGATTGTCACATAGGTCACTTTACAAATTCCTTTTACCTTATAGTCAGATAAACAAAAGTAAACACCAATCTCCATGGTAAAAGAATATACAACAATGTCTCGGAAGACAGAGCCTCACATTTGTCTTCTGTCTCTGGACTCTCAGCAAATGTGACAAGAGAAAAAAAAGTCTCAGCATCTTTATTACTCAGTCACCTTCTGAACTCCAGCATGGCTATTTTGGGATAGCTGCAGCACACACCCCCTGCACTTCTACTTCTAGAGCCTATGTAGACCTTTGGCCTTGTCAGCTCCCCCCCCATGCTGTGGTCCCTGCAGCTTTCAGCAGTACAGCAGGTTCAGTAGCACTGGGGCTTATGGGCTTGGAAGGCCAACTGCACCCTAAGTATGAGTCTTTTACTCGCTGATTGGAGGGGACAGGATCCATTTTTAGGTCGAGTGTGCAAGTGCTGTGACGTGTTGTAATCTATCTGTGGGATTTTAAACACACCCACCGCACGCCCATCACTATCACTCGTTCATGGGCTTGCCTTTCAAAAATCCTTTGTTATCATTGGTAAATGGTTCACATTTGTCCCTTCTTGGGGCGGTTTTGTTACTGCCTCGGCCATCAACACTGTTACATGGATAATTGCATGTTTGCCGATACATTTGACTCGACCAAACTTCTTTTTCCTTTTGTGTGTCTCTTTCGCGCTCATGCTCATGGCGGCCGTGGTGCTTTAAATCGGTTCGCTTATGTCAACTAATGTTTTGCTCTTCTTTTTCAATTTAAGTGGCAAGAAAAGCCCAGTTAGGGATTTACAACACTAATAGCTCTAACTCGAGCAAACGAAAGACCCATTGCATTGCAAATGCTTGTTGTGTACTGGGGGCCCTGGCACCCTTTGTATGCCACAAATGATCGCCATTGGTGCTCGATGTGTCTTTAAAGCTTCCAGACTGGTGCACAGACTGTTCACTGTGAACCTGCAGTGGATGTCCACCTCCAGGGTGACAACCCTTGCACACTGAGAGATGCTGGCCCTTGAGACTGTAGGGTTTAGGAAACAGTGGGCCTGGCCCAGGCCTTCTCATGCAGCCCCAGCAGATCATGGGCCCTCCCCCCCCCCCATGTGCTCTGCATGAACACTTCAGAGATTTTATACCACTTATCAAACGCCCTCTCTTGAGATCAACAAACCCTGCCCTCCTATCTGAAGATGTACTTTTGTCTCTCCTCCCTCCACCACTCTTTGCAGTACTTTGCCATGACGTCATTATCTGTCCTAATCTGGGCCCTGCTGTTTTATGTAAAGCTCCAAGCACTGTGGGGGTCATTCTGACCCCGGCGGTCATGGACCGCCTGGGCAAGGGTTGGCGGGAGCACCGCCAACAGGCTGGCGGTGCCCCGCAGGGCATTCTGACCGCGGCGGTTTGGCCGCGGTCAGAAGAGGAAAACCGGCGGTCTCCCGCCGGTTTTCCGCTGCCCAAAAGAATCCTCCATGGCGGCGCAGCTCGCTGCGCCGCCATGGGGATTCTGACACCCCATACCGAGCCGCCAGGAACAGGATGGCGGTATGGGGTGTCGTGGGGCCCCTGGGGGCCCCTGCAGTGCCCATGCCCAATGGCATGGGCACTGCAGGGGCCCCCATAAGAGGGCCCCACTTTGAATTTCACTGTCTGCATTGCAGACAGTGAAATTCGCGACGGGTGCAACAGCACCCGTCGCACCTTCCCACTCCGCCGGCTCCATTCAGAGCCGGCGTCCTCGTGGGAAGGTTGTTTTCCACTGGGCTGGATGGCGGCCTTTTGGCGGTCGCCCGCCAGCCCAGTGGAAAACCCAGAATCACCGCAGCGGTCTTACGACCGCGGTGCGGTATTCTGGAGGGGGGAACTCTGGCGGGCGGCCTCTGCCGCCCGCCAGAGTTAGAATCACCCCCTGTGTCTCCCAGAGCACTTTGATGCTGTTTACTCCACGCTTACATTCATTTGCATGTCCTTTTTATGTTTATCCTCAGCGACGGCACTCTGCCTGCTTTGGGACCTGCTTCACAGTGAACAAAACTAAAAAATAAACTTAAAACAACAAATGCATACATTGATGGGACTGTGCTTCAAGTGACTAGGATCCAGCTCGTGGCTGACACTGTGTGATCTGAAACACTCCTTGTTCATGTATGTTAGTTTCAATAATCCATAGTTTTATAATAGGGGCAGTGCAACCTGAGGGATAGCTCTGCTCTCCAAGGTCTCTGATTCAGAGATTGCTGTATCCTGAGAGATAGCTCTGCGGTCTGAGGCACAGACCTGTGCAATATCTCTGCTCACTGAGGCGTACTATGTAAACTGAGAGATAGACCCACTGTCTGTTGTCAATTCGTGGATGTTCAGTGTAGCCAGGGGGATAGTCCTGATTCCTAAAGCAATTGCCTGTAAGTCGTGTGTACCCTAGAGATATCTCTGCTGCCTAAAGACAGTTTTTGAAGGTTCTTTTTGGCATGGACAATAGCTCAGCTATGGGGTCTGAGCTTGTACGGTTTGTTAAATCTAACCTGTGATATAGCCTCAGTGTCCAAAACCAAATTCCTTTGAGATATGCATTATCTAATGTTTAGCTCTGCTGTCCAAAGATAATGGCTGGGTAAGCCATGTAGCCCAAGGAAGTGCTCTCCTGTGAGATGCCTGAGTCTGTCGTGTAAAGCTTCAGCCGATTAGTTCTGTGTCTCCTGAGTAATATTGTAGCTGTCAGACTCTCTAAAGAAGAAGATAATGAGGTCCAAAGTCATATTAATTCGGTATTTCAGATTTTCCTTATTATTTATTATTTTATTGTCTTGAAAGTTTCACATTTAAGTCGAAAAACGATTTTTTTTACTTTATTCCATCACATAATGAAATCTAAGAACAGGATATAGCAAGCCAACACATTTTCACGACCATAGCTGTAGTTTTGCCAATTCCTCTGGGCAAAACAATTTCATCTACCCATATACAGAAAAGTTTTTATACATAAACAACAATATGAAAAAAGTATTTTAAAAGAAGAAGAAACAAAATATTACCAATGTACAGTCCATGAACCATGAAAAATAGACAATCATCATCAAACAGGAATATCATTAGAGTCAAAGAAAATATAGAAGAAAAAAAGAAAAAACACAAGGTAATAGAACTACATAATGAAACAAAACTTAATATTAAAATATAATATATACAATATCTCAGGTGGCATCTGTTCACATTAATCTCTTGAAAATATATTAATAGACACTACACTAAAAAAGTGTACATACTGATGCTTAAACAGTAAACAAAATACGTTTGATGATCAAATGAAAGTATTTTTCATTACACATTTTTAAGTATGAATTTGTCAAGATTTCAATTGAGTAACATTATTGCAGGCAGACTCTGATGAGTAATAATCCCGGTGCGTTCATACTAATATCCAACTCCCAAATGAATACCCTGAAGTAACAGAACAGCCTTCAATAGCATTAAAAATGATCATTCTACCAGTAGGCCTCTTTCACAAAGTGTCCTAACTTTTGTAACCTGTGGTTTAGCCAAGTATATGGTTATGATAATAAGCTAAAATTTTTAACAATAATCTTACATTTTTTTTATATTTGGGTATCAACATTAATGCTCACGTTTCAGAAGAGAAGTTGATTGTAAAGGAAGAACCTCAAACATGTATTAAAGACAGTCGCAACTTAAAATGAATTCAGAAAAAACTTCTTTAATATTTATAAAATTATTTATAAATCCAACAAATTGACATGAAATGTCTGGAAGTTCAACCTAAGTATTGTAAAAAAGGAAATTGGAAGAGGCGTGACTCAGAGTATTGAGTGTCACAGTTGAATGTGGCATGCCGAACAACAAGGGTCTTGATTCCACTTAATGAAACTTTAATCCATCACCAGACACTCCCTGCCTTTTCACCTCACTCTTGCAGGTTCCTCCTTTCTCACGATGTCATGTTTTTTCTGTTTCTCTTTTCCCCCTTCTTTCATGTTTTCTCGCTTGTTGTGCAAAAATCTAAGAACAAAATAAGTGCCAGTTCTCACAAATGAGTGCCAATGGGCCCTATATGCACCTGCATTAAGCACTGGGCCCCGACTCTTTCCAAGACATGGAATGAAGATTACATACCTACAAGTGGTAATAAGGTATAACATGGTGTAATAAGGGGGGCGTGGCCAAGGCGTCAAGATGGCGGACGCACTTTCATAGTGCTCCGGACCCCTCCGTCATCCGCCTTGAATCCGCCCGGAATCCTCCTCCCCTGGACGTCTCCCTCCCATCGAGGGGACACCAAGACCTCCTGCCCCGAGACGGGAGAAAAAAAGCGAGGCCCGAGTCCGATCCAGAGGCTCAGGCAGACTCACGGAGTCGCGGCCTTGAGGAGTGGCCGGGAACATCGGAGGCCTCGGACGGGGGCGAGACCCACCGGGACAGACCCGGGGAGAGGGGCCGAGGCCGCCTCTGGCCCACTGCCTCCTACCTGCTCTCCTGCGTCCCCCCCATCTCCCCAACGCAGAGGACGAGGCCCAGAGTCGGCACGCGCGGCGGGGGAGAGAGCGGCCCGGGCCGCGAGCGTAAGAAGGCCCGAGCGGACTTGAGGGTTTGCGACCCGCGTCCGGCCACGAAGAAAAGCTGAGAGCGCCGGAGGCGCGAAAGCCCCGGAAAAATGCAGAACCCGCTGCAGCAGATCCTGGGGGGGGGGGCGTATCCCCCGTCTTCTCTCCTGCATCCCCCCTCCCCGGCCGGAAAGCCGAAGCCCAGGGCCAGGACGTGGAGATCGGCCCAGATCGCAGCGGTGGATCGGAGGGAAGAGTTCCATCACCGAGACGACCACAAACAGAGGTACTGGGCCGGGGGGTCTCCATTGTGACTGAAACCCGGGGAGGAGCACTGACACTCTGACGGAAAAGCCCCCTCTCTTCTGAATAAACAATCCTTCGCCCCCTCACTGCTTCTGCCATCATCGGGCCCTCATCCTCCTCTCCCCCCGGAAAGAAGAGGGGAAGAAAACGCACAAAACCGGGGTTGCCCCTTGGGCTCTTGTATCTACAGCTCATGCACTACAATCTGAGGCCACGAGGAAGAAGGGACACAGAGCCAACCACCAGTCATAAAAGATCGATCAACCTCCCACTGCGTGTGAAACCAGGGAGATCAAAGTAAAAAAACAGCCATAACTAGATATACAGAGGCAACAAGAACTTAAACAAGGGCGGCTTCTGATCCTGGCAACGTAACAAAACCATGGGCAAAGATAAAACATCAAGACAATCGACAGCCCAGACAAAGATAGAACAATATGCCACAAACGCAACGGGGCCCCGAACAGAGGCCCATACCCCAGGCGAAAGAGACAATCAAGCACCAACCTCCAGAGACCTAGAAACAATCCTTCAGGCCATCCACACTTCCCAGGCCGCAGTGGAGGCCAGAGTCGGGGAGGTCAGGGAAGAAGTGACTCTAGCGCGCCAAGACCTACGCAATGCCACAGCCCGCATCACAGAGGCAGAGACCAGAATATCCACGGTGGAGGACGAGGTAAAGACCCTTAAAACACAAGTGTCCGCACTCATATCTCGAACAGCAGAGCTGCACCGAAGGGCAGAAGATGCTGAAAACAGATCAAGGCGGAACAACCTCAGACTGGTTGGGCTCCCAGAAGACACAGCCACAGCGTCTCTTACCGAGTATCTGGAGGAATGGTTTCGCTCCTGGATTCCGAAGGACCGTCTTACCCCGTGGTTCGCTTGTGAGCGGGCACACAGAGCCCTTCAGATGAGACCTCCACCAGGATCCCCGCCAAGACCGGTAATTCTCCGCCTCTTCAATTTTAAAGACAGAGACATGATCCTACAGGAAGCACGCACCAGAGGAGATATCCTCTGCAATGGAGATAAAATCCTCCTCTTCCCTGACAACACACGAGATGTACAACAAAAGAGACGCTCCTTTCTAGAAGTCAAGCAAAAACTAAGAACAATGAACATCCAATACTGACTACTATTCCCTGCGAAACTGAGGGTAGTCTATGGCAACAGAACACACTTCTTCGAACAGCCAACCGCAGCATGGACATGGCTAACAGAAGAGTTGCCACTCAGACAGACTGGAGAACAAACTGATTGGGCACTGAACAGAAACAAACTCAACCATCGGCCAAAACGTACAATCACTAAGGGACACCGCACGAGGTCGAGAAGACGCAGAGGGGGACGGAGTTCCCGCTCGCACTCCCCGTCGACGACGGTGGCTCCCACGCCTCTTAGCCCGAGAGGCCACAGATCACCACAGACAGCTAATGGAAAAGAAGATGGAAGAGACTCGAAACAACAGAGCCCGCCCCGGGCCGGGGCCGACTCGCCGGGAACCACAGACCTATCCTGCAGCCCGACTATATAACAAGGGGCCTGAGAGGGGTCTTTAGAAGGGGAGAGAGAGGAGAGGGAGAAAGGCGAGCAAATCAAAATACTAATACTGTTGACAAATAACACCAGCAAACGCCTTCAATGCACTGATCCGACACTATGGAGGGGTCCACCACTGCTCAACCAGCTAGTTAGTTTAGTTTAGTTTGGAAAACCATGTCGCTGGGTTCAAGGCGCGATGGTCAGGGGTCAGGGCGACAGATGCTTCTGGGGGGAAGTATGGGGTGGGGAGGGAGTTGGGGGGATTCAAACGCTACACGTAGTAGCAAAGGGTAAGACACTGTTCATTGTCACGTTGACAAACTTGTTGATTTTAAAAATGGCAGAAACACAGGACAACCAACAAACAAATGGGGAAAAGGTAAAACAACTCTCGAAGACATGTGGGGAGACCGGGGAGGGAGGCACCCTGTATCTAAAACAACCACGCCCGCAAGGCAGAGCCAAGACAATCTCACAATCAAACCCTGATGCACCCAACACAGGCCATCTCGTGGAATGTAAACGGGCTGCTAGATAAGATTAAACGCACAGCAGTGTTCACTTTCGCACATAGACACAAACCCGAGATACTTCTCTTGCAAGAAACACACCTAGCCGGAGAACACTGCCCCTTCCTATCGAGACGGGGATTTGATAGAGTATATCACGCCGGGTTCATGAGGGTTTCGAGAGGAGTAGCGATCCTTTTACACCGTTCCTTCCCCCTGAAGGTGATACAGACCTGGAAAGACAAACAAGGTCGATTCGTGGCCATTACTGGGACAATAGAGGGAATGACAATCAACATAATTAGTACATATATTCCCCCAACCTTACAACGAGGAACTATTAAGGAACTAACACAAATCCTCCTAGACCTACCCTCAGGACTGACTGTTTTGGGAGGCGACTTTAACGCAGTCCCAAACCCTAAATTAGACGTGGAAGGCCCAATAACCGCTCACAGATGGGAAATGGCGACGGGCTTTACGAACTGGATGACAGCAATGGGACTCAGTGACATCTGGCGATTGAGACACCCACGACACAGACAATACACTCACACCTCAGCAGCGCACGGCTCGCAATCCCGAATAGACTTGATACTACTACCCAGTGCGACTGCGGTGCCACATCACATATTGAAATACTGGCAAGAGGCATATCTGACCACGCACCAATACGCATAGCTCTGGGTCAGGCCCGACGGGCAAACCGACCCATGTGGAGATTAAGGGGGTCATTCTGACCCTGGCGGTAGACTACCGCCAGGCCAATGACCGCGGATGCACCGCCAACAGGCTGGCGGTGCATCCATGGGCATTCTGACCGCGGCAAACGGAAAACCGGCGGTGTCCCGCCGGTTTCCCGCTGCCCTGGGGAATCCTCCATGGCGGCGCTGCAGGCAGTGCCGCCATGGGGATTCCGACCCCCTTACCGCCAGCCTGGCACCAGAAACTGGCTGGCGGTAACGGGTGTCGCGGGGCCCCTGGGGGCCCCTGCAGTGCCCATGCCACTGGCATGGGCACTGCAGGGGCCCCCTAACAGGGCCCCACCAAGATTTTCAGTGTCTGCCAAGCATACACTGAAAATCGCGACGGGTGCAACTGCACCCGTCGCACCCCTTCCACTCCGCCGGCTCCATTCGGAGCCGGCATCCTCATGGAAGGGGGTTTCCCGCTGGGCTGGCGGGCGGCCTCCTGGCGGTCGCCCGCCAGCCCAGCGGGAAACTCAGAATTACCGCGGCGGTCTTTTGACCGCGCAGCGGTATTCTGACGGCGGTACTTTGGCGGGCGGCGGACAAGAGGCACAAAATGAATATTTTGGCCTGAACGAGGGATCGGTGTCCTCACCTGGCATTTTATGGGCGGCAGGCAAGGCTGTCCTGAGAGGGTCAGCCAGAGGCCTGATAAGAAAGATAGAACATCAAAAAACTCAAAATATTGAGTCATTAGAGAAACAAGCAGCAGAGCTAGAACTAACGCAAGAAGAGAACCCCAACGGAAGGGGCGCAAGACAGCTGTCCCTGATACGAAAGGAAATCAGAGATCTGTCCCTAGAAGCAGCAAAAGCTCTCTGGCGAGCAAGCACAGCCAGAATATATGGATGGGGGGACAAAACAGAGAAATTACTACACTGACTGATCTCCCATCACAGAGCCTCAGCCATTATTTCCGAAATATGGGATGGAGAAAAGGGCAAAGTCGAGAAACGCCAAGATATAGCAGAGGCCTTTGCCCGATATTACAAAACATTGTATAAGGCCTCAGACTCCATCGACCCAGCCCATGGCCGTAGACTACTAGACACAATCCCCCTGCCCAGTCTGCCCCCTCCAGAAACGCAGATCTTAGATGAACCTTTGCTAGAAGAAGAGATAAGCAATGCCATCTCGGGACTGAGAGCTGGAAAAACCCCAGGCCCTGATGGCTTCCCAGCAGAATACTACAAGAAATACAAGAAGGAGCTGATGCCACATCTAATGGCCCTTTTCGCAGAAGTAGAACAACAGGGGCGTTTCCCGAGAGGGCTAGATGAGGCCACCATAGTGGTGATTCCCAAATCTAACCCTCCATCACCACACTGTGCAGACTATAGACCGATCTCATTGATCAACTGCGAGGTCAAGATACTAGCCAACATACTCGCAACAGGTCTCAAAAGAGTACTACTGCAACTGGTACACGCAGACCAATGTGGGTTTATGACAGCCCGCAGCACCCGTCACTGTATTCGCCGCCTCCATGTGGCCCTCGATGAAAGACATAAACTACCCCGAGACTTAGCGCTGCTCTTTATTGACTTTGAGAAGGCTTTTGACTCCGTAGACTGGAACTTCCTACTCATGGTGTTACAGAGGGCGGGATTGGGACCAAGATTCTGTCAACTAACCCGAGCGTTATATGCGGACCCCTCGGCCCGAGTACAAATCAATGGAACCCTATCATCACTCTTTGAAGTCAGAAGGGGAACAAGACAAGGATGTCCGCTATCCCCCCTTCTCTTTGCCCTAACTATAGAACCCCTGGCCCAGATGTTCCGAACAGACCCGGAATATTGTGGCTGGAAATGGAAACACGCCACAGAAGACAAAATAGCTCTATACGCAGACGATGTATTACTTTATATGGGTACCCCAAGCACATCTGGCCCACGCAGTCTCCAACTCCTTAAGAACTTTGCAACAGCCTCAGGCCTGAAGATGAACCCAGCCAAATCGGCTTTGGTCCCTCTGGCACATACTCGAGACTGCTTTGACTGGCAGGACACAATTCCCCTCCGCAGACTGAGTTTTAAATACCTGGGTGTCTGGGTAACCCTTCTACCGGAACTAACCTGGGCAAAGAATGTAGACTCGCTGTTAACACGAGTCAAGACAGACCTACAAAAATGGCAGACACTACCATTAAACATAATGGGGCGGACAGCCTTATATAAAATGATGATTCTACCCAGACTAACATATGCCTTTCAGAACTTCCCCCTCCCCATCCCACGTTCATGGTTTCGAACTCTAGAAACAGCGACACTACAATTCCTTTGGGGCGGGAACAGACACCGGGTAGCCACAAAACACTGCAAGAAGGGAACGCACGAGGGAGGCCTGGGGATGTCTGACCCATACCTATACTATTTGGCGACACAAATCTTAACAATACATGACTGGTTCAACGGAGGGTGGTCAGACCCGGCATACCAAATGGAATTAAACACCCTAAGCTTCCCGCGCATCTTGGATGCGCTGTACGGTACACCGCTTCCCCAAATTATGGGCGAGACAACCAGAGCCACCCTCCTGGCATGGCGGGCTGCACTGAGACACACCCAATGGAATGCAGTAATCACCCTACAGACCCCGCTATGGAGAGGGAAATGGATGAACGCCACCGCCACACTGGAGGGATTTACAGAATGGGATAAACTAGGGATTTCACTGGTGCGAGACATATGGAAGGGAGAAACACTTAAATCCTTTCAGAAACTACAGACAGAGTTCCAACTATCCCAAACACAATTTTTTAAATACCTTCAACTCAGACATGCCATAGGAACGCAGCTCCCCAAAAACCCACTACCGGAATTTAACCCCCTTGAAGCCAAAACTTTAATGGGAAACATGGGAGGGAAAGGGATATCACAACTATATAGAATGTTGATTAACAATACACCAGGAGACGCGAGCTCGATGAGGACGGGGTGGGAGACCTGGACCGGAGCTTTAGAGGACTCGGAATGGGCAGAAGCTTTAGAAGCCCCAAAAACCCTAGCCATATCAGCAAAACTGCGTACCATACAATTTTACTACCTACACAAAGCATACTTGGCGCCTAAAAGGCTTTCACAGGCGGGAATATGGCCGAACAGCCGCTGCCCCCGCTGCGACATGGAACACGCAGACTTCTTCCATATGGTCTGGTCTTGTCCGACATTGCAGATCTACTGGGAAAAAGTGCTAAACGAACTAAACAAGACAATAGGAACGAAACTCCAACTCTCCGCCTCCATGGTGTTACTAGGAATCATGGAGGAGAGATTAAGATCACGAACCAATCGAGCGTTCATCGGAACGGCTCTGCTGGGAGCCAAAAGAGACATAGCCGCGGCATGGACTTCGCCTACCGGCCCATCCCTGCAGAAATGGAGAAAGGGAGTAGACTGGTGCGGAATCCAAGAGAAACAAATATATGAATCGAGAGGATGTCCCCGGAAATATGAACAAATATGGGGCCCATGGCTCGAAACACTGTCATAGACTAGATCGAACCACCCTCCTCCTCCTCACCGAACGTGATCAAGGAACTATCTATACCTTCCCCCGAAAGGAAAAGAAAAACATGTACATAGTAAATGTACCACAATTGAATTGTTCGGTTGTACCTGTGCTAAACTGTTGTTGCCATAATGCTCTGAAAACAATAAAATTTGGTTATAAAAAAAAACATGGTGTAATAAGGTCATTTAGGGTGTCCAGCAGGAATGGACTGGAAACCAAAATCAACATGGACGGAAAAAAAATAGTCCCATGCTGCAGAAGGCTCCAATTAAAATAGACTAGTGTGTTTAGATTAGGCATGGCAGCCAACCTAGCTCTGAACGCAGCCCACCTAGCTCTGAACGCAGCCCACCTAGCTCTGAACGCAACCAATCTAGCTCTGAATGCAGCCCACCTAGCTCTGAACGCAGCCCACCTAGCTCTGTACGCAGCCCACCTAGCTCTGAACGCAGCCCACCTAGCTCTGTACGCAGCCCACCTAGCTCTGAACGCAGCCCACCTAGCTCTGAACGGAGCCCACCTAGCTCTGAACGCAACCAACCTAGCTCTGAACGCAGCCCACCTAGCTCTGTACGCAGCCCACCTAGCTCTGTACGCAGCCCACCTAGCTCTGTACGCAGCCCACCTACCTCTGAACGCAGCCCACCTACCTCTGAACGCAACCCAACTAGCTCTGAACGCAGCTCCTTGGAACAGCCTATGTGGAAATGCCAGAGTGGCAGAATGATAACCGGGCCTGATGACCAAATGTAGCAGCTGTTATCATTGGCTTACTCTTTGAGTGTGCAATTTGTGCCGGTCGGCAATAGCAAGTATGGTTATGGTTAGGTCTGGCTTCCAAAAACAACAAGTTTTGCTTTGCTTAAAACTTTGGTACTGAAAAAGGAATCTGCATAAAACTTTCTAATCAAATAGCAACAGTGACTACAGTTTTCCCTGTTATGTTTCATGCAGCTCCACCCTAAGGGGGTAGGGAGTGAAACAAATCAGGAGACGGGTCAGAAAACCCTTCTACAGTGAAAACCAGAGAACAGAATTACACCAAAACAGGCATGAATCTAGAACATCTTTTGCATCCCATGGACCCCGAGGGCTGTAGTCTAAGCTATTTCTATAATTTGCACCGAAAAACAATACAATAAATGCAACAAGGATTGGTGATTTCAATATGTCTGGCTTTAAAGGAATATTACATGATAATATTAAGCATCACAAGTAAATAGCAGGGGAATCGATATCTATTTGTGTGGAAGCCAATAACTGTGGAATAATATCGATGTAGTTAAAAGATCAGGTGATGGCTGCACTGTGAATGCAGACCTAAGCATCTATCCAATATTGCCCTCTTACCATCTGTGCCTCTGCCAGGGAACACAACATACAGGGCCTCATTCCGACCGCCAGGGTGGAGGCCGGAGGTAGCACCGCCAACAGGCTGGCGGTGCTACATGGGCAATTCTGACCGCGGCGGTAAAGCCGCGGTCAGAAAAGGGCAACCAGCGGTTTCCTGCCGGTTTACCCCTGCCCAAGGGAATCCTCCATGGCGGCTCTGCTTGCAGCGCCGCCATGGGGATTCCGACCCCCTTCCCGCCATCCTGTTCCTGGCGGTTGCTACCGCCAGAAACAGGATGGCGGGAACGGGTGTCGTGGGGCCCATGGGGGCCCCTGCACTGCCCATGCCACTGGCATGGGCACTGCAGGGGCCCCCTAACAGGGCCCCATTAAGATTTTCAGTGTCTGCCTTGCAGACACTGAAAATCGTGACGGGTGCCACTGCACCCGTCGCACCCCTTCAACTCCGCCGGCTCCATTCGGAGCCGGATTCATTGTTGAAGGGGCTTTCCCGCTGGGCCGGTGGGCGGCCTTCTGGCGGTCGCCCGCCAGCCCAGCGGGAAAGTCGGAATGACCGTCGCGGTCTGTTGACCGCGGAGCGGTCTTCCGACGGGGTTACTTTGGCGGGCGGAATGACCCCCACAGTTTCTAGTTATCTAAGACACTTTAATCGCATTACAATGTTTAGTTTCGTTTAGGAGATTTGTAAAGCGCATGGCTACTCGAAGGCCTCCCAGCTCTAGAGCAGAAGAAGACTGTCAAGAGGCAACTTATGCTGTGAACAAAAAGGTTTTAAATTTTTTGCGAACGGAAAGTTCTTGCCTGTCTTGCCGGAACTCCATGGAAAGGAAGTTCCAGAGGTTTGGGGCCCTACATGCTAGAGATCGACCTCCCCATTTTGCTTTCTTTATCCGTGGGACATTAATTAGGGAGGCGATCGAGGGTCTAAGGGCCCTTTGAGGGATGTAGGGAGTTACAATTTGTTTCAGGAAGGCCGGACCCCCAGTCTGCTGAGCTCTGTGCATGGTGCAGAGGGCCTTGGAGTTGATCCGTTGTTCCACATGGAGCCAGTGGAGGAAAGCTAAGGCAGGTCTTGCGGAGAGGTGTCTGGGGATATTCATGAGTAAGCGTGCCACGGCGTTCTGCACCACTTAAAGTCTTCTTAGTACATAACAGGGTGAGCTCAAATACAGGACATTTCCATAATCCTTGCGTGAAATTACAAGTGCCTGGGTCATGTTTGTGCCCCTGAAAGTTCAAGCTACGGCAACGCCCTCTACCCAGGAACCACGGCCAAGCTCCAGAAAAGACTGCAACTTATACAGAATGCCTCCGCACGCCTCATCTTGGACATCCCCCGCCACAGCCACATCAAAGCCCACCTGAGAGACCTGCACTGGGGCCCCGTCAATAAGAGAATCACGTTCAAACCCCTCACCCTCTGCACAACACCGGACCAGAATACCTCAACAGACGGCTCTCCTCCTACACCCCGACCCGACAGCTTTGCTCCACTGACCTTGCCCTCGCCACCGTCCCACGCATCCACAGAACGACAGCCGGGGGCAGATCGTTCTCCCACCTCGCCGCCAAGACATGGAACACTCTTCCCACCTACCTGCGTCAGACACAGGACCTACTTACCTTCAGGAGACACATTAAGACTTGGCTGTTCAATCAGTAGCTGCCCCCCCATCAGCACCTTGAGACCCTCACGGGTGAGTAGTGCGCTTTACAAATGCTTTGATTGATTGATTGAAGGCAGCAGGATAAATAAACAAGCTGATCACAGGTGTGTGAAGGGCAACCACTTTTCTAAGTGAAGCACACACCTTCTGCCAAATCAAAGTTTGCACTTCTGGCTCCAGAATTGTAGGCGTCGAAAAGCCCCTCTCCTTGTGATTGTCACATAATTGTCTGGTGACAGCTGTGCTGTCAAGCCATACCATAAGGAATACAGAAACAAGTATACATCAAGGAAACACACAAATTATAAAACATTTTAATTATGAAACAAAAATAAACAAAAGTCAAAAGTTTAATGGGAAGTTTTTCAAAAATTGGTTGCAGTTTTAAAAGACAAAGTAACACGTTAACTCTGGAATTTAAATTTCTCTTTCTTGCTACTGATGAAAGCTGCCTTTTTGTTTGTGCATGCAGTGCTTTAGTTGAGGCCACCATCCGTCCAAACTACATTGTGCTTGGTATACTTGGTTTGCTCCCACTTAATATTATCCCCAAATTGAAAATTCCTTGATATTTAGAGAACATTTTAAAATGCCCGGTTTTTATATTTTGCTTTTTATGTATGCATACATTTTTAAATCTGCTAACATCTTTTGTAAACAGTTGCAGTCATCGTTACAGGTAACCAGATTAAGTACTACAGAGCTAGAAATTTACTCTGAGAGGAGCTTTAGCTAGGATTGCTCCGTTATTCTGTGCACAGCTGGATCTGAGCACAAGAACGGGGTGTCCATTGAATGATACTTGTCTCATTGGAGCAAATAAATCATACAGTCCGCGGTTTATCTTAGAAGCTGCCATCTGCACTAATAATGTTGTGGTTGCCCAGTACCAAGGCTGCCTTGTAAGTATTCCACCTCTATTCCTTTTCTGCATTTGACTCTCTTTGTCTGGGTCAAAGTCTGATGATGAAAACTAAGGGGTCATTTCTATGTTGGTGGAGAGGGAACTCCGTCACAATGGCGATGAGTTCCCTCGCCGCCAACGGAGTGGCAAATTAAATATGGGCGTAACATAGGTTTGGCTACAACGGAGACTACTCCGTCATCGCTGTAGATAAACTTCTCCGATGGCCCAATGGAGTAAGGCCTATAGGAAAATTGGCTATGTGTCCATCGCCCATGATGGGCAGACATGTAGCTGTTTTTTACTGTCTGTCACCACCAGGCAAACCCTGACAGGAAGGGACAGGAAGAATAAAAAAATGCTCCCATGGCGAGGGGGGGGGGGGCATTATCTTTTTCATTTTTTGAAAAAGTCCTGCTTTGGGATTTTCTTTTTGAAAATAAATGTTTATGAATCCTTTCACTAAACTGTGAAAAGCATTGACCATGCCTGCCCATGCTTCAGAAATAACTTGCCAGCTTGGCGGTCATTTCTATATTTGCCGGATGGCATCCCCATCTGGGAGGTGGAGTCATTTACTACATCTCCCTAGCGGGGAAAAGCCGAAATATAAATCAGGCCCCAAGTTCTAGTCTCAAAAAGTGAGTGCTGGTGGCCACACCCTGCAACCAGCAGCACAAATTAAGCCCCAGACCCTAAGCCACGTGGCTTCCCCAGAGACCTGCATGTTCTCTGCCACTCAGTCACTTCTTCTGCAGAATCTCATTTCCTCATCCTCTTATAAGCTAGTGTTCATGTTTGGCCTGCAGTTCCCATGTAGCTATATGACTATGGGGGTCATTCCAACCCTGGCGGTCGGTGTTAAAGTGGCGGCCAACCCGCCAACAGGCAGGCGGTAAAAGAAATTGAATTCTGACCCTGGCGGGAACCGCCAACACAGGCCGCCACTTTAACACTCCGACCGCCACGGCGGGGCAAACAAACAGCGCGGCGGTAACCGCCAACAGACAGGCGGCAGACAATGTACCGCCCACCCTATCACGACCCACCAATTCGCCACCTTTTCCGGGGCGGGAGCCCCGCCGATAAAAACACGGCGGAAACAGACCACGAACGGGAAAACGCTCACCTCTATACACTCCATGAGGAATCTGGACAGCATGGAACCCGAATTGAACATCCTACCAGCGATTGTCTACCGGTTCCTCTACCAGGAGCACGAACGCCGCCGCAGGAGACAACGGTGAGTACTGCACCTACGACACAGGGGAGGGGGGAGGAGAAAAGATTACGGGCACACACATACGCGACACCCCCCCCCAATCCCCACACACCAATGCAGAGCAACAAGTCAGATTTACACCCCCCAAACCCCCCGGAATAATTCAAAGACAAAATAAAATGATCATTAGAATAGAAGTATATTAAAGCATATTTGAACTTAAGTGAAATATGACATTTTTAAAATAAATAAATCACAACATGAACAATGTATACATAGTCCAAAAGTCCGGCACATATTGGCTACATGCCATTGTTCGTGGGCCAATGTGCATAAACACATGGGCAAAGCCCACACACGAGACCCGATTCCATTGGAGAGAACACTGCTGGGGCATCAGATAATAAAACCACAGGCACCTCAGGGGGAAGGGAAGGGGGGGCACCTCAGCCACATGAGTCCACGACGCCAGATCCACGAGGGGCCTCCATGCCCACTGTACCATCCTGGGGAGTGCAAAGCCACAGTCTCTCAAGTCTCTACAGTGGGTGGATTGCCCACTGTACCATCCTGGGGAGTGCAAAGCCACAGTCCATCTGGTGGATTACAGACTCCACTGGTTATGGAGGAGGCATGGTGCCCAGAGTGCTTCGTGAAGCCCTGCCCGACACAGATCCGGCCCTGCCAATGGGCCAGCGGTGCTTGAGATGAAGGGCCCAGCGGAGCGGTGCTTGACAGGAGGGGCCCAGCGGAGCGGTGCAGAGACGGCGGGGCCCAGCGGAGCGGTGCTTGACAGGAAGGGCCCAGCAGAGCGGTGCTTGAGATGAAGGGCCCAGCAGAGCGGTGCTTGACAGGAAGGGACCAGCGGAGCGGTGCAGAGACGGCGGGGCCCAGCGCAGCGGTGCTTGAGATGAAGGGCCCAGCGGAGCGTTGCTTGACAGGAAGGGCCCAGCGGAGCGGTGCTTGACAGGAAGGGCCCAGCGGAGCGGTGCTTGACAGGAAGGGCCCAGCGGAGCGGTGCTTGAGATGAAGGGCCCAGCGGAGCGGTGCCTGACAGGAGGGGCCCAGCGGAGCGGTGCAGAGACGGCGGGGCCCAGCGGAGCGGTGCTTGAGATGAAGGGCCCAACAGAGCGGGCAGAGACGGCGGGGCCCAGCGGAGCGGTGCAGAGACGGCGGGGCCCAGCAGAGCGGTGCTTGAGATGAAGGGCCCAGCGGAGCGGTGCTTGACAGGAAGTGCCCAGCGGAGCGGTGCAGAGACGGCGGGGCCCAGCGGAGCGGTGCTTGACAGGAAGGGCCCAGCGGAGCGGTGCTTGAGATGAAGGGCCCAGCGGAGCGGTGCCTGACAGGAGGGGCCCAGCGGAGCGGTGCAGAGACGGCGGGGCCCAGCGGAGCAGTGCTTGACAGGAAGGGCCCAGCGGAGCGGTGCTTGACAGGAAGGGCCCAGCGGAGCGGTGCAGAGATGGCGGGGCCCAGCGGAGCGGTGCTTGACAGGAAGGGCCCAGCGGAGCGGTGCTTGAGATGAAGGGCCCAGCGGAGCGGTGCCTGACAGGAGGGGCCCTGCGGAGCGGTGCAGAGACGGTGGGGCCCAGCAGAGCGGTGCTTGACAGGAAGGGCCCAGTGGAGCGGTGCAGAGACGGCGGGGCCCTGTTCAGCGGTGCTTCTCGCGGCGGGGCCCTGTTCAGCGGTGCTTCTCACGGCGAGGCCCTGTTCAGCGGTGCTCGCGGGGCCCTGTTCAGCGGTGCTTCTCACGGCGGGGCCCAGTTCAGCGGTGCTTCTCTTGGCGGGGCCCTGTTCAGCGGTGCTTCTCACGGCGGGGCCATGTTCAGCGGTGCTTCTCACGGCGGGGCCCTGTTCAGCGGTGCTTCTCTTGGCGGGGCCCTGTTCAGCGGTGCTTCTCACGGCGGGGCCCTGTTCAGCGGTGCTTCTCACGGCGGGGCCCTGTTCAGCGGTGCTTGTCTTGTGTTCCTAGGGAACCAGATCTGGGCAATCATTCCCGCTCAGTCGCCATCCGACCTATCGCTTGCGGGGCCCTCCTGTGTTGGACTCCTGTGCCCGTGGGTGTCCTCCGTCACACCCCAAATGGGGCTGGTGGGGCCCTCCTGGGCAGCTCGCCTGCTGCCGGACTTGTCCGCCCTGCTGCCCTTGCCCCCCTTGGCCGAATCTCTGGGGCCCTTGCCTCCCTTTGTGGATGGGCCAGGTGACGGTGCAAGGGTGGTGTCCTTGGTGGCAGCCGTCTCAGGCCTGTCGCGCCGGCCCTTCCCTTTTTTGGTTCTTTTCCCAGGGGGTGGGCTGGCTGTCCCCTTGCTGCTGGCCGATGTTACTGCCCTAGGAGCTGGTGGACTCCAATAGCCCTGAACGATGGTCCTAGTAGGTGCAGGGCTTGTGGTGGCTGAGGTGCTGTTTGGACTCTTACGAGATGAAGGGGGTGGTTCAGGTGATGCAAAGAGGTTAATTTTGGAGAGGAACAACTTTTTAGGAGCAATGGGAAGGGTAGATGCAGTGGGTATGGGAGTGGAGGGAGAGGATGTGGTTGTAGGAGAGTCAAGTGTGCTGTCTTTGGGTGCAGGTGCTTGTGCTGGAGGCTGTGGTGAGGTGGATGGCTGTTGGGTGGGTGGCTGCCGGCGTTTGTGTGGCTTGGAAGAGGGAGTGACAGACACACTGGGAGAGGACACAGGGGACGTGTAAATGGCAGTGGGGGTGGTGACTGCACGTGTGTGGACTGTTCTGGTGGGTGTGGTGGTGATGGACGTAGTGGCTGATGGTGGTGTGCATGCAGGTGTGAGTGGAGACGTCACAGGGAGGGAGGAGGGAGACGAGGAGGAGGGGGACACAGAGGAGGCAGTGGCTGTTGGCATGTCTGCATGTGGATGTTGCTTGGGTGAATGCTTGTGTGATCTGTGGTGCTTATGTCTGCATGAGCTGCCCTTGGGTGTTGAGGTGTGTGCAGGCTGGTCTGTTGGTGTGTCTGGGATAGGCAGAGGAACAGGGAAGTGGGACTGGGTTGAGGAAGTTGGAGGGGGGAGGCTTGAGACAGGGACAATTGCTGCCGTCAGTGCTGAGGCCAGAGTGTTGAACGATCGCTGATGGGCAGCCTGACCCGAATGAATGCCCTCCAGGTATGCATTGCTCCGATGCACCTCCCTTTCTACCCCCTGGATGGCATTCAAAAGGGTAGACTGCCCAACAATGAGCGCCTGGAGGAGGTCAATGATTTCCGCACTGAGGGCAGCAGGGGTAACTGGGGCAGGACCTGAGGTGCCAGGGGCGAAGGAGATGGCCGGCTTCCTGCCCGAGCAGGCACGGGGCGGAAGCTGAGGGGCTGCTGGGAGGGCGGAGCTGGTGCGCTGGGTGGCGGCTGTACCTGTTGTTGCGGTGGGCACGGATGTTGCCGCCACCACAAGGGAGCTCCCTTCCGAGGACGTGTCGGTGTCGCTGACGTCTCCACGGGTCCCCGTTGTGGAGCTCCCCTCGCCCTCCGTCTCACTGGTGAACTCGGAGTCGGTTGCAGGGCCCTCCGGGGCCATGTGAGATGCAGCTCCCTCGTGCGCCAATGCCACTTCTCCTCCGCCTGATGATGCTAATGCACACATGAACAGGAAAACCAAAAAAAAGGGGGGGGAGAAGAAAGAAAGACATGTTGAGTGCATGCATTGGCGGCACCGTTGGCGGAGAGGACAGACACAGAAGCCCCCTGCACTACGCCGCGCACTCGGGGTACACTACTCAATTATGGTGACTTGGCCTACAAGTCTATGGACGACAAATGCACACATAGGTGAGCCCGGGCCATGGATAGCTGTACTTAGCACCCTACAGAGGTGGGGGGCGGGGGCACAGGGCCATGTCTAACGGAGGGGCCTAGCCTACAGAAACCGCCCTGGCCTAGAGATAGCCACAGCCCTCCTCCCCCACCCAGACGCCTCCACTGTGCGCTAATATAGCGGAATGTGCTGATACTCACCCCCTTGTGTCTGCTGTGATGTCCTCACGCGCCCATCCAAATCGGGGTAGGCCACCGCCAGGGTTCGGGACATCAGGGGGGTCAATTGACGACTGGCACCACTCCTACGTTGGGAGGCCATCCCCAGCAGAGCCTCGGCGGTCTTTCTGCTCCCGCGGCGGATGTCCTCCCACCTCTTGCGGCAGTGGGTGCCCCGTCTGTTGTGGACCCTCAGGGCCCGGACGTCGTTGGCGATGGCACGCCAAATGTCGATCTTCTGATGGGCGCTGACCTATGTGACATGTACAGGGTTGAAAAATAAATATCATCACTTTTCTGCATGTTCGATGTGCGCGGCCACCCCTCCCCAACCTTGCCATGTGGCACATGCTCTCATCTGTTGTGCGTTGCACTCCTCATTCGCTCCCCTCCCCACCATCTTACATCCACCCCACTCAACACAGGCATAGCCCATACTACGTGCTCCCAGTGTACTTACCTGTTGGTCTGGAGGACCATAGAGTAGCGCATACTGGGGGAGGACCCCATCAACAAGTTTATCCAATTCCTCAGATGTGAAGGCAGGGGCCCTTTCCCCAGTCGCAGCAGCCATTGTCTCTTCCAGACCGAGTTCACAGCAGCACTTGCAGTATAGGTCCTCTCCTGTGGATGATCAGGTCTCGAGTGATTAAGCAAGTAGAAAATGGCGGTCACGCCCGCGGAGGTGCGTACCGCGGCGGTGCGTACCGCGACCGCCGGTGCACATCGTCATTGGCTCCTGAGACCCATAGGGTTCAATGTTAACCAATGCTGCTTTGCGCCGCGGTCTTCGACCGCCTACCGCCACGGTGTGCCACGCCAGCGCATTGACCTCACATCCCATTGTCACACTTCACAGGTCAGGCAGCCGCCATTTCAAGGGCCCACATGGCTGAATTTCTACGGCGTCACACAGGCCTAGGCCTTGCATTGCCACTCATACAAGCCATTCAATGCATAGCGAATCGTGTACTGTGCAAGCTGTGGTTACGTACCTGTGGGTTGCTTGACTCTGTTCTCCATGTTGTCCTTCCTAGGCACCGTCCGCTGGGACTTGCGAGGAGATGGAGGAATCCTCCTGTGTACAGACCGCTGGTGGACCTGTCGACAATGGAAGAAAGACATGTCATACTTACATACAGACTTGACCGAGCCACTATACAGGAACTGTGTGCCCAGCTGGAGCCAGACCTGATGTCCCCCATTCGCCAACCCACAGGGATTCCCCCTCTGGTGCAGGTTCTGTCAGTACTCCATTTTTTGGCAAGTGGATCATTCCAAACAACAGTGGCCATATCATCAGGGATGTCTCAGCCTATGTTTTCTAAGGTTTTGTCCAGAGTGTTGTCCGCCCTGATGAAATACATGCGGAGCTACATTGTTTTCCCTGAGGTGGCCGATTTGCCTACAGTGAAGGGTGATTTCTATGCCCTTGGACATATCCCCAACATCATTGGTGCCATTGATGGGACCCATGTGGCCTTGGTTCCCCCCAGTGGAAGTGAGCAGGTGTACAGGAACAGAAAAAGTTATCATTCTATGAATGTCCAGGTGGTCTGTTTGGCTGACCAGTACATCTCCCATGTAAATGCCAAGTTCCCTGGGTCAGTGCATGACGCGTACATCATGTGAAATAGCAGCATCCCTTATGTGATGGAACAGCTACAGAGACACCGTATGTGGCTAATTGGTGACTCTGGTTACCCCAACCTGTCGTGGCTACTTACCCCAGTGAGGAATCCCAGGACAAGGGCAGAGGAACTAGCGTTCAATGAGGAACAATGAGGCCCATGGGCGAACTAGGAGGATTATAGAAAGAACCTTCGCCCTCCTGAAGGCCAGGTTTAGGTGCCTGCATATGACAGGGGATCCCTAATGTACTCACCAAAGAAGGTGTGCCATATCATCGTGGCCTGCTGTATGCTTCACAACCTGGCTTTGCGACGCCAGGTGCCTTTCCTGCAGGAGGATGGTCCAGATGGTGGTGTTGTAGCAGCTGTGGAGCCTGTGGAGAGTGAAGAGGAGTAGGACGACGGGGACGACACAGACAACAGGGACACAGTGATACAACAGTATTTTCAGTAGCACACAGGTACGAATCAACCACGCCATTTTACATTTACTTAAAGTCTCCTGACTCTCTACTGTCTGAGTTCCCCCCCAGTTCCTGTTAACTGAGTTGTGACTTTCCCTTCCGTTTTCAGAGCTGTGGGCCCCACTGCCTGACCTCTGCTTTGTTTGCCCATGGACTACAGCTGTGTGACAGTGGTATGTTGTCATCACAATGTAACTGAACATTTTGGCACCGTTATGTCTAATACATTTGTTCAAAATACAAGCAGACTCCAGATTTTTTTAGTGCAAGAAGTGATTTAATTCAAGTGCTAAATTTAAGGAACATGATTGTAAAACGGGGATGGGTGATGGTGGAGTATTGTCCATGGCAGAGTCCAGTTCTCAGTCGCACAGGTGCATTGTCCATATGCCTGTGGAAGGATGGAGCAGGGGCAGTTCAAGGTTGGACAGGGTGACAATGTGGGACAGTGGGATGACATCAGGGGGTATCGTTTGCTGGCGGGGGTCTTGGCATCCTACTCTGTCTTCTTGTGAGATCTCAGGTTCCGCTTGCGGGGTGGTTCTTCTTCTGCAGGAGGTGGGGTTCTGGTGGCCTGTCGTTGTGTGGGGGCCTCCTGTCCACTAGCGCCGGCGGAGGTGGTAGGCTGTTCCTGGTCCAGGCTAGTGACAGGGGCCCTTTGTGGTCCCACATGGTCCCGCAATGTGGTGACTATCTGTGTTAGGGCCACGACGATGGTCCCCATTGCGGAACTAATGTTCCTCAGTTCCTCTCTGAACCCCATGTACTGTTGCTCCTGCATGACCTGGATCTCCTGGAACCTGGCCAGTACCGTAGCCATCGTCTCCTGGGAGTGGTGGTATGCTCCCATGATGGAGGAGAGGGCCTCTTGGAGAGTCGGTTCCCTGGGCCTGACCCCCCCCTGTCGCACAGCAGCCCTCCCAGTTCCCCTGTTTCCCTGGGCCTCTGTCCCCTGGACGGTGTGCCCACTACCACTGCCCCCAGGTCCCTGTTGTTGTTGGGGTGGTGGGTCAACCTGGGTGCCCTGTAGTGGTGGACACACCGCTGATTGACGTGTCCTGGGGACAGAGGCATGGACCCGCTGGGTGGGAGCTGTGCTGGTGTTCCCAGAGGGGGTTAGGTCTGGTGTAGCCTGTGGCTGTCTGTGGGGAACCAACTGTCCCGAGGTCCCCGATGGGCCGGGCTGGTCATCAGGGTCCAGGGAGACAGAGCTGCTGTCATCACTGGGGGCCTCTTCTGGGGGTGGGATGGACATCTCTGGACCCTCTGTGGCGGTGTGGTGGCGTTCGGGTCCTGCAGGGGTATAAGAGTATGGTGATTGCTTCTGTGTGTGGCATTTCGCGTAATGGGTGAGTGGCCGTGTCCCCCAGTGCTGGCATTCCCTTGTGTGGGCTTTTGTGACGGTGGCTTGTGGGGGTGATGGGTGTGTGCAGTGGGCATGCTTTGGGGATTGGTGTCCATGCTTTGGGGACGCACGCAGGGCTAGGTTTTGGGATGGGTGGGATGTGATGGTGAGCCATTTGCAAGGAGTTGGTGTGATGGGGTGGGGGTGAGGGTGGGGGTATGATTTGGCATGCAGGTGGGGTGGGGGGAATGGAGTAGTGAAGATTTGACTTACCAGAGTCCATTCCTCCGCCTACTCCTGCGAGGCCCTCAGGATGCAGGATGTGCAAGACTTACTCCTCCCATGCTGTGAATTCGGGGGGAGTAGGTGGGGGTCCGCCGCCAGTCTTCTGCACCGCAATGTTGTGCCTTGATACCATGGAACGCACCTTCCCCCGTAGGTCGTTCCACCGCTTCCTGATGTCGTCCCGATTGCGTGGATGCTGTCCCACAGCGTTGACCCTGTCCACTATTCTTTGCCATAGCTCCATTTTCCTGGCAATGGTGGTGTGCTGCACCTGTGCCCCGAAGAGCTGGGGCTCTACACGAACTATTTCCTCCACCATGACCCTGAGTTCTGCGTCAGAGAACCTGGGGTGTCTTTGGGGTGCCATGGGGTGGTGTGGATGAGGTGAGGGGTGGTGTATGTGTTGTACAGTGTGGTGAGTGTGGTGGTGTATGGTGTTTTGTGCGTGGAAATTGTGTGGGTGATGTTGTGATTTGCCTCTGTGTGATGGTGTACTCTATGCTGTGCTCTCTCTCTCTGTCCTTCACTCGCAATTGTGGTCGTAGGGGTTTGTGGGTGATGTGGGTGTGTGTTTTATATTTAATTGGGTGTGTGGGAGTGGTATGTGTATGTGTCTCAGGTGTGTGTATTTTGAATTATCCAATGTGGTTGTGTTTTGTAAAGGTGTGTGTATTTTGACCGCGGCGGTGTGTACCACCAATGGAATACCGCGGTTGAAAGACCGCTGCAGGGATTTGTGGGCCGGAATGGTATGGGCGTATTTCTGTTGGCGTGACGGTGGAGGTTTGGTCATCGCCAGTTTCCCGCTGACCTTTGGTGTGGCGGACTTTTGTGGATGTCGGGTTTTTGGCGGTTTGCCAGTTGTGGGTCAGAATGACCGTGGCGGTTTACCGCGGCCGCAGCGGTGTTATGGCGGCCTTCTGGCCGGCGGTAAGCGACTTTTACCGCCGAGGTCAGAATGACCCCCTATGTGCCATGTCTATGAAAACCAAAGTTGTTCAACAGCAACATGGCGAGCAAACGATGAAGGTCACTTTCGGGGAATGGCTGATGAAAGTAAAACTGCTTTGATAATTTTCATAGAAAATAAATAAACGCACAAATGAAAAACAAAGGCCCCAGACCCCAGACAAACCGAAAAAAAAGCTTGTCAAAGAATTCTCGGAAATCAAAAAGTAAAAGTAAATTGTAATAACAATAGCTTGCTAAAAAAGAAAGGGAACATACTTTATATTAACAATATGGGACACAACGATCCAAAGCTGACTGGATAGCTCATTGAGTTGAACATTTGCCCCTTACTGACAGATGAATGATAAATCTCCCAATAATAATAATACATGTAATAATAAAAGTTGTTATTAATCCATTGTTACAAGAGGCAGAAGTGCAGTATGAACTGTTTAAAAAACAAAATATTTTTATATTTTTGCATACACGATGTAATATAGTTAGGAGGGAACAGAGAAGAGGTATAGAAGGTCAGGAAATGTTTGAAAGAGAAGCCGATTTGGTAGGCAAGGGAAGAGAGAGAAAATAAACATAAATATTTCCATGGCCTTCTAAGAGTGTCATAGTACCCGGCACCCTCCTTATCTGCTGCATCTTTTCATGTCCACTTTTTGAGAGGACCTCTGCTGACCACACTTCCTCAGGTGCCAGGAAGATTGTCACGTACTCACTAGTGATCTGAACAGTGCTTAATTTGAGCCAGTGGTTTCCGGTGTGGGGCACCAGCATTTGCTTTAAAGGGCCAGTACTTTTTTTTCTGCCTCAAGTATTTTCTGGGTGCAAAAGACACATATAGAATAGGCAGAGGAAAAGAAAAACGAAAATGCTCCACAAAGGGAGAAAGCTGCAAGACTGAGCTGAAGGGACAGGGAGTGGCTGTAAATGGATTGAGGAGGCCCGAGACTGCATCAGCTGCCTCAGTATTCAGTGCTTGCACATTTAATTGCAGCAGCCACGTGTTTCAGAGGAGAGCTTTGGGCACTGGATCTAAAGTGAGCAGTGTGGTTACTTTGCACATGATGCAGGTCAGCTGACTGGTTGAGAGGTGGGGACAAGAAATGACCCTCACCTTCTGAATCGATGAAACTTCAATGCTCACCTTCTGCTATCACACTCTAACCCAGCCTCACAGTCACAGCTCTCTGCAGGTGGCTGGGTGAGGGGCATTCTACACACATACACAAAATTATAAAAGGGTAACAGTGAATAATGGGGCAGTTTTTCACCAGGGGTTTCTAGGTGACATCACTCCATGGTGAAAAACATCACCTGTATCCACTTATATTTTTTACCAGTCTTTGGGCCTGATTTAGAGTTTGGCAGACGGTTTACTCCGTCACAAAAGTGACGAATATCCCATCTACCATATTCCATAGGACATAATGGAATTGTAATACGGCAGACGGGATATCAGTCAAGTTTGAGACGGAGTAAATCTTTCTGCCTCTCCATAATCATCTGCTCCTTATTTCAGTATCTACACAGGGGTACACGAGGGATGGTGCAGCCTATCATAACATAGACCACTCTCCCAAAGATACAAATAAGTTGGCCTCTTAGCACCCACCTCCACCACCCTCTCCATTCATCCTCCCCCCAGTGTCAGTGGCACGGGGAATCCCCCACTCTAGCAGCCTCAGTAGCCACTGCCATTGAGCCTGAAGGGCTGGTGAACGTAGTCCACCTGAGAAATTAATTCGTTGTTTATGGGCCTCTCCTGTCTGCGGGTCTGGCAACAATGCTTATGAACCACACTGATAAGGAATACCATGAAAGAAGGTATCGGTCCCTGTTGGCTGGAATGCTCAGTGAAAGGAAGAGAGAAACATTAAAATGGGGTGAAAAATACAGAGAGAGAAAGAGGGAGAGGCTGGAATGCACAGTGAAAGAAAGAGAGAAACATTAAAAATTGGAAAAAACTGAGAGAGAGAGGGGGGGGAGGGAGAGGCAGAGAGAGAGAGAAAACAAGCGTTGGCAAAGCAAATGGGTCTCGCCTTTGGGACCTATTGAATTTGCCAATGGTTTTTAACAATTGTGCACAGTATCTCTGATGCTGTGCAACATAGCTAAATAATTTTAAGAGAACGTTTTTCACTGTCAAAATGAAGTGCCTACTATTGTTTTTTGTAGTTACCAGTCTGAGTTGGATCAGTAATTTCTTTTTTTAGAGCGGGTGTCATGGATGCAACACAACGGTGCAGAAACAACATGGAGGGCAGAACAAACAGGAGAGGTGTAGGTGGAAGGTGGAAGCAACACAGGGGCACGGGTGGGGGACAGCTATGTGGAGGGCGTGGAGATGGGGAAGCAGGCAGCACAGAAGGCAACGTGGAGCGAGTGGGGGGGGACACAAGAGCGAGAAACCATGAAGAGGAAGAGTCCAAGAGGGCCAGCACATCATGGAGGGGGACCACATGGGAAGGGTGACTGGATGTCGCAGATTTGCCGGGACTGTGCCAGTTTTCCACCAGCTGTACCGGCAGATTTGGGGAAATTTAGCTCATGTCCGGGTTTTTAGAGAGGGTCGACTGAAAATGGTTGGAGGTGCCTTTTTGTGTTTTCCAAAGCAGGGAGAGTGAGCAGCTGTTATGAGAAAGCAAGTTAATTAACCTGGAAAATACTGACTTTAAAAATTGCATTATATGTATGTTCTTAGAGCCTGTGCTGTAATTCTGTGCTGATGAGCGGTGTCATTCTGCATGCTAGGCTGAAGTAAAATTGTAGTCCTTTTCTATTTTTATGAAATGTCCCGTTTTTTTTACTTTAAAATTCTGGTCATCCTACACATGAGCCACAGAGAGCAACATCTAGTGCAAGGTGAGAGACGTACTTGAGGAAGACAGCTGTAAAATACATGCATTTCCATGGTGTTGGACCTGGCCCTTTTACAGGGTCATTCCCCAGACTTTTTGCTTTTGCCTCCTTATTTTTCTGACCTTTGTTGGCTGACGTTTTGACTCTGAGAACTTTTTCACTGCTAACCAGTGCTAAAGTGCATGTGCTCTCTCTAACAAATTTGGTATGATTGTATCATACCTGATTGGCATATTTAATTTACCTATAAGTCCCTTGTAAAGTGGTATCCCTATACCCAGGGCCTGTAAATTAAATGCTACTAGTGGGCCTGCAGCGCTGCTTGCGCCACCCACTGAAGTAGCCTGTCAAACCTATCTAAGGCCTGCTAGCGCAGGACCTGTGTGCGCAGTTTCCTGCCACAGGGACCTGGCATCTAAATTTACTTGCCAGGCCCAGAACTCCCCTTTTACTACATGTAAGTCACCCCTAAGGTACGCCTTAGCTAGCCCTTTGGGCAGGGTGCCATGTATGTAGAAAGGCAGGACATGCGCCATATCGCATGGCCTGTCCTAGTAGTGACAAACAGCCTAACTTGGTTTCTCACTGCTGTGAGTGCTGCCCTCTCATAGGACTGCATTGGAAATGCCCTGCCTTAGGTGTAAGGGGTATTGTCTGATTTATGAGGGGTAGCGTAGGCATATTTGGTATGGTTGTGACAGTGGTAAGAAATGTTGCTTACTAGTGTAGGTGTATTTTTTGTTATTATCACAGAAATGCCACTTCTAGAAAGTGTGCATTTATCTGTGCTTATAATTCTGGTGTTTTGCAGCTTGACTCCAAACCACATCTCGGCAGAGTGACAGTTGGCCTTTGTGCATACTTCTCAGACAGCCTGAACACAGGGAGGGTGGAGGTGTCACAGAGGTGCATCTGCATACTGAATAGTCTTCCTGGGCTGAGAGAAGGGAGAGGGGGGGCACACCTGCATTTGTAAAGACTGTGCCCTGGCCTCACACAATAGGGTCGTTAACCCCCCACTGATGTTTGGAGCCTGTGCTGAAAGGAGAGAGGGGGCACTCCCAGAACCAGTTGTAACTGGCTGGAACCTCCTCTCCCTACCATTGTGAAACACTGTAAGAACTGACTATAAGTACAGGGGAATTTTCCGCACAATTTGAACATGCTTGGAACTTGAAACTGGACAAGGAACGCTGATGAATGGACTCACCAGGAAACCAGGACTGCTGCTGCTGTGCTGACCTGTGACCTGCCTGGTCACTAGGAGGAATTGCCACCATCTGCACCCCTTGTGCGTGCCTGTAGCTGGGCCCACCAGCCCTGTGCCTCTTCTTGTTTTGGTTGCTCCCAGGGGCAGGGTGTTGTGGCCCCTCACCCCTGCCAACCCTTCTACCACTTTGCCCACAGCGCTTTCCAAAGGGCGCTCTTTTGTTTCTAAGGAAAAATCACCGCTGCAGCCCAGGCTGCAGATTTGACCTGAGCGCTGTGAAAAGCGCTTTATTGGGAACCCTAAAAATCACCACAGCAGCCCGGGCTTATCGGAGTGCCCCTTGCGCTCTGCACGGTGCCTCTCCCCTGCCGTGAGTCACCGCCGCAACCCGGCTCCTGATGTGAGATCCAGCGCGCCGGAGCTGCGCTGTCCTCGGTGTCCGCAGGGCACTTGTAACTAAAGGAATAGGAGCAAGCACGCTCCTGTCGTAGTCCCGGGGTGAGCTCGCTCTCCGGAGCGCCCCCGGGGCACCAGCAGGCACCTGCTTCGGGTGCCTGCCCGCTGCCGTGAGCCGGAAAGGCTCATTGCAAAGCTTCTCCGTCGGGTGAGGGGACTGAAGCCACCTCAGAGGCTCCCCCCACCCCACCAGGTCTACAGTATCGTGTGGGGCCCTGTCGCCCCCCCCTCCCGAGGAAGGGCCGGACGAGGCCCAGGGGGAAGCTCCCCAAGAGGACGCAGCCCCCAGAAGGGCCAACATCGAACCAGAAGACCCGGCGGGGTGGAAGTCTCATCAGAGGCTCCCCGTGCCGCCAACGATCGACCCTGTGGGCATTTTTGTGGCCCCCTCCTTGGCTAGAATGGCCCATTTTGAATCTCAGAGAGGATGCTGGCTACCCCTCTCCCCTACAGAACAGCGTGTGGCCCCCGTTGAGCGCATAGGAGCGCCGGGGGCCCCCACTATGACCTTCCAGGCACTGGAGTGCCTTACACTGGGAACTAAGGTACTCTTGGGGTCACTGGGAGGGTGGGATGTTCTAGGGTGATCCACTGAGAGAAACATACTTTTATTTATGTCTTGCCATATGTTCACTACTGTTCATTTTAGGGGTACTTTGGAATTATTCATGACAAGTGCATATACCTCTTATTGTAATTCCTGACTACTGCTTATGTTGCAGAATCCTGAGTACTTACGTGTTCTAATGTGACAACTGCATATTCTTGCAGAGTATTAGTAACTTGTGTAACATTCTGACAACTGCTAATATAGCAGGGTATTACTTACGTGTAATGTTGGTCTAATTATGTTTTGTGCAATACAGATTATTTTTACATAGCTCAGTGTTGTGTTTACATTGTGGTGTACATTTTGCGTCACGTGTGTTGTGTGTTGTGCAAACGCTTTACACATTGCCTCCAGGTTAAGCCTGACTGCTCGTGCCAAGCTACCAAGGGGGTGAGCAGGGGTTATCTTGGACGTGTAACTCCCAAGCCCTGACTAGAGTGGGTAATTTCTGCCTGGCTGAGGTGCCTACCCTAGCCAACAAGAAACCCCATTTCTAACACATGGTATGCTTACATTAAAAAAAAACAAGCATTTGCAATGCAATGGGTCTCACGTGTGCTCGAGTTAGAGCTATTAGAGTTGTAAACTGCTAACCGGACTTTTCTTGCCACATAAACTGAAAATGAAAAGTAAAAGTTTCACATAAGCGAGCCGACGGCTGCCATGAGCGCGAAGCAGACACACAAAAGGAAACAGAAGTTTGCTTGCAGTCAAACATATGGACAAAAGTGCAATTATCCATGTAACTGTCAAAAATGCAAGTATCCTTGTAACCGGCAAAAGAGCAATTATCCATGTAATCGCAAAAGTGCAATTATCCATGTAACAGGGTCAATGTCATGCAAAGTGCACGACTACTGCCCTGCGAGATCGTGCTGCCTACCAATAAAAAGAAAAAATAGTCCAGAAAACATGGAGCCTCTTATGTTTTCAGTAGTTGGTCGGTGCGCTCAAGGAGGGCTAAACACTGGAAAAGGCATGAGGTATGCATGCCTTACACTAATGATATAAAGCGAATTTTAAAAGGCAAGCCCACGAACCAACCAAACTAATGGATGTGCAATGTGCGTGGTTAAAAGCCCACAGAGAGATTACAACAGGGAATTTGCGCGCTCAAATCTAAAAAAATAGTGCTAGAAAAGCAAGGAGTGGAGGCAAAGAAGCCAGCCAATCAAAAGAGATGATAAAGTGGTGATGCGGTATTGAGAGGGACACACACAAGATTGACTAGCTGGTATGCCAATAAGAAGCAGAAAAACGATAGTGACAAGAAAGGCAACCAATGAAATGCATTGGGCAGACTCCAAGCCACTGTTCGTGCTTGTTAAGCCCACAATATGTTTTGCAACTAACAAAGGATGTGCTGTCTAGTAAGCTTGGACTAAAAAATAAGTATAGGAAAAAAGACATAAAAGAACAAGTAAGAATGAGAGAAAAATAATGGGAAAATAGAAGTGGAAACGAAGGAACAGGAGGAAAAAATAGTTAAAGGACAGATGGATGAATAGATGACTATTAATGATGTGTGCATGGGTGAAAGGATGTATATATGTACATGAAAGGGTGACAGGAAGGATGGAAGGAAAAAAACATGATTGGGTGGGCGAAGGGTGCTTGGAAAGGTGAAGGCAAGGGTAGATGGATGATAAACAGATGCAGGGCTGAATGGATGGATGAATAGATGAATGGAGAAGGACTAAAGGGTGTAAGGGACTCTTCTAAGGAAGGTCGGGTTTGCTCACTTTGTGTGCTTTGTGAGATTAAAATAACCATTGTGGGGGGGGTATTTTCATTTTGTGGCTACTCCATTGGCAGGTGATTCGCTAATCCCACCCTGCTTTCAATCCTTCCAAATCCCCTGTCCCACCAATCTGTTAAAAAAAACCTGGCCTCCTGTATCCTACCCCCTGCCAACACCACACTCTGCATTGATGCCCTTGCCCTGTGCCAAATTATAAATAAATTACACCTGGCATTTTACCCTCAACATATAACCTCCCCACGCTTGTTTAACACTAAAATAAAATTATTGTAACCCTAAAACCACCTGCGCCTCCTTTCCCCACTCCTGGCCAAAACCAAGCTTTCTCCTGTCACAAGGGCAGAGGCCCCGACTGATAGTGAAACATGGCCCCTGGCAAAAGCACAGGACCACCCCCACTCTCCCCCTTCCCTCGGGGCAGTGGAGACAAGCAGAGGCAGTGAAAGATGGGTGAGACCACTGACCACCAGGTCTCTGGGGAGTCCAGCAATGTGCCAGAATAGAGGCAAACGCTTCCCCTGAGGAAGTCACCCTTTGTTTCCCGCTGTTGTTACGTCATAGCAGTGAATAATGTCTTTATCGTGCCTTTGACGGGGTACTTTATTCCGTATAGTACCAAATAGCTCTCTTCTTCTTTCAAAGCAGCCAACAAGTGCCCTGTGTGTAGAAAATAAAGTGCAGCATTTAGAAAGGCAGTCTTTGCTTTAGAAAGTGCTTCTGTGTGGGGGTTGAAGTGCAGCCAGACAGAGCTGTGGACATCCGACCCATTTACTTTTTTTTTTTTTACTTACAGCCCCTGAGCAGCACATGAAATTATGCTTATTTTAACTAACGAAGGCACACTAGGCGGACCTGTGGTCCTGAAAATAAGGCTTAGAGTTAGAATTCCATCTGCAAGAGGGCGGCATGGCGCGCAAGACGTCAGGGATAAACAAAAAAAAATCATAAGTGTACTGGTGTGACGTCATAGGCATATGATTAGAAGGATATAAGGATCAGTGATTTACATATGCATATCCCAACAACTGGTCCTCTGAAGAGATAAACTGAAATACATATTGATTGGATTTAACGTAATCACATAAGCAGAATTCCAGGGGCATTATTTAGGTATTAGTGACGAGTTCCAGTTTGCAGCCACCAAAGTCTGCAAGCTGCTTAGCAGGGCCAGTGAATGACCCATTATCAGTCGCAGCTCGCATTTAATAGAAGGGGCGGGGCGGCACAAGCACGGAGGGAGATAATTAAATTAAATAAAAAATAATAGTACGTTTAAAAAAACACTTACCTCCTCCCCCGCCCGCTGCTACCTCTGCTCTGCTCCATCTCCTCATGGCGGCAGGCACAGGCTTCCAGCCTGCCCTGCAGCCAGTCCTGACGTAGGTCAAAGCAGCATCAGGATTGGCTGGGACGTTGCTCAAAGCAGCGTCAGGATTGGCTGGGACGTTGCTCAAAGCAGCATCAGGATTGGCTGGGACATTGCTCAGAGCAGCGTCAGGATTGGCTGGGAGCGCCCAGCCAGGGGGCTCCCAGGCAGACTGGGAGCCTGTACAGGCTCTCTCCAGCCTGGCAACACAGTGCCGGACTGGAGAGAGCCCAGTGCGCATGTGTGTTTGGTCGTCCCGAGACGGCTGGCCAAACACACATGCGCACTGAGAGGGAGTGCTGTGCACTCCCCCTCAGTGCACGTCAACCTCGTGGTCCTGCCCCTTTTCCCAAAACACAATCATAATCACAGTTTATGATCGTGTTTTGGGAAAAGGTGTGCAGCTGCCGCTGCAGGCGGGAGGGCAACGCTCCTCCGCCCTTCTGGGGAAGCCGCCCCTGCCCATTATGCCAATGCTGGTGGATCTACCATCCTGAAGCATGGACACAAAATATACTTATATTTTCTTGTGATGTCATCAAGGTCAAAGGACACAAGTCAGTTTCACTAGATGCATCCCTTTTACGACATGGCACCAGTGCTTACTTCACATCGACTACTGAAGAGGCAGTCAAGGACCTCATTCCCCAAAACGTGCACCAGTGAAAGCGATATTACAGTGTCTGGGACCTCAAGTGTAAAGCCAAAGTTTCCTGGGGGCCACAAACACGCCCCAAGGGCACTTTCTGTAATGCAGGTCAGAAGGCTATGCGTATTGGGTGCATGTGCACAGGTTTTAATCAGTGCTTAATTTGAGCCAGTGGTTTCCGGTGCGGGGCACCAGCACTTACTTATGTGGGCCGGCACTTATTTTTCTGCCTCAAGCATTTACTGCGATCAAAAGAAACACATGGGAAAGATGGAGGAAGAGAAAAACGAAAACGCATCACAAAGGGAGAAAGCAAAAAGCTGCAAGAGTGAGCTGAAAGGGCAGGGAGTGGCTGTAAATGGATTAAAGAGGCCGAGATGGTTTCTGGATTACGCTGCTTCAGTAGTCTGTGCTCGCACATTTAGATGCAGCAGTCGCGTGTTTAAGAGGAGAGCTCTGGGCACCGGCACGTTTTTATTTACAAATTAAGCACCGGTTTCAATATGAACTAGTTACAGAGAGGAAAGTCCTGGTGACCCGTTGTGAACTCTGAGCTCACAATCTGTCTCTCACCCAAGCCCCCAAGCCCTCTGAAGGGTTGAGCAGTTTATCCAAGAATCTCACACCACTGAACCACGAGCTCCTTTCCCAGAATTAACACAGAATCACCAACACTGAAGAGGAAAACACATTTCAAACCATGTGCTGCAGAGATTACATGCAATCTTCCAAATACAGGCTGCTTACTGCTTTAAAGGTTAAATGCACTTTTCTCAACTCCATACACCGAGTACAGTGGGAAAGAGACCAAATGTAGATGGCCGGGAGAAGCCCACAGACCTGCTTCGCCGGATCATGGTTTTGGGTCTGGCTCAGACAACCTTCTTTCTGCACACGTCATGGTTTTGGGCAGTGCTTTAAATGGGCCGGTACTCTCCGGTACTGAGTACCGGCACTTTTTTATTTTGAGAGGGAGAGTACCGGCACATCTCAAGAAAAACGTAATACTTTTAATTGGAGACACTTCTCAGAAACAAGCAGGTACTCTGGTACAGAGTACCTGCACTTCTATTTTTCCATTTAAAGCACTGGTTTTGGGTCTGCTCAGATCACCTTCTTTCTGTACACGTCATGGTTTTCAGACCACCTTCTTTCTGTACACGTCATGGTTTTCAGACCACCTTCTTTCTGTACACGTCATGGTTTTCAGACCACCTTCTTTCTGTACACGTCATGGTTTTGGGTCTGCTCAGATCACCTTCTTTCTGCACACGTCATGGTTTTCAGACCACCTTCTTTCTGTACACGTCATGGTTTTGGGTCTGCTCAGATCACCTTCTTTCTGCACACGTCATGGTTTTCAGACCACCTTCTTTCTGTACACGTCATGGTTTTGGGTCTGCTCAGACCACCTTCTTTCTGTACACGTCATGGTTTTGGGTCTGGCTGAGACATTCTTCGCCGTTAGGACATCATCGTTTTGGTTCCGGCTGAAACCTTCGCCATAAATACGTCATATTTTTGGTTCTGGTCGAGGGCTTCTTCAGCTGTCTGGTTTCCCTTCTGTCTTTGGGACAATAAGAAGGCTGTAGGTCATCAGTGACTTTTTGGAAAGTTGTTCTAACCCCAGGCACCCTTTTCGTCGCTTTTCTTACCCAGTTCCAGATCTTTTCAAGAAATAATACCTCTGTTGAGCGTGTCATCAAAGCTGGTTTTAATTGGGGTTGTGTCCTCCTGTACGCAATACCATCTTAGGGATTTTGGGGGACCCGTGCAAGAAGTACTTTGGGGGGGCGTTGTATATAAGAACTTTTAATTGCATTTCCCATTATTATGACAGAAATACTAAATTGTATGTTAAGCTTTGAAAAACAAGATCACTCAAAAAAGTTGAAATACGTTTTTTGCCTGGAAACACAAAAAATCCTTATCGTGGCACTCAGCAGAGAGAGACATAGTCAGAGGTTGGGGTATTCAGAGAGGGGAAAAACTTGAAAGGAGGGGGCCTTGACAAATTCCCGCTTGCCCATGCCTTAAAATGTTTCAGCCTGTATCCCTCTATGTTCAGGCGTGTCAGACACGAGATGGGCGTTTACATGTTTGCAGATTAGCATGTGATGGGGCTATCCACATGTAGTGATGCACGTTAGAAAAGCAGCTTCATATGTGAACAAATCAAAATGTATCAATTGCTGCCTCCTTCAAAATCAGAAGTAGTCTCACATTTGATGCCAATCTATCTATCTATCTATCTATCTATCTATCTATCTATCTATCTATCTATCTATCTATCTATCTATCTATCTATCTATAAATACTTTCTGAGGTGCACTTTCAACAATATTATATATATACATATATATACATATTTCTATATAGATATATACACACATATATACATATATATATATAAATATATTGTTTTTTTTATTTCCAGTTTGTGTTTATAGTGTTGCTCTTTATTTGTAATGGCAGCAATTTTCGTCGTAATATCAATCAAATGTGCTTAAGGGGATGGTAGTTTGGGATCTGAAAGCTATGTACATATCTATCTGCAGTAGTAACAGAATGCTTTACACAAGCAGCAGGAGGGCAGCTAACATGAGTTAAGGAGACAGTCACATTCCTCAATTCAATGCCCAGTCAAAACTTGGATAAGCAAGATTTTTAAAAAAATGTGTATCTCATAAACAATCACCTGAAGGTTTCTCGAGGCTAAAAGTTCCTGAAATGCTAAGGAGTTTCCAGGGTGGTTATATGGGAAAAAGCCATGTTTCCGGATTTTCCTGGAATGCTCTAAGGATTCCTGGGAAAGGCCTGATAATGGTAAGGTGTGCCAGTGCTATGAGGCGGCTACTGAGATGGCGCGGGTGCCTCAAGGGAGGGCCACTGAACCTTGGGCACTGATGCAAGAAAGGGGTTTTCAGAACTGAGCTTAGGCCTGAGAAACAGTGGATAAGGTTCTGCAATAATGGGTTAGGCTGCTCTCCAAAGAGGGTCTTATGAACAGAAAAAGATTTAACCAACACTGCAGGTACTCCTAGCCGGTTGTGTAGGAGAGTCCTGATTTTATTAAAGACAACAGAGTCTTATGGGGTCGATTTGCTTACAGTTTATTACTCACAGCAGCCAAACACACTACAAGAACCACAAAGCTGCAGGCCCAGAAGGAGGAGACAGAACACAGCCAATCAAAAACACAGTAGGACACAAGGATGTTCAGCAGTTGAGCTGAATACCTACATCTGAACTGGGCTTCACTGTCTTATAAACTGTATGTGCCCCATGAAGTCCGGGTCGAGAAAATTAGGGAGTGCCATTGGACCCTGCTCTTTAAAGGGCCCGGTACAATGGAGTGCTTTATTTGTAAATAAAAGTGTGCCGGTGCCCAAAGCCGTCCTCTTAAACCCGAGGCTGCTACAATTAAATGTGCGAGCACAGAATACTGAGGCAGCGTAATCCTGAAGCCATTTAGGGCCTCTATAATCCATTTACAGCCACTCCCTGCCCCTCGAGCTCAGGTTCTGGTCACCTCTTTTTAGTTTTTCTCTTCCTCCGTCTTTCCATATGTCTTTCACTTGTAGTAAATGCTTGAGACAGAAAAATAAGTGCAGGCTGTCAAAAATAAGTGCCAGTGCCCAGCACCGGAAAACACCGGCTCAAATTAAGCACTGGAACTGTTCCCCATTCTTCGATGCTCCTTTTGTTTTCACTGCTAGGTGCTCTCCCCAGTGAATTCCAAACTGATCAGCTGATGATCGAGGTTGTCACGAAGGTGGCGGTTCACCAAGCGAGAACACCAATAAAGGTTTTAGCCAGGAGGCCCTGACTCTGGAAAGACTGTGGTATATGACAGTAACATTTTATATGAACACATAGTTTGCCAACCAGATCCATACCACAATATAGCAAGCCACTGTCCTATATACAGGGAGTGCAGAATTATTAGGCAAATGAGTATTTTGACCACATCATCCTCTTTATGCATGTTGTCTTACTCCAAGCTGTATAGGCTCGAAAGCCTACTACCAATTAAGCATATTAGGTGATGTGCATCTCTGTAATGAGAAGGGGTGTGGTCTAATGACATCAACACCCTATATCAGGTGTGCATAATTATTAGGCAACTTCCTTTCCTTTGGCAAAATGGGTCAAAAGAAGGACTTGACAGGCTCAGAAAAGTCAAAAATAGTGAGATATCATGCAGAGGGATGCAGCACTCTTAAAATTGCAAAGCTTCTGAAGCGTGATCATCGAACAATCAAGCGTTTCATTCAAAATAGTCAACAGGGTCGCAAGAAGCGTGTGGAAAAACCAAGGCGCAAAATAACTGCCCATGAACTGAGAAAAGTCAAGCGTGCAGCTGCCACGATGCCACTTGCCACCAGTTTGGCCATATTTCAGAGCTGCAACATCAATGGAGTGCCCAAAAGCACAAGGTGTGCAATACTCAGAGACATGGCCAAGGTAAGAAAGGCTGAAAGACGACCACCACTGAACAAGACACACAAGCTGAAACGTCAAGACTGGGCCAAGAAATATCTCAAGACTGATTTTTCTAAGGTTTTATGGACTGATGAAATGAGAGTGAGTCTTGATGGGCCAGATGGATGGGCCCGTGGCTGGATTGGTAAAGGGCAGAGAGCTCCAGTCTGACTCAGACGCCAGCAAGGTGGAGGTGGAGTACTGGTTTGGGCTGGTATCATCAAAGATGAGCTTGTGGGGCCTTTTCGGGTTGAGGATGGAGTCAAGCTCAACTCCCAGTCCTACTGCCAGTTCCTGGAAGACACCTTCTTCAAGCAGTGGTACAGGAAGAAGTCTGCATCCTTCAAGAAAAACATGATTTTCATGCAGGACAATGCTCCATCACATGCGTCCAAGTACTCCACAGCGTGGCTGGCAAGAAAGGGTACAAAAGAAGGAAATCTAATGACATGGCCTCCTTGTTCACCTGATCTGAACCCCATTGAGAACCTGTGGTCCATCATCAAATGTGAGATTTACAAGGAGGGAAAACAGTACACCTCTCTGAACAGTGTCTGGGAGGCTGTGGTTGCTGCTGCACGCAATGTTGATGGTGAACAGATCAAAACACTGACAGAATCCATGGATGGCAGGCTTTTGAGTGTCCTTGCAAAGAAAGGTGGCTATATTGGTCACTGATTTGTTTTTGTTTTGTTTTTGAATGTCAGAAATGTATATTTGTGAATGTTGAGATGTTATATTGGTTTCACTGGTAATAATAAATAATTGAAATGGGTATATATTTTTTTTTGTTAAGTTGCCTAATAATTATGCACAGTAATAGTCACCTGCACACACAGATATCCCCCTAACATAGCTAAAACTAAAAACAAACTAAAAACTACTTCCAAAAATATTCAGCTTTGATATTAATGAGTTTTTTGGGTTCATTGAGAACATGGTTGTTGTTCAATAATAAAATTAATCCTCAAAAATACAACTTGCCTAATAATTCTGCACTCCCTGTAATCTATAACAAAACAATACACCAATCTACCTCAACTTTGGCTGAACGTACCAATATGACTCAACTCTCAAAATACGAAACATTATTATGATATCAACAGACCACCCTGTCAACAAAAATGCCAAACTCTATCTAAGACTATACAAAGGGCAGCAAGTGCTCCACAAATGCACATAACAAATCAACGGCAACATCGGATTGGATCCGCATAAGGGGAGGAGCACAACTGACATTGAAGCCTCCACCTACAGGCAAGCATCAGCGGTTGCAATGCTCTTGTTAGAGCCGCGCGTGTTCCCCCTGCATGTTGCGTGTTGGCAGCCGCACAAATTATCATCATTGTCCTGGCGTGGTTTGCTCATTATCTCCTTCCTTCAACGGTTGAGTCATGATTGCCTGTAATGACTACAGCACACTGGGAGCACTTTGCGTGTCATTTGTTTAAGAGCTTTGTCAGGCTCGGCCGTAGCGTCACAGTGGACCACACGCCGAGAGATTCTTAGAAGTAGGATACACTTAATTTAGTGATATGATCCTTTTTGGAAGGGATAATTTTGGGCAGAGATAGAGAAGCAAAGGGTTGGATTCAACAGGTCCACTGCACCTCACCTCCCAGATGGAGGTAATACAATTCTTGAGGATCAATTTGCTGATTGGAAGCCAGCAGACATCTACTGCCAACTCTGCAGCGGCACACCTGGTTTCCCCTAAGCGCCTTCGTGAAGGCTTCCGCCTCTTAGAACTTTTTGCTTGGCTTTGCTTGGGAGCTTGAGAAGAGTTCCCCTCCTGGAATAAAGTGGATATGTTTAAGTAACATTAAGGCTTCCTCCTTCCTTCACTGACCTGCCAGAGCAAGAGAAAAACTCAACCAATGGTGCAAGACTGCTAAAGGAATAAGCTCTGAATGTCCTCCTGGCACACCCAAGAACATATTGGCATCTATCCATTGCTTGGCACAGCTCCTGGACTCCCTAAGGAGTCTGATACTTGTAGTTCTCAATATATCAGGAGTTAAGTGGGTTGGTGAGAGGACATAATCAGTGTGAAGTCCTCAAGTATTTATCAATTAACTTTTAGCAGTCAAATAATTCTCAGTAAGTAGGGGAAAACTTTTAATGCTCATTTCAGGCTTTCTGGTGCTCATCAAAGAAGAGTATTCAAACATTTTCAGATTCTAGGCGCTGTAAATTAACTATTACTAACATGTCTAAAGAATGTAATGGTGCTTCTGAATCACCCTTCAGGGCTGGGAAAAAAGGTAAAGTTATCAAAATGGGTACACTCAAATCTAGAAATGTGTGTACACTGTAGGTGGAAAAGAGCACCGTAGAAAAACAGTTAACAGGTGCAAATATTGACACATATTGAAAAAAAATATTGAAATTTCCTTCTCGGAATAGAGAATACACATGAGATGAATATCCATTGCAAGCGCACCAAGAGGCACATGTTGAACTGCAAACAGAAACAGATCACATGAAAGGCGAACTCCTGGAGCTCTGTCTGCAACAGCAGAACTAATGAGGAAATGGATGTTACCGGGAACTCTCTCTGTTATAAAGAAATTATTAACAATAGGCAAAAACAAACTGATCTAGTACTGGTACTCTTCATTAGTCTGACTTTGGGTCTTCCTCATCTCAGTTCATAAATGTTTAGGTACCCTCTGAGACTAGACGGGTAATCTCAGAAGCTTTCATGAAAAAAATACTTTAGGTGTCCTCACCTTTAATGTGAAAGAAATAATTATAAATGTCTTAAATAATCTTATCTATGATATTACCTATAGAATTATAGATGGGTTACAGCGGTCGAAGTGCATTAAAAAGAAGTATAGTAACTGTGATGCTGCATGCGGTGAGGCGGAGTCAGTGAGCACGGGGCGGGGTCAAAGGCGTGGCTAAAAAGAAAAACATTCTGAACGTTTTTTGGTCTTTCACTGTCAGGTATCTCAATATAAAATAAAGTGCAGTTTAAATAAAAATACATTTAAAAAGTTGCTATTCAGTGGGAAATGCACTATAGTACATTATGAAACCTCTATTGTGATCATTTTCCGACAACGTGGCCACATTGTTTCGTGGTCTACCTTATAGAGTAGTTTGTATCGTGGACCTATATGAATTTTTCACTCATCCTACATTTCGGCCTTGAATTTCTGATTAAATTTGCCTCCTTGACATTTGAGGCACGAAGACTGTTTACTCTTTCCATAAGATGTATCCTTCTCGATTTTGATTTGTATGTACAGTTGCATATAAGTGGATGACTTGTATCATTTATTTGCCGCATCTTATGCCTTGAAAAAGTCACATTAGTGACGAAACAAGTGTTGGCTGTTGATAAGCTAATTGATAACGAAGGAATGGCTCTACCTGATTGAAATTGTTGGCACCATGATCTTGTAATAAAGAAGAATTCACCTTTTACAGAAAGGTTGGATCAGAACCTTTGTGACTCCAATTATGAACAAACAATACTTGATTGGACCAATACCGAGAGCTGTGGTTCTACCTTGGTGTATTGAATGAAACCTCCATTAGTTCATCCACCGCAGAGGTCTGTATGTAACCAGAAAGTCACAGAACTAAATTTTGCTTGGTGCAGGGGAGAGTAGTCACTTCTGTATTTTTAGTGCTACGAGGTCACAGCGTGTGCCAGAAAGCACTGTGAATATGTAAGTCACTATTTCAAACTTGCATTACACACAGTATAATATAGACTACTACAAAATGCGCAAAAAGGTTTAAGATAAAATGATGTTTCTAAAATATAGATTTTAATAATACCCCAACTGTACCTAATGCAATTTATTTTTACATTACTGTCCCTTCAACACCTCCAGGGGTAGCAGGAGGTATATAAATACACGTAGAATTAAAAGCACACACTTCACAGGTCAGTTGTTAACTCTTTGCACTACCAATGAAAAATAATAAATCTTTGACATCATAAAGCTTTGAGGGATTTGATCAAATAAAGCCAGTACTGGCTCAAGCATTCTTTACATTTGCAGATTACCCTTTAGGTTTGGAGATTACCCCTTTCATTTGCCGATTACCTCATAGCACACGTTTGCATTTCTTTTAGGCAAGCAGGCACCCTGGCATTAAGGCTTGTTTAATTGTCTGCCTGGCGTAGCTTTGGTTTCACAGCACAGGGGACTCACTGAATGACACTTCAGCAAATGCATTTTAAGTATCTGAATTAACCGTCCTAGGATGGTTTACTTTTTACAAAAAGTAGGGAGACGTTTTTTCATGAATCAAAAAGGTATGGGCACATTGTGCCCATCCGATCCACTCCACTTCGATCTCTGGTTACGGTGGATGTTTTTCACAGAGGGATTCTGAGGGACATCAAGTAGAGAACAATAGCAAAAGTCAAGTTGTCTATGATGTTACCCAGAACTCAGAAGTGAAGAACATCACCATAATTCACTTTTTACCATCTATAATTTATGTTATGAACGGCCTAAAAGTCAGCTTTCCCTGCTTACAACTGCTACACAGGGGCAGAGGAGTAATTGGGAAGCCATATATAACAGACTCCAATCCCTGTGCCAAATTAAAGAAAAAAAAAACATTACCTGCAATCCCTAACCAACCCGTCCACCTTCCCTGTCTCTCTTCCCCGTCCTGCACCTTTAAGCAGCGCTTGCTGACAGGCTTTCAGTGAACTCTGTCATCCTGGCCCCAACCGGGTGTCCAACCCATGGTGGCTGGTGGCACGGCCTTTGGATAGGCAAGCAGAGGCTAGCCTCCTTTTCTTCTTTTGGGTTTATTTGGGGTTTATGAGTCTCAGTTTGGTTCATGAACCCACACAGCCTCGAGGGCCCATGTTGGCCCACCCACGGGTGAGCTGGCACAGTACCCGGTCTACAAAATCTGCCGGAGGGCCATCAAGGGCTCACAAACATGTGCGATCGTGCACCCTGAGATAACGTTTGTGGCCCTCAGGTGGGGCCCAGCTTGGGTCTCCTAACCCTTGCAGACGGCTCACATTAAAGCAATATTTTTTTCCACATTTTGACTCGAGAGGTCTCTTTGGGCCCCCCTTCCTCACCTGAGCTAGAGTCTCAGAGGATGATTGCACTGCCCTTTTATTTTTGTTATTCAGGATGTGAGGTCTGAGCAAAGTGACCTTAAATGGCAGACACAACAGATTTTTTATCTGTTGTGGTCAGCTAATCAGAGTGCTTCAGGTCTGTAGGCACTGCTTTGGGTCTAGACACCCCATTCAAAGGGGTTTGATTAAAAAAAAGTAGACCACAGATTGGTCCTCATACACTCTGTTGACCAACAGTCCAGATATCTCTAAATTTTGACCCTTTCAAGCCTACCTAAGAATGCAAAAACCGAATGCACTTTTCTGAGTAAAGTTCTAGCTTCATGTAAACAGTGGGACACAGAGGAAGATCTAACGTGAGGTCCCTGAGTAGATGCTTGTCTAATGAAGGATAAAAAGACTCTTCTGTGTTCAAAATGAACAGTGCCCTTGGTGAAGGTCAGGCTTTTGTTTTATTCCTGATCTATACCATGACACACTGGTTAACAAAAGAGCTACTGATCAAGGAGTGAAAGCATATGCAGGTTTCCACCCAAACTAAAGGTGCAACATAAAGGCAACCGCTTCTTGGCTACAGGCGTTGACTAGGCCAAGGTACATCTGGAGGGAATAGTGGCACATCACAGGGGAGGGAGAGCCTGTGAGTCCTACTGATTCCACTTACACCGTTTTAGGGGTTTCTGGAGATAAAGAGAGGGGATCCCACTGTTTGCAGGCCATGGCCATAACTTTCTACCACTCATGGGAGAAGGTGGGTGGCCCCTTTAAGATGAGGGTTGGTATAGCTGACTGTGGTTGCCACTTCCTGTTAGGTGCTCTTTCTGTTTCCTGTTCTGGAGTCATCTGCAAAGCCTGAGGATTACAGTGTGGGGTAGACATTGGCAAGATTTTTTGAGAGCAGTTTAATGTGTACAGTGACAGTGTTTTTGCCATATTGCTGATGCGAATAAAAACAATTTAAACACAAACCGGTTCTACGGGATGTGACACTCCAAGGTCTGAGCATCCAAAACACCAGTTCAATCCAGATCCACTATCTTCATCTGTGACCGCGCCCAGGTCCTTTGTCGAGATGTGCTGGTCATTCGCATTATTCCTGAGCACTTGCATTTAAATTATTAGTTGACAGCAGCGCATAATTACGGGACATAGCATAATAGCGTAATTACATTAATTTTTAATAACAAGCGTAAAGTACGATTATATTGGTGTTACAGAATTTGCGCCTCAAGCTAGTCTGGCCTGCATCATTTCCATTAAAGATGTATATTACTCTACTGAGTGTCTCCTGAGACATATAAAATAATCCCTAATTACACACACGGTCTCTCCCAGGCAGATCTCTCAAAATGCCTATCACACAACTGACCAGGTACATTGGAATCCCGCCCTGAGACTGCGCTCTGTGGTCCATCTTGAGTAAAGAGATTCAGTGAGATGTCATTGCCTTTGCAAGGTTCCCTCTATGAGACTTCACCCACTGATTCTGAGGCACGGAGACAACTTCCTGTACCTTGGAAGAGGACCACAAACCCAGATTTGGCACACAACCTTCCGAAGAGTAAAAGAGAGATCTTTACACCATCATCTACATGGGTCCCCTTCACCCCATGGTCGTGAGAATGGTCCAAGCATACCTACATGAATGTAATATCCAAGGACTGACTGTCTACTGCTTCCATAGACTAAGACCTTCCACCATTCTCACAAAGATCATCAGATCCCACCACTGACTGGATCAGCAGGCACTGTGGCCATCTCAGAAGTTTGTGACCAGCAAGTTCTACTGCTAGGAAAGGAAGGAAAGAAAAGCAAGGAAGGGAAGAAAGGTAAACGAAAAGATAAAAAAGAAGGAGAAGGAAACAAAAGACGTAGAAAAGAAAAGCAGGAAGAAGAAAGGAAAGAAGAAAACAAACCAGAGTGAGGAAAAGAAAATAAGGAAAGAAAAAGAATGAACAGAAAGAAAGAAGGGAAGGAAGGAAAAAACAGGAAGGGGAACAAAGGGAGGAAAAGTAAAAGAAAGGAAAGAGAAGGGAAGAAAATCAAATAAAAGAAAAGAAAAGAGAAGCAGGAAAGAAAGACAAGGAAAGGAAATGCTTTCGTGACAGTGACCCCTAATAATAGATTTGCATTATGCAGTGTGTGCTCCACTGTTGTCGTCCGCTTTTTCTATATATTGACCTTGTTGGCTGCGCCCAGTGCTTTACTGGGGAAGTTCATGCAGCCCTGGTCTTGAGGCAGACAGCACGAGCACCGCTGCAAACCCAAGATGATGCCTAGAAGCAAGAAGGCATTAAAACCTTGAAGTGGCCACTTGGGTAATTCCTGCACAAGAGCGTCCAGAGCTTTTTCCTGAGGGCAGACATCTCTTACTGAGTTTTGCAGCTGATCACCTGAAAAACCTCAGAATAATTGGATCAGAAGTTTCTAAACAACGTCAGTAGGTGGCTGACTCCTGGGTGTTTCCTTAGAGCCAGAGAGCAGGCAGAACACTGTAGTAAGCTCATGGTTGTTGCTGGGAGAGGAGTTACAGAATGAAGGTCCTAGAGGAGAAATATAGCTCTAGAGGCCTAGCTTCTTCTGGCTCAGAACTGTGGACAGTGCAGAGGAGAGGATCACGTGATCTGCACCTGGTGAGTGACATGCCTCAGAACCTAGGGTACAAAGTGAAACCATACCACAGAGGAACAAGGGAGAGCAGCTTCTGGACTTTGCACAGAGCACCAAGGTAGCAGGGCTCCCAACCACAGCTGAAGCTCTTCCATGTGAGGTGGTGCACACGTCCAAAGCACTATGCACCACTCCCTCAGCTGAGAAAAGGTAAATAATGCACAGTCTCATCTTGTGTCACAAAATAAACGTACCTGTCTTAGAGACCGGCCGCGCGCGTCATACTGGTCAGGGGTCGGTGGCACGGGTGGAACCATACAACTGCGACCAACGCAAATCAACTTCATTCCAGGTTCTTAATGATCAATCAATGCAGAAATGTTAATTGTTTCAAATGATAAAGGGTACTTTCATTAGCAGGACATGGAGCAAATGTCTTCCAATAACACGATTCATTTGGCATTTAAGGAAAGGTTCTACTCGCATATCACACGCCTCCATGGATTGTGAGTGGGCTCAAAATCAGCGTGTAGTGTGACAGCTTGTCTCTCCACCTCTGGAAATCATGTGATAAGCACATCTGAAAGACACCAAGCATGATGCCTTGCTCAAAGGGTAGGAAGGTCGCACCTTCTGTAACTGGGTTTCCAGATGATCACCAGTATTTGCAAAGCATGTTACCATAACTGGCTGGGATTCCCTGTGTAGATCTAAAGAGAATTATCTGGAAGACCATTATCAAAAAGATTCCACCTGCTTCCAAATATCCCTTTAGACATGCACAGGCAATCACAACCCCTGCAGCAGTGTGCTTCATGGAAGGGAAAGACTGAAGAGAGGCTCTAGCCCAGTGGTCTCCAAACATTTCAATGCCGTGCCCCCCCAGTTGAAAAATAAAAATCATTGCCCTCCCTCAGAATTTTTCACAATTATTTTATAAAGATGGCAATGTTTAAATATGTCTAGACCTATTTAAACATTGCAGTTAAGTACTGTTGCCTTTTTAAAAATGCAATAACATGCTTCTGCTGAAAACAAAGGCCTGTTATTTGTATAATTCTTCTTTTGGCCCACCCCCCAGTTTGAAGACCTCTGCTAGAGCCAATCACAGGCTGAGGTATGTAGCTGAAGGAATTACATCTGTGAGAAGATGGCATTAAAGCAAAGAGAAAAACACTTCAAGTAGCAACATAGGAAATTGTAATTGTACACTCTATTTATATAGTGCTTCCTACCCCTGATGAGGCATCGAAGTGCTTTGCGGCAAGTAGCACGCTACTCCAGAACCCGGGATTAGAGGATAGTAGTTATAAGATTAGTCATTTTATTTTGTTTCCTTTCTGAATTAGTTGTGTTAGATTTGTGGACTTGAATTCTTGTGTGTTTAGTAGAGTTTAGACTAATTTGTAGAAATAATTGTGAACAATGCTTATTTCTTTTTCAGAAACAAATGCGTAGATGCAGTCGTAAAAATGGATTAGTGACTTTGTATGTAGAGCTCAGCTCTCGTGTGTCTCTGTGTAACTGAGCGCACCTTCATCTCGAAACAGGCTCCCTGGGTACCTGAGTGCAGCCTGGGACAGGTTAGGTGCACATTCATGAGTAAATGTCACCAATTTTGTTAAAATTAGTCTTGGGACCTTTGTTAAGAAATGTGTTCTTTTTACAGGCATCACTGACAGAATATCAGAAATAAAGTTATCAGGTGGACAGAATATTGTGTAAAAAATAATATTGATGATTTAAATATCGGGACCGTAAGTGTAAATAGATAAGTGTAGGTTTACTAGTCTTAACTCAACATCTATGTACCTTGAAGATATATATACATATATAGAAAAATATGTCTATATATATGTCTATATATCTATATATATATATATATATATATATCTTCAAGGTAAGTATATGTGGCTTTATATATAATAAAACGTTGTTTAGCTATAGAAACTTACTTCCACAATATTTTTGTCCTTAATATTCTTGACACAATATTTTGTCCCACAATATTTTTATTTCCGATATTCTGTCTAAGGGCCTTTTTACGGTGGAGGCTATGCCATGCGCGACCGTTGAGGTGGGGTTGACAATGAAAGCATATGATTCACAGGGCCTACAGGCAAGTGTTTTTAGTGACCTCTGATCTGGCATAAAAGTATTTTAGGAGCTCGGTGTGTGCACCACTGATTTACACCACATTTTAAAAGAAATCATCATCTGATATGCAACTTATATGTCTTAATTATTTGTGGGGGGATCATGTTTCAGGAGTGTCTTCCCAGGATGGAAAAGGGAATCCTCAGAATACTCTCCTGATTACAAGAAAATGGAGCAAAAAATAGAATAACTTGTGGAAGATTGAGGGCCTCATTACAAGATCGGCGGACGGTTTTACCTGTCCGCCGAACTTCCAATGGGGAGGTTGCCGCCATAGTGGCTTCCTTCCCACCGGGCCCATTAAGAGTTTCCCGCTAGGTTGGCTCATAATCGAGCCGGCGGCAATGTTGTAGGATGCAGGGTGCACCAGCACCCTTGCAATGTTCAATGTACGCAAAGCAGACAGTGAACATTGCGTGGGTGCTGGCCGGAGGGGCCTGCCCTGCCCATGCCAAGTGCATGGGCAGCACAGTGGCCCCCTGGGGGCCCCCTGCACCCGTTCTCTGCCAGCCTTTTCATGGCAGTGCTACCGCCATGAAATGTCTGGCGGAGAATGAAGTTGTAATCCCCAAGGCACCGCTGCTTGCAGTGCTGCCATGGCGGATTAGTACCTCCACGAGCGCCAGACCGCCGGGACGACTAAGCCTGGTGGTGCTGGTGGTCTGACCGCGGCACGACCACCGCGATCATAATGTGGCATTCGGAGTGCTCCATTTGATGGCGGTCATTACACCACCAAGAGACCGCCAGGCTCATAATGACCCTCTGAATACTAGTTGTGGTACTTAGAATACAATTTTTTTTTAAACATCAGGAAATCAGGCTGCTTTAAAAAAACAAGTATTAGCAACCCTACTAAGTCTCACCTACAGAGCTATTGGCTTTACCCGTGGTTTTAGCCATGCTGCACAGAATCCCAGATAATAAACAATAAAAAGCTCCCAAGGCCAGCTGTGTTTTTTTGTAGGTGCGCCCACCAAACATGCGCATGCCAACAAACTGGCTAGGAATCACCTGAAATAAACATAAAACGTAAAAAAGTCCAAGATAATCAAGTATGGCATAAATTCTCTGTCAAATCCTGTTGGCTTGGCCAAAAGTTAGTAGTCACCCATGAATATTCTTACCTTGGTCTTGTGGTGTTTATCAATGTACCATCTGATTAAAGCACATCTTGCTGCAATGAACCCCTAGTTGGTATAAAGGGCAGCAATATGGGGGTTGGTCCAGTACCCTGATTTGGAACATATTGGTTTTTATCCCAATGATTTTCATAACAAAAATATTATTTCGCAAGTGTAGGATTTGATTTGTAGTCTATCACTGGCCAGCGTAGTGACCGATCTCTCTCTGCCCAGGGATAACTTTAAGCATCTTGTTAAAAAGAACATTAATAAATGGTCTAAAGACACTGACTGGTCCTATTTGGAGGGCATCCATTCCTATGGCAGATATCTGAAGATTTTTCACTCAGTTTATCTTCCTACGTTCTGTAGGTGAGATTGTGGCGTGAATGAAGGCGCCTTCATAAGATGTCCTTGTTCAGTTGCTCTCCTTCACTTCACTGTGCTGAGGTCTGATCAGGACTGAGTACCAAAAGGCGCCTCTGCAGCCTCAGCCAGAAGGACTTTGAAACTGACAAGCATTTTTTTTTTTTTTTTAAAGACTTATTATGAGATATTTAAATATACCATTGAACTACTGTAATTAGCAAAAAGTGAATTAACTAGTGGAGGGCCTCGCGTACAAAGGTTACATTCACAAAAAAGGGTTGTGCATGACATTTTTGCAGATGCAATCTGTTTTTCCGAACCGACCCACAAAACCAACTCAAGGGCGTTGCAGAGCATCCTGCCTAATTAATATTCGCTAGAAAGGTTGCAATTTGCGACTCCTGCGATTAGCCACAATTACAGTGATGGTGGGATGCAAGGGGCAGCAAACTACCAGGTCTGATTGTTTTTAAATAAATAAAATCATTTTTAATGCATCCCATTTTCCTTTGAGGAAACGGGACTGCATTTTAAAAAAATGTTTTCTTTTTTTTTTTAAAGTTTGACAGTGGTCTGAGGAACCACTAGTAACTCTTCCTGAACCGTCTTTAAAGATTCATAAAGGGCAACTGGTCCAAAAGATACCACCCCCTTGGACAGTGCTTCATTTGTAAACAAAAACGTGCTGGTGCTCAAAGCCCTCCTCTGAAATACGTAGGCTGCTGCAATTAAATGTGCGAGCACAGAATATAAAGGCGTAATCCTGAAGCCATCTCCGGCCTCTTTAATCCATTTACAGCCTCTCCCTGCCCCTTCAGCTCACTCTTGCAGCTTTCTGCCTTTGTGACGCTTTTTCACTTTTCTCTTCCTCCTTCTTTCCCATGTGTCTTTTGCTCACAGTAAATGTTTGAGGAAGAAAAATAAGTGCCGGCCCTCAAAAATAAGTGCTGGTGCCCTGCTCCGGAAACCAGCAGCTCAAATTAAGCACAGCCCTCAGAAGTATTGGTATCTGATCAATGGTTTGTGGTCACAAACCATTGACACATTCCTCTCCAACTTGGAACCAAGAGTGGGGCGCCCCTTCCCCAAAATTGCCATTTGCACAAGGTAGCAAAAATTAATCGATGAGTCGGAAAGCAAGTTTATATAAACAGAAGTCATGCAAAGCTTTAGGAGGGCATTTTACAAGTTCATAATGCATCATCTATTATACAGAGTTGCATTTAGGACTTTTGACCATAATCTGATGGTCCTTGTGAAATTTTACTACATCGCCTCACAAGTAAGATCACTACAGAGAAAACATCAATATTAATCTTCTTCATAAGCCATAAAGGGAGATCTTAGATCAAAAGATCTGGGAAACTTCCATTTGGAGTAAAGCATGCTATTCTCCACAGCCAAAGTTTTCCATAATTGGCCCTCCTATGAGGTAATCGATTATTCTAATTTTCAGCAGCATTGATGCAGGCTACTGCTAATTGGTGAGCAATTTTCTTTGTAGAAGACAATCACAGCTAACTTTAGGACCTAAGGCGTGCACTTGGCAGAGTGCTGATTTTAGCACACTGCCTGTTTGGTTTCTATCTAGCTCATCTCCACCAACAAGATTCAACACCTACGGAAAAATTTATTCCAGATGCAATAGGGTTACATATTAGCAATTTCATCAGATCAAAGGTATTTTCCATTGTCTTAACATGAATAAATCTACATGCTGCCTTCACCCAATATCCTGTGTAAGATGTTTAACGGTGGACTAAGGGTGCCCGCAGAAATACACTGGAAAAGGCAGACCATGCACTGAGTTTTGTTAAATCAAGCTCTTTCCAAGAGGAAGACTTGTCATTAGAGGGTGGTGTATAGATTTGGGATTCAGAAGAGGCAACCCTTCATTGCTGGGCTATTTTTTGGTAACACAGAAGGGGACTAGTGCACGGCTTGCCTCTGGACTACATGTATTCCTCTAATGAGCCATAACAAAAGTGAATCAGATACCAAGAGACACTCGATTTCAGGTTGGCCTTGTCTTTATTTGCTTGAAATACTTTATTAGGATGGTGTTTCTTCGGGTCACTCTCTGTCTTGGCTTATGTACTTTACTGGTGATTAAGCTTAAAACTGAACAAGAAAACAGGTGCTGGAGCAGGAAACTTAGAATATAACCAGCGCCTCATTGATTTCTTTTGTGAAAGCTAGCCACCTATCCTGGAAACATGACCAAGTTATCTTATTTTGTAGTAAGAGCAAAATTACTATGTTTCCTGTGTCTCTTTTATTTCCTTTGTCTGGGAGCAATACACAAAGACCAACTGCCAGCTACACCTAGTGATGTGACCCAGGATCAGCCTGCAGGCACCAAATGGTTAGGACAAGAAAATGCCAACTTTAAAAAAAGTGGTTAAAATCCAGCTTTACCATTAGAAATGAGTTTCCATTACAATGCCAAAGACCTCAAACATGAACTGGTTACCTGTTCCCATTTGGAAGTTACAGCTTATTAAATCTAATAAGGTAATTCCAATGTTATCCTATGGGAGGGGTAGGCCTTGCAGTATCAAAAAACGAATTTAAGAGTTTTTCATTACCAGGACACGTAAGACTTGAAAGTACATGTCCAACTTTTTAAATATACTGCACCCTGCCCTCTGGGTTGTCCAGGGCCTACTCTATGGGTGACTAATAAGTATCAAACAGGAATTTTTAGTCCAGGCAAAAAGTTTAGTTTGCCAGGTTTAACTGACAGTTTAAAACTGCACACATAGGTTCAATTGCAAACCTGATACATGTTAAAAGAGCTACTTAACTGGGTGACAAAATCAGTGCTGCAGGTCTGCTAATCGCATTTAATTTACAGGCCCTGGGTACACGTAGTGCAACTTGTCTAAGGACTTACGGTTAATTAAATATGCCAATTGGGTATGAGAAAATCTTACCATGTTTGAAGGAGAGAGCACAATCACTTTAGCACTGGACAGCAGCAGTAAAATGTGCTGAGTTCTAACGCCAACATACCGTATGGACAGACAAATAATGCACTGGGGGAACACCTTAGAGCCCTTTACACTAACCCAAGTACTCACAGGGGCCCAATGGCAGTGACGGTTAGCCTCTGGCACACAGCGCTCCATGCACTAGGCTGGGTGGGGGAGGACAACACAAGCTACTCTCCTCTGGGACTCAAAGAAATTGGGTATACTGGGGACATAGCCTGGGTTCACCAAGTTGAACCTTATTATCCTTCCCAGGGTGGGGGATCTCTAGTCGCAAGAACAGGTCTTTTCATACACCGAATTGCAACAGTAATACCAACTTGCACCTACCGAATGCTTTCGCTAGCAACGAGTTCAACATGCACTTTTGACAGCGCTGTCTAAAGAGGACGAACTCCCTGAATCCTCTCCACTAGAGAATAGGTTGCTAGAGGAACACATACCCCAGAGAGCGACATCCCTCATATATAAAAAATTAATCAACTCATCAGATACTCTGAAACATCTAAGGACATACTGGGAGTGTGACCTAGGGGATCTAGGAGATGATGAATGGCTTGAAGCCCTAGCATCCCGAGAGAAGTAGCCATTAAGTCGGGGTTCCACCTAGTTCATCCCAAAATACTTCACAGGTCTTATTTTGCATGCACCACCAATGTGAAAATGGGTAGGGTAGCTGACTCGGGCTGTCTTAGACACTGATGTCAAGGTGGGTCATTCTTGCACATAATATAGGATTGCCCGGTGGTGCAACAATATTAAAAATCAGTGGTTGATTGCATGAATGATGTATGGCGGTCTCAAAAAATGGTGTTTGCTTAACATATGGGATGAACCGGTTTAAAGCGTATGGAGAAAATTTGGATGAGGCTGGCAGTAGCCAAATGCAACATAGGGAGGTTGTGGGGTGGGGCACAAGCACTGAAAATGGGAGACTGGAAACAAGTCATGGATTGGTGCATGTTGACGGAGAGCATGACACATGAAAGTCGGTGTTGTCCCTAAAAATGGATGAAAATATGGGGGAAATGGAATGATTACAAAGGAAATCCTTGTAACCCCCCTCATACCAACCTACTCTAAAATTTTACATTGTAGCCAAATCCAGCCCAAATGTTACAATAGCTGGGGTGGGTGGGCGGTTTGAATGCTGCATACATGTCATTTAATACTGTGAGACTCCTATCAATACTGGATCAATATGTGATGGTGTATGAGTTCCATATTTTCCCTATGCTTGCCAAGTTTCAAATAAAAAGATCTTATAAAATAAAAAAAAACAACAAAAACAGGTTCAGCTGAATAGAGGAATGAAGGCAAATAGTTTGGAGAGACTCTGCAAAAAAGAACAAGATCAACACTCAGCCTCTTGGCATAGATCTAGCTAAGCGTTAGAGAATTGCCTTCGACATGACACGCAAAGGTGTGTCAATTCCTGGGAGATGCTGAAGGGGACACAGAAACCCTCCAAGGTACAAGAATTGAATCAATGATAGGAGCAACTGCGACAGAAAGCCAAGAGGGCAGGGAAAGCAGAGGATGAAAAAGCATTCCACATCACTGCTCTCTAAGCAGTCAGGTGCATATTTCCTGGTCACACCAGAAGAACATCTCTTCCTTGGGGCAGTTAGAGAACAAACCAGGAAGAATCACTGAACATTGGTGTTTGGCTTCTTTGTGCCAATAAGTTTAAGGAAGACTTCTCTCTGTGCAGTGTCCCCACATTAACTTGGCCAGCCCCCGCCTGCAATAGGTGGGGAGAGAAGATGCAGAGTTTCCTGATGCTTCAGGAGATAAAGTCTCCTCCTGCCATCCGGTTAACTCAATGGAATCAAGACTGGTTCCCCGGACTTCTGCGCTTGCCTGTTCACATTACCTGTAAATTTTAACAATGTGCCCTCCTTAGAGGTTTAGCCATGCCAGGGAGGTTCAACAGGAAAATAAAGACTGAAAAAAACACATGCTGCAAAAATAGACTCAAACTACAGAGTGGAAAGATAAACAGTACAAAAACATCTTGTGACATAAATTACAACTTGAACCTATTTGTATGGACCGGAGAAGAATAGTAAATCACAATAGTTGGGAAGTGAGTTTAGTTGAATGTAGGAATTTAAAGTAAGGCAACTATTTAGTATTTGGCTATTCTGCAATTTTGAGTTCCTGCATTTAGAGATTAAGGGGCCCTTTTACAAAATGAATTCTGTAGCATGATAATATGCTAGTAGTATTTTCACATACATCAAAATGCTATTCACAAACCTAGGGGATGTAGTGCATAAATTAGTACCACAGTTGTACCAATACTACTAAGTGCTATTCACAAACCTCTGCTCCCGTACTTATATTTTAATAGGACATGTGGGAGCGTCAAGCGGGAATGGCAGGAAAATTGAGAACATATATTAGTAAATCTGAGTAGTACAGGGACCTTGAGTTAGGCTTTATGGAGGGAAATACTAATACAAACATACATCCACAAAAGAGTTAAGTTATTGCTATTCACAAAATAAACTTTGTAAGTTACTACAGATCTAAAGGTGTCAAAACAGGTGTAAATGTGCTCCATCCCTGTTTTGGAATAAATCTCACACTACACAAGTCCACTCGCCATATGTTCACTCACTATATATAGTTTTTAGTGTTACTTTTTTAATATTAAATATCTTATAAACATGAATACACTAATTCATATTTTATTAACACATTACAACAAATTTAAATTAAATGCAAACCGTTTAACATAATTCATTAAAGATTAATAAAAATACAAATATTACGGAGGGGGATTTTTTAAATATAGTTCAACAATTATTTATAAATTAAATTAGTATATTTAATTTATTTAATTCACATTACATTTGTTTAGTTAATGCTCTGTAGCATTTTAGTTTATTAGTTCCAGGATAATAAATATTTTAAATGAAAATACATTTATATTATAAATGAAGATATTTGTAAAACTTATTGGAAAAAAATAATAAACTTTAATACATTTTCCCAAACTTTCCAAAAGGAAGATCTTTGCTACAGTAGCAGAGATCTCCACCTACGTGGACAAAGTTACTGTAAATAACTTTACACAGGTAAATTGTTTCAGAGGCTCCACCCACTAATCGGAGAGATTGGAAACATGCAAGTCTACACCTAAGTGTAAATCTACACTCCAAAATGTTGAATAGCATATATGTGTACATTTACAGTTATATTCAGGAGAAGATGTATACATGAGTAAATCTACACATGAAAATGTCTCATGAGCAGAAATGGTGGGCAGCAAAGATGCTGATTTTAAGCATGACACTCATCACAAAAGACACTAAGCATTGAGGGAAAGCAAGAGGATATCCATTCCTCTTAAGGCGACACAATGAGCATGCAAAACAGTGATGACTTTGTATTTGAGCATTACTGGACAATGTTTGCAGAACAAATTGTATCTTAACATCTTCAGATGAGTAGTTCCCTTGGGCCTTCTTCAGAATTTCCAGATTGCCATCATCCATCAGCACAGGAAATTACATCACTTTAATTTCCAATCATCAATCTGCACAGGAAGTGACATGGCCCACCAAAGCCAAGTCCGTCTGCTTCTGTCCTTGCCTTAACCTCACCCACTGCCAGTAATCCTGGTCCTCCAACCTTCCGCCGCTACCCCACTGCGTCCCTGCATGCTCTCACTCCCAGACACTGCTCCACATGTTGCTGCCTTGTTGCACCACATAACACCATGGGCGTTTTCTGCATTTCCGGCACTCACCCACATCCAGTACTCACCGCACCCACACTGACAGCACCCATCACCCCACTCTCTCATACTCACAAGGTCCAGCAACCTACCACACTACACTCCACACCTGCATACATGCTGAACACCCCTCTTACTCACAAAACATGCCTTAGAGATCTGGGACTTGCTGTCTGACAGTGCTCTGGACTACTTTACTCCGAGAAACCTGGCTGGATACCTCACCTGCAGCAGACATCACCACAGCCATTCCCTTCCTTCCTCGGCTACAAGATCACCAGGAAAGACAAACTTAATAAGCCTAGAGGCAGAATTGCCATCATTCACAAGAACACCTTCACCTGCAGTCCCTCCAAACCTAAGTCATCCTCCCAAATGGAACACCTGTCGTTCAATCACAGCCAACTTCACCTTAAGCAGCACTCTCATCTACAGATCACCGGGACTGCACACCAGCTTCACCGAAACCATCACAGACTTCGTTGCACCAGTCACCCTCAACGCTAGCAATTGGATTGTACTTAGAGACGTGAACTTCCACCTGGAAGACTACTCCAACCCCATCGAGCACCCATCGAAGATCAATCAAGGATCTTGAAAGCCTGGCCCTAACCCAATAAATGAAGGGGTCTACCCACGTCAATGGACACCTCAGGACCATATTTTAACCACTTCTGACAACATTCAAGTCAACTAGCCCACATCAGTGCCATGGACGTACGACGCCCTCATCAAGTTCAGCATTCCTGTCCCAGTCTAGTGCGCACACACCATTGCCAGACCAGCCCACTGAAATTGGAGCTGCACCATCAACAAAGGACTGGAACACCGCTCTCAACACCCACCAAACTTAACACAGCAGAAACCTCCCCAAAGCCATCACGAATTTCAACAATTGGATCACCTTCTACCCCCACTCCCTGACCCCCCGCAAACACTGAAATACAACGAGATCTACACTCAGACCAGTGGGTATATAGAAGAACTCAGACTGATGAAAGACCACTGTAAACATCTGAAGTGCAAACAGAGAATGAGCTAGGATAATACAGACAGGAGCAAAATCATATCCCCCCTGAGATGCTACTACCAAATAATCCAGACCACCAAACCCTCTGATGTGGCAGACCGTATTGATGCCAGCGACAACAGAAGCAAAGAAATCTATGTAATTGTGAAAGATTTTATCTTACCAGCTGCCCCTCAAAATCGATCCTCCCCCTATCAGGATCTCTGCAACATTCTCTCTCGATTCTTCATCAACAAAATTGTTTCCATTTACAACAACTTCAAACCCCACCAGTTCTGACAGATCTTGCTAAACACCTCCCGATCTTATCCAGAGAACCAATGCTAACCACATGGTCCATCATCACCCCAGAAGACACCGATGCCACCATGAAGTCCTTCCATTCAGGGGTCCCCTTCCTACTACGCCTACTCTAGAGGACTGAAGCCCATTAGTGCCATGCTCACACCCATTTTGCATGCCTCAACTTTTTCTTCAACCTTTTCAGAGACTTGGAAACATGCAGCGGAAACCTCTGCGCACCTTTCTAGGCTCCCCAACTACAGACCAATCTCCCTGCTACCATTCCCAGGAAAGGTTTTAGTGAAAATCATGAACAGAATACCTCAACGTCTGACAACTTCTCAACACCACTCAGTCTGTTTTCAGACCCAACCACAGCACGGAACCTGGCCTCATCACTACCATGAATGAGAGCAGCATGACTCTGCTAAGGAAGGTTTTCAAATGGCTGCCAATCAGCACCTGGAAAAACATTATACATGCTCTTGCAAGAGGCAAGCTGGACTACAGGAACACCCTCTATCCTGGGCTGAACAAAAAACTCACCAGAAGGCTGCAGACCATAGAGAACACACCTGAATGAGCTCCACTTGTTCCCCTTACACAAACAGGCACATCTCAAACTCCTCACTCATACTTTCAGAGCACTACATAACACTGGTCCAGCATAACTCAGCAATTGCATCTGCTTTTACACACCTGCCAGACACCTCCGCTCCCGACTCTTACTTGCAAACATCCCGTGCATACAAAACAACCGATCCAGCGGTAGAGCCTTCTTCTACATCGCTCACACAGCTTTGAACAACTTGTCGCTACACATCAGAGCCTCCTACCCACTTCTTGAATCCTGCAAGAAGCCAAAGACTTGGCTTTTTGAGTAGTCCTACTAGGCCCTAGGCTTAGCCAGACTCACTCCTGCTCAGTGTCAGGATACCCTCCTGTGTGATAGTTCACTCTACAAACTACATAACAAGGGACAATATATCAATTTAACCAAAAATAACCACTGTTCATGTGCAATCTCTGTAAATGCTATCCTCCCAGAGGAAAATAACAAATATTTGCTAACTCCACAAATAACCTACAAGAATGCTCCTCAAAAATTGATTTCCACTGCAATGCAGCCCAGGGTAATCAAGGCCAATTCTAGCATTCCACCCACACGTTTTTGTTTTTATCACTCTATACTTCAACTATTTTTTCAAGATGTATTCATAAAGCAGTTATAACGAACAATGAACCACATTAATGGTGCAAGACTGAGCAAATAAAAATTGCAAGCCACTGTCATATTACAAACGTTAACAAAAAGATATTGAGTAACAAAGATACCGAAGAAATACATTCATAGAAGGTAATTGGCTTTATTCCAAAGCTCAATAGTAAATTCATACTATAAAGGTCTTTCAACATAGACATGAATAGGTGTAAAGGCAGGGTTAGACACCCAGAGTACTGCATCTAACCTAAGATAATAGTTGTGTTTGCATATGTCTTATCTTTGTGTTATTGTTACCAGTGTTTTTGATTTGGTGCCGGTGTGTTGAGGTGTGGTTTTACCTCTGAAGAATTATACATAAACGTGGGTTTCATGGGTTTTATGCCAAATGGCCAGAGATTATAACAGATTTGCAGGTGAGGTGGGGTGGCTTTTCTAAAGGGGGTGCAATGCATAATATTGTTGTACATGCTGAAGGGTGGGTATGAGTGTGGGGTAGAGTGGACATGTGACCAATGAGAACTAAAGGGCTTTACAATAAAAGAACTAAAGGGCTTTGCATTAAGTCTGTTTCAGTAGCAGGAAAGGTGAGGGAGTGATGAGATGAAGAGAGTATATTTTGTTTGCACATTGGTGGAGGACAGAAATGGAGTTAAGGGAGAACTGTGTGGGAGAGAGAGTACATTTCATGCATACAATAAATGATCATGAGAGATGGGGAGACTGAACACACAAAAAAGGGAATATTCCACGTATGAACCAATGGTGTAGGAGAGTGGAAGATCTGCGATATATTTTAGGGGTGAGGGCTGTCATGTACTGAACAGAGGAAAGAATGGAAGAGGCTGAGGCCATTTAATGTAAGAGCCGAGGTGTAGGAGAGAGTGCGAAGCGCGGAGCTACATAGCCAGGTTATATTTCATGTACCACCCCATGAAGTAGGAGATGGTGATGGAGCATGGCTAGATCTGTGTATGGCAGACATTTCAGGTATGGGCCAAAGAAGTAGGGAAGAGTGGTGGAGTGTACCTATATTGCCAGGGTATATTTCATCTACAGACTGATAAAGTAGGAAAGGGGGGGCGTGGGTCTGTGCATAGGAAACATTTCATATACAAGCCAATCAAGTGGGTGAGAGTGGGGGAGTGTGGATATGTTCACAGGGGACATTTCATTCACAAGCTCATGAAGTAGGGGAGTTGAAGAGCATGGATATGTGTAGACAGTAAATTTTATGAAGTGAACAAAACATCATGAGAGTTGGGTAGACTGAACTTGTGAAAACGGTATGTTTCATAAACAAGCCAATGATCAGGAGAGAGTGGAGGGGTACGACTATGTTATGGAGTGGTTCTTGTACTCCGCAAAGGAGAGAGTGGAAGAGCATTTAGAAGGGTTTCTGGACATTTCATGTAAGAACAGAGGAGCAGGAAAGCATGAGAAGCGTACCTAGGCTACTAGGGTATATTTCTTGTACAGGCTGATTACATAGGAGAGAGTAGAGAGAGCGAAGCTATGTGGCCCGGTTATGTTTCATGTACAGATTGATGAAACAGGAGAGAGTGAAACCATGGACATGTGCATTAAAGACTTTTAATGTACAAAACGATAGAGCAGGAGAGAGTGAGTGGAGCATACATATGTGCATGGGTGACATTTTAAGTACACAACCAAGGAGAAGAAAGTAGTGGAGAGAGAGGCTTGGTATCTTCCATGAGTATAATTACACTTTCCCATCCTTAGTACAATCTGTGGAAGAATGTATAACATTTGAAAAAGAGGGCACTGGGGTTTTTAAGAATGAACTTGATTGCCTCAAAACGCTCATACACAAGATCAAGTTGAAAGCAGAAACTATCTTTGGAGTTTCACGAGTCAGGAAGTTACCTCTTAGTGTACGGGAGGATGTACAAAAGGAACTAGACAACTTGTTTGCCACTGCGGTAATAGAGTCAGTTGAGGTAACTAAGTGGTAACTAAGTGGGTTGCCCCTGTTGTAGTTGTTTGCAAGACTGATGGGAAGATAAGATTATGCATTGACTTGAGAGCTGTAAACAGTCAGTGGTGGTGAACAGATACACCCTACCCAATATCTCCAATATCTCTGAAATAAAGGCCAATTTGGCTGGCGCCACATATTTCCCACCCTGGGTGTGGCAAAAACCTGCCACCAAGTACAGCTACATCCAGATTCCCCAGATCTCACTGCATTTATCATGTCCATGGGTCCATAGGTTTAAACCCATGTCCTTTAGGCTGGTGCCTACGGGCTCTATATTGCAGAGACCAATGTCATTATTACTGCAGTCCATCCCAAGGGCTTGCTTTTATCAAGATGATGTATTTGTCTGAGGGAGTGATATGTATGAATATGACTTTAGGGTGACATTGGTTCTGAAGAAGTGTGTTGAGTATGGATTAACTGTACAGGCACAAAAATGCAGGTTCAGATGTAGAGAGATTGACTGCTTAGCACACTTTGTGACTGCAGAAAGAGTATACCTAAGAGAGAGCTAATTGAAAACATAGGTAAGATGTTTTCACCCAAGAATAAAGAAGAATTACATTCCTTCCTTGGAATGGCTGAATTTTACAGCAGATTTATTGATATCATGGCCAAAAGGATATTTATTATGAGGTGTTTGTTGAAAATTAATGTGATATTTGAATGGAATAAGGAGTATGAGGATGAATCTAAGGACATCAATGGTCAATTTATTGCATCTGCTAAATGAAAAGCTTTTCTGTCTGGTTGCAGAGTGATGGCGACCACTGATGCCAGTTCAAAAGGCTTCTTTGTTGTACTGATTCAAGTAAACAAGTCAGGAGAAGAATCAGAATTGACCATAGCTTTGGCGTCTAGAGCTCTTCATGGTTCAGAATCTAATTACTCAGTCATAGAGAATGATGCGCTGACTTTGAATGAGTTCAGGAGTTTCCTGTGGAGCATACAGTTCAAAGTACAAAGTGACAACAAATCTTCTGGAAAAAGGGCAAATTCTGGTAGGAGGAGGCACTGGGTGATCAGTTTACATTTGAAGTTGATTATATTCCTGGAATAAAAAACAAAGCTGCAGATTGGTTGTCCGGCCTACTAGAAGAAGATGATCTGGATAAGGAATGTGGAGGTCAACCAGAGGATGAACACTTGACTTTAGTAAAAGTATGTGGTATTACACAGTGTGCTATATCAGAATAAGAATGGAAATAAACTCTCTAGAGTGTTCAGAGCATGATACGTAATGGTTAGAAATGTGGTAGCGACACCTGGGACAAGGTGTGACCATGTTGGATGGTGAAAGATGAACTAGGTGAGCTTGAAGGTTGTTCTTTCCAGGGTACACAATTAATTCCTCCTGAGAATGTGCAAGGGAGATTAATTGATCAGGCTCAGGAGGTGCATTGTTCGAATATGTAAAATGAATGTTCAAATTGAAGGGATAGTCAAAGAGTGCTTTCAGTGCAGTGACAATGATTAAGTTCTTTCAACTACGAGACTTCCAATGCAGTGCTGCCAATTACCTTATGGGCTTTGGTTAGATGTAGCTATGGGCATTGTTGGTTCCCTATCTGATAAATTGAGATTTCCGTAAGTCTTGGTAGATCTTTTCTCAAGATGGCCAGAGATTATGTGCTGTTGCAGATATCAGTACTAACAGTGTACCAAAAGATTTGGATGAGTTGTTTAGGGGAGAAGGATTCCCCATCTTGATTCTAACTTACAATAGATTCCAGTTCTGCTGAAAAGAAACACAAGACTATTTGGTCAACAAAGGGATTGAACATCACCATTGTGCTCTGTGCCATCCAGAAAGCAATGCTGTGGTAGAGCAATTTTAGAAAACACTCAAAAAGGTAAACAATTGGCCGAAAGCAATGGTGTAAACTTGACAGAAGAGGTTGTAGAACGTTTAGTTGCATCAGGCTGACTCAACATCAAGTAACAAGGAAAACTCTGTTATAGTTGTTTAGGAGCAAAAAAAAAACACTAAACTTGTCCCTGTGTGGAAGAAACGGCAGAAAGGCTGAATACAAGTGGACAACCAAGATGCCTAGATGTATAGAGAACTAAAGCCGCAAAAGAAGAGATATGATGTGAAGAAAAACAAAAGTGATATTGCGATGTGGTGATGGTGAGAGCTCCTACTAGGAATGCGGCAGAGTCTAAATTCACAGCACCTATGAACATTGTGAAATGGTTTCACAAGGAGGCAAAAACCTAAGAATTCCGAATCTAGGAAGAGTTGCCAAGTGTACAGGAGGGTTGTGCAGAGGTGTGGAAAAGGATCCAGTAGCTACACCAAGCAGTAGGAGTGAGAGTGATGAGTCTAGCTCAAGACAAACACTGTGGAGGACCAGCAACCACACTTCATGCCCAACAAGTTTTCAACCAGACTATATTTACAGAGGAGTGATGTGAGCCAAAACTTGTTATTTTGGCTTCACTGATATTGTGATGTGTGTTTCTATTATCATGTTTTAGGTTATAATGTTTTATGACTCCATTCTGTAGAGAGGAAGGCGTATGGTATCTCCCATCAGTATAATTAGACTACTCCATTGCTTCTCCTTGGTTCCTTCCCCTACCTTCTGCTCACATGTTCCAGAATGTTGAGAACTAGTATAAGGCTTCGGCCACTCACTGTCAGGAAGGCTGTTTCCATGGTTGTGGTTGTGGAGTTAACTATTAGATCTTCGACATGAATCTAATTTGAGGTCTATTTATTCAAGACTTCACAATACCTATGTGGCCAGGGTATATTAAAGGCGGTGAGAAACAAGTACCAGACTTTCAACTGCAGACAGACGGGAAACCAAAGTGTTAAGTACCAGGCATCGTACGCAGCGACAATAATAAACCATATTACATTCACTTAACAGCGTAAAGTCTCCGTGGAATTTTGCTTCTCGCCACACAGACTAAGCGCCTGATTACGAGTTTGGCGGACGGTTTAGGACATCTGCCGAAGTTCCAACTGAGAGGTTGCAGCCATAGTGCCTTCCTCCCCGCCGGGCTCATTAAGAGTTTCCTGCTAAGTCGGTGGGCGGAAACCTGAGTTTCCACCCGCTGGCCTAGAGGGGAACACGCCACAGCAATGTCTCCGGCTCATAATCGAGCCAGTGGCAATGCTGTAGGATGCAGGGGGCACCAGCACCCTTGCAATGTTCACTGTCTGCAAAGCAAGGGTGCTGGGCCAAAGGGACCCCTGCACTGCCCATGTCAGGTGCATGGGCAGTGCAGGGGCCCCCCTGGGGTCCCCTGCACTCGTTCTCTGCCAGCGTTTTCATGGTGGTCTTGCCCCTGGTGGATTAGAACCGCTGGGACTGCTAGACTGGCAGAATCCCTGGTGGCGACCGTGGTACAACCACCATGGTCATAATGTGGTGCTTGGACTACCGCATTGGCAAGGGTCCGACCTCCACCGCGAGTCTGGCGGTCAAGTGACCACCAGACTCGTAATGACCACCTATGTGTGCTTAGTCTAACATTCCATATATCCTTCTTCAAGCTTTTTCATGCCTGAGTCATCCATTTTCAAAGGACTCTTGAATTTTTGTGAAATATTTCAGTGAATATTCCATACTCCATATGCCATGCTGGCGTTGTTGTCACTCGTGAATGCTGTAGACAGATGGCCCACTTGTGCGCTTGCCTTCAGACATTCTTCTGGACTGAAATTAATTTCTCCCAGAATAATGGTTTTTAATTTAGTTGTGATGAAACAGTTGTTGTATTGACCAGGAAGGGATGCTACTTTCTAGATACCTAGCATATGTCACTAAACAACTCAAGACCGAGATTGTGAGCCAGCAAAGGTGGCAGCACAGCCATATGATCGAAAATGATTCAGAGAAAGAAGTGCACTGCACCGAACACAAACAATAAAACAATTATGTAACCAGTGCTTTAAATGGGCCGGTACTCTCCGGTACTGAGTACCGGCACTTTTTTATTTTGAGAGGGAGAGTACCGGCATATCTCAGGAAAAACGTAATACTTTTAATTGAAGAGTACCGGCACTTCTCAGAAACAAGCAGGTACTCTATTACAGAGTACCTGCACTTCTATTTTTCCATTTAAAGCACTGTATATAACTCTTGTGCAATTAAAAATCCTATTACAGGAAACAATAGAGCTGTAATTAAACCATCCACTTCTCCGAAAATAAACACTTAAAGATGTCACACTGTAAATGCCAGCTACTGTGAGTGGTGTGCAGGCATGGGAAGCTGACAAACAAGAAAGGCTGCAATGCCTCACATTGTCACTGGCTGCTTGCTTGTTAGTGTAATGGATGGGGAAGGAAGCTTATGTCAGAGGAAGAAACAAATCCTATCAATTTCTAATGTGAATAATATCCCAAAGGAATGAGTGTGTTTGCATATTCCAGTAAGACCACTAATGGTATCAACAAGCCCAAAGCTGTGGCTTCAAAGTTGACTACACCACGGCCCTGCACACTGGGAAGTTTGCAAAAGCCTCATCGAGTACAGATACTCTTTTGAGCACCATAAATATTACTACATTTCAAAATGTGTGTCAAAACTAAAGAAGTCACTGACAAAACCAAAGTCATATGATTATCAGTAAAAGTTAGTTGAAACAAAGAGCTTACTGGAGTTGTAGACAATGCCCAGACCATGCAGCGCCCAAAGCAGTACAGAGAATACGCAGTGCAGTGCGCACATTAATAAATGATTACACAATTGTGCGTGAGTTATACAGCTCATTTTGACATGCAATGGAGATTCGCAACACTGAAGTGCAAATCTTCACTTTCAATTCACATTCCACTGCGCACTATACACGAAACATATCCACAGCGTGCAATCACCAGTGCGCAATGCAGAACTGTGCAGTGTACATTTTAAAAACGACCACGCTGTGCTGCAGTGTACACTTCCATGATCAGCATGCATGACACTTGAATACATATAAATGATAATGATAGGTACATTAATTGATTCTGTGTTTTGTCACTCACATTTGCTTGCTTTCTAGGTGCTGGCTTTATTTGTTTTAGCCTGTCCATCCTGCCTTTGTCCCTCCCGTGGAGTATAGCCTCTTTACCAACTCTCTGATTGGCTCCTTCCATCAGTGCTCGTTTTTTCTTTTTTATTAAGCACTCCATAAGAGTGCATGTTCTTTCAGGTGTCTTCCTGGTGTGTTTTTCAGTCCACCTCCAAAGCACCACATTGTTTTCTCTCCCGCGTTCTGCTCTCCGCCTTCCCCTACCCGCCATCCATACCCCTTTGGTTTCCCCTTCCTCCAGCCGTCCCTTCCTGTCTCCTTTTCCCCACCCTCTGTGCTTTTGCCCCACAGCTCATTCCCTGCAAATGCATTCTTCCTAGGTCCTTCTCTCGCCCCAGCCATTCTCCATGTTCTCTCTTGCCCCAGCCGTGCTCCATGTTCTCTCTAGCCCATGTCCTTCTCCGCAGCACACCCTCTCTCTGTATTGCTTTGTTCCACCACCCCCCCGCAACCCAACCTACTCTCTTGTTTGTTTTATTATTTGTAAAAAGCATGTTTGCACAAAATCTTTAAAAAGTGCATTTGACTCTGCTTTTTATTTACCAATCAATCTCAGAGTGGTATATAAAAGGAAAATAAATTTGCTTGTTTTGTGGGTGCGCACATGTGAATTGCTGTACACCTACAAAACTGTGAGCCCCATAGAAGTCGCAGATTTTTGAACCTGGCAGAGAGCAAATGTCCTGCACATCTTTTTCGTGCAAACTGCGCCAGGAAACATATACTACAGCTGCACTTTTAAAGGGGTGAGTTGCCAAGAGCCTCAGAACCTAAAATCACAGCCTGTAGGATCACAATGGAGTAGGCAACGACTTTAGCTTTCTTTCACTGAAAGGCACGACTCCCATCCTAACAAGCAACACCACCTGTGCTCCTTCCTTCCCTGAGACACAGCAGAGCAAGTGAGCAAGTCCTGCAGAGAAGCAGGGCCTAAGTGTTTACGTGTGTGGCTTAAAACATGTGAACTGCAATCCTGTGCTTTCCACAGCATGCTGCCTGACCGGCATGTAGGTGAATCTTTGTGAGTTTTCTGGTATTGCATCCAGACATATCACACACCAACAAACGTATTCAAAACCAACCCGACCTATTGGCTTTGTGAGTGCTTGTTAGCAGTTTGATATAAACGAGTAACAATGAGTTGTCAAGTATTTGAACTGGTAATTATAAATGGCATATATGTGACCATATCTATGTGTACACTTGTAAAGGGTCAAGGATTGGACTATCATGTAACCTGAACACGGGTATGGCCCACTGACTCATGCTACCTTCAGCCTCAGCTCGGGACCTCTCCATCTTGCCCCATTATGAACATCCTCCAAAACCAGAATGCACCCAAATACGTAATTGCGCCTCAGCTCACATGTTCCCTACAAGTAATGAAAACCCCAATTGCTCAGCCTTTTAGACCAGAGACCTCTTGGTTTTGACAATACTTAGTAAAGTAAATTCCAATTCCAATGTTAAATTGCACTAAAGTGGATAGTTCACAAATATTACCAAATACAATGTATTTACTTACATTAACTATGCAATAAAATGTGCATAGACCATTGAGGAGCAAGCAGCACCGGCAGACTGGCACAGTGTGGTGTTTCAGACACACTCCACTCGGGTATCAAGGCATGCACGTGCCATTTAAGGTGACCCACTTGGATCACAAAACCAAAAAGCCCTAAAGGCGAGACCTACTGGCTTTACAAATGCTTGTTTATTAATCTCACTCTGCCAGGAAGGCATGTTTTAGTATGGATGCCTATAATGACACACAGTTTAAACAACAGTAATAGCTTCATGTTTGCAGTTTGGACCCACTGTAAACAAGGCTATTGCACCTTTCTGTTCTCCTCTGAGTGGGTGCAGGCATGCTGGGTAAAGAACAGGCTGAAGCAGTACTGAAACTGTGCGCCTACCACAACAAGTCATCTAACATGTGAAGCCTAATTGGGAGGCACAAATCAAAGTTATGGCTTGTGATTTACTTTTATAAGAATTTTGCTTTCAACGCCCCAGGGGATGGAAGGCACCCAGTGAAAACCACAGCAGTCCCACAGTGCATTGCCAACCAGGAAATGCCCTCTCCTTGCTGTGGGAGCTTTGATGGAGAGTCTGTTTCTTGCAGAGGTTAGTCTAGTCTGGGTTTACAACACATATAAATGGCATTTGGGGCCGTGGAACATGCTGTACAGCCCCTGGGGGAACACCAGCCTGCATTACCACTTCAATCCCTGGGATTTAAACAGGAGCATAAGACAGGAGACGAGGGAGACAGTGGTGGAACGAAAAAAATATGTTACATATTCCATCCAAAACCCTTATGACAAGTTAAGCTAGAATTCCCCCCCTTCCAGGTCTCAGCAGCAAACAGAACCCTGCTAAAGGCATGAAAAGTAACCTAATGGAACATGAATCACCCTTTTATTGCAAGCCTTGGTTACAAACGAGCTAACATACACCGCTATTTGGGGCACGAAAAAGACAAAAAAGGTATCGAAAGGCTTTATGGGTGCGGCTGACACTTTGCGGGGTTGGATAATGCGCAACTGACCCAAACCGCAAAAATGTTATAAGAAAAACCCATGCGAGCGGGGACCAGCAACACGTTGTTTCTCAGCAATGGCGTCTGCTGGTCAGGCAAATGGAAAGGTTGACTTCAGAGCTTGCCTGTCATAGACCATTGAGGGACAGGCAGCACCGGCAGACTGGCACAGTGTGGTGTTCCAGACACACTCCACTCAGGTATCAAGGCATGTGCATGCCATTTAAGGTGACCCAATAGATCAGCACTGTGACACAACCAAAGCACAACCATACTTTGCTGCCAAACTTTGTCCAATTGTGAAGAAAAAACTCTGCTAGATTTCCTTGCAAATCTGATAACCTTTTTGACTGCTGCTTTTACTTTTGTTAGAACCTTGGAACTGAGGTATCAAATTTAAGGTGTGGATACACCCACAGCACATCGAGATAGATGTTTTCTATGATAAACTTAGTTGAGGTCTTGGGGTTTGATATATAGGTTGGTTAATGAGATACATCAATATCCCATCTGCCTTATAAGTGCCTTATAGCAAGTGGCAGGCAGCATAGCTGTCACATCTGCAACAAATGTACTCATCTGCCAAACTAAATAAAAATAAAATAAATCAGGCCTTTAGATGCTGCATTTGGTCAAAGACTATCACATTTTATTTTTGAAAGTTTCAAAGATTGTACTTCCTTCATTTGTGCTTGCAGCGTCGTTAGAGTGCGAGTTATCAGTACCTCGCCATTGGCAAAAGCAAGAGGGGCACCCAAGTTTGGAGAATTCTAAAGATATCTTCAGAAACTGCATGTACCTCCTAAGAAGAGCTTTACTGTATAGGGAAAAGTGAGAGGAACAAGAAGGCAACCGTGCTTACACGATCAATGTTTCATATGTCTTAGGTAGGTCTTCTATTCAGATCGATGTGCACATGAATTGCAGCCTTGGAATAGAGGGCCATATTCCTTTGTTCACTAAGTTAAATGCTGTGTAAAAATATATGAACACTGGAAAGCTTTCTCCCATGTTGCTGCAAATTTGATCAACTGTGGATGGAAAGACCCTTGTGAATACCCAATTGAAGCACAGTCATGACAACTTCTCCAGAAAGACTCTAGTCAGGGCTGGCTCTAGGGTGGTGCGACCCCTGCAGAGGCACCTGTCGGTGACCCTGCGGAGGGATTTGAGTCAGGGATCCGTGTGTGTTCAGCAGTTTTCAGGCAAAAAAAAAATGTCAAGGTAACTCTGGTGATTGGTGATCCTGTTGGAAAGAAATCAGATTTTTGTCTAGTGGCAATTTTGACTCATAGAGTCGCGCAAAGGGTTAACGCACCTGTTGCAAAGAACGTGTACCATACAGATCACAGACCGGAGTGTAAATGAGCTATGAGTACTGCTATAAAAACATCGAATTCATCTCAGAGGCGTGCTATGGAGATATGGGGACATCGTAAGAGGGTGGTGTGAAGGAGAAGAAGCTCAAAGGGGGGGGGGGTGCCAAGAAAGACTGTTGCATCGGGGCCACCAGCGCTAAATCCAGCCCTGACTCTAGTGTGGACCTCACATGCTATGCCAATTAAAATGATTGGACTCTATGACCCAGGGTCTTGTGCTGAGCCCTTCACACCCCAGTCCTTGGTCAGTGCAGTACCAAAACTTGTGAGAGATTTCCATGAATGCCTTTTTCTCACTGTCCCATCTGGTGCTCCAGAATATACTTACCTACAAAGGCTGCAACGAACCAGGTCTCCTATACCTTACTGGATGCAACAGGTAATAACATCTCCATGCCCCAAAGTGAATCCCAGCCTCTGGAGCTGTCCCAAACCACTGCCCATTGAACTTAAACGAAGCACTCTCTGAACAATCATTAGTGAGCATCTAGTTTGCACCATTCATTGGATATATTTCTGCCTCTCAGATTGGCCAATAGCAGGGCCATCCCCACAGCACTGGGTCTGTTTTATGTGGTTACCATGACTATGGAGAAAGTGGCAAAAGTCACGATTAGGCAGCAGGGCTCCTGCTAAGTTCTGGGTTGTGGTTCACCATTTTATATGAACGTAGTGTTTCCAACTGTAAGGCATACATCATATTTAATGTCAATGGGAAACCAGGTTGGATGGTAGTAAGGAGTTTACCTTACCAACTCAAAGCATCTCTGTAGCATCTGCAATGTTGCAACATGATTCTTCGATGTAATAAAGAAATAATAACTGCCTGAAAAGAATGACTGCAATAGCTTGGGAAGAAAACAGGTAAACGTAATCAGAAACAGGGCACGCCATATTGATCCATTGCTGACCAAGTATGAACTATGGATAATGTTGGACTAAGAGAAACTAGTTGTTAAGATGTTTGGGCCTCAAATGTATCTTTCTTGATTTTTGCTATTCCAAAAAAGATACTATGTTTCACTTGTACTTATTCTTACAAACATGTGCACCCGCTCTAGAATTGTGGACTGCCACGTTCCTCCTTCTGAAATGACTGACCTCTATATAGACCACGTGGCGTTCCTCATGAGGAGCACAATCTAACGTATAGCTTTGCGAAAGCTCACAGGTGTACGTAGCCCATGTGAAACATGTCGGGTAAACCTGGTGCAATGTAATCAAATAAAATAAATACTGGAAAGGGATATTAGGCTACATTTATCGTAAACACAGAACCCATTTGTAACAAAATCAGGTGGGTTTTCTCTAATGCCTCTATTCCAATGCAGATACAGTAAATCAGCCCATTGTTATCTTGTTCAAAGCACTGCAGTCTAGAACTAGAGTCTAATAAGTTCAATTGAGAGAAACTGCTGATACTGAAACGTCTGAAAACTGAACTATTTCAAATTACTTTCTATGGAACGCTGAACTTTGACCTATTTATAGCTGTTGTGTGCATACTTCTGTGTAGATATGGAGAACTTAGGACATGGTAACTTACCTATATGCTCTGACTCCCAGTTTCCCTTCTGTTCTTCTGTCATTGCATTTTGTAACCATTTCCGTGCTCTGAAGACTACACATAATGCTATATACTGTATGCAAACAAAAAACAAAACTTCAAGAACACATTTGCTTGTAAAATTAATGCACAAGGCTACAACATGAATTGTGAAACAGAATGAATGCACATGGCTAGAGTATGCATTGGTTTATTAAATGAGACAAAATGCCCATGATGACGTGGAATTATCTACTTTTCTGCGCATAACACAAAGTTTGATGGGCTTCCATTAAGGTTTCAACTGAGGCCAAAAGCATTCAATATTTACCCCATCTGAAAAAATCACTCTTCCTTATTCTCAACACTTTTACCCGGTGCTGGAAATATAAACAAATTCCAACAGGATACCATAAACTGGGGTTCAAGAGGTGGCAGCAGAGACGGATACATGAAGAGTCTGAGAGAAAACGTAAACATTTAGACATTCAAAACTATGCATTAAAAAGAATTGGCAACAAGTCCAAATGTGACAGTGAATATGTTTTGACTTAATTAATTGGTCGCAAACAGACTACAGTTTAAAATAACCTATGTGGTAAAGGCCCCTGCTGCAGTGATTTTTGTTTACTAAGCAAGTTCCATGTTATAGACGTGGTAAGAAAGCCCAGGTGGTTAATGCTCCAAATGGAGAGATAAAAGGTCTGATAGATCATATAATGGCATAGGGGGTAATGTGCCTACTATGCAGATTTATTTTTTCGGTGAATAGCTCACTGGGTTGTTGCTTTTGCTGCAGATATTCCTATATCACCTGCTGCTAATAAGTTACAATCCCCTTTAAGATGGTGTAGTGAGCTACAAACCAGAATCAAGGAGCTGCATGCAAACTGCGAGCCATAAGTTTAGAAGCGTATTGTTTTTTTCTAATCTATCATTATTCTAAGGTTGTCTGTTAGAAAATAATAAACATCTATTAATAAGTGCTATTAGAAACAATTACCATTATACAGACACATCTGGCATTCTTAGGATACACTCCTATCTCTTACGTACAGACTATTGAAAATTCAAAAACTTGCCCTCATAGTTTATCTCTTAAGCACTTATGAAGTGACAAGCTGAGTGTCTTTATTTTCTCTGTGACATTGGTATCAAAATATTATACTTCAGCTAGCTACCAGATGGGATAAGTCTGGTTAGAAGGAGTGCTGATGGCCCTTTCAGGGAGGCATTTATTGCGCCCCACCACCCTTAAGTTACTGCTGTAAAGTACAAGTTTTTGGCACCACTGAATGTGTCCCGGTGTGCACTGGGACAAAGTCAACACATTTCACTGGAACCGGACTGAATCTGTCAGAGTTACAGCTGCCAGGTAAAGGATCTACGAGGATCACCCTCTATGCCAGAAGTGCATTCACCTCATAGTTCCAACCAGAGATGACCTTTGCCAGGATAGCGCCTTGGACAGAAAGAAATTTGGTGCCCTCGCTGCTGGTGGTAAATTAAATGAGGCAGCAGGGAGCCCAATTGTTTCAGAGGTCAGGAACACCAGAGTTGTGACTGGCCTCTAAACACATAAATCTCTGCATCTACACCAACTCAGGAGCCACTCACAGATTAGTTCCTCACACTGGTGCCAGGTTGTTTTTGGGAGGCAGGGGTTAATAGTGTGCTGCAGAAGGCGCGAAAGGGAGATGGGAGGGCAAGAAGGCAGCCTGATGAAGCGCTGCAGCATGTTACAAACATGAGCGAATGCGCCTTTAAGTGAATCACTGGAGCCAGGTGACAAAGACTCGCCTGTCTGCACTACCCTAATGCAGACAGTTCCTAACGCCCATACAGTACCTTATTGCAGACATCACCTAACGCCCACGCAGTACCTTAATGCAGACAGCTCCTTATACCCCTCTGAAGCCTGGGCCCTGCTTGCACATGCTAAAGGCCGGCCCTGGTTCCAACCCATGTAAACCAAGTACACCTTATCTATAAGGTTACCAGAAGGCTGCCTCCCATTCACCAAGAAAACATTTATTTGCTCCTATAGTTTAGTTAAACCACATATACCTATCAACTCACTTTCGTTTGGGGATTTTCACCCACTCTTCGTTTGTGTTCATTTCCATGGAACTTAAAGCGATTACATACAAGCCAAAAGACCCCATTCAGACAGGAGACTCCCAATTTTGGAAGCAGAATATTGCTTTACTTTAGGTCTCCAGCCTCAAATTGCCTATGCTTCAGTGTAAACAAATGGGGAAAATGCCTTCCACCATTTTTTTTTAAATCACCTACTTTCCAGCTTTGAAAATGTTGGCATGTATGGACTTACCCTATTAAACACCTGACTTTTTTTTTAGTCGAGGTTGACAGGTATGATTCATACCCTTGCTCACTGGCTTCTGTTGATCAATTGAACGCGAACAAGCCTGAAAACAATGATCCGTAAATGAAAATTCCCATTCCGTAAATGCCAACATTCTACAACCTTTTTTTAGTTTAAATTTACTTTATTAGATAATAAATATCGTTAAAAAAGTACAATAAAAATTCCAGTAAGGTAATAATAACAGTCAGACTAAGAGCAATAAAAACATTTAAATCCGATATTCTCTTTTGGCCAAAGTCACAAGCAAGTATAACCAAGTATATGAACAAAACCAATGACAAGCTTGAGCAAGTTACAGTTGCAACAGGAAAGTGGGAGGTTTAAAAAAATTATTTGATTTACATAGAAGCAGAAGCAACTCTTGATTTAGACAGAAGACGCACGTTTTTGTAAGCTACACATAAAACGATGTTGACTTTGGTTAGCATATAGCTTCCTTTACCCAAAGACTGAACACACTAGCTCTGTCAGGCATAATAGTTCATATGCAGCAGATTTTCATGTAGATTAAATAGCTTTAGCTGCCTCTGCATGTAACGCAACGCAAGGCAACGTGGTGCTTTGCATTTGTGTTTTTTTTTTACTAATCAACACAACCGGTATTTAGGTGGCACTATAAATCCCAAAACAGATTTTGCGTCAGGGTTGCGCTGGAAGAGTGGCGCAACCCTTACGCAAAGCCTGTACTTCAACTTAAACATTTGATCTGTAAAACTCTGTCACAAAGAAATTGGCAACAAGTAGAAACTGGACAGTAAATCTGTTCTGCTTGATTGTTTGCAAAGCCTGAATTTTAAAATATCTTATGGGGTTAAGGCACCTGCTGCAGAGATCTTTGGGTTCCTAGTAAACCTGAGAGAATAATATTGTTAAGGTAACTGTCGTACGTGAGTTAACGTACGAGACGAATGGGGACAGTGTTTGGTCCTTCCTCTATGTTGGATCGCCTTCTGACGTCACGGCCAATCCGGATCGAGGATGGTCGTGACGTCGGTGGGCGGCGCAAGGAGGAGAGAGCGGAGCGCGAAGACGCGACCGGCTCGTGTTCTTGCCGGCTCCTCGTGGGCCTTATTGTTTGTGGCATGGAGAAATAAAGAATGATTCAAACGCAACGCGGCTGCCTCGCATCCTTCATTCCTGCCACTACAAATGGCGACGAGGTTCACAACTTCTCACAAGGCCCACGAGTGTAGCCCACCATCCTGATGTTCCCTGATGCTAGTAGGGCGCGCTGATATTTCCTCGCCTATGACCACGTGCACTGACCCGGTGAGCTGATGCGGGGAACTCCAGGCGATTGATTTTGACGAGACATTCAATAGTGCTGCTGCATCTGCATCACGTGGTCTCTCCGGGTGTGGTGCCCGCCTTCCGGCCATGTCGCAGACCGGTCATATTTGCGTGCCTCCTCTTTTCCTGGACTCTCCCGGTAAGCCATGCATGAAATGGAAGGGATGGCTGCGCGCATTCGAGAATTATATCGTCTCCATTGATGGCAAGGGGTACAGCCCCGAGCGGAAAAAGTCACTGCTATTCGGACTGTTGGGGAAGGCTGGCCAGGAGGTTTTTGATAGCTTGCTGGTTTATGTGAATCCTCCCGGGGCTACAGCTCCTCTGAATGAATACCAGGAGGCCGTTAAGCGACTTGAGCTGCAGTATGCTGAGGAGTGTAACATCATGGTGGGGCGCCATAAATTCGCACTGCGGAAACAGGAGGAAGGAGAGACTATCGAAGAATATATTGCGTGCCTACGAGTTTTGGCCCAAGATTGTGAATTTGCGGAGATGACTGATACGTACATAAGAGACCAGGTGGTGTTCTACTGCCATTCAAAGAAAGTGCAGGAACGTTTGCTTTCATGCAGGAACCCCTCACTGAAGGAAGTGATGGCCATCGCAAAGGCAGTGGAACGCTCCATAGTGTCTTCTAAGGAGCTGGCGAGCACTAGTCAGGCTTCAAGTGTGTTCTATGTGCAGGACAGACATAAACATGCGCCCAAGACTCCAGACAGGGCGGCGAGCGATAGAGGGGGAGGCAGGAGGCCGCTCGCTTGTTTTAGATGTGGGTCAAGGGATCACTTAGCGGACAGCAGGACATGCCCTGCCTTGTACAAAAGCTGTTCTAAATGCAGGAAGATGGGCCACTTTGCGGCAGTGTGTAAAGCCAAGAAATACAATACGGGCATGAAAGTGAGCTCAGTGAGCGAGAGTGACGCGGATGCGGATGCGGACATCGTGTTGTCCATTGATGATGAGGACGGTAGAGTGAAGGGGCCCATTGGCTCCGTCATGATTGGTGCGGTAGAATTGCCATTTACGGCTGATTCTGGTTCCCCCCTTACCCTGATCTCTGATAGGACATTTGAGTTGAAATGGCAGGATGTACGACTGCATGAGACGGATGTTAATCCAAAGGCCTTCGGGGAACATGACATAGTGATGAGGGGGTACTTCTGGGACTCCCTCACCTTTCGAGGGCGCACAGTGAAAACAAAGATATATGTGGCTGAAAAAGGGAGGAGCCTTGTGGGGTGGAAGGACCTGGCTAAGCTGGGTGTGATGCTAGTCCCTGGGGCAGAAGATCCCATAGTTCTGAGGGATGATTGGGTCAATTACGTGCAGCCTGAGGATTTGCATGAAGGATTGGCTGAAGTTCTCGAGGAATTTGATTCCGTTTTTGAAAACAAGGTAGGATGTGTAAGAGGATTTGTGCATGCCATACGGTTGAAAGAGGGTGCCATACCAATTAAGCACAAGGTCAGAACGATTCCTCTTTCTGTAAGGGGGAGCTGAAGGCTGTTCTCGATAGGCTGAAAATGGAAGGAGTAATAGAGGAAGCAGGTGCATCAGAGTGGGTGTCCGCAATCGTGGTGTCCAAAAAGAAGAGGACAGGGGACATTCGGTTGTGTGTAGACCTGCGATCCTTGAACAGAAATATCCTGGTGAACTGCCATCCTCTGCCCAACATTCAGGAGATATTATCTTCCACGTCAGGATCGAGGTTTTTCACCCTGATAGACCTGAAGTCCGCATACCACCAGGTATGTCTCACGGAGGACTCCAAGGAATTGACCACCTTCATTACCCCGTTTGGAGCATACAGATACGTCCGTCTTCCGTTCGGCCTTGCATCGGCCTCGGGCGTTTTCCAAAAGCTGATGGACCTTCTCTTCTGCGACATGAAGGGGGTTGAAGCCTTCCAGGACGACATTCTGATACACACAGAAGATGAGGAGGGGCACTTGGAACTGCTAGGCAGAGTGCTGGAGGTGCTACAAAAAAGGGGGATGACGGTCTCCAAGGACAAATGCAAGTTTATGGAAGGGAAGATAGAGTACTTAGGGCACGTGCTTACTCCAAATGGCATTGCGCCTAAAGATGATTTAGTGAGGGCCATACGAGATGCTCCTTGCCCAGGAGACAAAGATGCCTTGCGATCGTTCCTGGGACTTAGTGAGTACTATTCCAAGTTCATTCAAGGATACGCAACCACCGTGGAGCCTCTAAGGAAATTGCTGCGGAAGAACGAAAAATACACGTGGACGCAGGAACAAAGCGCTGCCTTTGAATCCGTCAAGCAGGCAATCGCTGCGGCTCCAATATTACAGCCGTACAACAAGGATCTCCGGAACGTAATCAAGGTTGACGCTAGTGCCAAGGGTATCGGTGCAGTGTTTTGCCAATTCCAAGGGAAGAGGGAGAACACAGTCGCATTCATATCGCGGTCATTGAACGAAGCAGAGAAACACTATAGCACCATCGAGCGGGAGACGCTCGCGTGCGTCTGGGCCGTGGAGAAACTGAGGAACTATCTGTGGGGCAGGGAGTTTGAACTGGTCACCGACCACAAACCCTTGATATACATGATGGACGGTGAAGGAAGTGGCAATGGCAAAGCCAGCTCGAGGCTCCTACGTTTACTGTCCAAGTTGCAAGAATATCACTTCGTCATCAGACACATCAAGGGTGGCCTCAACTGCAGGGCGGATTGCCTATCGCGCATACCGGTCACGGGTGAGGAGGACGGTTCCCTGGATGACATGGAATGCGTGGTGGCAATGGTTGACGCAACAGCCATGTGCGTGGGATCCATATCGGAGGAAGAGTGGTTGACGGCTCAGGAGAAGGACACGACTATCCGAAAGGTAATGGACCACATGACGGCTCATTGGCCCCCGGTCCGGAACTTGCACGGAGCACTCAGGAGTTTTCAACAGGTTAGCTCGGAACTCACCATTGAGGGCGGTTTTGTGAAAAGACACGAGCTGTTTGTACCTCCGGAAAGTTTGAGACACAAGCTAATCAGGATTGCCCATAAGGGTCACCCGGGCAGTACCGCTACAAAAAATCTTCTCAAGCAGTACTACTGGTGGCCAGGGATGTGCAGCGACGTCAGCAGCTTCATTGATCGGTGCGGACCGTGCTTAAGGGCCGACAAGCACTGGAAGACGGCAAAAGGGGAGCTGCAGTTGGTGGACATTCCTGCTGGTCCATGGAATAAGGTTGCCATTGATTTCGCAGGCCCATTTACCCTGCTACCAGACGATTGTAGACATCTCATCGTCCTCACGGACTACTTCTCCAAATGGATTCACTACAAGTTCGTCAGGGAAGTTACCACTGAACAAGTGATCAAGGCGTTGACGAAAATTTTCGCAATTGAGGGGCAGCCGAAGATTATGGTGTCCGACAATGGCACCCAGCTAGTATCCAGGCAGATGACGGATTTTCTGTCCAGGTTAGGGATTAAGCAGGAGAAGACCCCGCTGTACAGCCCGAAGAGCAATGGGCAGGTTGAGCGGATGAATAGGTTCCTCAAGGAGGGCGTGCAACAGGCAGTCGCCTCCAACATGGATGTGAAAGCGTTTCTGGCGGACAAGGTGCACACTTTTCATAACACGCCCAGTGAAGTTACGGGACACACTCCGTTCTACTTGATGAGAGGGAGAAGATGCATGAATGAACTTACCCCCAAATTCAATACATTTTATGACATGAGGGAGGAAATTGAAGTGGCATCTGATGAGAGTTTGAGAGTCAAAGAAAGAATAATGGCTAAACAGGAAAGCAACAAGCGGTATGCTGACATGGTGCACAGAGCTAAAACTAAAAATATAGTGCAGGGGGATTGGGTATTGGTGAAGAAACCTAACAAGGTGATGAAAGGAGAGTCTGTGTTTCAAACCCCTGTACGTGTGCAAGGAGTTACAAGAGGGGCAGTCTGTTTGGAAGGAGGGGGATGGCGAAGCAAGGACGACATCGTCAGGCTCAAGGCTGGTCAAGAGGAAATCATCATGAGAGGTAGTCGTGTGTGTGGGGCCGAGAGCACGGACGATGTGGATGAGTGGCAAAGTCACGAAGCCAGGGATGTAGTCACTGATGATGAGGAGTGTGTGAACACGCCTCCCCTGCGAGGGCGAATCGGACATGGGAGTACAGAGCGGTGTGAGAAAGCATGGCGCGGCTTGGTGGATGCCAAAGGACAGAATGGTAGCAGGCTCGAATCTGCGAAGAGCGATAGTCGCAACGTAATGAGTTTAGGCCTAGAAGATGCGTGCGCCGTCAAGGTGGGTTCGCCCCAGTATATTACTCCGAGCAGGCCAACGAGGCATATACGAGCTCCTAAGAGGTTCGAAGATTTTGTTATGAGATGAAGTTCCATAAGTTATTTTTGTTCTGTTAAAAGGGGAGATGTCGTACGTGAGTTAACGTACGAGACGAATGGGGACAGTGTTTGGTCCTTCCTCTATGTTGGATCGCCTTCTGACGTCACGGCCAATCCGGATCGAGGATGGTCGTGACGTCGGTGGGCGGCGCAAGGAGGAGAGAGCGGAGTGCGAAGACGCGACCGGCTCGTGTTCTTGCCGGCTCCTCATGGGCCTTATTGTTTGTGGCATGGAGAAATAAAGAATGATTCAAACGCAACGCGGCTGCCTCGCATCCTTCATTCCTGCCACTACAGTAACTTTGGTGGTAAACCTATTTGCTGGAAAAATCTGTGTTTTGTCTCAAAGTAGCATAGAGGGCTAATATGTCTCCTGCAAAGCAAATCATTATGTGACTTGCAGATGACAGATTGTTATTTTATGCAGACAGGTAAGTGGGTCACTGCTTGCAGTACAGAGATGCTTTGGTGACCTGCAGTCCATAAATTGCAATCCTAATATAGCGCGGGGACCTATGGGGGACAGTATGCGGCTCCTGCGCCCTGCAGCCCTCGGAGTCGTGAGTTACAAGCCCGGGAGGCGCACGTGCAGCCCCAGACGTTCCCTCCTCCTCCCCAGCCGGCCGCGCGCGTCACGGTGACGTTCGAAGCCTTTCGTCCCCCGCCGGCCGCCGTAGCCGCGCCGACCCGGAAGTGCAAGTTGTCATAATAACCAGCGGCGTGAGCGCTCTGCTCCGGGTGATTTAAACGGCGAGGAGCGAGGCGGCGGTGACGGGCTCGCAGGTGAGTGGGGGGCCGCGGCGGAGCCTGGCTGACGGGGGTCCACGTGCTTCCCAAGCGCATTTTAAAATACCACAAAATGACAACCCAAGCGAGCCCTTCGTTAGCTTGGATACTTACACATACAGCTTAACAAAGATACCCAAGCGCATCTATTAAAATGCCAAAAAATTACAGCCCAAGTGAGCCCTTCGTTAGCTTGGATACTTAGACACATAGTTTTACAAAGATACCCAAGCACATATATTAAAATACAAAAAAATGTCAACCCAAGCGAGCTCTTCGTTAGCTTGGATACTGAGACATATAGCTTAACAAAGGTACCCAAGCACATCTATTAAAATGCCAAAAAATTACAACCCAAGTGAGCCCTTCGTTAGCTTGGATACTTAGACATATAGCTTAACAAAGATACCCAAGCACATATATTAAAATACCAAAAATGACAACCCAAGCAAGCTCTTTGTTAGCTTGGATACTGAGACATATAGCTTAACAAAGATACCCAAGCGCATCTATTAAAATGCCAAAAAATGACTATCCCAGCATGCTCTTCGTTAGCTTGGATACTTAGACATATAGCTTAACAAAGATAGCCAAGCACATATATTGAAATACCTACAATGACAACCCAAGCGAGCTCTTCGTTAGCTTGGATACTTAGATATATAGCTTAACAAAGATAGCCAAGCACATATATTGAAATACCTACAATGACAACCCAAGCGAGCTCTTCGTTAGCTTGGATACTTAGATATATAGCTTAACAAAGATAGCCAAGCACATATATTAAAATACCAAAAAATGACAATCCAAGCGAGCTCTTCGTTAGCTTGGATACTTAGATATATAGCTTAACAAAGATAGCCAAGCACATATATTAAAATACCAAAAAATGACAATCCAAGCGAGCTCTTCGTTAGCTTGGATACTTAGACATACAGCTTAACAAAGATACCCAAGCACATCTCTTAAAATACCAAAAATGACTATCCCAGCATCCTCTTCGTTAGCTTGGATACTTAGACATATAGCTTAACAAAGATACCCAAGCACATATATTGAAATACCTACAATGACAACCCAAGCGAGCTCTTCGTTAGCTTGGATACTTAGATATATAGCTTAACAAAGATAGCCAAGCACATATATTAAAATACCAAAAAATGACAATCCAAGCGAGCTCTTCGTTAGCTTGGATACTTAGACCTACAGCTTAACAAAGATACCCAAGCAAATCTATTAAAATACCCAAAATGATTATCCAAGCAAGCTCTTCGTTAGCTTGGATACTTAGACATACAGCTTAACAAAGATACCCAAGCACATATATTAAAATACCCAAAATGACTATCCAAGCAAGTTCTTCGTTAGCTTGGATACTTAGACATATAGCTTAACAAAGATACCCAAGCACATCTATTAAAATACCAAAAATGACAACCCAAGCGAGCTCTTCGTTAGCTTGGATACTTAGACATATAGCTTAACAAACAAACCCAAGCACATATATTAAAATACCAAAAATGACTATCCAACCAAGCCCTTCGAATTAGAAAAAACCATTGTGATTTGACCGGACTTCTACATAACGGGTAGAATATGAACATATAGCTTAACAAAGACACCCAAGCACATATATTAAAATAAAATATCAAAAATGCCAATCCAAGCAAGCCCTTCGAATCAGAAAGAAGCAAGTGACTAGACTGGAGTTATAGATAACGGGTAGAAAATGAACGTACAGCTTAGCAAAGATAATCAAGCACATATATTAAAATACCAAAAAATTGACTATCCAAGCAAGCTCTTCGATTAGGGGGGAAAAAAGAGCATATTGGTTAGACTGGATACTTCTTCATAACAGGTAGAAAATGGACATATAGTTTAACAAAGATATCCAAGCACATGTATTAACATACCAAAAAATGTTAATCCAAACAAGCTCTTCGAATTAGAAAAAAAACATATCCGTTAGATTGGATACTTCTACATAACGGGTAGAATATGAACTTGAAGCTTTACAAAGATACCCGAGCACATATATTAAAATACAATCCAAGCAAGCTCTTCGAATTGGGAAACAGACATATTCGTTAGACTGGATACTTCTACATAACTGATAAAAAACGAACCTATAGCTTAACAAAAATAAAGTAGGGTTTCCTAAGGCATGTGCAAGTTTCTATAGCGCTTGGTGGGTTGGGGGGCACCTCACTCCATAACATCATGGCTAGTGCTGAGAGTCCTGGGCTTTATATAACAATCCCATGCATTCTGTGTGTTCCAGTGGTGGGGTGCTTCCAATTAACTAATGTGACCGACGCACCTGAAAGTAATGGTGTTAATGAAGTAAGATGGCCACAGTTATCTCTTGAGTCATGAAGAAGAGCTATCAGTAAACTATGATTAACAAACAAGACATTTGAGATACTCTGCCTTATGAGAACCTGCGTGGCAGTAACGTGAGCTAGACCTGAGTCACGTAGTTAAAGCACAGATCCTTTCAAGAGACATTTTCATATAACTTATATTAGTAATTTACTCTACCAGGATTTACTTCAAGGGCTAACCTATCTCCACCCATCCACATATATTCAGTCAGTGTAAAGAAAGACGCTAGGATAATAGTCGCCGGAGAACATCATTTGTCATGTTTGACATGCAAGCCAGATCTGCTCTTGGTGGGAACGGACCATGAGCAGAGTCAGCTGAGAGCACAGGGTTACCATGGGAGCTTAAAATATCTAGCTGTCCTCTCAGCAGCTATGAATTGGAGTTGAAGACAGCTGGTGCCACAAACCTATGTGACAGACTTTGTATAATTTCTGGGGGTCAGTTGAAGTATGGCATTTGGGAAGTTTGGGATTAGCCAGAATGGTCCTCTTGCTCATCCTTGTGAAGGAGTGGCTTGCACCAACCTTTCTTGCTCAGTAACTATTTAGTATATTGACTGGATTTTAAATATACCTTTTATGGCATTCTCAGGCAAAGTTTAACCATTCTCTCATCCTCTGGGAGCTTCCAAATTTAGATATTAGTCATTAGAAAAAACTGAAGCTCTATTGCTCATGGCAGCTAGAAATCCTGAATGCTTTCCAGAACAGTGCAATGTTTGGCCGGGGTGTTATATTAGGAATTAAGAAATGCCTTCCAGGTCCAAGAAAAAGACCAAAAGTGCGGATTCTGAGTTGTCCTCCAGTACATACAGATCACTGCATTTGTAGTCCTAGGGAGCCTTCTGTATTTTTCCCTAAGCTAAAACGTATTGGCTCTGATACTTACCTTTTGCTACTCAGTCCGGAAAGGAAGGCCTGGAAAATGCTGTTTAGCACGGTGGATAAGAAGAGGAAAGCAACAGCTAGTGAAACCTGTGGCACTGCACTGGTCCCCATCCACAGAACTGGCCAGCCGCTGTCAGACAGGGAGTGGTGGTGAAGATGTGTTTGAGCCATTGGTGTGTGTGTAGCGTTTGTTCACGATATTCAGGTGCTCATGCGACAAATGTGAGTGCGGGTAGCCTAGGAAGGTATTGTTTGGTAGTGGTGCTCAGACGTATCATGGGACAATCATAAGTTCTGTTTGGTTGCCATCAAACAGTACCTGCAAATGTCCCAGACATAGTAAACAAACACTAATGCGCCTATTACTTCCCTTTAATCTTCATTACTCGTAGTCCTGAATATCCTCGTCCATTTATTACTAATGAGGTGTAATCCACCTCTAGAGACAGAAAAGGAAACAGGAAATGCTTTTAAGGGAATAGCCTATAAGGATACCCCTTACCCTACATTCCTCCTGGAATCCTGAGCCCTCCACAATCGGATATAAAGGTCACAAGACTGGAAGGGACATAATGAATGGGACAAGGACAATCAGAACTAAGAGTAATGAAGATTTCCGGTAAGTAAAAGGAGCATAACTGCTATGTCCTTATTGTCCTTGTCCCCCTTCATTACTAATGAGGAATGCCAAAGCAGTAGAAATTGACCATCACATCTCCAAAAGATCATAAAAAGGCAGTCCACACCAAATATAAAGATGCTAACACTAGGACTTATTTAACAAAATAGAGAAAGCTTAGGCCAAAACTGAACCCAACACCCCAAGCCAAAATTCTTATCATCCAAAACATTCTGCAAAGTATGTTTCACAAAAGTGTCAGGGGCTACCCAATTAGCTGCTCTGCAGATCTTGGTTATGGAAACACCTTTAAATTCAGCCCATGATGTTGCCATTCCTTGGGCACAATGCCCCTGAATACCAAGAGGAGGAGGAGGAGGAGGGAGGAGTACCTGTCCAAGTTTATGCCAAGACAATTGCCTGCTTAGTCCATCTGCTAATGGACATCATTGATGCCCGATGTCCCTCATTAGATGATCCAAAAGTGACAAAAAGGGACTCAGACTTCCTACAAGATTTAGTTCTCTCAACATCCATTAAACTCCACTGAAACTCATGGTGGAAATCCAACACATCAGAAATAGCTGGGTGAAATATCTCCTGACTCTTATGAAATAATGAGGCCACCTTCGGCACGAAAGAGGAATCTAGCTTAAGAACCACTTCATCTTCATGAAAGGAGAGACAAGTTTCTCTACCAATAAGTGCAGCAAGTTCTTCAATCCATGTAGCTGACGTTATGGCTACCAAGAATACAACCTTCAAAGCATCAAATTTAATTCAGTCTAATCAGGAGGCTCAAAAGGAAAAGAAGCGAGGGCCTTCAATATTAAATGCAAATCCCGAAGATGAAAGTGAGACTTCACCACTGGCCGAGAAAGAGAGAAACCATTCCACAGATGAGAAACTGGAAATGGGCAAATTTTTCTCAAAGCCCTACCCAAAAAATTGGAGAACATCCGGAAAGGGAACTTTCAAGAGATGACAGATTGCCATTGAACACCATTTCTGGGAAATTACCCTATTGCCCGCCATATGACTTTAAGGTAGAGACGACCAGTGAGATTTTTGAAGAGCCTGAGATAAATGCGAGGGCAAACCTCTATGCTGCCAACCTCTCCTCTCAACTTCCAGACAGACAGCTGAAGTCTCTGGGACAGCAATATGTGGAAATCCTCAGGGGAGACAGGTGAATTGGGATTAACCAGGGACCCTGCACAGAAAGCGCCTTCAGGATCGGAAACCATGACTTTCTTAGCCAAACTGGTACACCTACCACCATCATCCTGTTCTCTATCAGAAGACGAGCTAGAAGTTTGGGAATCAAAGAAATAGGGTGAAAGGTCCAAAGAAGACTGTTTGACCACTGTATCTTACGCATCCATCCCCCATATCCTGTCTCCGGTGCCCTGCAACAAAATCTCAGAAGCTGGGTGTTGACCTGAGAAGCAAACAGATCCACATAAGGGATAGCAAATCTCCTGCAAATGTTTTGAAAAATCAGGAAAGACGAACCATCTCCTGAGAGGAAGAAAACTTTGACTTTGGGAATCTATCACACTGAACCTCTGATGTGAATCACTGACCTAGAAAGTAGATGACCGCCTGCCTGCTCGCCCAAACAATGTTACCTCCACCTGATCCGGAAATGTCAACCTGTTTAAATGGGCTAATGACACCATGTTGTCTGACTTGACTAAAGAGATGAAATCCCTGCAGTACGTCTTGTAAGTGCATGACTACCCTCAGAAAAGCCGTCCTCTCTCTGCAGTTCAAAAAACTTCAGCTTTCTTGAAGTGCCCATCATGCCTGTATGAGATCGAGTCCAAAGTTGTCCCACATCCAAAAGAGCTGGCATTTGTCGTTGGAACCTGTGGATGGTCTGGTTACAGCTCCACTCCCTTGTCAATAATTCTAGAAGTAGCCACCAACGTAAGTGTTCCCTGATCTCCTGCGTCACTGGGACCGGGATCTCAAAATTCACTGACTGAGGATCCCAGTGAGAATGTAGATGGCACCATAAAGGCTGAAGATGAATCCTGGCTCATGGGACTGTAAAGATATCTGCTGCCATATAACCCAGCAACTTCAACCATTGCCTGACTGCATGAGAGTGCGCTTGAATGACCCAGTTAAGGACCTCAATATCATTACTCTGGGAGTTGGAAGAAACACCTTGTTGGAAGAAACACCTTGTTCAGGTCCTTCCTGGATCTTGCCCTGATAAATATCAACTACATTTTTTGGTGAGAGAGATTAACATTTTCTCTCTTTAGAAGGAAACTGTGCAGCTGACTGGTCTGCAATGTTATCCCCAACCCCTGGAGCAATTGGACCTTCAAAGGGGCATGAAGTCGGCTGTCTTCAAGGGTTATAGCCAGATCCCTTGAAGATGTAGAGAGGCCACCAAAGGAGCTATCACTTTCGTGAATCCTCTGGGAGCTGTCCTCAACCCAAACAGGAGCACATTGAACTGGCAGTGCTGACCCCTGACAAAAAAATGAAATCTCCGATGAGGAGGGAAATCTGCATGTGATAGTAGCCTTCCTTAAGGTTCAAGGTGAAATGTCCATGAAATGACCCCAACACACCAGAGGAATTGGTTCAAATTCTTTAAATCCAGATCCATCTGGAACCCTCCAGATGTCTTCTGACCCAGAAAAACTATGGAATAAAACACCCTGACCCTTCTCGGATTGAGGCACCTCTAATCTTGCTTTGTTGATTAACAGAGCCTTTATTCCTTGACTGATCACCAGGTGCTTCTCCTTGTTCAAATGCAACAGATTCAGTCTCTCAATCCCGGTTCATGAGGGAGAGATGCAAACTCTATATTGTAGCCTGCTTGGAGTATCTGAAGATCCCAATTGTCTGAAGTAGACTGTGGACATTAGGTACTGGTGATAAGGTGCCATTGTGTGAATGTGAACTGATGCCAGAGTGCAGCCCTTATACCATATTGGAGTAGCAATCCAATATCATGTGATGCAGCAGATTGTTGGCAGGCCTAATGAACCTAAATGTGGTTGCTGCCTTCCTGCCCACTGTTGGTATTTTACTTAGCACTGAGCCTGGATCTGTACTGCCTGAGGGGAGACACAGTCCAAGAGAACTTTGACCTTGATCCTACAGACCAGTTACGGCAGTGACACACCTAATCAGCCCACTTCCCCCGGTTGGTGGTGAGATGGGGCAGCACAGGCAAACGGCCACGTCGCAGGGGAATACAGTAGTGCAATACACCAATCCTACTCTGTTGCCGCAGTGCCAGACGTGACTGGGTGAGCCCGGGGAAGACCTGGGCATGCCAGTTACTGCGGAGGTACCCTCACACGCTGAACTTCTTGTGCAATTCAGGGCTCAAGGGTAGCCCTTGAGGGAAATAGAGACAGTGGCTGTGGAGGTGAACCTTCTCCGAGTGGACCTACGGAAGGTCTCTGATAAGGTCAAAGTAGCGGAGGAGTCCATTTTGGAGTTACAGATGGAGGTTGGCGCTCTACGGAAGCAGATGGCACAGGTCACCTTAAATTCTGGGGCTCTTGAGGCGAGACTGGAGGATGCCAAGAGGAGGTCCCAACACAATAATGTGCACCTTCTTGGGTGCTCCTGAGCGTGCAGAGGGTTCCACTGTGGAGGTCTTCTTGCAGCCTATCGGGCTGTCCGGTGTGTTCATAGTGGAGCCTGCTCAAAGGGCACTGGTCTCCCCTCCTCGGCCGGGTGCCCCTTCGAGGGCTATCTTTGCACGTCTTATCAATTATAAGGACTGAGATTGTATCCTATGGGCGGCATGTGAAACGGACAACGCTGTTTTTGGAAACCACAGAATCTCCATTTATCCAGACTATACAAACAAGGTACAGAGATCGAGGAAAGGATTAATGGAGGTGAAGGCCAAGCTTTGTGCCGTGATCGATACATGTTACTGCACCTGGCACGTTTAAAGGTACTCTCAGGAGGCAAATCCCACTTTTTGGACCTCCTGGAGGAGGTCTGGAGATGGCTGGAGATGTGGGATAATGTTGCACCGGGTAGGTCTGTGTGGCCAACTCTGCCGCTGGTCCCTAGACTCGCTTGGATGACTCATATTGAAAAAAACGCAGGGAGAACCGGATAGATGGCTCCACAGGGCAGGGGGCAAGTGACGACAACAGAATTGAAATTCAACAGGATGCTACAATGGCAGTGGTTTCCCCTGGCCTGTCTGCCGGACTGACTATGATGCTTAACTTGGAATTGGAGATTATTTCTGTTGACAGTTAACTTTATTCTTCTTGCGTGAACAGTGTTCTAACACGTCTCTAGGTGGGGCATGTTATTATATCGGATGTTATTGCTTGTGGAGTAATGGGTACTGGGCTTATAGTGCATCTGAAAAAGATAGGGCACCCCTTGTGTCCACACTATATGGCTGGGGGGGGGTATTGCCTTTATTGAAACATGATTGATTAAACATACAGGCATTATGTATTTAGCATACAGGGTTGGGGGGAGGTTATCTCCACTGTTGTGGTAGGATCTGGTAACTGGGGTGTTGGGGTTTTAAGCTGTTGTTCTGGCAGCAATTACACCTATGAATCTACATGTCGCTTTGATGTATTTGTTTTACTGTTTATCCGGGCTGGGGATGGGGGTTGGGAATTGGTTAGTAAGTGCATGTTTGCATGTGTTCAGTGGTTACAGCAACAGGGCATGCTTGTATATGAAATGTGAGATAAGTACTCAATCTGCTTTTCCTCAGGAGGGGAGGCGGGGTGAGGTCGACAACGGATGGAGAATGCAAAGTACTAACATGGGTCAACAGATTAATATGCTGACGTGGAACATCAGGGGACTGAAAGACTAGACAGCTCGCTATAGAGTACATTCTTTCCTGCGGCGGCATAAGATTCAAATACCCTGTTTACAGGAAAGGAATGATGGAGGAGTCATCTCAAAAGCTTGCTAAGAACTGGCGGGGCCAATTGTTATCCTCGTCTTTTTCCTCTTATGCCAGGGGAGTAGCAATGTGGGTTGCACCAGGGGTTCCATTTACGCATGTTTACAGCAAAGCTGATGTTTAGGGGCGATATATACTCCTGCAGGGTACGTTAGATGGTGCGCCCCTTACCTCAATATATATTGCACCCAACACAGGTGATCTTTGCTTGTACGATAATATAGCTGAGGTGCTGGGGGTTGGGGTGGGTTCTCCTGTTGTGTGTGCTGGAGACTACAATTGTATATTGGAAGGTGAGAAAGATCATCACCCTTCTAAACAGGGTACTAAACCGTTGATGACGAGATCCCTCACAGCGTTCATGCATAATTTAGGATTATGGGACGGGTGGAAGGGACTGCACCCGGAGAGTAGAGAATAAACATGTCACTCGAGACGCACAACACGTATAGTACTTGGACCGATTCCTCCTGGGTGTTCTGAATTGCTTGCAAGTGTTGGATCACACTCTACTATTGCTGCAGCTGGAATGGGGTGACACGTAGCTGGCACATGCCCCCAGATTTTCTGACAGACACTGCATGTTGTGAAAATAAAATTGCAGTTGCAATTAAGGCATACATGGACATGAATTGGGGTACCACGGCCCCCAGAGGGACGGAGTGGGAGGCAATGAAGGCCGTTCTGAGAGGGGTGTGTATAGGCACCACATGTGGGGTGCGCAGACAATTGCAACAGGATCTTAAAAAAATGGGAGGGGAAACTAACGGATATACAATGCCAGATCCTTCTAACGAGGGAGACAAAAAGGGAGCAGCTCCGATTTATATAGTGAAGTCAGATGTTGGGAGACACTGGATAATCTAACACTTAGATCATATAGACAGCGCCTACAGAGAGAAAGGGACAAATCCGGCTGATTGCTGGCGTGGATCCCAAAGCGTGAAGTGGAATGCCCCCTCCAATTCTGCATATCCGAAATGCAGAAAGTGTACAGGTTTCCAATCGCAGGGATATCCTAAAAGTACTGGTGGAACATTTGCAAACCATGTCATGCACTGGCCCTTTGGTGCCAGATGAGTATCTGGGAGAGTTTCTGTATCAGCGACAGCTGGACCTTGAGTATGATAGACTTGGGTGCTGAGATAACTGTAGAGGAAGTGGGTGCAGCAGTGGAGGCATTGTCTAAATCAGTGGTTCCCAACCTGTGGTCCGGGGACCCCTGGGGGTCCGCAAAGCCTTCTCCGGGGGTCCGCGACTGCTTAGAAAATTAAAAAATATTGACAAATTAGGTCCCATGCTTCCAGTAATGACTCAGTGGGGGTCCCCAGATTCCAACGATGATTCATTGGGGGTCCCTGGGTTCCATTAATGATAAAGTGGGGGTCCACAGAAGTCAAAAGGTTGGGAACCACTGGTCTAAATCTAAGACTCCGGGGGAGGGGGCAAGTTCCCGGTCGATCTTTACCAAACATACTCCCCCTTCTGCTAGAGTAATTATTGATATTATATAGTGTTCGAAGAAGCCCGAGTATGGGGCGTCCTGCCGGAGTCGTTCCGCCAAGGCATTGTTTGTCTGATTCTCAAGCCTGGAAGTTATTCAAGTGACCCCTCTTCATTGTGGTGATAAGACCCTTTATAAGATATTGGCTACTAGGCTGCGTGGAGTAGTTCGGGGCTTAGTGCATGAAGACCAATGCAGTCTTATACCTGGCCGTAGTACGACTTTTAACCTACGTCGTTTGGCGCATGTCTTGCATGAAACAATGGGTACGGAGGACGAATTGGCGCTGGCGTCGTTAGGCCTAGATAAGGCCTTTGATATGGTGGAGTGGGGCTATCTCAAGGCAGTACTGCAGGGGATGGGGTTTGGCCCCCAATTCTGTGCATAGGTTCACTTGCTTTATACTGCACCCACAGTACGAGTTTGGGTGGGAGGGGAACTATCGGATTCCTTGGTGGTTGGCGGGGGAAGTAGACAGGTCATTCCACTTTCACTGCTCCTTTTTGCTTTAGCAGCGGAACCACTGGCAGTATGGCTAGGGAGGAGTTGGTCCCCTGAGGCATTCAAGTGGGACATAACGCCCACATCATCTCGTTATAGGCAGATGATGCTTTGATCGCCAGGTATTTCGGGTCGGGGCCAAATCGGATCTTAAGGTGAATAAGCATAAGTCGCTCCTGTTTCCTCAAGGGATGCTTTGTGGTAAACAACTGGAGGACTTACCGGTAGTGGGGCTCTGGTGGGAACTGTGGAGTTTCAGATACTTAGGCATATGGGTTACCCACACTGCAGCGGCACATGAGACATGTAATGTGGAAAGAGTAGTGGCAGGCTTTATACGCTCGGTATCGTTCTGGAACAGGCTGCCTCTCTCTGTAATGGGAAGAGCGGCTATATCAAAGATGGTGTTTCTTCCACCGTGTCGATACCTGGTACAAAATTCTTTGTTTCTGTTAACCTCTCGGCTATTTAATCGTTTGGATACTTTGCTGATCTCATTGGTGTTGGCCGGGCGCCGCAGTAGAGTGGTGCTGTCCATACTGCAGAGGGCTTTAGAGGACTGGGGTTGGCTATCCCTAATATTAGGCTATATTACTATGCAGCGCACTTACAACATGCTGCAAAGTGGATGACTGGGTCGGATAACTGGGAGAAGCAACTAATTGAAGGAATGCTGGGCAATAACACGCTAGCACACATACTGATGAAAGGTGGTCGGTCGGAAACAGCTGTCCCATACCTGGTTAGAAATACTGCCTGACTCTGGGAGCAGGCTGTTAAGAAGTTGCTTTGCTGTGCTCCCTTTGATAGGGAACTTAAGATATGGAACTTGGCTCCCTTCCTGTGATATTGATAATTTTATGTCTGTGGAAAGCTGGAGAGCGGGGAGATGTCTTGTAGCAGGGGATTTGTTCCCCAATGGGGAATTTATATCCTTTCAGGAAGCACAGAACACCTTTTGGTTTGGGACCGGGCCAATTCCTGCAATATGCTAAGGTAGAAAGTGTGGTGCAGGAGATCTGGTGTGATTTTCTCGTCGCCCCGCCGTCCTCAAAGGTGTTGAACAGGCTGATAAATTGGGGGTTGGGAATCATTTAATTACCTTGTTTTATAGAGCTCTTCAGGGAGATCAACCAGGTGCACGCAAGAATGAGGGGGCACTAACCGATTTGTCACACATTAATTAAGCTCCGAGCGGAGCTCAGATGCTGATGATTGACTAATGGGATTGCACATGCATGATATGATGGTGACAACCAACTGTGGCTATGTTGAAATTCTGGTACTTACAGTATGCATACAAATTGGTTTCATAAGGGTACTAACAAATGGGGGGGGCTGCAGGGAAACACTGCTTCGGCTGCTGTTGACACACATTAATGACTTTGTAAGTACTCTGTCAGAGAAGATATATGTGATATCTCACATTACTATGCATGGTATTGTTTTTGTTGTATCTGCATTATGAACTCAATAAAAACAGAGTTATGAAAAAAAAGGCTATAGAATCTTGTCCTCTAGTTCTGCCTCAAAAAAGTTGAGTACCCTCAATTCTGGAATACCCTAGGCTCCAATGAATGAGTACCCTCAATTCTGGAATACCCTAGGCTCCAATGAATGAGTACCCTCAATTCTGGAATACACTAGTCTCCAACGAATTATGTCTCTGGCTGTAAATATTTATTGCATTCAAAACGTCTTGTTCTTATCAAAAACATCACTAAAGGTTTGGTAGCAAAGGGGAAAAGACAAAGCACACCCAGAAGGTGGAACATTCCCACTACTGCAAGAACCTTTGACGGATGACTTTCTTTTGATGGACATGAAATCAAGCTGCTGTTCTTTCAGTAATTAGTTGCCAGCCCAATCAATACAATGATTATGTAGGGTTAATCATGGTATAAATAGAATCACATTAACCTGCAGATCATTTATGAAAACCAAACACATTTCCTGGTGTTTCCCAAACGAATCATTGAAATTGTCCTCATACATAATCCTATAAACCTGGAGGTAGATTGGAACCATCCACGCACTTCACATCCACAGAAACTTTTTTCATAATTAAAGGAATTTGTAAAAATTGAATAAATGCACCATCTATATATTTTGCAGAAGCTTCAAAATCGAAAACTCCTGAAACATACTCTTCCTGACCTTCTGACAAAATAATTTTCATAGGAGTTATCATGTGTGCCGCAGCTGACTGCATTCCATTCAAGAACCCAGTGGGCTCTGACTTAAGTTCCTCAGTTGAAGAGAAAGCTCCTTTCAGTGTTGAGGCTTATCCTTTTTACATGCTGTAACTCAGAGCTATCACTGCTGCTCTAGGATTTTTTTTCAAAGTTTTGAATTTACTTTGCATTCTTTTACAAAATGTTCTGTCCTTCCACAGTACTAAGACAAACCGTTTATACGGCTTCTGTCTCTGTCATTTTAGATATAGACCCGCCGATGCCCCTCAAATGTTTAAGATTCCACTATTCTACTCTCTTCTTTCTTGGGCTTCACTATTGGTTCTTGTGTATTATTGGATTTACATTCAGAAAAATGGTGATCCAGATAGACCACTTATCTTGAAGTTCATCACATTCTGTAAGAGGATAGCGGAGCTACGCTAAGACATCCTTCAGGTCACTGTGAAAGCCATCTGACCAACCTTTCTGAACCACTAGTCGATTGAATGTGGTAATATAACTCAGTTAATCTTGATGAAACTTGTAGAATATTGGAATATTATTTGAGGAAGACAACTGCTCACCGTAAAAAAAATAATCACAACTCTCAAGGTTAATCCTCATAGTAACTAAGTCACCATGAGCTTGACGCCCTGCTAGCTATTGCACAGAGGAGAGAGGTTTAACTGCGCCACATTACACCACTGATAGTCAGTGGTCACGGTAGACTAGGACCTAGGCATGATTTGAGGCAGACCGTGATGGAGCGTGGGTTGGATGCATCAACCATGTTCATCCAGGTCAAAGAGTTGACTTTCTTACTTAATCTTTCAAGTCCGAATCCGCCAGAGGAGTACACTTATAAAGGCCCACAGGACCTCCGGGGATGAACTCATTTGGTGTTGGGCAAAGGCCAAAATCGGGGTCCAGTTGTCACTGGCCAACTGGGTACTTGCAGGAAAAGGCCTCTTGCAGCTTGTTGTTTCCCGGTAGTCACACACAAGGTCAGCCAACTGTCTCTTGGAGTCCACGTTTTTGTCCTGGGAACAAGAGGGAGCAGATCGAGTCCTTCAAGGCTGACCTCAGAACACAGACTGTGAGCCCAGTCCTCTTCTAATCTTCCACAGGTTCAGAAAGTGTTCTGAGGAAGACTAGGTGAGAGTCCAGCTTTTCAGATTTCACTAGCTTGTGGTGGGGGACACCCTAAGGCACTTCTAGTTCCTCTCTGACCTGCAGGCCGCAGGGCTGTACACTGATCCACCTGTGTCCCAGTTGATGTGACATCATTAAAAGGAGGAATTCCCCATGACAAAGTCAGACTTTCACAACTAATGGCTCAAGTGCTTAAGTCCGAAATGGAGGGCACAAGGAAGAGTTTTGATGATTGCTCTGCATTCAGATGGCGTGTGCAATATGTTTTCGCCACTATTGTGGCGAACAAAGAAGATCCGTGACCTGAAGGAGCTGGTACCTGTGCAGAATGAAGGTCACAACAGTGGCATCAACCATATATATGAGCTATAGCTAAGAGACAAATTTATTGAAAGGACCATGAGAGAAGAGGCACTGTTGTGATGGAAATGTAGTAACTTCTGTTGGCTCAGATGCTGCAGCTCGGGCAAGTTGACAAGGTGCACAAAGAAATGGCACACAGTGCGCCCGAGAAGATCTACTTCTGAGAGATCTGGCACATGGACACTGTGATACTCATGACAGGAAGCCCTATAGAAAAGCAACATCCGATACAGATGGTATTTTCCACTTAGGGTCAGTTCCAGCTGGAACAGAAATCTTAACATATCAAGGTCGTTAAATAATTTCTGAAGATAAGAAATCATTCATATCAATAAGATGAAACAGAATTTTCAAAAAGACAAATGGAAACCAGTGATGGCCCTACTCTGGCTAAAAGTCAGATGCAATGATAACATAGGAGGAGGTGCTAGAGAAAAGGCCGGAGACAATACTCAGACCCTACACCTGAGATAATAGCATGTAGGACCAGACGCAAAGTTGTCGGGCTTTGATGAAAGAGAGAATGTAAGAAGCAGCAGTGGTGGCAGGAGATTGGGGGAATATGTTGTTAATCGACCAATGATACTGATCATGTAGGGAGATTAGGGCCAGAGGTATGTATACATTTGGATCGTCCGTGGAACCAAGGATGCCTGTCAACGTGCATGTATGATTTGAAAGGTTATGCAGAGACTGATCATGATCTGTCTCTCGTTCTACTGAGGTCTGAGTTTCCTTTCAAAAAGGTGTTTTTTTTTTTGCTTTACTTTAAACTTTTTGACAAATATGCACAAAACATATCCAAACGAATATCTGGGTAATCCTAGGATGTTAAGTTTCTGCAGAATGACATGGTAAAATAATTAGTATGTTCCAGTATAACTGTTGTAGTAAACTTAACTTTTGTTTGCTGCAAACAACGCCTTAGGGAATTACACCAAACTTGGCATGAATTTGAACTTTGACTTTGTCTGGTTTGGTGGACATTGTTCACTATCTTTTTTTAATATTGGTATTTTAAAAAAAGGTGTCTTGTGTGCTTTGAGGAGTTAAATTGTAAAGCGATATTAACATTTGCTTTTTGATTTGCATATAGATGTACCGCTGTTTGACTAATTTGTTAGAAATTTTGCTCTGCTTACCCTTGCTATTTTGTGTTATTTTGCTAACAACCTTGACTTCCTTTGAGTTCTCATAAAATGTTCTGACATTTAGCATGTTTAGTGTTTTGCACGTTTGGTGCATACCCTTCGAAAGTAGGTCCTGAGGAAGAGGCTGAAATGTTCTCATGTTCTAATTACTTTGCCACTGTTTAAAAAAGTCATGTGAAATTTGGCAGGCCATTAGCAAATTAAGCCCTTTGTAGACATCTGAGGTTTCATGCAGCTCCAACAAAAGAGTGCAAGTTAAAGGGATGAGGAACATAAAATCAATGATTTGCTGATAATATTGGGGCAGCTTCAATCATCCTTACAACACTTACTCCTGCTATTTCAAGTGTCATGCAAATATGTCAAATGGTGACACAGTTAAAGGGGTTAGTTAAGATAATGTTTACTTGCTGATACCGTACACGCTGTTAGGGAATTTCAGTGAGATTCAGTAATGAAGGGCAAAGTTAAAGGGGAGGGGGTCAACAAGCCTTTGAATTGCTGTTAACTTTGCTGTATTTTCTTAGGTTGACCGACACTTGGTATATTTTAACTTCTTGGGTCTTCAATTTAATTCAGATCTGTCAAGGGGAGCTTGGTTAAGGTTGTGGGCAAAAAGTGTTCACTACTTTACAGGTTTAGTGTATTAATGGTATGCCAAATTACGTGCAGTGCCGGGATTCCACATTTCTTGCACATTTGACAATGTGTGGTAAAATGAATGGGAGCTGGAGGAGAGGGCAAAAACACATTAATCCACTGATAACTTTGGCCCCATTTGATGCCATTTACAAAATCTGAGATTCAACAATTGGGTATAACTTGAACATTGCATGTGCAGATGTTGGTTGGCTCCATTGTAAGTTGGTTACCTGCAGGTACCCACCTTGGCACAAAACCAAAGACTACCTGCAGTGGCAGTTAGTTGCAAGATGGCATTGTGCAGTGCCTGATTGGTGGTGGCTAAAGGTCAAGCACAACAGGAAAAGAAGGGAGATATGGTAGGCGAACATGATACAGAAAGGGTGTCATTCAACGCCATACCTACCACAAAAGTGAGGCGGGTGTAAATGATGCATTTGCACTGGAAATTCCAGAAATAAATTTTGCTGTCTGCTAGACTAAAGACCACTGAACAAAATTACACCAAACATTGCATGAAAGTAGAACTTGACTCAGAGGTTTACCTATGCTTTGGTGTAAATCCGTTCACTAGTATTTGAGAAATTAGTATTACAAGAGGTGATGATTGGGTTTAAAGGATTAATTATAGAGCATTCTTGAAATTGTCAAGCCCTTGAAGGATAATGGATTAGAAAAATAAATTGCATTGGAAAAGGAGGCTCTTTTTCAGATCTTCTTGGGATCCGATATATCCAAATGCTGTTAGCAACCGAAAATGTTTATTGCAATGGGCATTACAGGATGTCAGGCATTAAAGTCTGTTTTCTACAAAAATGTGGCAGAAAAGATAGAAGTTGGGCTAAGAGAGCCTCTTCTGCCCGAGGAAGCATGGTTGTGACAGGGCCCCGAGATGCAAATAAGTAGCCCATAATTTATTTTTATTTTTATTTTTTAAGAGTTCTAGAGAGTTTTGTGACACCAGGCCATAGGCCACATGTCTCCAATCAGTTGATTGCAGGCTACCAGTAGCTCCCAAACACCTTCAAAGTATCTCACAGCCTTGTGTTCACTTTTAAATAAATTGGAGGCAGATTTACGACCCACGGTGAGGCACAGAGGTGAAGAATTGAAGCACAGAAGGTATTTAACTCTTAAATAAAAGTCCTTATCAACTCAATATTGAAGGTGAGAACAAAATGACGTTGCTCAATGCTTTTTAAATCGAAGAAAGTTAAAATGAAAAGTTACCTTAATGACTAAGTTAACTTTTCATTTTCTCAGTTTTATTTCAGTGTTGCATTTACAAACAGCAGGCCTCTTGCTCCTAGTGGCCAGGAGAACACTGTGCCTTATTTATAACAAAAATAACAGTCACTTTTTAATTGATAGAAATCTAAAGTGCAGAATTTTTTTCCATATTAGCAACATTGTTGCCCTTTTAAAATTTTCACATAAAAAAAAACAGTTGTATCTTTGTTTTCTGCCTCTAAAGGTGCTACATATGGCGAAAGGTGTGTTCTGTGCCAGAAATACGTATGGCACAGGCTCTGTCACCCATACATACCATTCATATGCTCATATGTTAATTCATTCCAAAGGCCAAGCTCTCACTGACACACACGTGGCAGCCCTGTCATGGTGCCCCAAGTCAAAGTATTTTCTTCAAACCATAGTATTGGGCCCTATAGACATTAGGCTTAAAGTCAATGAAACTGGGCATGAGGGTGTCTGGTAACAATGCACAAGTTGTTTAGCCTTCAGTAGCTCGCATTGAGTTCCACTGATCAGAGGTAGCTCTCACTACAGAAAACGTTGGGGACCCTGCTATAGACCATATATGCAGATGTTCAGAGTGTAATATGCTAAGCCTAACCATTGTTGACCAGGGGTTTAATAGCCTGCCCAAGACTTAACCTCGTCTAAATCATGGTGTCTTCCTACAATCAAAAATAGCAATCATACCTGCTTCCCATGTACATACATGCATGCATATCTTCACCCTGCCACCCCCCCCCACACACATACTTGCATTATTTCTAGCTATACCCTCCATGTTGCCTTTTAGCTCTGGGAAGAAGGCATGGCCAATCCTACTGTATCTCCCAATCCAAGTTCGTTGCTAACCCTACTCTGATTAATTTTAAATTACCAGGCCAAGATGAATTTCTTTGAATTTCCTTTGACTTCACTGCCTGAAAGAATCCTACATAAGGAGGCCAGTGGTGGAGATGCATGCGTGTCAACAGGTCGATGTTTAATTTTTCACCATGTCTGTTGCCCTCTTTCTATCATCATGTCCATGATTATTTTAGTCCTGTTTATTCTATTTTTGAACTTCAGAACTCCAGACCCTCTTTTTGCAGTGTTCACCAACCATGTAATTATTGTAATGTCCATAAGGGCGAGGTTTCTGTAGCTAAGACGAATTATGTGGTGCAGTGAAATTAAATCTTGTCCTAAACAATTCACATGCTGAATTCAGTGCACATTTGTAGACAGTCGCAAAGCAGATATCCATTTTCCATTTTAGAAACTGCAGAGGGCACCCCTGCTAGGGGTACAGATAAGTGGGTCTGTTCTCCTTCATACTGTGTAACTGCCACTAGATATCTGCCTACCTACAGCTTGTCAATAGAAGTGGGTAAATCCATCTCCAACATAAATACATGTACATTGTGGTATGAACCACAACTGGTGGTTGGTGGGGCAATAACAAAAATGTGGGGCACCTTTTAGACAATTTGATATCAAGACACTGGTGAAGGAAATGTAGAAAACGAGTAAATGTCATGATGGCAACGCTGCCTGCACATTGGTTGAACTTAGGCTTTACAGCAAAATGCTATTTAAAAACCTTCATCCATTGTAGAAATCCCATTTACTGCATGATAGTCCATATATCAATGTGTTGGGCTTAGGAAGTAGCCATCTTGTTTGAGAAATAAATCCTTTATCGTCGGCTGTCATGTCAGAGTTGGGAATTCTTGCACCCTTAATGCTTTTGGAAGTGCAGAGCCCTTGTATGGCTTTGCACTTCCTTCTCTTGCTATATAATCGTATATGTTATAATGTCAAAAATGACTTTCTAGCTGATGTCTGCTTCAAAGTGAATGCTAAATTAATCAAAATAAAACCCATTGATAGAATGACTAAGGAATTATTCAATATCTGTGACATTTTGAACCTCTGATGTGCAGAATTATTCAGGGATCAAATGGGTTGGATGTTCCAGATTATAGAGTCACTGCTCCCAATATTCAACCTCCTTAGTCAACATTCTGTGTAACTGGTCAGTGCAGTGCAATACTGTGACCGAGAACGGGGCTGTGGCCATTTTGTGGCTTGAAAAGATGCATGTGGGTAACCCCCCTCTTTCACATACCACTTTTCTTGTAAAGCTCAGTGCTTTCAACTCAAACTGCCTGACTCTTGTTGGACAGTGGTATTCTTTCTATGTAGGTGAATAGATGTTCTTGTTTTTCCAGTAAAAGAATCAACTTAATGATATACATTTTGTGCTTCCCATTAAGTAGATTGTTTTTGCAACTTTATTTAGTTCAGCAACTATGTGGTTGGTACAACACCTCAGTGGTCAAAAACAAGAAAATAAGCATTGCAAAGCTAAGCAGTAACCTCGTTTCAATTTAGGATTATGTAGACTTCTCAAGATAAATACAACATTTTCTTAACACAGAGGAACAGTGATAAGCTGAAACAGTGGAAGAAAGGCGGAACGGGGCACAACTTTTGGAATTCTAAGGCAAATTAATAAGCATACCACTCCCAAGCCCTGTGTTTCCTCCTCCCCAGGAAGAATTTCCCTTTAACCCCTGTGTCAGAATTTGAACCAAGACAGGTACTCTGAGCTCCAACCATAATGAAGTATCAATGGTGGCAGGGAAAGACAAGTTATAGTAGAGAAAGTACAAAGAATTGTGTCCCTCCATCTCCAAAGTTGCTCAGGTAGGCATTTGTAGCTTCTTTTTGGGGAATATATATTTTGCCTAGATTTATAACTTGAACCTTCACCGGCAGACTGACCAAAGGAGCTAGACATCTGGCTAGCAAGCTTTCTTCACTTAAATTGTGATGTTCCTATTGCAAGCGTGTCTGAATTGTGATGTCCCTATTGCAAGCGTGTCTGGGCTCAGGTCAGGAAACATCAAGGGGCAACTGATTTCCAGCTACAGAGTTTTCTTTTTAATCACCTCTCTCAATGAAAGGGTGATCATCACAGTATCATTTGTAGCCCATCCTCCTCCCTCATTTCTAAAACCAGAACGTAGTCTAACACTTTTTCACCGAGTAATATTGTAGGTGAAACTGAGTACCCATTGTACTCGTCAACACTTGGCATCACCTCGCATAGGTTGTCCACAATCGTTTGAGGCTCGCTAAGCATTCACAAATGAAACCCCCCTTCCAAGATTATCTCGCAGGTCTGTCTTTGAGGCTATTTTTATGTTCTAAATTCTGCGATTTTTAAAAGTGATCAAAGCATCCACTGTCTCTTCAATCTCCTGGAACTGCCTTCTAGTACCTGAATTTTTAGCTTTGGAGATTTCCATCACTTTCTCAAAGCCCAACATGCATGTTGCTCAGTCCCTCCATTTCCATCTTTCACAGCAGTCTCAGCTTTGGTTGCAGTCAATCAGTGTAGAGGGCATTTAGAGATTTTTAAATAGCAGCTTCTTGATATCTCATACACACCAGAAGATACTTCAGGCACATCTTTCTTTCATTTTCTATGTGGCGAGGATCTGGTTTAAAAAAAATGATCCTTTTATGTACGTTTGTCAGCCATGTCGTGCATTTGTTGGTCTTGAAAAACTAAGCTCCAGAATAAATGGTCATTCCGTAAGGAGGCTTAGTGAGTGACTCTGAAACTCACTGTATTGTGTTGCAAGCTCTGCTGAAAAGCTTTGTAGATGTGTTTACGCATGTGGTTCAAGGAGCTCTGTGGAGGGGGGATACTTCATGCAACATGCTCCGTATGTTAGCCCATATATATATAATTTTGTCAATTTTTCTGGGCTAGTCAAACCAGAGCTGTTTAATGTCTTGCTCTGGGCTGTTCTATAAACACTTTGCAACTAGAGTTATTCCATGCTCATTATAAGTGGCTCCCTCTGCTCGCTTCATCAAAGAGTGAACCATCTGACCAGCTTGTTGTTTTTCATTCCGTCAGTTTATACATATTGTGGATTTATATGCATTGTGGAAGTTAATGCCTCCAAGACTGTTACTTGATCGCATTCGCTGAAAACAAGTGTTGTAGAGTAGAGTTAAGGTATGGTAGGAGCTGCTATGCCAGTGCACAGCCTTCTGGCTACTGTATGAAAATTGGGCTCTGGGTGCCTTTGTTCTTTCATGACCTTATTTGAAAAGGTTTGTTTCACAAAGAAATTCTCTGAGCTTCAGGTGCTATAAAATAATTAATCACAGTTATTGCAGAAATGTACTCCTAGACTGTTTGTTCATGTGACGTAAGATCATGTTTACTTCAAATTCATTGTGTGTGTATTTGAAGGGTCAAACTGTGCTAGTTCTCAAATTGTGTTTTGGAAATAAGGGCGTCAGTCCTCTGACTATTAACTGTGTTTCCTTTTGGATTGATTTCTCAGAGGTCAATACGTCGGCCACTTGCCAGTCCAAATCATATATTTAGCCAATTCCATCCCAAACAAACCAATTTATCTCCAGTGATGTTGTCCTTCCAAGGCTACAACCAGTACTGCTCCACCTCTACACCTGAGCTAATGAATTCACTGTGACCCAGCTGTTGTATACCTGCTCTGGAGAGATCCTCCTGTTCAAGATGCGAAAATGTTTACCTGTTGGTATAGTCTGCCCTTTAAAGTACTTGAAGGCAGATCTTGTGCAGAAGACGTCTTTACGGCTTGTGTGGACCTGCATGGTGTATAGCTCTGTCCCCCTGACCTCAATGCCTTCCTGTGTGTATCTGGAATCCTGGTTTTGATTTTGAACCTGGCCTCACAACCTTGTGTGCACGCATAGGCATAGGCTTGTCCTTGGAAGTTAATGAGGTTGTGCACCTACCTGCCTTTGACCTAGAGGGGTGCACCAAGCATGCCCTCATTTTCTTGAACATAGGTACTGCCCCAGTCATGAGTTTAGTTCTTAGATGTGTGGTGGCAGCATACCTTGTTTTGGTGATAAGTAGTTGTAACCAGACCTTTTTAGGTTTTGCTTGTGACAGCGCATGCACTGTCTGTTGCGAGACACTTTCACCTCCTATTTTTTTCCTTTTATTTAGTCACTCTACAAGAATGTGTACTATTCAACTGTCTATCTTGTGTACTTCTCCGCCGTGCTCGCTCATGTTGCTCTTTTGGTGCCCGTGGGTATCTCTCCCACTGTCCTCAATGATATCTTTGTGTTCTTGCCCCTGTGTTGTTTTTTCACCTGTGTGCTTCTCCCCACTCCATGTTGTGTTGTCTCATCCGTTTGTTCCCCCTTGTTCCGCTTTCCTCATGTTCCTTCACTGCTACTCGCGCCTCCTGCGATTCTTCCATCATCCTTGCCCTTCGTGTTCCTTCCACTGGTTGCACCCTCTACATTGCTTCTCCTCCACCTGGTCTCCTGTATAGTTTCACCCGCTGCTTCCTGTTGCTTCCCCAGCCTTTTTTGATTCTGCCCACCTTGTGTTGCTCCCCTCCACCCACGCTACTTTTTTTTCTTTGTTTACCTATCCAACTCTAATTGGCAAACATTTTGTCATTTTGTAGGGTGTGCACATGCCTGGTGCATGCACCCACAAATTACATGGCTGGTTATGTCAGAAGCTTAGCTATCTTCTTTCTCTAAACCGTGCTACACAGCATCCAAGATACTGCACAACATGGATGGAACCGTTGGCCAAGCCAATAGGTCCCAAACGGGAGACTTATTGTCTGTGCCAATACTTGTTATCTGTCGCATTGACATCGAGGCCTACTGGCCTATTTTTCCTCTCCTATTTACTAAACCAGATACTAGTGCTGACATCTCAAGTGTAAGTTATGCTTGCTTGTGTCACATACATGCATTGGTGCAGTGCTTGATTTGCAAAATGAGGGCTGGTGACCAAAGTGCTGCTCAGAGGTAGACTCCTGGAGCTATTAAAAGTCAGCGCACCAGGTACCAAGGCAGCTTAGGTCTAAATACACCTCAAGCCTCTTTAATCCACTGCCAAACACTGTCTGTCCTTTATCTCTCTTAGATGTTCCTGCTTGCTCCCATTTGTGTGTTTTCCCCCTCTTCTGCTCTCAGGCAATGTCTCTTGAGCTTAAACAGGTGCTGTCCCCATAAATGATTGCCGGTGGCCCCCACCGGCAGCCACCCTCCCAAATTAAGCAATGATTGTGTGCATGAGTGAGTAATGGAGGCCTGTGGAATCCATTGTGGATACCCGCAGCCTGTTCTGTGTACAAGATTGAGGTGCGGTTATTTTCAGCGAGTGAAGGTATATTCCTGAAGCTGGATGGTGGAGATCTAGACACTGAATTTGGGATAAAGGGGACAAGGCTCCTTTGGAAATTCATGTAGGCCTTTTGCTGAGAGGAGCTGCTGAATAGCCTTTTGTAGTACTGCCATTTAGTAGGTAGAAGGCGTAAAGCGTGGGACAACAGGCTCTGCTGTTCAGCGTCAAAAGGACCCTTGAGTTGAGGGAAGGCTTTTGTCTTTGCCCTAATCTGTTGCTATGGGGGGGATCCTCGTTAATCTTCCCTGAGCTCTACCTTATCCAATATTTATGTAACCTTTCTTGCGCAGTTAATCAGATCCTCTGGATTACAGTTAACTTCTTATGCTGATAAAACTCCTCTTAGGCTTGAGACGCACTCATCATCTAGCAGCGACTAAATTTAAAACCTGTCTTTCGTCCGTAGCCACCTTGAGGACCACCAAGTAGTGAAAACAGAACTCAGAAAAAAACTGGAATTTTTACGGGATGCTCACCATTCTGTCAGGTCGTCTTCTTGGCCCTGTGAACTTGGTCCTACTCGGACACAATTTCCTCAGTGGCAATCTAGGTATTCTTTTTGATTTGTCACTTACTTGCTCATGTTTCTCAAGTTCCCTCTACTTGCTTCTACTGCATCAAGTTACTACGAAAGATAATCCCTCTGCTTTCTTCCCAACTGTAAAAGACAGTCATTCAAGCAGTCCTACTGTTCCAGATTGACTACAGGGATTCCCTTATTCTTTGCCTTCCCCTCAAATCTATATTTTGCTTCTAAGTGGCACAGAATGCCACTGCATGCCTTCTTCTTAACCTTCCCCTCCATATCCTTTTTTCCCCTTCTGCTCCCTAGTCTTCACTGGTTCCGTGTTAATAAACGTATCACTTTTAAAACTCTGAACATCTGTCATCCGGCTACATGCATTTGGTCCTAAATATCTTTATTAAGAAGTCTCTTGGTGCCCACCCTCTCCTAGTTTATGCTCCACTTGCATGTATCTTCTGACAAAACCTAACGTTTGCTGAACATAATGTGGCAGTCGTGCTTTCCCGTATCTTGGTCCCAAACTATCGAACACCCTTCCCCTTATTTTCTGTGCGCAGGCAAATTGTTCTGCTTCCATTGATATATCAAAGCATTTATTCTCAAGATAAATTCTAATGTTTCCCACATTCTCAGCTTGTTTCTTACATCCCCTGTGATGCATCAGAACCAGGATGCCTCTTGAGGTAATCATTGTGCTTTATAAATATATCATTCATTCAGTGTGACTGATGATAGCCAGATGCAGAAAGCTTACATCTCTCTGATTTTCTGCTACGTTTGATTGAGCCTGAAGAATACCCTGCTGTGAAGATCATTACTTTACAGAATGTCTGTGTCTGGAGAGCGGCATGGAAAAAAGAACCACTCCAAAATGGTAATGGATGTGCAGAGGATCCACATCCCCAGACTTGCCAACTTGACAATTTTTTCTGCTGTGTGAGGAAGGGGCATGACAATGAAGGGGGTGGGGCTTGGTGCAAACCACAACCTGAGACACACCTAAATTCACTATCCCCTCCAACAACAAGCCTCCGTCCCTCCCATGAAGCCCCCCTTCCTCCCTGCCAAAAATCAAAGCTTTGGCTGATGCTGCCAATGTCCTGGGCAGGTTCCACTCCTCAAAACGGACATTGGCTGAGCTAAGGCTCCAAAAAATTAGCTGGAAACCTGCTCTCTGCTGCGGTTTCCAGCTAATTGTGCACCCACAGTATGATGGGATATCTCCTCACCGTGTGAGAGGAGTCGATATTGGGTGACACACAGTGGCGTCATGTGAGTTGGCAGGTCTGCAGCCCCTGTCTTATTTAGTCCTGTATAAATGGGGAAGCCACTGACTCACTCATTTTTTGGGTTCCGAGTTCTTTGATCTAGGAATTGAGTGATCTGAAGAATTCTCAGTACTCTGGTGCAGCCAGAGCTAAATACCTGTGTTGGTGCTGAAAGACCTTGGATGGCACCCTGGCTGTTTCCTTTCAACTCACCCTGCCTGAAATCATAAGCAGCTTCCCCTGTGAACTGCACGTCCCCTACTAGAAAGGAGGGAGGGATGTCACATGTTACAGGATCTCTGGCGGCCACCATTTGAACAAGGAGACCACTAGTTTGTGAGACTTTAAAGTGGACTGTGTGGAACTGACTGCTGCTGATGCTGAACTGGGGTAATCTGCACCTGAGCCTTGACTCGTGCTACATAGACCCTCCAACCCTAGGGTGAATGTGCCAAGCCTTGCCAGATAAGGGGCGCCTGGGTAAATTGAAGGAGTGGGCGGTAACAGTAGCCATAGGGTCTGTTCCTTTATTTGTGCCCAGAGTTGTGGAATCTAATAAAATATATACTTGTCCAAGGGACAAGTCGCTTCCTAAATCTACTTGTCCTACAAAAAAATCTACTTGTCCCTTCGGTGCCATGTAGAGCAGTGACAAGTTAAGGCAGCAATCTCAGTATGTAAGAGCTCTGATAAAAGCCCCCCTGATTATGACAGAGCTTATACTATAGTAGGACTTGAATACTAGCAGTTGCAAGCCCTACTATTGCAGTTTCCTCATTTTACCACCTTCCCCCAGATGTACATACTGGGGCTGCAGGAAGCAGTGGTTCCAGAACTGGCATGACTTTGAGTCTGTGCAAATCTGCTAACTTGCATGTTTTGAGGATTTTCACCAGCTCTTTTCCAATCTTTTCCCATACTGAGAAAGGTTGGAAATGTACTTATGACAAGGGCAGAAGTAGAAGTTCTTCCAGGGATTGGTAAAAAAGTGATTGGAGGGAAAGTGAACTTGGAAACACTCAATAGGTTTTCGCATGAGCAAATATGCTCATGCATATTTGCTTGTGCTAAAATACATTACACAAATATTTCTAGGAGTATGATTTCCTGGTCTCCTTCAGTAAATTCTTGTGAATTCATGAAAGCCACTAATGGAAAGACCTACATCATGGGTGTACTTTTGTGATTTTCTTTAAGAATTGGGCCCCGATTAGGTCTGGCATTAACCAAAACATTTGTTTTTATTAAAATTCTATTTCTCCCTTTATTCATCTGTCGGCTGGCTTTACTGTGAGTGATGGCATCCTTTGCTTACACAAGGAGCACATTGGCACACAAAGTATTTTTGTTCAGTTCCAGGAATCACTGTGGCAATGTGTGTTTTTATTTTTTTTAACACCAAAAACCTTGTTTTACTTTTTTGCCAATGTTTGTTACACTGGTGAGGGCCTGGCAGCTCCCAAAACAATAAATTGTTACAAAAGCGGTGTCAAAACAAGACACACATCGTCAAAACCAAAAGACTAACAACCAAGGACTGATCAGTTGGCTTTGCCAGTGCTTGTTTATTTTCAGGTTTCCCATAATCTTGTTGAAAATGGTTACACTGATTTTTCTATTATGATTAATATTTTAAAATACTAGTATGCATCAATACATTTTACTAAAAGCTGTTTCAAAGAAATAGTACCCAACATTTCCCAGTAATTTAGCAAAACAGTTTTTTTCCTACTTGTATTTTTTCTTCACATTTTTATTTTGAAACTAAAGAATCATCAGTCTTGCTTACAAGCTTCTGCAAACATTTGCATCTAATCAGAGCGCATGATGAGTTCATTATATGTAGCATTATAGTGATAAACCTTTAAAACGTGTACATTTAACCATTTTTCTTTTAAATGGAACTATCAGTGTGGACACTGTAAACTTACAATGTTATTTAGAGCGCTCACCCTAATAAAGGCTTTGCATTAATGAACCATAAATACAAGTTCGAACAACATTAACATATGGAACCAGATATTACCTCAACTGCAGCCAGTTCCCTTCCCAGTAAACTGGCAGCCAGAGGGTTTGTGCTGCATGGGGTTGGGCGTATTTTTCCCAAGGATAAAATAAACATGAAACTTGTGTCCTTGACGCTAAATAATATGTCCTGGGTGTTGGGCTCTATAGGAATTTCACACGCCTGTGTGCCTGTACATTTTTTTTTTTTAATAGAATTCCATTGTAAGCATGGTGTTAGTGACAACTCATTGTCCAGACTGAAGTCCAAAGAATAACCAGAGCTGGGGAGAGTGGGGTGCAAGTCATCCAAATTTACTTCACTGCAGCATGCAATTTCAAACTCAGTTTTGACCTTTTCAGTTTTTTGGGGGATTGAACTTAAGGCAGTGGTTTACCGTCTACCATATTCAGAGAATGTAGATGTTTTGAAGAAAGAGATCTTTGGATTTAATTGCATTTTGCCATCTTGGTGGATAGTTTAGATAGTAGTATAACTTGAATTAAACAGTGCTGAAGAGAAGCCATGACCTTCAGGTATACTACAAGTCATTGTTGCTCTGCTTAAGGTGCTTTCATGGATCTTCATAAGTTGGCTGTGATGTGTGAGAGCTCTGGGGCAAACCAGTTTCAGGCCCGATTGTCAAAGTCCTTTCTGTTGCTGATTGATCAAGCAATATGAGCAAGTGTGGGTCACACTCATCCAAAATACAGTGCGTCATTCAAGGACCTTTAGAATGAGTGTCTCCATGATGAGGCCAGAAGTAGTAATGAGATGATAGGACATGTTTGGTTATTTAAATAAGCAGTGTTCAGTAATGTTGCATACCTGTGGCAAGCCTGAGATGGATCGGAGGTCAGCTACGATATTTTGGTCAGGTTCAGATGTCAGCCGTTTTCAAGTAGATGATAATTCAATATGATCATGTATGATATGATATATTGATGAAAGTTTGTGAGTGTTTAGCTTCTTTATCAGTTTTGATTATTTTTGGAGGTAAACATTAATGTTTGGGGATGTATTTTGATTTTTGGCTAGAGCTGATCGGTTTGTGAGCAGTTTGGTAGATTATCTCTTATTTTATGTTGCCCATCAACAAATAGAGAGAAATTATGTCTTATGAGTGAAGGAGTTGGGTGGAAGTTGGGAGCACAGTTATTTTCGTGATGAACTTGAAAAGGGTTCCCACTGGATTAGGAGAGGTTGAGAAAGCTTTGGAATATAATTGGCTTCTATTGGCTACCTGGCTCCTTTGTATATTTTCTCCAAAGCTTTGTTTAAAAAGGGAAGAGGTTTTTTTTTTTGAATTTTTTTTTTTTTGCCCAAAACCTTTTTAAAGATAGGCTGTTTTTTTCAGTTTCACCTTTGACAGTTCATACGCTAGTGCTTGAGCTCTTCAATTGTGACAAATATTGTCTTTGAGAAGGGCTTGGAGCCTGCCCATAGCTTACCATTTATAGGCTTCATTGACACTCATTTGGTGTCTGCTAATTGGCCAGCGCATGCAGGCTTCACTTCCTCTTTCGTCTGGATTGTGGACTGAGTACTCATTGCTTCATCTTGATTAAGCTCCTCCCTCTGCTGGCATGATGATTGCGGTACTATTTTATTTTTTAGTATCGTCTGCCCTTGTTGATTGTTCCCTTCCATCGTCCCCTTGTCTGTGTTTCTTCTTCCCTACCAGACCCTTTGTCCATGTTGCCAGTCCCCAGGCACTCCCCGTTCTCTGTGTTGCCCATTCCCTTGCCACCACCCACTCACACTGCCATATAGAAGAAAAAGCTCTATGATGTGTGCAGCACCAGCAGCATAGTTTTTTTTTTTTTTTTTTTTTTTTTTTTTTAACTTCCTGTTCCCACATCACAATCGCTTGCTGTGTTTTTTTTTTTTTTTAAATAAACTTTTATCCATGTTCCTCCACAACATGGCTAAAAGGCACTAGCAAAGCCAATAGCTCTCACATCTGCAAGACCTATTGGCTTTGTCAGTGCTTTTCTAATTTGAACAGGGAGTCATTGAAACATAATTGGCTCCATTTTCATTGAATAAATTTAGCTTTATAAGAAGCTATTCAGTCTGTGACATCAAGCATGGCTTTGTTGTAACCTTCAAGTTATATTGAGGGTTCAGGATATGTATGTTTGGACAGCATGAAGGTCTTCGAGGTTAGAGTTAATGACTTTAATGGGGCTTAATCGTGTTTTAGTGGGGTTTAGTGTGCAAAGAGGTGGTTCCTTGGCTGTTTTTACCTTTTTTTTTTTTTTTTTTTTTTATATTAAAAAAAAAAAAAGTCTAAACAATTAATTTGGAAACTAGGGAGTAATTTTATCAATGACGATTTAGTGAAGAGGAGAATCAGACCTTTGTTATTCCTCCCCCCACCCACCAAGCATCCTCCCCTCCAAGCATCATCTTTTGTATGATGTATTGAGCGAGTCAGTGAACTTGACTTTGTGTTTGGGTGGGTGATGGATTTTAAGCCAACATGTTATGTTGGACGGAGTAGTAGAAATGAGGCGTTGTGGGGATTTAAGGTGGTGAAGGGTTAGGAGGTAATTGATTTACATTTTAGAGAGTCCTTTAAGATGATGGTGATGCCACCTCTTGATTCTAAGTACTATTTGTGCATATGATTAATTGTCCCTGTGGGCCCAAGAGGTCGAATGTGGCTCGATTCTCTTTATTTAGTCAGGATTTTCTATGTAGCCTAGCTAGCTTGTGAGCATTGGGCATTTTCATCTAGGATGAATTCATAGAATGCGTCTCCACATTAAGAGGGGTTTTTATTTCCTTATTTAGTTGCTTCTGTTAAATGGCATGACCTACATCTGCTCTTGGCTGACCCCTACATTGTAGACCACGAAGCACAATGTACTTCTTCACTGCTTGTTAACCTCTTTACTGGTGTCTAAATTAAGTCTTTCATATGGTAGTGTACTGAACAAAAAATAGAATGGTATAAATTTGGTTTATCTCATGTTAGCATGGTATCGGTGTTATTGGGGGTGCGTCAAATGCTGCCTCTTCAACTTTTCATTCATGCCTTCATTCTGAACTCCTTATGTGGCTTACTACAGTAGATCTGCATGGACCGGCTCTGTGAAATTATGTTGGTGTGTTACGAAAACTTAAACTGAAACACTTGATTTAATAGGATGTTGGGTATCTATGCAGTTGTACAGACTCTCAGAAAGATCAATGCCTGACAATAAAACAGCGCCTAGAAATGTACCTAAATGGTTATCCTGCTGAGTGAATGGAAAATGCATAACTTTGGTGTGGTGGAAGAGCACTGTAAGAATTGTATGTTAATCCGTCAGTGACAGCTGGCAGCCCTTTGGGTTGTGTTGGTGGGTTCTTGAGCTTAGTGAGAGGTTGCTAATCTTCAGTTCGAACACATTTTCTGTCATTAGTCTGCTCTAAGTTCCTTATGGATCCTTGAAGAGCCACTTTGGAATTTAGGTAATGGAGTGGAGACCATTGGAGTCTTAAGATGCGTGCAGTTGCCATTGTACAGAAATCGTGGCAGACCAATTACCAGTCGGGAGTCACCTCATGTTCTGTCTGAGTCTTTTTGTTTGCTAAGGGTGTTAAATGCTTTTCTTTTTCTTGCTTTTTGAAGAGGTTTTGCTTTAGCTTTTTCCTAAATTATAGTAGTTATGTACCGTCTTGAAGGCTATAGGGTTGTTGTTGTTCCAAATCCTGGGAGCACAGAAAAAGATGGCCTGTTGCCTTGTTTTCTTTTCTAGGACCTTGTCCAAGAACCGTGGACTCGGACGATACTTCAGCATCGGTCTGCGTATCCCATCAGTCCTCAATTTAGTGGTGACTTTGTGCTACCTTTATGCCTCAGTTTCTTGTCGAAATGAACCGCAGACCCTGCAGATCAGATTCGCCATGCAGTGAAATCACTTGGTTCAAAGTTCCATACCGCAGATTTTTAACATAGTACCCGAGAGCTGGTAGACAGTGCCACGTATCTCTAAATGGCTACAAGCACCATTTTGCTTTATCTGAAAGGTGTACTTTCCCTTTGGAAGGAGGGTGGAGGGGGGTCCTTCGTTCCCCTTGTGATGGTTTTAAGTTGTATCTCAAGCCTAAAGATCAGCAGAATCCATCATCACCCAGGACACAGTTGTAGTCATGGTTCACTTCTGTTGATCCAGTAGAAACAATGCACCTAAAAACAGTCCCTCCATAGGGAAAGCTTTAGGGTAGAACATGTATTCTTAGTGACATTAAGCACTTTGCTAAACTTAAGATGGCACCAGAAAGACCACTACTTTGAGACATTTGTAATGCTACACTTCCTTATTCATGCAAGGAAGGTTTCCATTCAGGGAGCCCTGTAGGTTTGGCAGTCGCGCTTGTAAAAATTTAATGCCTGATTTCATAAAGCATGGGCAGTGCTTGAAAGGAGGTACAAATAACGGGAGGGTGCATTGGGAACTTTCTGGGGTTGTCTTCAGTATGCACCCAGTATTGATGCTTCTAATTAGTTTATTGAACTGCACTGTAGCTGCCAGATTTCCAAGGTCCATGAATCACTAATTTTTCCAGTGCTGGTTTCTGCGACTTCTAGTCTTGAATTTATACTGGGTTGAACAAGATTACAAGTCCCAGACTTGTTTTTAAAAAAAGCTGGACTGGCCTAACTATTAACACATGGACTTGGGGAAACGTGACAGCTATGCTGCTCTTATTGGACGTGTTGACCATTTTTGTGGTGTTTTGAGCTGTAAGCTTTTGTAGGACTTTGGTTTTGTTCCTCTGTGGTATTTTGTACTAAAACATATATTTTTTTCTTTTGTGGTGTTTGCTGTTAGATATATTGTTGTATATTCTTTTTTATTTTTGCATGTTAGAAGAATAATCAAATTTTTCTTTTGTTTGAAGTTTACGTTTAATTTTGGAGTATGGATCAATTGGGATATCCAAGAGGGTCCTCTGCCCACGGCACGAGGGAGGGACAAAGCAAACCTGCGGTACCCCAGAAGAATGCCTATGCCAGGCTTGTTCAACAGCACCACAGTGGTCGCTTCAGGGCCTATTTAAACCACGTTGCACAAACCTTAAGGAGGGAGGAAGCTGGAATTACAGATGCTGAATTTGATACTGGGACATCACCTATGAGGGAAAGCCTGGGAAGAAATGGACTTCATGCACAGACTTATTCACCCGTTAAAACGTCACACCCTGAAAAGTCCCCCCTGATTCTGGGATCTGACCCACGCCGTGAAGAGAATGACTTGGCCCTAAAACCAGAGACATTGGCCAGAGGAGGAGAAACGAACTTCAATCAGGAGTCCGATCTTGTATTGGATGGGGACACTACCCCAAAGCTTGGTCTGATCATTGTGAGTGATGCTTCTGGTGGTAGAGTTGTTTTCAACCGCTCTCGTGATGGTGCATCTCTACAAGCATTTTCTGGTGCTGTAGAGCAGGATGAACCGGCAACCAAACAGAACAAAACAAAGAAAAAACTCCTTGGCTTTCCTAATCCACAGAAACCTCTGAATGTGGCAAACACAAAGCAGTTCAGAGACAAAGTGCCAATGGCCAGTACTGTGGCTCCTGGATGTCTGCATTCTGGCCAAGTTAAAGGTGAGATGGGTGAATGCTTGGGTGGGATTCAGTAGCCTTGCACTCCTGTTTAAAGCATGTTCAGTGTTCTCTTCTATACAGATTTGCTCTTGGAATATGTGGGAGGATGGGACTTTCTGCAGTAGTTGGGGTGAGGGAGGGCTCTGTAGTGTGTGGTCGTCAATCTCTGCACACATTTTCATTGCACAGTTTAGGTCACATGCTGAAGCACCGTTTCTCTTCCTAGCACTCCAGTTATTCTTCCATTCTGACAAGGAATTTGGTCAATGTTTCCCACGTCTATCAGTAAGACTTTTCAAATTGTCAAATTCCATTTCAGATCGACTGAGGTTAAACTAGGGAAGGCTAATCCATTCTCTTACTTTTTGCCACAAAGTGCCTAGCAGCTTTTTAATCCTGTGAAAGTGTGTAGAGTGTGGGGGATTCACAGGTAAATTTCATCCACGCTTCATAATAAGGTTTGCTAAGAGAGATACATTTGCAACCCTTTCACACCGATGTAGTAGCCCTCTAAATAGAGTGCTGAATAGGTTTAGGGGGTGACTCGGGAGGTTATGACCCATGGTGATTATACCATATTTCTGAGCTTTTTCTGTATTTGGTAGTAAAGAATAACTATAACTTCCTGGATAACGAGGTTAATAATGGTGAACTCTGCAGTTTCACTGTTGTATTTGGTAGCTTTCACCTTCTGGGAAACATTGCAGTAACTACCATCAAGTTATTAGGTATTTCCCTTGTTATTTCTATTAAAATGTCAGCCAGACAAACTTTGGGACATTATTGACAGTCTGTCAGGTTCTAATTTACTCTTTGATGCTTTTCGCCTCACTTGTTGCCTTTGTTCCACTTAATGCATCTGTCATTCTGATTGGCTGCTGACTCTTATGTTTAGGTCTTGCCTCCTGACAGCTTTAGCTGTTGTAAAAGATCTATAGCATACAATACCAGTGATTGCTTATCACTGGTTGACTTTCTTGTCCGTGTCATTTGCCTGCTTCTGATTTGACTGTTTTCTTTCATGTCCCTGCCTTTGAGCCTCCCCTGTAGCATAGCTTCTTTATTAGATGACCTGTATCCTTCCTCTGCTCACTTCCAGGGAGCTACTTTTCGGTTGTACGTGTGTTCTCACTCTCTCTCCCTTCTCGTCTTCTTGCAGTCTTCATGCTGCTCTCCCATCCCCCAGATCATCAGTTGATTCTGTGCTTCTATCACCCCAACCCAACCTGCTGGTCTTACTCTCACTCCTGTGCCCCGCCCTGCTCACTGCTGCTGCTCGTTGGTGGCATTTACTTGCTCTCGCTAAACTCTGGCGCCTCCATTTCTACCCTGTCCTTCCACTTTTTTTACTTTTTAGGAGAGTCTGGAAGCTGCAGTTTTCCACTGGGCTGCTCCCAACTACAAATATGCATTTGTACACAATTGCATACTGTATTAAATGTGAAAAGAGTTGCAGTATGTGATAAGGAGAACCTCCGCAGTGATCAAAAAAAATGTTGAGTACAAATACTTACAAGTGGTTCATCCCATATTTATAGGATTCCAATAAATATATTTTTGGACTACTCTGCATCCTTCCTCAGTTAGTAAATTGAATACTGTTGAATTAGATAAAAGTTATGTGCAGTGCTTACAAACATCAGAAGTCTTCTATGAACTACTGTAAAGGCGCAAACTTCTGCTTTTAAGATCTGGGATGTGTTAAGTTGTTGGGGTTAGATGCAAGGTGCACCTGGTTCAGGGTCTGGATGGAAGAAAATGTATGTGTGATTAAATATGACCAAAATAAAACATTGCAAACAAATCAGTTAGACCGTTGTTTTTTGGACATTTGTTAATCACTTCAGGTTATAGTTCTAAGCAAGTGTACTGCGTCCCATCAACAGTGCATCCTGAGTTTATAACTGAAGTGGGGAACATGGATATGTGGAACCTGCCAGTGTCACTCTAGAGATAGTAATGGTAGAATGTGCTATGCAAGTGTAGTAATTGGTAAGTAATAATAGCTGGAACCTGCACTAGAGATTACTCTCGTTGGCTGAGCTCACTGGATTGTGCAAAGTAAGACCTTTTAATGACAAAGCTGATAAAACCACAGAAGCAATTTATTCGTTTATGGAATTGCAAACCTCTTAGAGTACCATTTCGTGTATTTACTGTTGGACACCCCTAAGGTGTAGAATTAGGTAGCACAGGGACAGGTGGATTTTGAGAAGTGTCAGCTAAAATGAGGGACAAGGGAGTCATTAAGACAATCCTCAAGCAACAGATTCTCTGTTCTGTAAGTATTCGTGCGAGTGCAAAAGGCGCAGAGCCAGAACTGAGAAAGAATGGGCACATTAATAGTTTGGGTGATTCTTTAGATTCAGTTTTGCTGGATCCAGAGTCCCAGCAGTATTTTAAGTATGGTGTCTGTTCAGTTCAAAGTGTCTTATGTAATGTACTGGTGCTTGCATTGTTCTTGTACCCGGTAGGTAGCCAGTGGGGCAGGAAGTCTTGGGAGGATTCCTGTTACTCAGTTTTGAAGAAACAGATTAGCCACACCATTTTGCCATGGCTTCTGATGAATGATAGCACTTGTTCTGTCTTAACCTATGGAGCTGTAGTAGTTAAGGTAACGTGGGGTAAGAGCTGTCCTGGCAGCACTATTGTGTTTGCTTGGTTAAAGTGATTTGTGTTTGTAAGGAGGTCTCATGGGGCAGAATGACTGGGTTTTTGCTGCACAGAGGATAAGTGCAGCATTCAATTAAGGTTATGTGGAGCTAATTTAGTGGCAGAGCGAAGAGTGTATTCGGTTTACTGTAGGAAGAAACAAATTCAGTGATTACTAGCACTTCCGCTCTTTTGGCCAGTGCACTTGTGTGCCACTGGTTTCTTTGCCAAGCAGCTAATGTCAATCTGGCGGCAATTTTCAAGTTAAAGTCCTATGTCCTAAGCACACTCTATGACGGCCTTGATGTAAGCTTCTCAAGATGTGAACCATGAATGCTGTAATGTTCCAGGCAGAGGGCAGATCATTGAAAATTCCCAGAGGTGTGCCCTACCTCATTAGCACAAGGTATTAGGTATTTTGTGTAGCTCGTTATCTTGTCCTTAAGTGAGCCTGCAGGCTTGTTTCATCTTTCAAGTAGGTTACTGTGGTCATGGCTGATATATTCAGATCTAGTGGAGCTACAATCTTATCTGAGCCATGCTCATAGGCCAAGCACTGCTCATGAGGCTGTTGTGGTGCTGAGAAATGAGTGGAAGTCTGACTGGCATGTATCTTGGAATATTAAAGATGCTTATTTGGAGCAGAGACTCCATTTTCTTTCACTATGAGCCATGATTCTGCCCAAAGTTCTTAGACTGATTCAAGCTAGTTTATGAGTGGAAGTTCACCTTACCGAGAGGTCATGATTGGAGCAAATGTTTGTCCTTGTAGGGGGTGCTTAGAAGTCTTTACAAGGGCTCTGAAAATGGCTTTCATGTTCAGGAAGGGGATTTCATTTTTCTGGATAGAATGTCCATCAATCTCGATCATCTTCATACCGAAGTGCATAAGTCTGGTTGATGTCCTACAATGTAACTTGGTGGGTGGCAGAGGTGGGATGGTATTGTGACGAGGGTGAAAGATGTTTAGATGCCCAGGATTTGTTGCTATCAGTCTTCGATACTAAGCAGTCGCAATTTTTTTTTTTTCTTGGACTACATGATACCCTGCTAGAAATAGAAGGGGCAGATCCCCGGAGTGGATAATGGGTAGTAATCAACAAATGTTAGGCAATTATATCTTTGTTTTGACAGTGAGCTTTTTTTATTAGCCTGTTAGGTAAACCTCATGCACAGGAGAGTCCACCCAGACCCTCTCTGAAACAAACCATCACTCAAATATGGCACTCATGCTATTGCCATGGAGTATTTTCCAATTTTGCAATGCCCTTTTCTGTATCCAAAGTGACCCTTAGATGTATTTGATTTGCAGTAGATAGCGCACTTGTTCCTGGTAAAGCTTTTAACAGTTTTGACAGAATTTTCTTTTAAAAAAATCTAGCATTCATATTTTTGGGTGGGTTTTCCAAAAAATCATCATATATCTTGCTCTTCCGTGGCTATTTACGTGTCTACAGGAACCAATCAAAATGAGTTGCTCTAAAAATGGGGCAAAGTCCCCAAAACAGTTTGCTTTTTGATAACTTAATACCGCAGTTTTGTAATTTGTAAGCACTACGATTTAATAGTACCAAACCTATAACTCTTGGAGGGTTGAACGGCCAGGTTTGCTTTTGGAAGCAAGCTCATGATCCATAGTGTCGTACTTGTGTATTGGCAGCAAGCACTAAGTGTAGACAAGTTTTGCTGTGTGCTTTCCATGCTCAGTTAGCACTTGCCCTCTTTTTGAGTTTCGTAGTTGCTTGCTCCTCTCCTATGCAGTTCTGTCTCAAATGTGTCTCGTCTCCTGATGAGATCTACTGCTGTTGTGGACTAGTCTTCCTGGACCTTGCTCTGGCCCAGTCTACAAAGTTCATCCTAGTCCGTTTTTTTTTTTTAAGCTCCAAATTGGGGGTGTAGAATTTTGATAGCCTCACACCCAAGATATAGATTATGGGTCAAGAACAACAAGTTTTCATGTCTATTTTGTCCTTTAGACAAGTTGGCCCAACCCCCTTCAGCACATCCCCTTTGACTCCCAGTTTACAGTATATAATGAATCAGGGAAGGGCACGTCTGCAGTTAAGGTAATATTTGTATTCATATGTTAGTGCTGTTCGAACTTGTATTTATGGTTCATTGATGCAAACCTTTTTATTATTAGGGTGAGCCCTCCAAGTAAATGTTGTAAGCAGCCTGAGACTGCACTACTGACAGTGACAAAGCTGGAAGTCTGACACTGGTGGTCAGCCTTTTGGTTTTGTCAGTGCATGTCTTTGTTTTGACATGGTTTTCGTGCAATTTTGTAGTTGTTGGAGATGCCTGGCCCTCACCATTCATTACAAACATTGGCAAAAATAAAAATACTTTTGGCACAGCATTCCACTGAAAAAAGCTACTTTGTGTGCTGTTATGCTCTTTGTGAAGGAGCACACAGTGAAGCCAGACACTAGATAGATGGAGTAAGATACAGCATTTTAATTAAAACAAAAAGGTCTTGGTTAATGCCAGACCCAATTAGTGGTCCAGTTCATATAAAGGAAGTCACAAAAGTGCACTCATGGTACATGCAGGTTTACCGCTGTCATGAATTTACAGAATAAGTTCAGTAAATAGAACTCCTACATCATATTTATGAACTGCATTTTAGGACGAGCAAATATGCATCTGTAGATTTGCTCATGCAAAAATTTGTTGACCGTTTACACATTCACTTTCTGTCCAGCCGCTTTTTTCCCCAACTTCTGCCCCTGTCAGAAGGACATTTCCAACCTTTCTCAGTATGGGAAAAGATTAGACAAGAGCTGGTGAAAACCCCTAAAACTTCCAAGTAAGTAGGTTTTCACCGAATCAAGAAGGCAGTCCAACCATGGAATTATTAGTTAACGCTACCTCCAATTCAAGTTGGTAGAGCTGCGGTGCGGTGGCAATATTATGGAATAGCTATCGTTCAAACTCTACTAAAGCCCTGGCTTAATCAGAAAGGCTAGAATGATAGCTCTTATATAGTGTAATTGCTACCATAATTTGTCGCCGCTCTACATAGCACCAAAGGGACAAGTGGATTTCTTTACATGGCAAGTCGATTTATGAAGCAAACTGTCCCATGTGCAATTAGATATTTAATTAAATTCCACACCCCTGCAAAATTGTTGCTCCCGCTCTTCGGCCATCATCCCAAATAAATTAGATGATAACTTAGTTTTGGAAGACTAGAGACTTCAGGTTTATTGCATGATTCTATCTATCTATCTATATCTATATCTCCTATGTAAGTATATATATTATTTCTGCCACATTATTTCAAGTAGCAGAAAAAGTCACACCTAATGTGTCAGCTTCTCAAGCCAAAGGCTTTATTTGATATAACAATCCAAATTCTAATTCCAATATGGCAATGTGTTTCAACACCAAAGTGTCTTCATCATGGCCCAATTGAAAAAATCTGTGCTCATTCCCCTCTCACTTTAAATACCCACAGTTCATAAACATTGAAAAAATACTACCATGTGCAGAGAACACTAAAATGGTTTTACTGTGTATTCCATAATTTCCGAAAAGAGAAAATAAATAAAATAAATAACCAATCTAATTTTCATCATTAAGTGTGAAATTATGTAACGCCTGCAACACATTTGCCAATTAATTATTTACCTGTTCCTATTCAGATGTACAGATTCCAAAATATCCACACTTCTCATAATTTTAAAGAAATTCCATGATACCATATAAATTAACCAATCCCTTATATTTCTTATATTGCATTATTATTACATCTCATACCAAATGGCCATAATTAATCTGTCATAACGGAACTAACACATCCTTCCCGTGAAACCATTCACATGTAACACAAATATAAAAGTTCCACAAATTGTGTCCAATGTTAATATTCAATCTAGAAAAAGCGCCTAAAGGAGAAATCGGTGAAAAAACTCTGCTCACTCTTTCTCATCACATAAGCCTACATGTACATAAAGTTCCTCATACACATTCAAGCCAACCCCCCCCCCCCCCACGGTGTCTTACTCCCAAGGAGAATAATATATTCAGATTCCCTTACTCTAAGGAGCCTTTCTCGATCACCCCCACGTATATTACTCTCAATCACCAAATATTCCAAACGTTCAGCTTCTCGATTGTGCAACTTCGACCAATGTCTGGCAACTGGGTATGAAGTTTCATAGCTCTGTAGTGTTCCAAAATCCTCTTTTTCACAGGACCAATGGCAGGTAGATCGTTGGCTCTGTGACGTCAACTACAGTTGCTACTCCCGACCAGGACCGGTTTTCCCTCTGTGTTCCCAAAAAAAATTAGATTTAGGCAGGATTCCCTCTGAACTGTCGCTTCTTTCATTTCTAATCTCCATTTATTTTAACTTCAGGGACTGGAAAAGATGTCCTCTCATAGCCTGCTTGTACTGATGGGACCGAAGTTATGTCCGAACACGCTATTGAATGTAAACCCTGTATCAAAATAAGAAAGTGGTGACCACAACTCATTTTCCGGAAAGAAATTTAAGCAAATTTGTTACATTTTGAGTTGGTTTTAATTTTTTTGGGCAACTTGAAGTTAATCCATGAAAATCAGGTCTTGACTCCTCCACTTTGGGTCCTACAGGGGTGGGGGGCAGGTGTGTTGGTGGCTTGTGTAAAGGTATTAAGGGTGTGTGTGTGTGTGTGTGTGTGTGTGTGTGTGTGTGTGTGTGTGTGTGTGTGTGTGTGTGTGTGTGTGTGTGTGTGTGTGTGTGTGTGTGTGTGTGTGTGTGTGTGTGTGTGTGTGTGTGTGTGTGTGTGTGTGTGTGTGTGTGTGTGTGTGTGTGTGTGTGTGTGTGTGTGTGTGTGTGTGTGTGTGTGTGTGTGTGTGTGTGTATAATATATATATATATATATATATATATATATAAAGGATACGTACATTGCATATTCGTTCACAGATAATACTGCCAATCGATGTTACCATGGTTTTTATAACATGTTTTTTAAAATGGACCCTATATTGACCCTCACCATTATACTAGTTTTTTATGGTTTAAAATGCAAGATGCCAACTTAATGCAACACTCAATTTGCTTTGTTGACATGCTGTTATATTTTATAATGGGACCAGTATTATCAACAGCTGTGTCCATGATATCTGTGCTTGCCAGTTCTTCTTTTCAGGGTGTCTAATCTCTTAAGTCCTCAGGTATTTTCAATACAGAAATAGCTGAACTCGCTCGAGACCTGTCTGAAATCGGACTTGTACTGGGAACTCACACGGGTCACTTCAGTGTCTAATGGGTGTTCAGATCTCTGCGTTCTTGCAGTTTGGTGTTATTGTCGTCTGACATTTGAGAAGACGACTTTGGAGAAGGGCTACTGTGCTTCGGTGTCTGAAGTTATTTTAATAGGATTTCTGGTTTGGTTGTTGGGGAGTAGTTGGAGTGTTGCTAGAAACTGGGCAACAAAAATGGCTTGTAACCTTTTCAGCAGCCAGTGTCTTGCATCATGAGCTCTGGGACAGAAAAAGCTTATGGCAGAAGGTTACTGGGGTAAAAAGCTCAACAACCTTTCACTAAATTTGAACAGTTCATCGATTCGTAATTAAGTCTTCATGATAAAGCATTTTTAAATGTTTTTTGCATCTTAACATGGCATAATTGCAGGAGGAAAGACTCAATATTAAATTGGTAGTACAGTACACATAGTACTACATATCCAAATTTTCATCCCATTTTGGTGTGGATCCTCTTTAAGGTTAATATTGTATTTAAAGGGTTCAAATAGTCCACAGAGAACAAGTTGTCTGTTGTGAAACTGGACATTTTTGATATGCATGTCCCTGGCTGATAGGGCACAGCTCTCCCGACAGTTTGCGCCGTCTCAGAACTCGAGGCATGGGTGTATATTTGTGGCTTTACTTTAAATTAAGCTAAAACTCAGATTGTAATTTGTGGCCTAACTAATTTTGGTTCAGATTTGTAACCCTACGACAGCAGGGGTGTTGAGAACTTATGCTTTTGTGTCACATGCCTGGGACGTTTGTGAGCCTGAACGTACCTGTGTGCACCATGGTGAGTTCCCTTCCTTTTACATGATCTAGTTTTGCTTTACTGTTTGTTCTCTGCAGATTGGTGTTAAGTGTGATAAAGTGAGTTGTGTCCTAAGACTCTTTCTATGGGCACTTGACTCCCCAAGGTAACGAAACTGAGCATTGCTGCAGGCCTACTCTGGGTGGAGTTTAGAAAGTTATCTATAGCATGACGCCGTGGATAACACAATACAGAGTGTTCACTGAGTGCTACACTTTCAAGATGAATATGACTTTAATAGGTAAATGAAATGGACCAGTTGCATTGCATAATGTACACAAAAAAAGCAGAAGTAGGTTGTGCCACCTCTGGGTGAGATATGGAGTCCAAAGAACATTGTTACTTTATGAAGCAGTGTTCAGAGCTTCTTGCTCAGCTGCAGAATTTGGTTTCCAGCAGGGACCTGGGTTTCAGTGAAAGGTGAAAGTTGGCCAAGGACCACTCAGTCTCTCGCAATGTCAAAAGATATGGAATTTGCGCAATAAGCATAGTGCCTTGTTTTTTTAGAATGCACTCCATACTGCAGTGTCATGGGGCTATAAACAGCAGATGACCCTATTGCCTGATTTAATGACAGAATTTACCAAAGACGAAATTAAGTAAAGCAGAGTAGACTTCGCTGGAATTAAAATTTCAATTACAGAAGATATCAGGCGATTGTGATTATCTTACCAATCTTGTCATCATAGTTAATTTTGTCCGGTTGCATTTTCACTTGTGGGACAGGAGACCACATGCTGCACTCAACTGGACTAGTTTTCATTGGCAGCCCAATCACAATTTAAAAGTTTTATATATTTTTGGAACTGGTATTGAGATGATTCACATGGTATTGAAATATAATAATCAGGCTGTAGCTAAAGGGGCACAACCTCATCATCAGGGTTAAGGAAGCAAAAGCTCTGTTTTCAAACTTCCAGTAATTAAAAATTCACACTCTCTGTATTACTTCTGTGATTGGATTCCTATTTTATTCACTCTCTGAGCATACTGATTTTCATCTAATAGAATTTCAACATCTTTTAATCTATATTTGTAACAAGCTACGGTTACAGCCAGTAGGTAGTTATAGTTAGTCTGCTTTTCCATAGACTGAGAGTTTTTTTGTATTTTGCTAACAACTTTGGCACTGTTTGACGAATTTTCTCAGAGCTTTCCAAAAAAAAAAAAAAAGTTCACCCACCTCAGCTTCTTCCTGGAAAGTTTCGGTGTGGTCCATCAAGCGGAGGCCAAGAAAAAAGGGGAGTCCCAAAACGTAAAATCCCCATGCATTCTTCATAGATGTCTTTAGACACCGCTACAGCAAAAACTGCTGAACGGAATTACACCAAATTCAGCAGGAAGCTAGATCTTTGTCTGCAGATTGTGATCTGATGTATATCCGTTCAGTTGCCAAGACTCCTGCAAGAGTGCCAATTTAAAAAAAAAAAAAAAAAGGAGCATTCTGATTGGCCCTTGAGCCTTCTTGCTTCCGTGGGTTTCTCACTCCTGGGAGGGAGAGTGCTTCGATTGGCTGCTAGTAACTTGAGAAAAATGTTGCTGGCAGGCATTACAGGACTTTGGGAATTAGGACATGATTTAGATATTGGCGGACGGGTTACTCGTTCACAATGGTGAAGGATATCTCATCCTTCGGAATCTAAATCCATTATTTCCTATGGGATTGAGAATTAGGGATGGGCTATCTGTCACCGCTGTGACAGAGCAAGCTCCCCCAATATCTAAATCAGGCCCTTATCTTCTGTCCTGGAGTTGTAACCCAAAAATAAATATGGGGGCAGGGTAGGGATACCCTGACCCCCTAGACCCCATGGGGGGGTGGGACCCAACGAGACTCCCCCCCCCCCCCCTCCCCCCCCCCCAGGGCCAAAAAATAAAAATCCTGCAGAAAATGCCACAATCCTACATTATACGCCACATTGAGCCTACCCCATGGGTCAAAAACAAATTATTCGGGGAGCAGGGTTGTGTGCCTCCCTCACTGAGCCTCGTGATCCCTGGGGAGCTCACCTTCGGGGCTGGCATTTAGTATTCTGGTGAGTGGGGGCCATAAAGCTCTCCTAAACGAGCCTTGAGGGGCCTAGTCCCAGAGCTGAAAATATATAATAACAGCAAGAGGGCCCCCTTCCAGAGCCTAAAAAGGCCACTCATAGCCACAGGGAGCCCACACCTGGGGCAGAAATGATATAATATTGGGGGGGGGGGCTCAGCCTCCCCTCTTCGAGTCTTGAAAGTCCCCTAGACCCAACACCTGGGGCCGATTCTCTTTAGGGTGGGGTCGTTCCCTTCCCTCTTAGCTTGCAGGGAGCAGCATTTTTAGCTGCTCTCGGCGGGCGGGAGCACTGTTGGCTCCTGCTGGATGTGTTGAGCTGGTGGGGCCTTGGGACCACTGTCACCCCCCTCCCCCATGGCTCTTAACCAGGAAATGGTGCGTGCCCTGAGTGGGCATCTAGTCACCCACCCTTTGTTAGCCGGACCTCAAGGTGGGGTCCCTGGGGGCTGAAATTTGCCTGAGAAGGGGGGCTCATGTTTCCCCCCCTGCTCCCCTTTTAAAAAGCTGTCTGGCCTTGGGGATAGGGTCCCTGGGGCCAAAAAAGGTCTGGGGAGGTGAGGCACTAGTCCCACATTTTAGAGGTCATTACTGTTGTCATTGAACATGACATGAATGATGTCATGTTGTATATGAAGTCATAAGCAGTACATTGCGGGGCACAAGTTATAGTTAGTGCTGCTAACTATAACTGTTAATTTTTTTTTTGTTCAAAATGTTAATGTTGTCACTGTGAAATTCACCTAACTATAAGGTTACTGTAAACGTATTTATTTTTTTTCCAGTGATTTTTTTTTTTTTTCATTTTCTTTTTTTATTACACTTAAGTATAGCGTTACTTTAAACGTTGTTTTTTCAGTGAATAAATGTGTATATTTTTTTTATGTGTGTGTGTGTGTGTGTGTATATATATATATATTGCTGTTACTTCTGTGATATAAATGGACTCCTGTTGATATATATGCATGTCTCTCCCTCGGAGATCTGCAGTAATACTTCCTCTCTGACCTTCAAGTAGAGTGTGAAAGCCCCACTTTTTCAATTGGATTATAAAATTGTTGGCTTTATCTGTGCCTGATGAGCCATACTACTTTCAGTAAACTGCTTGGACACATCCATTGTAACTATAACTTTACCTGTAAATCCCTGCCTACACTGTTGCATACCTGTTTGTATTGTAAGGCCGTGCTTAATCAGACATCCTACCTCTAACCTAAAAATGGATACTGTTTAGATGCTTTCTATGCAGCTGTAGCAATACTCATAATTTTCGATTTTCACTGTTTCCTACCTGTATATATTGTAATATATTATAGTCAGAATGATCAAACTGTAACCTAACTGCATGGTAACCTAATTGCTTAAGTTGTAACTGACATGCTTAAACTGCACCTCACCTGTAAATATTCTATTACTCTTTTTTTCTGTGTGTTATCTCACTCTGTACAGTGTTCCGATACTCTCGGGTCATATTTGTACTTTATAAAACTATTAAATAAATAAAATATATATGACCATTTCTATACATAAATTATCAGTAACACTACTTCTGTTCTCTGTTGGAGTTGCAAAACTGAGCCAGGGACGTCTGGGACATTTGGTAGTCATCCGCTCTCATTATTACCTATTGGAAGGAGGCCCTCGGTTACTTTAAAGGGGCCATGGGATTCCCGCTACCTGCATCCTTTACCGCGATTGTTCTGGGTATCCGAGCCCTTGCGTTACCGGCCATGCCGCACGCTGACTGGAGGCTCATTAGCCATATGTTAGGCGCTGTAAAACCAGCTTACAGCACTCCATTGGAGGAGCCCTTGGCCCCACACACCGCTTAATAGCTTACGCGTCTCTGGCATGTTATGGCAATTGAACTTCTGTCCCACAAATTGGCTCACACTGATGGTAAATCTGCCCGTATCTGGCAACCACTTATTGATTACTTTACTCACCTAGAATACACCTGTTTCACGCCGCCTTGGCTTAAAGCTCTGCAATTTATTTTTATTTTATTTTTTGCAGCCCTGCTAGACGACACTGCACTGATTGTGGCGCTTGACTTATGTTTCCCCTTCCTCACTCCCCACATCGCTAACTAGGCCCCAGCTCAAGCCATTCCAAGACCTTACTCCGGCTTGGTAGCTCCACGAGCCACACCTTTGACCTTTAGTAGTCATGTTGTTTTATTTCAGTGTTGTTTTACCTCTGATATGTGTATCTGCTTGCAAAGCACCCTCGCGGAGTACTCTGCAGAACCACCACCTTTAGCAGTTCCTTGCCACTTGAATGGTGTTATTTGTAACTGTGAGGTTCTGTCGCTATATGTCAATGAGAAATGACTTCAAACCTGATGCACGTCTTGCATTGTTTTTTGTAAAATCTCTAGTAAACCTATTTCAAGCAAAAAAAAATCAGTAACATCCTTGTTTCTAGCAGAATACATTTGTCCATAACGGATATGTTGTATCAGACTCAAATTACTTAGTGGTTACATATGCAGTCTCTGATTTATATCACTTTGTTTCTATATGGTGAGAAAAGTTTCGCTCATAGTGTGAGATTTTTCAAGGCAATATAAACAATGTTTGTGTCAGGAAGAAATGCTATTGATTTGCGTTGAAACTAGTGAGGTGGACAAGAGTGCCCTCCACAGAAAGCGTGATTAAAACGACAAAGGACCCCGTCATTACATGCCACTATTCTAGTAGTGTGCTTAAGCTGTGAACCTTCACCTTTGGTACTCAGTCATATTATAAATTCTTATGGGTGCAGTTACTTCACTGCTATGCTAAGAGGACTAAACAGTTTGGCTGTACCTCTCTTAGAGTCTAGTTAACGTGGCATTGATTTTGGGAGTGAATAATCGCTGGAAAGCCACAGTGCCAGTCCTGCCGGCCATTGCCCATGTAGTTATTTACATTAAATACCTTTGGTCTCTATATTAATAGTTGGAAACATTAAGGTTATGATTAGACAGGCCTAGCCACGGCCAATACTGTGGATGATGAGACTACTAATGAATAAAAGCAAAGCACAATCCTATTGCAAGCCTTGGCACTGTGTGCGTTGTGCTGCTACCATCTGGAGTGGTAACCCTTGTCAATAGTTAAAATGTGTACATTCAGGTCTAGAAATAAACTTCATATTCTTCTGTAGATTTGAATAATCAAATTGTAACTTTAAAACTAGGCTCTTACCTTACAATTTATTCTTGGTCATCCAGCATTTAACGGCTGTGTTGTGATCTTCTGAGACATTTCTTGGTAAACCTGCATCTGCCACGTTTCAAATGCTGGACTCTCGCTTGCAGTTTAGCTCATAGTGAATGACTTCATCACCAAATTTTAAGAGTTGGGGATGTCAGTGTTTCAGAGTGACCATGCTCTGTTTTTCTTTAGGGCTGTGTAAGGGTCATGTTGGGAACGGAGCAGACCCCGCTGAGCATTTCATGTCCAGCTGAGTTTATACCCCTCTGATGAGTTCATATCCTTTTCTTCGACTCAGACCACACTGTCAAGATGCTCCCAAGTTTGTTGCCACTCTCCAGAAAGGTAGCTGCTTTCAAGATGCTCTCTCTGGCTCTGGTGTACAGAGTCTGCTAGAAGTCTGACAAGGAGCAGGTCACTGGCTTGACTGTGCAAGTATTTATCCCACTTTTAAGGCACAGTTTGAAAGCTTAAATCAACCAAAGTGAAAGCTTGAATTAAAGTTTGAACTTGTAACCCAGTCAGGAGGATGTGCATCCTTGCTGTCTTTTTGCAATGTTGATAGGCTTTTCTCAGCAGCTTGTGGAGGCCAAACTGCTGTGGTAGTTTCATGTATCAGGGCTAGACTGGTTCAGGCGTAGAGCACCTGTTGCTAGGCAATGGCCGGCATTTACTAAGGTAGCATGGCAAACACCTAACAACTAGACTGCACAGTGATACCTGGCCAGGCATAGCACAGCCATATTATGTGCATTTTAAGTCAGTAGTGTTTTCTGGTAGGAAGATGTGGCTTTGCCCTCATGCATCCGTGTTCAGCAATTGGAGGTATATCAAAAAAAAAATAGCATGCGAAGTCCTTTTTAGGTCAAGTGCACAAGCGCTTTGAGCTGTTGTAAGTATTGTGGGCTTTTAACCACACCCACCAGTTTTACTCGTTCGTAAGCTTGCCTTTCAAAAATCCTTTATCATTGGTAAATGCTTTGTTTGTCCCTCGATGGGGTGGTTTTGTTAATCCCCCTGTTACATGGATAATTGGACATCTGTTTATATGTTTGACTGCGATCAAACTTCTTTTGCTTTTTGTGTCTCTCCTTTGCACTCATGCTCATGGCGGCCAGGGCGCTTTGAATCGGCTCACTTATGTCAACTGTTTTACTTTTCTTTTTCAATTTAGGTGGCAAGAAAAGTCCAGTTAGGAATTTTCAACGCTAATAGCTCGGACTCATGCAAATGCAAGACCCACTGCATTGCAAATGCTTGTTTTGTCATCCTCCTGTACCCATCTCTATGAAATCTTCAGATTATTTTATCTATCTGTGTGTCAGGGGTGCAGGATTTATGGAGTCTGTACTGCCAAATGTCGGTATGGTGCTCAAGCTAATGGCTTTTGAACTATGGCTACTTACTGCAATCAGTTTCTCAAAATACTTTTGTGCTTGGCGACTGCTTTTTTTGATGAGCACTTGGGAGATCTCACAGTGCTAACTCTTTTGTGCAGCAGACACAGTAATGTCAGTGGCAATCTCTTTCTGGAAATTCTTCTTTTTTTTTTTATTTTATTTTTTGTGTGTGTCCTCTGACGGGACCATGTCTGATGCCAAAGTGGCTCTATGGTAGTGGTTAGGGGTATGACATCAGTTGTTGGATATCCCTATTCAGCGAGAGGCATTCATGGATGTGGAGGAGATGCAGAAGGAGAATGATGGTTTTGCATGGTGCCTGTTTGACTGCTCTGCTGCTGCTGGGAGGAGCATCTGCCTAAAAGTGCGTAGGGACTGGGACCAGCACACGTCTGTTCCTTCCTCACTTTCTTTGTCGGAGTCCACTGCTACGTCGGAGATTCTTTCTCGCCTTGTTGGATGACACTCAGTATGTGGCGCAGTGGATATAGCTGCAGGTATTCCCTGTAATTAAATGTTGGTCCCTCCCAATACGGAGGTCTATCACTATTTGAAGTCATTGGTCCTCATCCGCCATTGGCCCAGAAGAGATTGATAACTTGAGTTAATTGTGGCACTCCTTCCTCTGAGGCTCACTTCTCCTGCCTCAGATCTTTAACAGTATGTAATGCTCTCTACCATGCATCTTTCTCAATGAGTCTGTTGCTGCATTTCAGTCTACCTGTAGCAATCCCTTACACCACTGACTCGCTTTAAGATGGTTGTAAATGATATATGTGAAAAAATGGAAAAGTGAAAACTGAGAAACCACATTGGAGTAAACAAAGTCATGGAAAATCAAGTTTTAACGGAATACAAATATATCGAAAATTAAAGCAAGTATTTAAAAGAAAAGGGGATTTTAAGGAAACATCCAAAACTACATTCAACTTGGATGGAGTTTACGACTAGTGAGGGGACTTTGGTTCAGGGAGTGGTAGGGGCCAGGAATAGTTGGATTTGAGGCGTAGAAAGGGATTTTTAGGGTACGGGTGGATGAAGTTTAGGGACGGGTAGAGTTTCCTAGGTATCATGAATTGGTGAAGTTTAGGTAAAGTCCATGTCCATCTCCCAGAACCATCTGCTCACAGCTAAAGGCCATGTGCATAGCGGACTCTTGAGGTCTGGACCCGGTCTATAGCACCAGGTATGGCTGAATGCCACATCAGTGCCTGGAGCCGGCTGAATACTTTTGAAGATCAAGAGCAATAGAATCTCGAGTAGGGTCATCGTACCTGCCAAGCACAATATGGAGTAGATCTTTTGCCCAGGGAATAAAGCATATCATAACAAAACCTAAGAAGTCACTGACAAATCTGTGTTAAGGAAAAGTTTTGATTCTTTATTCACACCTCAAGAACTCAGTGGATGGGTACACTATGGGTGTGGTCTGAAACCGATCCGCTAACGTTGTTCATAGAACTACTCAGTCATCTGCCATTCTGCTGGCAGTTTAATGGATGGGGCGGGTGGGATAGTAGGAGAGGCCAGGAAGTGGGTGGGCAGGGAGTGGTACCCCTCCACTGTGAACCTCCCAGCCTTACATAAGCATCTCCCTTTCCTTCCTTCGTTTGTTTCGCTATTTCTTCCTCTCTTTATCCCCTTACTACTTCCTCGCCAATTCTTTTTATATTTGCATCCATTGTTTCTTTCTTTCTTTCTTCCTTTTCTTTCTATTCTCCTCTCTTGTGTCTTTCTGCCTCCTTTTCCTTCCTTTGTTTCTTTCATTAGTCCTTAATAAAAGGGTGACTGACCAGGTTCTTTGGTGGTGCTTAGCTTCTTAAAGCAGTCTCTCTCGCCTTAATTTGTGCTGCAGGGATGTGTTCACTTGTACTGCACTATCAAGTGCCTTGTAAAACTCTGTTATTGCCAGAGGTCCTAGTTAAGGATGGAAGTTGCCCTTATTTACTTCTGTGTGAACAGTAACCAATGAACTTTTAGGCAATAGGACGGTTTGTCAAGTCTTTTTCGTAACTCTCAAAATGAGAGCAGTGTGGTCCTGTGCACAACACAAGCATGAAACCACAAACCTCCAGGAGCCCCAGACCTCCACAAGACAAATTAAACAAGCAACAGCACCAAACTGATCCTTTGGGAATCCACCTGTAAGTTTTATGATACCGCTCCTGTGCCATTAATGCTCCGGAACCGGGGTGGGGGTGGTTGAAGGGCGGTGTCTGAGTTACTTGGTCTTTATGTATCCTTAGCAACTCCCTATAAAAGGCAGAATATCAAAGTCGTTTTTAAGAAGCAGCTGCCTGTTAATGAAAAGTTGGAGGCTCCAGCTTTTTGTCATTGTTCTTCTGCCAAAGGTGGCACTTCAGGGTGCTCTCGGAGACTCTGCTGACTGCTCCAGTAGTGGACATTAGATATGTTTTCCTGTTTGGGCCCATGGATGTTATCCCAGTTACTAATTGAATTGTTGTCTGTGTGCCACTCATTGTAGATTGTATTCAGCTTCATTTGTTTCCCATGTTTGGGGGCTCTCGTATATTGGTATATGTACTTCCTGCATGTTCCTTACTATTGGAGCTGAATTATACAAGACAGTAATTTAGTTCGTTCATTCAGAAGACTGTGACTATCTTATGCCTCTCTTTTTTCCTATGATAATTATAAATTCTATGTTAAAAAATTGTGTTGAAGTTGTTTCTGTGTGGCTTCACAGTGGAGGTTAGAGTCTTGTGGACTTCACCCAAGCTCATGGCCGATAACATTCACCTGATCCAAGTGCAATTTTGATTGACCTTTTGCTATTGGCAGATATTTTCTTCTAATGGCTGGGTATGGGTAGAGCGAAAAACTATTTGTGGTTCATTAACTAGAACTTCTAATATGAGGGTAAGTATCCTGGTGGGCGGTTAGAATCAAATGAGGAAATGCCCTAATCTTTGGATGTTGGATATTTCTGTGCTTATTTCAGATTTTGAGTGCTTAGTGTAACCTAGTGAGGTTGGTACTTTTCATTGTCCCTGGTTGCTGGGCTTCCTTTCCCTAAGTTGTTTGTTCTCTGTAATAACCATCCCAGGGTTTTAGTTTAATTCCTGTGTATCCTAGTTGTGGTGCTTTGATCTTTGGATACCTGTGGATGTTCTGCGTCTTGAATTCTCAGTCACAGGAGCTCCTAACTCCGGAAGAGAATTTCTCTGGGCTGCTATCTGGAGCAACACAATGTGATTGGTCAGCCAGGATGCCAGCCGAAGTCAGTGTGCAGTACATAATAGGATCATCTCCAGTAAATGCAGTACTCTATGAAACACTCAAGAAATTCACTGAAAAACAAAGTTAAAGATTATTATGGTTCAGTGAACTCAAACCTGAAAAAGGCTTGAAATTTGCTGTCATTTTGGTATGCAATGTGCACCATAATCCTGACTTCAGTACACGACTTTCCCAATATTTCAGACATTTTACTGGTTTGTGTTTTCTGAGCCTTATCTAATCTTTAACTCTTTTGACTCACTGGAGGTGATTCCTTGAGTGTGTTTTTATTCCCCTCCTTTTTAGGGTCGAGCCTGCGTTGCATGCGGTCGAGCCTGCGTTGCATGCGCTCGCGCATGCATATCGCAGCGAGACTCTTTAATGTTCAGAAAAGGGCTCGGAGCCCTGTCAACGTCACGTCAGTGTTTTTTGTTGGTTCGTGGGCTTGCCTAATAAAATCTGCTTGCTTTCATTAGTCGAAGGCACGCATACGTCATGCCTTTTCCGGTGGCTAGCCCTCCTCGAGCGCAGCGACCAAGTACAGAAAACATGCGAGACTCACTGTTTTCCATCGGGCTCGTGGACTTCTTTTTCTCTAATTTACGAGCGCGATCTCGCTTGGCAGAAGTCGAGCGCTTTACATAGTTAATTGCACTTTTTCGGGTTACGTATATAAATGCACTTTTGCAGGATAGGTGAAAAGTCAGGTTAGGAGTTTACAACGCTATCAGCTCTAACATGAGCAAACGCGAGACCCGTTGCATTGCAAATTCTTGTTTGTTTTAACAGTGGCAGTAGAAAACATATTATTTGATGCACATCTGAATATATGGTTTATGCTGCGTTTTTTTCCAGTGCGGTAGTTCTAGATAAGCTGCCCTGTTTTCAGTGTTTATTTTTTTTGTGGATTTCAGAAGTGTTTTTTGTGTTTTCCAAAGCTTTCAAAATCATTGCTTATCAGTGTCTATTCATCTGTTAATCCCCCAAAATAGACAAAAATTATGTTCAGGTGTTTCCAAATTATGTTGTTTTGCATTGATTGCAATAAAGCACACATTTAATTTAAAGGAGCAGTAAGGCAGGGTATGGTGTATTGGCCAGTGCAGTGTCTTCCAATTGACGGTATGTCTAATGGACTTACGTTAGACTGTTTTAAGCATAGTAAGTAGGTGTATTGCACTCAACACTCACCTCTCATTAACCCCCTCACATTTCATTACCTTCTACACTCACTCTGTGAGGACTCTGTCTGGTTTACAGGACTAGTAATGGAAAAAGTAAGGCTGCTATATTCAAATGTTTTAATAAACAAATTATTGTGCACAGTTGCAACTCATTACCCTATTCCTTACTGAATATTATGGCATTGTAAGGGTGATCAACCTTTCCAACTGCCTAATACTTTGTGAAACTTCACAACTTTATATTACCCCAGATTAATATGTAGCCCTGCATTCTTTACCACAAGAAATGTGATGCTGTAAGCATGCTTGCCACTGCATTTATGCACTCATGCCTGACTACTTTAAAGCTGTGCATCTTTCCTGTGGATATTCATAGCTGCCAGATGTCTCCATGACAAATTACCCACTTTAAGGCTGTCCTGACCTTTTAACTCATTCGTATTGTATTGTAGTATTTTTGCTGTTAACTATGTACCTGTAGACTCAGAAACCCCAGAAGTAGAGTATAGCTGGGTAAAACATCCAGGATTAGCTGAAATTTCCACTCACAACAATGGAGCACCTTGTGGTATGTGAAGGTCTTGGGTAATATTTTGAACACTATTCCATATGGTGATAAGTACTATTTTCATGTCACTGTCACTACGGCTTACGTTGAATGTTTAAAGCGTAGGGTATTTTGTCACTTGACCTGCTATCAATACTAACTTTTTAGAAAGTGGGTGAAGGGGGGCTGACGTGTCAAAGTGTTTTACCCATTCCATGTCTGTGGGTAAATGTGATACCACATATTGGCCAAGATTCTTATAAGCCAGCCAGTTCACCAGTCGGTGAAAGAAATACCCTTTTAATATTCACAAATTCTCTTCAGTGTATACAATATTTTAAATGCGACCTAAAACATGGTTCTAAACCCTTGACCTTTTACCCAAGCACCCAAAACTGGAGGAGACAAAGTAAGAAACAGTAATATTTTAGTTACATCTCTAAACATAAACAAAACTGAAGCAGAATAATCTTCTAATTAGTCTTCCTTTCTGCTCCATGTGTAAGAAAGTTACATTGTGTTGTCCCCTTAAGGAATAAATAAAATGATTCATTCTCTCTCACTTTCCTTCTTTTGATTGGCATTTTAATTTATGGTTGTGCAGGTGGTTATTACTGTTTATATGTTTACTCTGATGAGGGCTGTTTTGCTTCTGATGGGGTTTTATCATTTATTATAGGTTTAAACCTAAAACCGGCCAGCCTAGTTATTAACAAAGTTATTAGTCCTACTACATCTGGTTAAATCCTTCCATTGAGGTAAAATCCCAATAACTAGGGCTTGTGAGAACGTTTCCTTCTGTAATGTGATTCTAGAAAGGACTTGGGGTGACATTACGCAGTGTTTTCTTGAGTCACTTGAGATGTTCATTAGTAGCAACATTGTGATTTTACCTTTTGTAGTGTAGAAATAAATTAGTTGATCTGGGTTTATTAGTAAACATGCTCAAATAATGTGGTGTTTGGCCCCATTTAATTGCCATGGTATAAATATATATGTAAGAGCTGGCAATAGTGACTTTAGGTATAGTTTGGTCTGGGTTTTTGCTGACAATTTTTGTTCTGCTAAGAACGTTGATGTTGTTTGACAAACTTGCATGAAACATTAAAAAGAAAAAGGTAAATCTAGATTAGTTTCATGATGTCCAGTTTCATGCTCATCTATCCAGTGGGGTAAGAGGTAAAGTTGGGTTCAAAAAAGAGCTTTTTCCATTTGATCTCCCAGATGAAACTTTACTTTGTTATATCGCAAAACAGAGCCTGGTGGAGCTGCATTAAACTTGGTTTGACATTAGAATTTTCTTCAGTGGAGTGACTTGGCTTAGTTTGGTTTAAATCTGTATTTTTGAGATATTAACATTTAAAGATTATAGCTAGACTATCCAGCGCTAAATAGAGCTATCGTAGTGTTTAGATTTTTTTTTTAAACCTGCAAGGATGTTACAGTTAATAGGAAGGTAAAAAAAAGTGTTCATTTGCTGTAACCTAATTCGAATGGTTTGTACATGGAGTATTATGTATGGGATTATGCTACCAACCTGTGGGTTTGGGCACAGTGGGGGGTGGGGTTGGGGGGGGGGGAGGGTGGAGGGGGGGGGGGTTATCCTGATCTTGTTTTACATGCCTGTTGGGATCGACATGTCCAGTACTGCATAAAACAAAATTGTATTGAATAAAGAAAGTGTTCATTTTGCTAATAACAGTGGCATCCTATGATGAATTCACATGTAATGTGTCAAGAAATTAGGCATTTTAGTCCTTGGTGGCTTTGGCAACTTTCGTGCCAATCTGTCAAGGGGACCAGAGTTAAAAGGTAAAAACGTTTGTTGACCCAATAACTAAGGTGCTGTTGTTTAATGAGCCTGCATGAAATTTGGCAGACTTTCAGCAAGTTGAGGCCAATGTGGGAATGTCGGGTTTCAAGCAGATCCAATGTGGAACCAGTTGGAATGCAAAATTAGAGGGGCTGTTGAAAACATCACTGATCTGCTAATTACGTTCATGCAGGTCAAAGATTTGCATGTGCATGAAACTTGGCAGACACTTAGGGCCTGATTACGAGTTTGGCAGTCCGAGGACCTGCCAAACTTGCAGTGGCAGTTGGACCACTGCTCTCTTGGCGGTCAGACCACCACATATTCCAGGATGATGGATCCCGACGGGTTGGGGGCGCTCTGAGTCATGGTCCGCACCCTTGGAATGCCCACTGTCTGCTATGCAGACAGTGCGCATTCTGAGGGTGCTTGTGTGCAATGGCAATGGCATTGTCCTTGGCTCCTTGAGGGAGCCGAAGCCAATGCAGCTGCTCTGTTTCCTCCAGGCATGCCCAGAGGGAACCTCACAATACGATGTTTCTGCCAGTCAGCCCTGTGGAAACATTGTAATACGATGGAGAGGGAGGCCGCTGGCTTGACAGAGGCCTCCTCCTTGCAAGTTTGGCGGTCCGACGATCGAAGCGCCAAACTCGTAATCAGGCCTTTAGTATGTCACGTCAGGGCATAGCTGAAGGTGAGATTAAAGTGTGTTAATTTGCAGATTTTCTGGGTTCTGTTTATGAATCGTATGACATTTTTCAGACTGTTAGCAAGGTAAGCCCAGTACCGGAATTTCTGGTGTCCATATGATCTAATGGCGGAATTCGGATGGTGTGAAGCAAAATAATCTTTGATTTGCTATTAACATTGGTGGAGTTTCATTGATCTGCAAAAAATCTGGAACGCTTAACTTCTGATATGTTGAGTTTTTCAAGCAGATTCATCAAGGCAGCATATTCAGGGAGTCGAGTAAGGGGGTCAAAAAAGTGTTCACTTGATAATAACTTTGGGGTTGTTTGACAAGTAGCACAAAATTGTTCAGGAATGTTCATATTTTGTTTTCTGTTGGTTTGTCGAGTTAAGCCCAGGGTAGAGATGCCATGTATCATGCAAATCTGACAGCGTGAATAAAGTTTTGGCAGGTGTGGGTGGTAATAAAAAAATAATTTTATTTAAGAAAAACTTTGGCACCATTTGATTTGCACAGAGGGTGGGATACCAGAGTTGGTTTAAACTTGTTAAAACGGCTTATGAAGCTGTCGGTTTGCAGTATGGGATGTTGGTCGCTTACAGCAGACCACAGTGGCACCCCATGATTGACATGAGTGACAAAATGGACCAACGTTTTGACCTATTGACACTGTCCAGTTGTGAGCCAATTTCGATGAATGCCAGATGTATAGATCCACCAAGGGCAGACACACATTTGTGGGTGAGCAAGTGCAAATTAAGGCACCCAGACTGGCTCTTAAGCTATCTTGGGAGTCAGCTAGGATCCCCTTTCCCTGTACCCAGTCCTAAATTCTGCCCATCTGTATCCTGCCTTCCACCTTGCCTATAGAGCCAATGAGGGAGATTGGGTATTCGTATCCTGTATCTTTTATGACACCCTTCTAGTTTATAGGGGCAAATATGGATTTTAACTAGGAAACCAGGGTATAAGAGTTACTTCAGCGCTGAGGACAATCTGTATTAACTGTGCCAACAGATCAGTGTGATGTTTACAAATGTCTTAAGCACCTTCTTGGGTGGAAGAGACATAAACACTTAAGCACAATAACTGTCTGTGTGTCCAAAGGCCCGACACGTGTTAAGAGGAACTATGAAAGGGATGTCGGGGACACCAGGGTTGTAAATAGATTTAAATCTCAGAATCCATGACAGTGCTGCTATGTGTACGTCTAGCCTGGATTTGAAAGAATTCTGCTGAGAGGGTTGTCCATTTACTTGCCTGAAGGCAGCTGCATCCCTTTTATTAGAAGCATTTAGTAGATCATCTCAAGCTTTGCTTCTAATCTAGAGCTAGCGTTTGGTACTGGCCTTTGTATAGGCTGCCCTAAAGGTAATAACTCCCTCTGGGTTCGGTAGGGTGCATCTTAAGACAGACTGAAGTTTCCACCCCATTGCCCTGCATGTTTTGCCAAACCACTTGCCGGCTACATAATGAGTCCTACCACCAGTGGGGACACGAAGGATGGTATCTGTAATTGAGTTAAATGCATCTGTGATTGCACCGGCTATCAGCTGACTTATCCAAATAAGATGAAATATCACTCCTAGAGGCAGCAGTAACCTGCTGTGTAACAAAGTGGACTGATCAGAGTCCACTGATTTCTTTGGTGAGCGATTTGGTAGTTGTACAACCAGCTTGCATGCGTGATTCATTGCTGTAAAGCTAAAACAATTGTAGCAAAGTTGTGGTCACTAAATTGCCTTAACAGTATTCTATAACCACTAATTTGTCCCAAAATATGTTTAGCTACAAAGTTGAGATCAGTAGTGTTTGATATATAAATTCAGTTCTAAAACGTGTATGTTAAAAGTATTGGTGATTGATCTGTCTATAACAATGCAGTTGGCCCTTGCTATTATCCAAATACGTGTACAGCTCCTTTGGTTTTCCTAAGGAAGTGGACAAACCACGTATTCCACAGGGCACAAAGCCATCTAAATAAGGAATGTGATTCAGCCTATCTCGTAGAGCAATACTCTGATATTGTTTTAATGAAAATGTACCCACATTGTGTAATTTATATCACTTTTGAACGTAGACTGTAAATGATAGGAGCCTGGCATCAAGTGAGTGCAAAACTTGATTATCATTAAATAATCGAAGTGGAATGTCAAATCAGTTTTGGCCTTCGGTGTGTTCAAATATGCATTGATCAGGTGGCATTGTTACTAATGATGGGGTCCACCTTGGCACAAAGATTTCTAAGGGTGAATCCAGAATGTTTCTCTGGTGTGCTGTAGTTCCTTCAAAAGGCATGTTCTGCATGGAAAATCTTCATATTTAACAGCAAATTGTCTGCAAGATTGAAAAGATTGGCTTAAGACTGTTCAAGTTTCTTATTTATGTTTTCTGATTTCTTATTCCTGAAGCATGGACAGAGGTAAATTAGTGTTTAGCAGGCATATGTTTTTTGTTGTTTTGTTTTAGTCTTGTCACCGACAATAACCCCGTAAATGAAACCAATTGATCATATAATACAAGGTTTACTTTCTTTCATGCTTCTTGTTACAGAAGCTGTGATTTTATTATTTTTGTAAAATGTGTTAATATGTGACACGCCCTTTCGGATCAGAACAGTGAATTTGTTTACTTGTAACAGCTTGTTTGAGTTCAGCTTTCACAGCAAGTGTTCGTAACCTTCTTCGTCCTTTGTAGAGAAACAATTTGAAAGGAAAATCATGCGCTTACTCCCAGATCTGAAATCAAACAAGCTATAACAAATGCTGGGGTTCACAGCTCTGAATCTGCAAGGTACAGAGGAAACTGTAGAAATCGCTGTGTGAAATCTTTGCATTCAGATGGGTTGATCATCCGTGATATTGCAGAATATGAGGACTGCATTGATTCTGCATTCCAATTGGAATATTAGACGATGATGCTTTTAGAAAAGTCAGCAATGACAGATGAGCAGTCACTGAGATAAGCTGTCGTTTACCAAGAGGGAATTTAGCATTTAGATTTGTTCTCTGGTGAGTTAATTTGTTTGAGTCATTTTATTTATTTAAGTCATGGTAAGAACCATAACTGAGCTGTGCCTATTTTTCTTGTGTGAGCCTGATGGGTTTTTATGATGCACTGCCTTTGCTTTGCCTTGTATCCATTCAGCTCTGTGCATGGGCTTTGGCTAGGCCTGTGCCTAACCTGCTTCAGATGTGCACAGGGGAGGCTGGTAACAGTGACTATCTGGCTTTTCACTGGGCTTGGAATACTAACCGCCAGATTTCATGCAGATTCATCAAACAGCACCCAAGTTATTATTGAAGAAAACTATTGTTGCCCCCACCACCATTTATCTTCTCACATCCTTGACTGATGAGCTCATAATTCATCGTAACCAACAGAAATATAAACCTTATAAATATCTGCCAGATTGTGTGCAGGTTCATCATATGGTGACAAGTTTACTAGCAAAGAACACATCTTGGACTCTTTGCCACTGAAATATGGCCCACTCTCCAAGTACCTGCAAGGAACTGAGAAACCAGGAGCAGGCTTAACCTGTTAATCTGCCTCCGAATTTCGTGCAGGTCTATCAAACGATACCAAAGTTATTAGTTAATCAAGTGTCTGACCCACCCCACCCCCTTTTCACTCCACCCAAAATCAGTCTGCATGCAACCTGACGTACCTGCGCTGGGAGTGAATTACCAAGTGCCTGCCCCTTTTGACGGAAAGGGAAACCAAAGAGCTTGTAAACAAATTCAAATTCTATTGCTCCAACCTTCCCCTTACGCCGTGATGGATTAGCACAAATCCTAACATGCCAATAGAAAACCAGTACTTCCAAACTTCGTACATATGTCACACACTGCCAAATTAATTAGCAAAGGGGTACTTGGTTCCTAAGTCCCCCTCCCTTTTAACTGTCCCCAAAGCATGGATCTACATAAGTTTGAAAACGCCAGTAGTAATCGTAACATAACAAGTGCCTGCCAATTATCAAGCATATTATTCAAATGGTAAAATAGTTATAAAACCAAATCAGCAAATGGCTTTTGACATTGAAAAGATATACAAAGCGTTAACACTTTCAAGCCTACCCTGCACCATTTTTATATGGTAATATCTCACAGTGGCAAATAGATTACACCAAACCGAAAAAAGCATGGTTTCTGGGTAAAGTTCTACCTTTATTCCTGGTGCCTCAGCTGCCTCAGGTCCTCTCTCCAGCCTGTCTCCTCTCACTCTTTATCTTTTACTTCTTTTGGTGAAAATTCCTTACTTTTATTGGGTGCTGCTTGCACGCCACAGTGGCTTGCTGCTGTTTTTTCAGCCCTGCCTCCTAAGCTGCACCTCCCCCAGGATCTACTTAATGGTGGGCGCAGTGCGACCCCATTGAGTAGGTGCCTGGTTACCCAGCCGCCACTGGTCCTCTCGCCTGCCTGCCTCCTCTCACTCGCTACCTTTTTACTTTGTTTACTTTTTATTTCTATTTCTTTACTTTTGTTGGGTGCTGCTCCCACTCCACAGCGGCCCCCCACACTTTTTCAGCCCTACCTCCCAAGCTCCACCTCCCTCTAGGACCTATTTAATAGTGGTTGCAGCGAGACCGTGCTGCCAGTGTGCCAAAGGTCTGCGCCTAGACCAGCCCAGCGCCAGAAACCCTGGTTCTCCTCCCACCACCACACACCGATACACCTCGGTGGAACTCCATCGCCTGAACCCAGATTCAGAGCCAACAGCTGTTTCCACGCCGCACCCAACATCATGTTCGGGCCCTTTCCATGCTCACACTGCAGCGTCTTATCTCGCCCACACCACAACGACACCCCAACACCCAGCACCACTCCTAACCACTTGCTACTCAACACACGTTTCCTCAACAAACATGCCACTGAGGTTTAGGACATCATACACATACACAAGCACCAGACCCCGCCTTCCTCACGGAAACATGGCCCAATCTGTCATCAGCCCCAGATTTTGCCAACGCCATCCCAGCATGCTATACAAGATCCTGCACGAGAACAAAGTCCGGAGGAGGTGTTGCAATAATTCACAAAGACAACATAAAATGCGCCGCCATGAACCATCGGGATATGAGCATCCTAGAGCACCTACACTTTAAAATCCAGATGGACAGCAAGTCGACCACTAAGGGAATCCTTCCCTACCGACAACCGGGCCCCTCCTGGAGCCTCATTACCGATCTCATAACCCTTGGCCCCCTCACACCAAGAATTTTCTCCTCCTCAGTGACCTCAACCTTCATCTGGACGACACCACCAACCCCAACACAGCCTACCTTCTAGACAGCCTCCACAACGTCCGCCTCACGCAGCTTGTCACTGGACCCTCGCACACAGCAGGCCACACACTGGACCCCATCATCTCCACCAGCAACATGGTCGGGGTCAGCCACACCTTTCCAATCCTCTGGTCGGCCCACTTCATCATCCATTTCAACATTCTCACCCCACTGCACATGCCGACAGTGACAACACCCACCCAGTGCCTCAACAGGAAAGATATCACCCAAGAAGCATAGATCAACACCCTCAACCCACACCATCCCATTCTCTCTGCAGGTGCCGACAGAACTGCCCAGTGCCTCATCGAATGGGTCCCCACTGCGCCAACAGCCTTGTTCCCCTCAAGGCCACGAGAACCCAAAGATATGCAATCTAGTGCACAGGCACAATCAGGAACGCTTGGAGAAACTGCAGATGCTGGAAAAGAAGTGGTGAGCCTCTTAGAAGCCCACAGACATTGGCATCTACAAGAACTCTCGAAGATCCTACCAACACAATCTAAACAAGAGCAAGAAGAGGCCCTTCCCCAGAGAATCGAAGCCAGCAACACCAGACCTAAAGAACTCTTTATGCTCATCAAGGAATTCACCCACTCCGCAACCACATCCAACTCCATCACCCCATGGCAGGACCTCTGCAATCAACTCTCAGACTTCTTCCACGACAAATCTCCAACAATTTTGGTCCTCCACCTCTTCCCATGACCCTTCCTTATCCACTGGCCCCCACCGCTGGAACCCCAACTCTCTCCAACTGGACTCTGCTGACCACTGAAGAAACCAAAGTGATAATGGCATCCACCCACTCAGGTGGCCCCATGGCTTCCTGCCCATCCATACTGCCTCTTCAGCCTGGGCAGCATCACAATAGGCTCGGTACTACAGTCCACCGTCAGCACATCCATCGCCACTGCAACATTCCCTGACACCTGGAAATACACAGATATCACCCTCTGCTCAAGACCCTGAAGCCCTCATCAACTACCCATCCCTCTGCTTCTCTTTCCCGGAAAAATCATGGAAAAAGCAATCAACAGCCACCGTTTCTGCTACATCGCACAGCAGGTACTCCTCTAAAACTCACAATCAGGATTTCTCAGCAATCGCAGCACAGAGATGGCAGTCATTGCAGCAATGGATGACATTCACACACTCATGGAAGAGGAGACTCTGCAGCCGTAATCCTGCTCCACCTTTTTGCCGCCTTCACCCACCAAACACTCCTAAGCAGACTCCACAATGCAGGAATTCAAGGGTCAGCTCTCTAATGGATGCTCTCAATCCTGACCAGAAAAATGGAATGGGTCATGATACCGCCTTTCACCTTCGAACCCAAAGACGTAATCTGCGGAGTCCCACAAGGGTCACCCCTCCGCCCCACCCGCTTTAACATTTACCTGGCACCCCTTGCGTATATCACCCACTCCCAGGGACTCCTCATCATCTCATACCCCAATGACACACGACTCATCCTGTCTCTCTCAGAAGACCACAAACAACTTTAAAAGGTGCATGATGGAAGTCGTCATATGGATGTGCACCAACTACCTGAAACTCAAAGCTGATAAAATGGAAATCCTGATTTTTGGACCCAAAAACTGCCTGTGGGACCCCACCTGGTAGTGGATCGAATCTGGACCCACTTTGACAACCAATAACTGGGCACAAAACCTGGGCATCGTCCTGGACACCGAACACTCCCTGAGACCTCAAATCAACCTCGGACCTCCCTGCTTCTGCATCCTTTCTTTGATCAGAAAGATCTTCAAGTGGCTTCCCAGGGACACCATGAAGACCATTACCCAGGCTCTGAGCACGAGTTGCCTAGACTACGGCTGTGCCCTCTATTACTGAGTATCTGCCCACCTTGCACACACTCCAGACCATCCAAAACAACGCCGCAAGACTGGTTCTCTACCTTCCCTGCCACACCCCCATCACGCCTCCCCTCTGGAAACTCCACTGGCTCCCCATCCAGAAAATCTGCCAGTTCAAAATACTCACCCTTGCCTTCAAAGCACTGCATTAGAAGGGACCCGCCTACCGCGTTCCACCAGCCAACCCAGAACCTCCAGTCTATCTCGGCATCACTCACACACATCCTCTATATTCACAGAAGCAGATCAGGAGGCTGCTCGTTCTCCCATCTTGGTGCCAAGACCTGGAATGCTATCCCCGAGGACATCCGAGCAGCCACCACGCTCACAGCGTTCTGCAAGAAGCTGAAGACCTGGCTCTTCGACCCTTGCTCCTGACCTCCGCACCTACTCAGCGCCTACAGATACTCACCAGTGATTAGTTATCACTCTACAAATCCTTTTACAGTACATTAAGCATTTGCTGTTATGCTGTCATTCTTTTCAGTGATTTTGGCTGTAGGTCCGAGCGTAATTTCTAGTGGAGGATAAAATGAGAAGACAAATCTATTTTGTTTTTTAAGTCTGCATGGAACTGCGTGGAATTCGGCATGCCAGACCTTAGTTGACTACGGTAAACGATGCTAGATTTGGTGAAGATCCGTTGATTGAGGTCAAAGTTATAAGCTCATGAAAAAATGCCATTTCAATGAAAAGTGAGGCTTAACTATGAGTATATGTATATATTATTGAATACTTAACTGAAAAATTACAGGTAACACATTTCCATAAATGTCTGCTTTGGTTTTAGGTAATGACAAGAGTGCTTGGGCCAGGTCACGGAATAACTCAGAGTCTGCCACTTCTCCTCCAAACATCAACCGAAGGAGGCAGCTTTCTGAATCTCAAGTGGAAACCATGAACATCTCAGACTGCCGAATTAACACAAGGCAAATTGGAACTCCCAGAGGTAAATTAAAACCTATTGCTCACTTTGTTCGACAGATCCGCATGATTGTATTTATTTGCAGACTTTTAATGGACAAAACTTGGAGGAGAGGTCCTAGAGTGCTGTACATTAACCACACATACACATTCTGTATACATAAATATTTCCAGTGGTATTAGAAATATTTACTTATGTAACAGTGGTTAACAAGATTATATTGTTGCACTATCAGATAATTGAGTGTATGAAGAAATTGAATATTTCCAGAAAAAAATGAGGAGACTACTTGAATAGAGAATACATTTAATGGATGGAGTTAAAATTATGGATGGAGGAAACCATAGTGAGATGCAATTTAAAAGGAGATTTGGTGCGGAGTAAGGTGTTTTGTGCCACAAGTTGTTAGTTAAGTAACAAACATATTTAAATATTTCTAAAGGACAATTGAAAGGATAAATGATTTATGAATCCCATTTTTGGGAAATACCTAGGTGGAAATAAGCATAAGATTTTCAGAGAACTACAAAGTGGGAAATTATAGGTGATGGGGCATCATACTTCCCTTTGTCACATGGCCATCAAGGACAAAATGTTTTCAGTTATTCTTGAATACTACGTGAGGTGGTTGTGTGTACTTCAGGAATAAGGGAAATTCAGACTTTAATGTAATGGCCAAAAAGTCTGACTCTGCTTGCTCTTCTTCACCCAGGGGTTCCAAAAGTAGGTCTCAGAATTTCATGCTTCAACTAACATTTTTAGTATCTGTTCCAGATAGTGCGGGAAAAGCTATTCTGTTGATGTGACTGTCATCAATGTATAACCATCGGATCATGGCAAACCTGTGTGTGAGAAAATGGGGTATGTTTTATATGGTGCGGTTGTGCAACCTCACTGTATGATATACTCACCAACCCTTTTACGACCCTTAGGTTTCGTTTGTTAAACCTTCAGCTCAGCCCTGTGAGCTGTGGCTCTGGGCAGCAAGGCTTACACAAAGGAATATGTGTAAAGTAATTAAACAGCTTCAAGACAATTGGAGAAGAAGTTGACAAGAAACCAAAGAAATAAACACCAGTTCATAAAAATGGATTGTATTATGTATTTTTAAACCCCACAACAAAAAAGATCCACCGGAGAGTTCCATAGATATAGAAATTACAAGGTATAGTAAATCACAGATTTTCATTCAACTGCGAACAAACATTGGCAAATTCAACAAATTTGACTCTTAGAAACCTTTTGAGCCAAAATTTTGGCAAGTTGTAATGCAGTCAGTTAGAGTCACTTGGGCGACCAACTCCTGTGGGGAGCCACTGAGGAGAACTAACAAGGCCCCCATAAACAGTTACCTCCACTGAAGAAATATTAGTCAGACAGTTCTTTATCCACAGTCCAATGGATTCCTATGGAGTAGTCCTGGTGGTGAGGATACAGGATGTTGGAAAATGCTCAACGATTATTTGGATGCGACACGGTTGTTGGAGGATCTTCCTGCAGAGGCTCTCTGTTCCAAGAAGGTGATGAGGGGGTGTTGGGTGCAGAGTTCGACATCTCACGAATCCTCTCTGGTCTGGCTGAAGTCCAGTTGCTACTGGACTACCAGTTTTGTTGCGGTCACAGCCAAATCCTTCTCCATGCTGTTGCTTGCCTTTTGTGTGATCAGGCTGCACTCCAACTGCTCTCCTGTATCCAGCAGACTCTGGTGCTACTTCTGAGTATCCGGTCCTGGACCCTGGTGTTGGCCGATCTGGGCTACCACTTGCCCTTAGTGGGCTTTTCAGCTATTATATCCATGTGCTGCAAACAGGAGGTCAGTCTGCTGAACCTCGGAGTCCCTTTGCTCTGGCTGGGCTCTGAAGATTACTTCTCCTTGAACTGAACACAGGCGCAGTCCATCTTCGCCAGCCAGCAGGTGCTCCAGGTGAATTCCACGTCAGTGCAGCAATCTCTTCGTCTCGAACATAGTGATTTTGGGCAGCCCTTCTTCGGTCCTTCTATAGCAGTGTTATTGATTATATATCGCTTTCTATCCCTGACAAGGTATTGATGCACTTTATGGGTAGTAGCAATCTATTCCGGTACCCAAGGTTAGCGGTTAATCCAGACGTGTTGTTGGTTATTGGGATTAGTCCTGTGTTCTCAAGTCCATTTGAGATAAGGGTTCTGGGTCTCAGGGTGCCCTATTTATGCACCAAATGTATCCAGAATGTGATAGCGAATTGGAGTTTCCTTTATTCAATAGCTGATGGGAGACAATGTTGACATCTTCTGCCTTCTGATGGCACACAACCTTCAGATAGCAATTTGCCTGTTTTCTTGTTGCCAAGTAATTTATCTGTGTGCAAGTCTGTTTTTGCTGCTTTAGGGAAATACATGCATAAAAAGACCTCCTGCTTTTCCGATGAAAAGTGCCCTTTTTAATGCCGCTGCTGCAATATCACAGTCATGGGGCAAAATCCACAAAAGCACAATTGTTCGTCTTCCCATCACACATTAAACACTTATCCCATCTCCCTTCCTTGCAAGTGCAAGATGAGTTTCCAGGCAGTTCTAAATGAATGTGGAGCCAGTCTGCGAAAGTGCATCAGAACAAGTTCTCATGGATGGGAGTGAATCTGATGTAGGGTCTACAAGGCAAATCTGGAACCATGAAAAATGTATACTATAGAGTCAAGTTAACAGCTACCGTTCTGTCTCCACTTCATATGAATACGTAAACATCCGTCAAACTAAACGGCGCATTCATCATTACAGTAATGTATCAAACACCGATATAGCCTAGCGTTCTTGGAGGAATTCCTTAAAAATACTACTAATCTACGAATTAGTACAAAATGGTGATCGTGGGTGACTTTGATTTTTGTGTTGACAGACCAGAATCTAAAAACTAGCTTGAAGCTGCCTAAACAAAGAAAAGAAACCCTTAGCTTCAAACAGCTAGTGAGCAGCAGACCGTTGCACACAGCCGGGCACACACTTGAGGGTTGGCTTGAAAACCGTTCTCCCCAACAGTTCGATCCTTTCACAGACTAAGCCAAACAACTTTTCCCCTCTCCCTACCTCTCAAATCTGAAATGTGTCGCTTTTCCCCACAACACAATGACCATCAACCTATCCATCCCAAGCAGATATTACTTGGCTGCTGCATTGTCTCCATCAAGATTCAGATCAACTCCGGAGTGTGTCCGTATTTCAATCCTGCTTTATTCAGACCTGCAGCACTCCGAAGCTACCATAAGGCGATAGATAGAACTTCATAAAACTCAAATATTCCTTTTCCTCTGTACCAGCGTTCATTGTTTTGAAAAAAAAAAATGAATCATCATCCTGGAGATGCCTTAATGTCAATTAACTTGTGAGGACACATTTATACAAGTCTACACCCTCTAACTCTTAAAAGGAATTTGGTGTATTCAAACCATTCTGAATTTTGTCATAGCGCAGCATGAATGCATTTGTTTAAATATGACTGTTAGAAATGCATGAATATGGTAAATATAGTTCTAAAAAATACTGTAAGAGAGTAAGATAAAAAAATTGTTGTTGCTTGCACAAATGCAAGTGTGTGTGTGTGTGTGTATATATATATATATATATATATATATATATATATATGTGTGTGTGTATATGTATGTATGTATATATAATATAATTTCTGTTGTGGGAACCAAGCCGAAAAGGCAGTGGAATGCTGTCAAAAGACCAGCATAAAGTCAGTGAGTGATAGGAGAGATAGTTGGGCTGTGGACAGTTAATGCATTTTGATGTCATGGTCTTAAAAAAGGACTTCAACTCTTTCTTAAATTTCGAGCAGTGTTGCAGCAGTCCTGAGGGCTGGGGGGGGGGGTATGTAGTTCCAGATCCTTGCTGCAACTATGGAAAAGGGCCCGTTGCCATGGTGGATCTTTCTTACACTACTTAGGGCCTTATTACAACTTTGGCAGCCATAAAAGCGGACCACCAAAGCTGTGGGGAGGATGCCAGTGTCCTACCGGTGGTGTCCTCCCAGAGCGTATTACAATGTTCCTGCTAGGCTGACTGGCGGGACTATTGTAATACGCGTTCCCGCCGGGCTGGATGGTGGAATCTGTGCTAGGATATTGTCGTCAGCTCCTTTGAGGGAGCTGAGGCCAATATCCTAGCAATCCTGCACCATCAAAATGCGGGTTCTGACGGTGCTGGGCAGGTGGGCAGTGCAGTGTCCTTACCCTGCCCCACCCCTCACGTGGGCACTGGCTTTCTGCCATCCTTTTCATGGCAAGGTCCCCCCATGGAAAGGCTGGCGGAAAGTGGGGTTGTAATCTGCCAGGCGGCACATAGTTCAGCACCACCCTGGCTGAGTACAACTCAGACCACACTCATGCCGTCGGGAGCCATGTTCCCAACAGGGATGGCAGTCCCCTGGTGGTCCCACCTGTCAAGGTTGTAGCGTGGTGTTTGGACCACCAAAGTTGCCTTGGACCGCCACACTCATAATAAGGCCCTCAGTCTGCAGAGTGATGGTGCCCTAGTGGCAGGTGTGTTGACAAAGACCAGAGATGGGGAGCTTGTCTGCACCAGAAGCAGGGGTTCTGGTTTTAATAACTTTGTATATGATGCTGTTGGTTTTGAAAACTGTGTAGACAAGGGGAGCTAGTGGCGTCCCGTCATAATGGAGGTGATGTGACCATATTTCTTCAGACTTTGAATGAGACGTTCTGCCACATGTAGGATGTCCTTAAGCTATTCCTGTGTGAAGTCTGGCAGGCCGTGCGTCATTCCATTACCACAATCGAGATGCAAGAGTATGTGGTTCTGAACAGCAGTTCAGAAGCCACTTTCTGGAGGAAAAAAAAAACTATCTCCCTTTCTTCAGAAGAGAGAACTGACACCTGGCCAGCTTTGATTTATTTTTATTTTCTTTCTCTTTTTGGGCAATATGTTCCTTAAGGGTGAGGTTGGTGTCCAGGGTGAATCCATGTGAAATGGTGTTCCATGAAAGTTGGAGTTCAAAGCAGTCAAGTTTCATGCCATTAAGCCAGCCAGGTTTGTACTGTTTCTTGTTAGTTGTTCTTAACAAATGACCGGAGTTCTGTCTTGGTTTGGTTGAGCTCCGGTAGATGCTGGCATCTAGGTCTTCATGATGTGCAGGCAGCGTTCAAGGCCTTCGATGTCTGAAGCAGAGGAAACTTTCAAGAAGACTTGTGTATCCTTGGCATATTGTTGAATCTTGATGCTGTTAACTGTAAGTAGACAACCAAGTAGCTTCATGTTGGGGTTAAAGAGGACATCAGACCATATGGAAACATGTGGGACTCTACAGGTGAAGAGGACCTTTTGGTACCTGTAGGTGTTCATTTGAACAAACTGATGTCACTTGAAAAGGTAGGAGGATTACTAGTGGGTTCCATTTCAGACTCCAGGATTCATATAGGGGAAGGGTGACTGACTGTGTCGCAGGCACGTGAAAGGAGTAGCAGGAGGGCATAATCTACAGCAGTGGTTCCCACCTTTTGACTTCTGAGAACCCCCACTATATCATTACTGGATCTCGGGGATCCCCTCTGAATCATTCTTGGAATCCGGGGCCCCCCGCTGAGTCATTACTGGAAGCTGGGGGCTCCAGCCTAAACATTGTTGTTTTTTGCTGCAAAACAACATGCAAAAATACAGAAACAAGCATTCATCAAACACATTCACCAAAGATAACACATTTTATTTAATTGGCAAATATTAATACAAAAATAAAAATTGTTATTTTAATAGGAAGGTATGAGCTTTTCTAAATTCAGTTGAAGCCACACATCGTCCATACTATATTCTGTTTGATGCGCTTGCACTGCACCCACAGATCCATCTGAGGCCACTCATCGTCCATACTATATTCTGTTTGATGCGCTTGCACTGCTCCCACAGATCCATCTGAGGCCACTCATCGTCCATACTATATTCTGTTTGATGCGCTTGCACTGCTCCCACAGATCCATCGGAGGCCACTCATCGTCCATACTATATTCTGTTTGATGCGCTTGCACTGCTCCCACAGATCAATCTGAGGCCACTCATCGTCCATACCATATTCTGTTTGATGCGCTTGCACTGCTCCCACAGATCAATCTGAGGCCACTCATCGTCCATACCATATTCTGTTTGATGCGCTTGCACTGCTCCCACAGATCAATCCGAGGCCACTCATCGTCCATACTATATTCTGTTTGATGCGCTTGCACTGCTCCCAAAGATCAATCCGAGGCCACTCATCGTCCATACCATATTCTGTTTGATGCGCTTGCACTGCTCCCACAGATCAATCTGAGGCCACTCATCGTCCGTACTATATTCTGTTTGATGCGCTTGCACTGCTCCCACACATCAATCTGAGGCCACTCATCGTCCGTACTATATTCTGTTTGATGCGCTTGCACTGCTCCCACTAATCAATCTGAGGCCACTCATCGTCCATACTATATTCTGTTTGATGCGCTTGCACTGCTCCCACACATCAATCTGAGGCCACTCATCGTCCGTACTATATTCTGTTTGATGCGCTTGCACTGCTCCCACAGATCAATCTGAGGCCACTCATCGTCCATACTATATTCTGTTTGATGCGCTTGCGCTGCTCCCACTAATCAATCTGAGGCCACTCATCGTCCATACTATATTCTGTTTGATGCGCTTGCACTGCTCCCACTAATCAATCTGAGGCCACTCATCGTCCATACTATATTCTGTTTGATGCGCTTGCACTGCTCCCACTAATCAATCTGAGGCCACTCATCGTCCGTACTATATTCTGTTTGATGCGCTTGCACTGCTCCCACAGATCCATCTGAGGCCACTCATCGTCCATACTATATTCTGTTTGATGCGCTTGCGCTGCTCCCACAGATCAATCTGAGGCCACTCATCGTCCATACCATATTCTGTTTGATGCGCTTGCACTGCTCCCACAGATCCATCTGAGGCCACTCATCGTCCGTACTATATTCTGTTTGATGCACCTGCACTGCTCCCACAGATCAATCTGAGGCCACTCATCGTCCGTACTATATTCTGTTTGATGCGCTTGCACTGCTCCCACAGATCAATCTGAGGCCACTCATCGTCCGTACTATATTCTGTTTGATGCGCTTGCGCTGCTCCCATGATTCAATCTCAGAATACTAATTTAATTTTCAGCTTCCAGTTTCAAATTCCTTGACATTTACGGTACATTTTAAAATGTTCAATTGTACATTTAGCCATTTTATTTCTGTACACTTTATTAATGTGTTATTATTTAATTTTCTAAACTGTCATGGAGCCCTGAGGAGGCTTTGCGGACCCCCAGGGTCCCCGGACCACAGGTTGGGAGCCACTGATCTACAGTGTTCACCTTAGCGGTTTCCGTGCTGCAGCCTGATTGGAATCCAGATTGTTAGTCTTGCAGGATTTGGTATTTATCAGGCGATATTTGAGTTGAACATAGTTTTTTCAGTGATCTTGCTGATGAATGGTAAGTGAGTGATGAGTTGTTAGTTGGTGAGGTCTTCAGGCTCTAGTATAGGTTTCTTTAGGAGTGGGAGGAGATCGCCTCTCTTCAGAGCTTCTGGGAGGATGCCTTCAGTGAGGGAGGCATTGACAATAGTGCGTAGGAGTGAAAGTGCCCCCCCGGTGAGAGCTTTGATGAAGGACAAGTACAAGACATCATTTTCATAAGGAGTGGATTTGAGGGAGTTGTGTGTGTTAGTGAGATCTGCAACATCTAGTTCTATGAAGACTAAACTTTGCATGATTCAGCGGAAGGAGATGGGTGTCTGGGAATGCTGGTTTGATGTTGTCAGTGTGCTGTTGGAACTTCTGTATCATTTCACTGAAGAAGAGATTGATTGCATTGCAGTTTTCTGCCGAGTGAGAAATGGGTGTGTTTGGCTTGGAGTTGTTGCAGTGCTTGATTGTCTCAAAGCTTCTGTTGGTAGCTTCATTTATGGTGTTAGTGTAGGACTTTGGTTTGGCTGATGTCATGAGCTGTCTATGTGTTGCACAGAGGGATTTCAGTATGATGACATCATCATGAGTTCTGTTTTTCTTAATTTTTTTTCCTGCCTACAGTTGAATCTTCATTGTCAGCAGCCTCTTTAGAGCATCATGGTGCTTAAGTATTTGGCCTGCAGTTCTTTTTTTTTTTTTAATTGGGGTGTGCTGTTCGCAGAGGTTCTTCAAAAAAGTGTTGGATTTGTTTGGAAGGTTCACAGATGGAGTTGATATAGTGAGGGAAGAATTCAGGCATTAGGTTATCTATGGAAAATTCTTTGAGTTTTCTAAAGGTTAGGTCTTCTCTTTTGGGTTGACCATGCTTTGTTGGTAGGATGCTGAGCAGGGAGAAAAAGGTGATGGCAAAGTGGTCGGGCCACTCCAGGGGTATGGCTGATTTGCATTGAATTGATGATGATGTTGAGAAAGCAAGTTCGAGGATGTGACCTTTGGAGTTTTTGATTGTATGACGTGCAGCACCATGCTGACAGGGGATGAGTGAAGGGGAGACTGCATTCCCCAGAGTGCTTGATGGGCTGAGGAGGCGGGAGCTTCCAATCTGCGCCAGTCGGGTGCTACATTGGGGTCACTTGTTCCCAGCTGCACTGGACGAGTGAGGAGAGGACTGCATGCCTCAGAGTGCCTGAGGTGCTGAGGAGGCGGGGGCTTCCATTCTGCACCAGTCGTGCTATATTGTTCCCCGCTAAACGGGACGAGTAAGGAGATGACTACATGCCCCAGAGTGACTGAGGAGGCGGGAGCTTCCAATCTGCGCCAGTCAGGCGCTACATTACAGCCAATTGTTTTCCACTGTGTGGGATGAGTGAGGAGAGGGCTGCGTGCCACAGAGTGCCTGAGGGGCTGAGGAGGCAGGAGATCCCAATCCTCACCAGTTGGGCGCTACATTACGGCCACTTGTTCCTTGCTGCAGGGGACATGTGCGTGCCATGCCTGGGCGAAGACCAGACCAAGAGGCCGTCCGCAGCTGTATGAGGCTAGGCTGGGTCCTCCTTTGACTTGCATTAACCTGCCCTAACCCTGCCTGGAGAGGATTTTGTCTTTTCTCTCTGCTTTTAACTTGCATCATGTGCAATCGCAAAGTGAGTAGAGGCCCTGTGGTGCCATGTAAGCCCACCAGTGTTTATACCATGTCATAGCAAGTTATTGGGATGGTGACCAATGAAATTTACCTGAGTAAACGGAGTTCTCATGGATGGGACTGTACTATTGATTCACATTTAAGAAGTTTCCAAAGCATAGATTCAGGTACCAACGGATGCCATTGTCTTCGGTACCTCCTAAAGGAAATACCGGTACAAATGATAACTTGTTTTTTCAGCATCTGAAGAAGAAGTCCATTATCTTTCTTGCAGCTCCTCTGCTCATTCAAGTGAGCATATCATTATTATCCTGTGATTTAGATTCCTTGCCTGCAAGAAACCCATGTCGCCAAATGTTGACCAAGTGTTGGACTCTTTTTAATATGTTTACATAGGCATGAACATAAGCATTTATTTACAGAAATCCGTATGTATACACATCAGTCAGCACATTTGAAACTAATAGGATGAACAGCAGTTTTGTTCGCCTTTGGATACATCATTACTGCAGGGTGTTTAGGTACAGAGTTATCAGCCATTTTAAGTATAATCCAACCCAGCTTAAAACATTTAACGAAAAACGAAAACAACCATAAAATAGAAATCCAACCTAATACTCTTTTTTTATTTTCCCAGTATTGTGTACATATTTTGTTTGTAAATACTGTTGTGTGTGTGTGTGTGTGTGTGTAACTAGCGCTTTACTCCCATCCCAACTCACGAGCTGCAGACTAAGTGAGGAATAACACTACTGATTAGCCAAACGTTTTGCAAATAATTTTGTAGTTCTATTTAAGAATGGTATTGAGTGGTATGATTTGACGTGCCAGGCCAGTTTATTCCTGAGAAAATAGTAATTGTTGAGCCATTCCAGCATAGAGGATCACGCTCATTGTGCTAACCTTTTGGAATATAGCTAGGCATACTGGTGCTAGGACCTCCTCAGGGTTTTTTACATGTCATCTGGAAAGCCCCTGCCCGGTTGCTTTTCCTTTCAGATAGATTCTCTGGCCAGTTAATAAAAAAAAATAAAAAAAAGAATTAAGCTTCAGGGTAACAAGCTATTCTCTGTTCAGGGAAGGAAGTTCAACGCCCTCGATCAAACAGATACACAACTCATTAAGTGTCTGAAGGATCTAGATTGCTGTGCACCTGCTCCCTGGAGGGCTGGGTAATAGATTGAAAACAGATAGATAATCACTTCACACAATCTCTGCAAATGTTTATAAATGGCTTGATGTTCTTCTTTCACGAGTCTGTCACTGATCCAGTTTTTGGGCTGGGAGAGTATTGAAGAATCAAAGATGGCACCGAGCCACTATTCTCGTTGTATTTGCAAGCGTTGGCTCATGGCAAGAGACGCTTCAAGAAAGTGAGCTACTATTCAGGTGCAAAAAACAGTGCGACTCAAAGATGCCTGAGAATATTGAATCGATAAGCTGGGTTTCAGGTTGTTGAAGTTTCATTTGCACCTCAGCCTCCACTAATCTGGCACTTATCAGATGAGAAGGAGAGTGTGAGACCTATAAATATGCACGTATACACTAATTGTATAGTGCAAGTCCAGCCAAAAGGCAGTGGAGCGCTGTACAAGGCAAAGATCCATTTAATATCTATTTGGAAGGATAGCTGGATTCCTAGAGTGGAAGTGTACCATTATTTCACCACGTTGTAAATGGTCTTTAAAGAGATCTGTCAACAGTTCTTTCCTGAATAAGAGCAGGGTTAGTGCTGCCCTGTTTAATGTGGGATATAGTTATATATCTAGATTGAATTGAGTGAGGCAACCCTTGTTCGTTTTTCCTTTTTTTTTTTTTGTTGCAACTTTTTATTTCCAGTCTTAAAAAGTCCTGCCTGCTGGTGTGCTGAGAGCCACCAAGGTGGTGAGTTTGTCTGCCATATAGGCGAGGGTGCTGTTAGTGATGGCTTTGCAAGTGGTGCAGTTGGTTTTGAAGATGGTACAGGCCTGCGAGGGGAGCCAGTGAAGTTTTGCGATGGTGTTCGTCACATGGTCATCTTTCTCCAGGTCTATGATGAGACGTGCTACAGCCTGTAGGGTCCCATTAAGGGGAGCCAATGTGGAGTCCGGGAAGCTGTTGTGCAGGCTCTTGTCACCATTCAGATGCAAGAATACAGTGGCTTTGAACAGGAGTTCTGAAGTCACTTCCTGGGAGGAAGGGTTTCACCTTCTTTAGTAGACAGCTGGTATCAGTGACGATTGGTTTCTTTGCAACGTGAAGTTGCTCTCCAGAATGATCCCGTCAAGGATCATGTTATTAAGCCAGGTTCGGACTGTGCTACTGGGAATAGCAGAAATTATTTTTGAGTGAGGTTGAGCTTTATATAGTTGTGGACATCCAGATCAGGACGAGAAGCAAGTAATCAATTGATTTCCTGAGTGGAGGTGATTTTCAAGCATATGTGAGTGTGGTCGACATATCAGTAAAGTTTGGTGCTATTCTTGATTAGCAGAATCTCAAAGGCCTTTACATAAAGGCTGAAGATGATGGGGCGCTCCACAGGAGATCGAGATCTTCTCGGACGTGGACTCTATTTATTATTCTTGCAAAATAATAGTTGAGAAAAGTGAACCTCAATTATCACCTAGAAAGCCTTGGTTTTAAGATAAGTAATAAAGTTGGTCTCTTCTAGCAGATCACTCTAAAAGGTCATTTACAAGGTGGTTGCAAAGGCAATATTCTAGAACTTTTAAGTAGATCGGGGAATAAATACATACTGTAGTGGAAGTGATGGTAGTTGCATTTTACAGTCCAAAAACCAGAGGTGAGAGAATGATCGATTCTGGAGTGTTTTTGTGACGAGAAGTGTGTGTACTCTGCTAAATGAGGAATTACTACTCCCCGAGGCATCAACCACTTAATATTTTGTATATTCAGTATTATTTATCTGGGCCCACGATGGAGATTAATTGAATTCAGCTTGATGTTAAGAAAGCAGATTAACTCCCTACATGTAACCACTGTACCCTCCTAATTAGTCAGTCGAAGTATCTCGCTCCCATGGGGATCCCGCATCCCTAAGCTGTAACAAAAGCCAATAGGTCTCTGAAATCCAGGAGACGCACCCTTGAGAAAAAGAAGGGAAAGATAAAGAAAATGGAGTGATTTGCATAGTGGTAATACCCTACATGGACACTCTAGTGTGCTAGATATGAAGTCTGAGCGAATCAAATCAAACTAAACATGTATATACCTAAAAGGAGTCAAGTGAATCAATGAGTAACTTTGTTTGGGAAATACCCACTCAGTCGAAATCAAAGCATCTATCCTTCTCCAAGTTTCTGCTTTATGGCCATGACAAATATTAGCAAGAGCTGCCATTGAACAAACATGTACCGTTCCTGTTCTGTGAAGTTTGTCTTCAGCCCTCGCTTCAGTGATTGTCCATTAGTCTCCATCTCTCTTCAAGTGTGCCTTTGTTAATGTCAGTTTGCACAAATATTGAACGCTCTTCAACAGAAATTTGTTTTAATTGACTGTGCAGCACAGAAAGGCTAGTTTCTGAAGCCTGCAATTCAGCCAGTTGCTAACAAACACTGGGGCTGTTCAGGCTTTGGGCAGCCAGGATGGAATCGTGTCCGCTCTTTTCACCTCTGATTGGAAGTCCAGGTCTCCCCAGTAAGGGAGTGTTTCGTTCAGAAGATATTTAATGCATTTCATTAGATTTTAACCCCATTTGCATCTTCCCTAACAGCAAGAATATAAATTATTATTCTGCTGTATATGTTCTCTATACTCAAGCCTGTCAGTACCACTGGTCTTCTGAGCATTTGCTAGCTAACAGGCTGTAGCAGCAGATGAAGTCCCTTCTTCACCTTTTAGGTACCTTTTTTTTTTTTTTTTTCTCTTTTTAGGGTTGAGCCTGCGTTGCATGCGCTGGCGCATGCGTATCGCAGCAAGACGCTTTTGTAGTTAGAAAAGGGCTCGGAGCCCTGTCAACTTCATGTCAGTGTTTTTTATTGGTTTGTGAGCTTGCCTAATAAAATCTGCTTGCTTTCATTAGTCGAAGGCAAGCATACTCATACCTTTTCCGGTGGCTAGCCCTCCTCGAGCGCAGCGACCAAGTACAGAAAACAAGCGAGGCTCGCTGTTTTCCATCGGGCTCGCGGACTTCTTTTTCTCTAATTTACGAGCGCGATCTCGCTTGGCAGAAGTCGAGCGCTTTACATAGTTAATTTCACTTTTTCGGGTTTTGTACATAAATGCACTTTTGCCCGATAGGTGAAAAGTCGGGTTAGGAGTTTACAACGCGATCCGCTCTAACATGAGCAAACGCGAGACCCGTTGCATCGTAAATGCTTGTTTACTTTGGTACCCCCTTAGCTAACCTCGGAAAATGTATTGATGGCATACATTGATTTCTGGTGTTTTTCGCTAAGCATGCTGTTAATTTAACAGTAGTCTTCTACTTATTCAGGTGACTAGGCTTATCAACAGTAGTCAGAGTGGAAGCGTCACTGTGAGATTTGTCCAAGTACTGAGGTTTGTGGAATGACCAGCTAAAAAACTGTTACATGCTGGATAAGCGAATCAAAAGTAGGGCCTCAAATTCGAGGTTCTGGGTGGACGTCTGAAGGTGCTGCTCTGGAAAAACACGCAAAGGCTGATGGGAGGACTGCTTACAATTTGTCTAACCACTATCAATCACTCGGGTAGCATTCCAAGTCCCCGTTTCTTTTTTTTTTTTTTAACCACTATGCCACCTCAGGCTAGACCCATCCATATACAAATCAGCCTTGACCGGCTCCAAAAGGAATAAACTAACAGTCCAGCCTGAACTACCAAGCTAGCTCATCTCTGAACTGGGATACAGGCAACCTGAGGTCTGGTTTCGCCCTGATTGAGACTGGCCAGTCTGGTGCAGCTTAGCTCCAGTGGTGCAGTGAGCAAGGGACCCATGTTTGAGCATGCACTTGGCAACTTAGGGCGTTAAATCAAACACATGAAAGGTGATGGGAAGACTGCCTGCAATTTGTCTCATCACTGGCCGTTGCTCAGGGTAGCTTTAAAACCTGTTGTTCTTTGGCCCACTGTGCCACTGCAGAATAGAATCCGATAGATGCAAACAAGCCTTGGTTCTTCTCCACTAGCTCGAACTGCAAAGCAAGGACCTCTCTGAACCCGCGCACAAGCAACCCAAGACAGTTCCCTCATAACCTTCAGTTCCTTGAGAGATGAGATAGATGATAAACTGAAAACATCTTCACTGATGGAGTAAGTGCTGGCCAGGTTCGGCAAGTTCCACATCTATTTGGGTCCTTTTGAGGACTCTTTCTTAGCCTTGTGAATTGATCGGTGCCCTCTCATTTGCTTCTCCTTACCTAGTTAGAGTATTCAACAAGCTTAGATGGCCATAGAAAATAGTCTGTGGCCCAGCATGTTTCACACATTCATCGCAGAACTTAAACTTTACTTTCCCTTTTGGTTTCCTTTCCTATTGTATTTTACTCCAAGTAGTGCACTCTGAAGAATCCTTCAGCGCTCAGATGTTGTTACTACAGGTAGATGTAAGTTCTTTCCATTTCCATTGTTTCTTCTTAGTAATGCACTTTAACAGTACCTTTTTGTATGTTCTGTTTCTATAGATATAGATTTGTATAGAATACATTCTGACATAAGTGTGTCCTCTCATTCTGAGATTTGTCCCCGTCCAGAGTCTTATCTCATGTTCTTTGTGGTGGATGTGGTTAACGGGCCGCATTTATGTGACCGGCAGTGTGTATGCTATAGAGCAGTATATGGTTTTGAGAAGAGTTGGGGTGCGTATGTGCTTGACGAGCTCTAATTGTGTGGAACCTCTGAGCTGTGTTGTAATTCCCTGCATTTTTACACATGTATTCTGTTGGAGGAGCCGATTGCTTGGAGCCACGATGATACCCAGCTATATGGAATATCTGAGTTGTTTGAATGTTTGTGTTGCTGCTTGGATGGGAGTCGGTGATACCCAACTACATCGTGTGTCTGCAGAATGCTGGATCCATGAGCGGTATCTTGCCTAATGTTTCATGTTGGTTTGTGGAACCAAATGTGTAGATGTTGTACCCACTGGAATCTTCTCTCTTTTGAGAGACACTGTTGCAACAAGAAGCTCTGGCTGGTCTTAGGACCTTATCAAATGTTGAACTGGAAAACATCCTTTTGCTCATTGCTCTCTAAGCATGGAGTATATTAGGTGAAGACCCCTGACGTGCAGGACCTTTATGCCTTACTGCAGTGCCGTCATTCTGGTCTCCAGGAAGTGCAGCTTCTCTGTAACTCCACATTTGACTCTTGGTCTCTAGTGTTCTCTGGTGTGACATCTGCAATTATCCAGAGGCTAGTAGTGGACTGGTTGGCACTTGGAGGAAGGCTTCAAACCGGTTTTGTTTCAGTAGTATGGTGATTATGGCAAAGTAGTTACAGTGAGTAGAGACAGTCAGGGATCTACTAGGAGATGATGAAGAGTGTAAAAGGGTAGCGAGACGGAAGTAAGACGAGGAAAGGAGAATGTAGTTATTGAGACATACTGTCCTTGACAGTGGAGGAGCGTAATATTCTGTTCCAGTTTGTTTTTCTATTTGGGAAAAAGTACAATTTGGTTCCAACTCGGTGATAAGATGATGGAGCTACGCAGCTGCCCCATTTCCAGGTTTCACCGTCTACTCGCCAAAATGTGGTTTGGCGGAACAATAGCAGGCCTTGTACTAAGCCATCATGCGTTTCATTCCTATCTCCTGCATTACCAAAATGTGGGGGGAAATCATGTTTTTGTTATGCTTTGTCGCCATCTCTACTGCTTGGTGAGAACTTCCAAACCTGCTCACCAAGCAGCACCAAGTGCCTAGTGTGAACGCTGTTTGCCTAGAGTGTGGTTTTAATTTAAACATAAATGATTCACATATTTTTCTGACTAAATTTGTACAGCTCACAAATTACTATCGGTTCTGCCACTGTACTTGAGTGATGAAACACCATAACACCTTATGCAAGAGTGAAGGCCGACTTGAGACAACATAAGGACTGTAATGAACATGTGAGTGTCTGAAATATCAAACTTCAGCATACCCTAGAATAATGGGAAATATATAACAGTGAAAGGTATATTGCAAATATTCCTGGTGTCAGAAAGCTCTATTATCCATTTACATAATCTTTCTGTAATATTATAAATATGTTGGTTTACAGTCCTAGGCAACCAGGCTGGATACGATATATTTTGTGTCAATCATTGGTAATTTAATTGAAAAATAAAGTTTGTAGCCCCATTAGATATCAGTCTGTGTGAGACCCCCACTGTAGCCCTATCCCGGGTTACACATGCTGCTGCTTCACTTACCCACAGTATTACTTTAGTCCAGTGTGCTCGAAGTGCAAATCGAACATGCTTTACGGGTATGCATAGCAACCCCATTGAGGTCTCCCTCTCCCGCCACCTGCTCCGTGTCATACAGGTATTTCATTGCAGTGCCCTTAAAATGGTGGTTTGCCTTTCTCAGGGACCATAAACTATCTCTTGTTTTAATATTTGGTTAATAGTTCACTCTCAATTGGTTGTGGTAGATATTGTTGGAGAAGCACAAACAAATGTAAAAGTGCTTCATAAAGTGTGCACGACTTCTCATTTCCAACTATCACAGCCTGAGAGAGATGTTAGCACTTTGGGAGGACCTACTCTTCTCACTATTCGATGGTTTTGTTCCACTTTTCACTGGTGGCACCATTTTGGAGTTGTGATGCCACTGACTCGCCTTTTTCTTTAGTCTTTGCGTACTGCAGAGATTCAACAAAACATTCCCCTTAACTGAAACCTGTGCAACTTTAATTAGTTCTAAAGCGGAAGTCTGAAATTGCACAGTTGGGAACCCCACAATTGCTTCCATAGCCAACAGTATGCAATGGTCTACCTGATAATTCTGCCAACCTTATTGTATGTTGTTTGTGGCACCAAATTTCTCAACCACATCCATGGCACATCTTAGGCCCATCTTTTTCGATACCATTTCTGACCACCATCATCTAAGCATTTTGGAGCTGTACTGTCTGTGTCCTGTGGTGTCAAATTGGGTGCAGACAACCTCTGTGCTGTGACACACAGCTGAATGCCTGGGACGTGCAGTGGATTGAACAATATGGCCTGGTTCACTCCTCTCTAAAACATGCTTGAAAGAGATGACTATATATCTGTATATTCGTCCAGTGCAAGAGTTAACCTGGGGAAACCCTCAGGTAGTGGAGAAGAACCTTTTTCATGACCTTAAAACAAGATAATTTTAAGTTCCAACCCAAGAGACAAAAAAAGTGGACCTTTGATATTGGCGGCACGTACCAGTGAGTGAGGGGATCAGAGAAGAGGGGGGAGAGACACAGGCAGGTCTTTGAAGTATGTGTCAAGGGGTCCTCCAACATGGTTTTCTGTGGAATTTCACCAATGTACAAATCTGGTCTATCATAAGAGGAAAAGGACATGCATTTCATTTTATGTAAATTTATGAAAATGAGGTAAAAAATAAAACTAGCAAATGAAGAACTTCAATGCACCCCTGTGTGGGATAAAGTTGGCTAAAAATATGGTGCAAGCATGCCTTAGTTCTTTGAGTGAACTTAAGGTGACATTTGTAAGGAGATGCATGAGGGTACATACTCTGGGAATATAGAGCCATCTTTTAAAAGACTGAGGTTCCTATGATTGTTGGGGTGGCTCCAAGTGAGTCAAAAGGGAGCCCTGCCAGCAAGAGTATGTAAATAGGAGGAAAGAACCGGAAGCACAGACCTTGGGCAGCATGCAGGGCAGAGAAGTGAAGGGTCTGTGAATTGATGTATTCCTTGCATTGTTGGAAGGGAGCTGTATGACCAGGCTGCCAGGATAACAAACACACTATAGGAAAAACTCCAGAAAGTTCATGACCCCACTGTGAGGAGAAAGGGGCAGGGTCATGGATTTTGCGGTGGGTGTAACCTAAGAGCACAGGAACCAATAGGAACAGCAAGAAGAATGCAAAATCCAGGGCGAAATCACTCAGGGGAGGATGCATAATGGGAACTGTACCAGTCCTTACCTGGGAAACCTCTGTGGTTCAGGTGAAGGCATTCCCGGTTCACTTTGAGAGGGAGAGAGACCAAAAGTAACTGCTGGGTTTATGTGAACTGTTCGAAGAGAGACCAGAAATGGAAATGGGGAATATGAAGCCTTGAAGGCTGATGATATAATCCTTACGGACTGGAGAAACCTTTGGAACAGGCATGTATTTTCAATGTAAAGACTGTGTAATAGTGAATACCTTTTATAAGTGTTGGGTTACTGCAAGGTGGGAAATGGATAAGTACTTACTTGACATCTCAAATAAAACTCTATTCAGTTGGAAACGACCCCTTGATTCCTTACACATTGTATTTTGCAGCTGGATTTAATGGCGCAACATCGACACCAGTTGACAAAAAAAAGAATCGGAATAAGTCAAACAGAAGTCAGAAGAAGACAATTTTTGAACCATATATGTCTTTTGCTGAAGTTTCGGAGGGACTGAAACGAGGTACACTCATTCAGGTAAGCCAGATATGTAATCCCTAGTTGTGGACACCAAGTTTCAAGGACAGAGATCTAAAAGATTGAAAGAGACATGTTGATTGAGTTAATGATGGTAGACTTAGGACACACCGACATGGCAAAGACTTCCACGCCCCTTCGGCTTTTAGCTCTGCTTGTTTGTTTTTATGAAAATACACCTTCATATTTGAAACCATCAATTTTTATTACTTGGATGGTGCAGGTGGAATTTGAGTTTCAAAATCGAAGTCGAACATGTGAGTGGTTTATAGAGTTGAATATTATTTCCTTTGTTACTAGTGTAGGGCAAGTTAGAACTTTGAATTGTGTTTAAGGCTAGGGATGTGGCTCCAGAATTGTGTTTTAGGTTATTAAGTTTTGCAAGGGAGATGGATGCTTCTTACAATACAGTCAGGCTGCAGCACATCAATCCATGAGTTTGGGGTGAATATGACATCCTTATGCCCAGTAGTTTTTAAAATGTAAGTCGCCCCTCCACCAGTGCCTCTGTGCTACAACATTCTGACTTCTCACCTACTATTTCACACAATTGCAAATCGTTTCCTTCCAGGTTTTATTCCGATGTTCTTTTTTCTATGTACAGCATTTCTTTGTAGCTAGGATTTTGCTATGTTAAGTACTCCTAAATATATGCAAGTTAATCACTGAAACTGTGTTCAGTCCGCCACTAACTTAGTTGGGGAGCCCACCACGTAGGAGACAAAGCTGGAAACTGCTATGTTAAAAACATGCTGTAGTTTTAGATTTTAAAATTACAGAGCCCCATGTGCCCACTACAAATTGTTTTTTCTTCCTGCTAATCGGATATAGGAAGTTTATTGGTGAATGTTTTGTTTATTTCATCGAAATAGGTTTTGCCTGTTAAATTAAAATTGTTTTCCTGGGTTCACCTCAGAAAGCAGCAAGCTCCCTTGCTTTAACCCATGCATGCCTTTAGAGCCAGATTCTAACAATAACACTAGGAGTGGGCCTGTTCCCCACTGCTGACCAAGTCCAATCCCTGCTTTGTAAGCAATGAGGAGAGTCCTGCCAGCTACGGTAGAGTGCATCACAGAATAACACAAGACATGGTTTGGTAGGGAGACATGATATTGACTATGGCTCTCCTTTTGGCAAAACATGTTGTATGTGAGAAGAACTCCATTTGTTTTCAGGGGTGTTGGGCTTAGCACTTAAATGGGAGGGAGGTTCTTGGCTGCACTCATGGTCACACCACTGCCGGTCAGCAGAAGCAATAACCCTTATAAGGCTGTAAGTCCCACTCTGTCTGAATGCAACCAAATATAGATAATATTGTAAGAAATGTTCCAACTGCCCCAAACAGGGCAAAGATGCTCCTGGGTGTGTCCGCCTTTGGTTACTTTTGTGAAGGCATGGTTTTGGCTAAATTCGCCCCTTGGAAGGCAGATCGTATATCTTTTAGCTCAAGAGACTTTTTGCTACACCTACCCTTGAGAACAATTCACAGTCCTGTTATATGGATCCTGATTCATGTTCTTATATCTGTGTAAAATGTTGAATGATTAGCCCTGAGCTCCATACTTCTAGTTTTGTTAAATACTGCCGGTCCCAATGGGGGACGAGGAAACAATCTCCTGATTGTTGTCGGCTAAGACAGTGAGTGATATTTCAAGTACCTCTACTGCGCATTCTTGGCCCTGAAAAGGAAGGATGTTTTCTTTTAACCCTAACCAGTCCCTTTTACATGCTGTTATGAACTTTAACTTTCTGGGTCTCATCTAATTTCTGATAATGTAGTCCTCCAAAATGCGCAGACGAATGTCAAACCAAACATTTTTCTGAGTTTCTTAAAAACTTAGGGCCAGATTTACGCAAGATTTTTCTGGTCACAAAGGGCCTGCTCCATAGAATCGGTCAGTTTTCCACCAGAAAAATGCCTTTTGGTATGAACCAAGCCCTATTTGCGATTTGGTGATCTATTACCGAATCGCAAATTAGGTGTGTGCTTTGGTATTAGGACCACTGGTGTTTAGGGCATCCCTTCCTAATACCAAATCGCAGTGATATGTGTGAATATTTTGCGGTCGCAAAACATTCACATTTTACCACCAAGTTGGTGGGATCTCTTCCCCCTATGTGAATGTTCGTAAAAATATTTTTTTAAGAGCAGGCAGTGATCCCATGGACCACTGACTACTCTTTTAAAAAACAAAAAAACATTTCCTTTTTCTTTTTAAAATGTGTCCCGTTTTCCTTTTAGGAAAACGAGCTGCATTTAAAAATTGAAATAAAAAAAAATAATGCCTTATTGAAAAGCATTGACAGATAAGGTGGTCTGATGACTCCAGCAGGCCACCATCCCTGGGATTTTTGCCTTTTCCAATGGTGACCAACCGAGACTTCATGAATATGAATGAGGTAGGTCCATTTGCGACCCGCTGGGAATCACAAAAGTGTTCAACACACTTACGTACATGGGTGTGTGCGATTAGCAAATTGCAAAAAATTCCCCATTAGTTAATTGCAAACTTGTCTCTACGTACATCTTGCCCTTATCTCGGCTAAATAAGGCTGAAAGTCACCGTCAACTACTTTTTAACTTATGGTTGTGGGTCCTTAATACAAAGTATATTGGGAGGATCTAAGTTTGGAGTTATCAATTGATGTCCTGTTACTGGGCATCACATGTTTTAAGCCACAGGATGGGGACCACCATAAAGGATCTGGATTTACCAGGTCCAAGGGCAAATTGACTTCCGATTCTGGGACTGTTTCTCTGTCTATTTTCAGCTTCTTCAAAGAAAATGTGCGCAGAGATGAGTTTGGCTTTTCCATCTGCAACTCGCACCTGGTAAAACCTGTTATTTGGCAGGGGCTGACCTCTCCAGTGATGTCACTCCACCTGACTCTTAGTGGGCCTCAGTGTGTAGTTCTCCATGCTATTCAGTGCGTTTACTTAGGTAGCCTTTAAGTTGCTGTGTCCGCAACCATTGATTTTCATTAATACTCAAATTGGCCTCCAACTGTAATGTGCATGTCACAACTTGCTTATCTCCTCTTTTTCCTTTTTTTCCTATTCATAGGGGCACTCATTTGTTTACTTTTGGACCTGTGGTTTCCTCATTCAAAAAGGCTCCTATTCAATTCACTAATATTATGCAATCTCTTCCAAGGCCACTTAAAAGGCTAATCCTTTCTCATGTGCTGTTTCTCCCATTCTCTGCGGCCAGCGTTGTTGCTACACTTATGTTAATTTCTCAATTTAATTCCTGTGTAGTTTCTAGCCCACCTTTTTCAAATATGTTTATTCCTATCTTCACTTCCAAAGGCACTGTTCTGTGTAGGAGGGAAAACCTGCCATTTACAAATACCGATTACAAATTAATTAACCAGCATTTGCATAGTGCACGTCCATGATTTGTGTGGTTCTTTAGTGTTTAAGGGAGCCACATAGCCTGCGTAGATTTCGGATTCACGTTGTCTAGACTCATGAATCATTGACACAGATTAATAAAGAAATCCCTGCCTGGTGTGTTGTATGGTAATGTTTTATATCGTTTGATGCTACTAATAAGACTTGTTTGAACCTGTTGGAGAATTGTATTGTGCAGTGTGTACAGGTTTCTGGACTGTATGATTCTGCAGCTTATTTCATTCCTCAGGGGTGGATGGTTCTCCATTTATCAGCCTAAGGAGACCATTTATATAGCATCATTGGAGTGGCATGTTGGCGTCAGATGCCTTACTACACTACCTTAAGGACTCACCAATGAATGGAATTCAGGTGCTTAAACTGGTTGAAGTCTTGAGTGCTCAAGAGAGTTTGTTTCCTAGAATGTTTCAGAAGTACATTTTTTTATTTTTTATAAAAATGTAATTTGCTGTGCCTCCTTGGGTACCTGGGAGAAGACTGCGGAAGCTGGGGATGTCAGTTAGACCACAATAAAGTAACTTTGATTATTTTGGGTCTTCCAGTCATTATGTGTGCAACTGTAGGTTAATTGGTGTCCATCTTCTAAGAGTCTGTGGTCAGTTTAGTGAGGAACTTGTATCAAACGTCTGCACACCGCTGGTGGACTGCAGCCAGGATATACACATCCATGGTCTTGGCTGAGAGTGTTAGAACAACATGAGGCAGCTACAGATACCGCAGCTGAGCAGAGATTTGTTTTCAATGCAATTTTTCTTCAGTGAAAAACACTGTCGATCCTTTAATTGCCTGGGTTGGTGTAGTCCACTTATTTTCTTCAAATGACAGCGTGAACCTGGTGGTTATTGGGCCTTTGGGGTTTGCACAGAGATTAGAGAGGAAGACTTGTGTAGATGACATTGCAGCAGTCAACATCACAAAACAAAATGATGGACGGAGTGTTGAAACTTTTCAAGCACTCACCCCCAGTCACAGATCTGGGTTTAATCCATCGTTACTTTGCTCGCCACGTCACCCAAGTTCAGACCCAGCCATATGCAAATCAGTCTTGACCCTGTTCTCTGTGGGAGCAGCCCAGCCCGAACTACCAAGCCAGGTCCTCCCGGGACAGGATTCAAGCATCCTGGGACCGGTTTCAGGGGATCACCCTTCATCAGCCAGGCTAGCTTGAATCCAGTGGTGCAGCGAGCAAGGGACCCACATCTGGGCATACGCCAGCCACTTAGGGCGCACAAGGCAACATCGCAAAACAAAATGATGGACGGACTGTTGAAACTTTTCAAGCACTCACCGTAGTCACAGATCTAGGCTTAATCCATCGTTATTTTGCTTGCCAAGTCACCCCAGTTCGGACACAGCCATATGCAAATCAGTCTTGACCCTGCTCTCTGGGAGCCAGGACAGCTTATGGGCTTGACGAGCTTGTAAAGCATGGTGACATAACCCATGTATTCTGTTTTTGGTAACTGTTGATCTGGAGGGTGACAGTCGGGTCAAAGACCACTCCGAGGTTGCGGGTCTTTGTGCAGGAAGAGAGGTGTGAGACTGGCTGTGGAGGCAAAGCGTCTAAAAGTCAGTAGTCCAGACATCACTTGGCCAAGCAGTAGGGTCTGCTTTAGACATACTCAGACAGTGATTTTATAGTACATACTTCCCTGGGCCATATAATCAGGTGCTATCCACTATTATCACCTGAAACCGTACAACCTGTACATCCTCCCTTTTTAATCAGCTCACTAAAAAGTTACCCAAGCAGGGAACCAGAAGTGCCCCATTTTCAGTGAGAAAGATGAACTTTTGCTCAAACAAGTTATGCCATGCACGGTCTGCGTCCTAGAAGATCACTCGAGAATCTATTTTCAGTGTCCTCACTTGAGTCATACCCAAGGATGAATTCTGCATGATCGCGCATCTGTAAATTGTCTCAGTTCTAAAATATACAAAACCTGGAAAAAGCTTTGGGCTCATCAAGCAATTCTACTGATGTCATTGTGTTTTCCTCCGCTGTCAGCCTGCGTATGTACATGGATTTGTGTGGCCCCATCTTAGTGCCATTGAATGCTGTACAAACGTTGAACGCACAGGCAGAGAGTAAGGATTACCACAATGCTGAATAGGCCATGGCAGTTATCACCTGGATTACACCACCTGGAGAGACGTCTTGTTGGTGAAGAGATGTTTGAAGAGGAGAGTCTTCACTGCCTCCTTCAGAGCAGGAGGGAAGGCGACTACCAGATCTGAGTCAGAAGGAGGTTTCACCTTGTAGTGCAACAAGGGAGCTTTGGGCTTGTAGCTCACAATTGGTCTCCCCCGACTGTAGCAAAACTTTATATGTTTAAGTTCAATTAAGTTGCAATATTACAATTAGGTTTGTTTTTCTTTTATTGTAATTAATACTTGGAGAACCAGAGGCTGGACTGTTATTGCCTCATTGTATCCACTGATACCAGTTCATTCCAAACTTAGATTTGGACCACGCCTTGGAGTGCGGACCTGCCATTGTTAACGTTAAATGATTATGGGTGGGGTTCTGATGCCAGCTTCCCTCACCTGTCATCGCCAACTTGTACTGTTGAAACTCATTCTCGGTTCAAGACTTCGATGATTGTTGGTGATGTCTTTTGTTACAGGTTAGAGTGAAAGAAACTTAAAACGTTTATCATTAAATATGAGTTCAGTGGTGTCTGCCATAGTTCGTGCATCAAGCCATTTTGACTCTTGACTCCATCCTGTGACCCTTTATTTGTAAAGAGTACTCCTCACATTTGTGTATGATGAGTTGGGGTCCAGGCAGGTGTGTGTAGGGACTAGAATGGTGTGATCCTCATACAGTCTATGCTACTACCAGTTGCAAGTTCGTTACCACAATCACAGGGATGCCCGTGCATGGTAGGAATATTTTTGGTGATTCCCTGTATAATACGTCATTTGATTCTTACTGCACAAAGGAAGCATTGCTAACCCTCTATGCGAATGGCAATAAAACACATGCATTAACTGAACCTTGCGTTCCACTACATGCGTCAGTTGGCACAACCTTGTGAATTGTCGCAACAGGACACATAGGAAACGCCTCCTGAGCCAAAAAAGTATGTGATTTTCCACACTTCCAGTTACGAATTGTAATTTTTACCTGTGGGCTTGCTATATAGGACACATCTGATCTGCTGGTCTTCATCTTCTTATCTCTTCCTTCCTTCCTTTCGACTTGCCTGTAAGTATGGGAATTCATGTTTGAAATGTGGCATTTTGTATTGCATAGAGCATTTTCATTAAAGTTGGTACAGTGGCTCAGTAAATTGAATGATTGCTGACATTTGCCTATCAACCCCTTTAAGTAGCTTTGAAGGCTTGGGAGCATTTGTAACCAAATGAAATCTAGACAGTGTAAGTGGCAGATGCCAGAGACGCATGCAGCTCATCAAAGCCCCTTTTAGCCAAATGTAAGGAACAGCATCGAGTCATGGGGGCCACCCCTGCTTCATAGTGTGTGAGTTCTGAAAAGAGAAGTTTGACAGCTAAGTATCTGGGGGTACTATGCTGGTTGACATGTTATGTGCTGTGTTTTAATAATGGAGTCTCTTTCTTCTGGTGATAGGCTTCAGTTAGGAAGATAAAGGCTGGTGTCATTTGGTGAAAAGGACACATTCTACTCCCAGTGGTCGCACTACTTTAACCGGATTGAGTATTATTTAGGAGGATTGGGGAGAGGTTTGCATTTGAAGGATGCTTCAAGAGATGCATGTTTGTGAGATCAATGCATTGCAAGTGGTTCTATAACCATGGGAAGGGCAGAGTCTTGGATGAGTTTTGTAACTCCATATAAACAGTTGGCTTTGTTATTTTCAGTATAGTTTGATGTGCATCCCCACATGGGGCTTGCTGCAAGCTCAGCCAAAGGCTTTCCATTGAGCGATAGTGCTGGTATTATCCCTGTCTGAGTGTTGAGTCTGAGATGGTTCTACGTGTGGGAGGGAAGAAGAAACCATGTGTTTGTTGATTGATGTTTTGAAAGCAGTGGGGTATGGTGAGACCTAGCTTCTAGGCTGTTCCTGAGGTGGGTGATATCCTGTTCCTTTGAAATGTTTAAGTGCTTCTTAGCACCCTCTGTATAATAGTGGAAATATAGACCCACATTTCCATCTACAGATCTATGGAGCAAGCAGCCAGCATAAGGAAGAAATCGCATTCTGCACATTTTAAAATCCATAAACCTGGACTGAAAATAGTTATTTTTCTCAGAGATGGACATAAACTATATAATAAACCTGTCATCGATCTTGATGAAATGCTGATAGCCTTTATTTTCTAAGAAATATATCTGACCGACCTGTTTGGTGCACATGCTCTATATGACCCATATACCCTTGTTGTACCAGCCCTCCCACCTGGGGGTAAGCCTGCTTCAGATCTCCTGAACTTCATTCAAGCACCTCCTGCCTCCCTCTGCATTCATTACTCTTTCCGTGGGCCTCAAGAGATCCAGCCAGCCTTCCATGACTTGAGCGCTATCTCCTTATCCATACACCCTCTCGCCATTCCGTAACAGAAAGTGCTGTATCTAAATTTTCCCTTTTATTTCATCCCAGGAAAAATAGTTTGGAAAATTGTATCCACCTCCAGCAATTCCCCTAAGAATATCTTCCTGCAATCCTTGATCAGTGAAGCATCATTGAGTCACATGAAGAAAGTACTTTAGTACGAGACAGCATTTTACCCTCTGATTAAAGAAAGACTTTCATGATGGACAAATGTGTACACTGTCTTACTTGAAGTGGACACCTTTCTTGAAACCATTGGGCCTTCCTCCGTTCATTGCCCTCCTCAAGGACCGGTAATCTACCAATTTCTTCCTATACCTCAAAAATTGTTTCTTTTGCAGTCTTGGGTGGCTCTATCTATGAGCGTAGTCGCTTGCCAGTAACTGTTGTATTCTTGATAGACTGGATTACTGCTTCATTGCAAAGGTAGTGAGCTGCACTAATCCAGACGCCCGCCTCTACACAAGGGGATGCTAAAGCAGCTGCCATGTTTGTAGAGTTAAGATGGAATGCAGAGTATATCACACACCCCAAAGACATCTTGCTGAACTAGAGTGTTATTTAAATACCACAGGTAAACACAATCCATTACAAATAAAGTAAATAATAGAAATATTTTAGGAAAGTTTGTAGGGTTGAGGGTGCACTACTAGGCGATGGCAACCCATGTTCAGCTTGGACTGCTGCTTCCAGTCCTACAAAGCAGTTTCCATACAATGGAAACCAATAGAACGTTGTTTCAAGCTCGCACATCTAGAGTGGCATTGCAATATGTGTGCCAACAAGCAACTGACTGTCCATTACCGATTCTCACACTCCTTGAGCAAACAAAGCACCCAGAATCTCAAATATATTTTTTTCCTTATGATTATATTTGCATGGGATATTTTTCTTTGCCTATTTTTGCAGAGGCAGGTGTACTTTATTTACCTTTTGATAGGTACACCCTCTCTCTTGGACCATTGTCATACCGATTATCTTATTTGGGATTTAGCCAGGGACACCAGTGCTGAGCCCGCCGACCGGGGATGGAAATTATTCTCAGCAGCTTGGGGTTGTACAATCTGGTTCATTTGCTGTCCGACTCCAGCCTCTTAGCTATGTTTGTGGGGTGCAAGACCAGTCTATGTAGCCCAGATCTGTTTGCACGTTGCATGCCCTCAACCACTGGACCCCCAAGGCGAGCCAGAAGAACAGTTTAATAATTATTAAAATGGCCATGGGTGACTTTTTAAAGTGTTATGTAGTTTCAAACTCGAACTAGTGTCTGGTCCAGTCTGTGTTGTGCATTCAGTGAAGTAAAGGCCTCTCCCTAGCTTCAAATCTGCAATTAACCAAGGTTTCACAGAAGGTTGTACCACATGATCTGTGTATCTTCTTGTTTGATATGTGTGTCCATTGCCTGGCGGTTGGGTAGATAACGTGAGTATGCGCTGTTGGGACAGCAAGATGCGCTTCCATGCCACGCCTTGACAGACCGTGTAAATGACATGTATAATGGTGGACCTGTGGACACTTCATCTAATATTTTATTTTCTGTGAAATGTATGCTGTCTGCACCCCTGGCTCCCTGTAGATTCTTCTCCTGTCCTTGGTGTTATGCAACCTGGGCTGTTTTCTTCCAGCTGCTGTGGAAGGGTCTGGGTGGAGTGGTGAGTGTGAAGGGGTTAGGCAGAATATCAGATCCTGGGGAATTAACTTCTACTCCACAGTTAGTCTGCAGTAAACCTGCTAAATGTAGCAGCTACTGTTGGTGCTGCTGGTATGACATCATGCGCCAGCAGTGGCCCCCGCAACCCCCACCTAACCTCTGGAGCACGCGAGAACAGATGTTCTGTGCAGATGGGGGAAAGTGGCTTGTTCCAGAGATGATATCACAGCGTGAAATGCAGTTCAGGGTAAATAGGATTTACTTAGCAATAGATATACTGGGGCTCCCATCTGTTTGCGGGTATACATTTGAACTCTTGCTTAATTGTTTAATGCTGTATTATGAAACAGCATTTTCCCAAAAATATCAGTTTTGTACATCTGATATAGCTTGTGAAATGCAAAGAAAATCAAACTTTTTTTTGTTAAATATTGCCTAGATGTCCTGCTATCCTTCTACGGCCACCTTTTCTGAGAGTGTAGCAGGCCATGGTCTGCAGTGTTTGATGTCTGGTAAGTGAAGCAGGCTTGTTGTGTTTGAATCCAGCAGGATTCCCACATGTATCCTGTTCTTCAACATCTCTTTATGCCAAGAGTTTGGTTACCTGCTCTGTCCCCCTCCCCCCGGCTCATGTATTAAACTTATTATTTATTCTTGGTGTTTTTTTTTTTTTTTTCTTCAAAATGTCGGCAGGTGGCGGACGTCTCAACAAGTCTCTGTTGAGAAATAGAGGAAGCCCCTAAAGGCCTATAGGATAGCCCCTTATCTGTAGTGTTTCTGAATCCAATGAACGTCATTCAGCTGTGGTCTTCCTCAGTGGTCGCTACATGTTCTTCAAGGCTGCACCTTAAAGGACAGAAGAGATGTATACCAGGGAGCTTCAAAGTACAGGTGGAAAAGCCTCTTTGAACAGATTTATTTTCAGTTTTTATTTATTTATTTATTTATTTATTTGTTTTAACAAAGGCAGGTTAGGAAACTTCATGAGGTCTGAAAGCAACTAGTTCCAAACTTGAGTGCCAGACTTTCTTATTCACCTTTTGTCATGCTCCTTCCAGTTAAGCTTAGCTGGGCAATTGGGTTTTGTAGGCTTGGTCGCGGATCTAGGGTATAAAGTGGGAAAATAGCCCGTAAGCATTTGAGACCAGGCCCTCCCATGCAATGAAGTCTGGAAATGAGGTAATGTTTGGCTATCTGTGCTGCATGCGGCCAGTGAAGGTCTTTGAAGCCAAGAGAGATGCCATCTGATTTTCTTTCAATTTATGCAGAGTCCAGCCACTATATTTTGCGTCCTTTCTAAATTGGAAGTCTCTTTCAATCGGATCTCACCTGGAGAAAGTTACATCAGTTCAGCCTCATTTATATCACTGCCATGGTCAGCTCTGTGTGGTGTTGTAACCAGACAGTTGACGGTATCCTTTCTTGTAACCTGATAGAGGTTGGTGTTTTTAAACAAAGTGCCACCTTGGTGGTACAAATAAAGTTTCCCAATGAACCAAACCCCAAAGTTCTTTATTATATGAGCTGATGGTGTGATGGGCCCTAATTCATTTAATCTGACCAATGGTAGAGTGGTGACTGAAAGGTCTCCCTCCAAGATAATTTCAGTCTCGGAGTCTATTTGGCAGACTGCTCTCCTTCATCCAGTAATTAAAATATTTGAGGCTTCACAGTGTAGGGTGAGCTGAGTCAGCACAAAAACGAAATAGCGCTCATGAGAGTGGTGGTGGTAGTGAACAGAACGCCATAGAATGCTTCCCGAGAGTGCCTATATTGATAGTTATAGTCCTCGGAATAAGCATTCTGATTGGCTGTTCAGCTCGCAACATTCTTATCTGGGTACTCGAGTTACCGCCACATTCCGGGAGTTCGTGTGTTCCTTTATTGTACCAGCAGAGCTCGGCTCAAAAGGCAACCCTGCTACTTTCAGCTTATCAGCTGCTGGAGCATTTTCCAAGGCTCACTGATGGAGAAGATGAAAACAAGTATGAATTATGAGTGTGATCAGGTTACTAGTTAGGAATACTGAACTTTCGGTGATACTGGCATGAATTTTTCAAACCAGGACATCAGGTCCTCACAGTAATATTCTTGTTTGTGTGATAGGGACTTGTCTAAAGTATATGGCTCAGTTACTTGTCTGAATATTTTGAAAAAGTGTCCTCATTTGACGTGTTGATTGATAAAAACAAGTTGCATATTACTGTTTGCTAACCTTTTGTACTGCTCTCTGGTACTTGTGTATTTGTGTTTACAAATCTGTCAGGTGCTGATTGGGATTTTCTACATTGGCCCAGTTTCCGGCCAACTATCTTCACATTAGCCATCTTTAATTTGAACCACTTGTTGGCAGCCTTTCCAGAGATTTTGATTTTTTTGATTTTTGTTTTAGTTTTGGAGGGCTATAACCTCCATCGTTTACGAGGATTTTTCGTTGTGATTTTCATTAAAAATGTCTCGAATGTTTGTAGATGCAGTTTGATAGTTCATATTTTTGAATACTTCGTGGATTGTTGTTAGCAAGACCTTCCCCCTTTCTTTGGTGCTAGCTACGAGTAGGGTCGGCCTGATGGAAGAATTTAACTTTACTGTGGTTGCTTTTCGAAGATGTAGAAAATGTGACCATAAAATTAGACCCAGATTGGGGCTTGGTGTTGACGCCTGCGGTATTGATACTTCAAGTGAAGACAAGGTCCACTGTTGCCTACAGACTGAATAGGGACTTGGATCTAGATAGTCTACATTTTTGCCCACTATAACGGCCAGTTTGTTCCTCAACCTAGAGTTTAAAGATGGCCATGGCTTGACTTGCCTCTGTGTGATAGAGCTTCAATGAAGGCAGGGTTGTGTCCCGGTTTATGTATTACTTGCAGAACGAAAGATGTTTTGGTGCAAAATGAGATCCACTCTGTTGTGTTCAAAGGTGCATAATTGAAACTGTTGATTTGCGAGTACATCAGCAACATCTGCTGCAAGGTATGTTCTGTAGTAGATCTGGAAGCAGGGTTGAATGCAGTGGTGGCAGTGGATGCCCGTGTTCTGTCCCTCCTAGGATAACATGGCCCATGTCTTCAATCCTTTTGTTGATTCTGAGTGAGTGATTCATTGCAGAAGGAGGATTTATTGGGCCCAGCTTGAGTGCCTGGTTTGTGCGTGGGCTGGGCTACTGCGGCTGTAGGACCATGTTGGCCTATTCATTGCGAAGGTTGTATTTCATAACCTGTTCACTGAAACAAGGATATTGATGGAATGCGAAGGAGTTAGAACTTGGGTCTTTGGAGGTTTTGGTTTTGTTTGGAACCTGTGCTTGGTGTAGGGTTGCCAAGTAATGGTGGACTGTACATTGGCACAAAAGAGTCTTCATGCTATGGTCTTAATTTTTGTTGAAGCCCATGTCATGGGTGAATGCTCTGCTGAAGCGGTGAACCAGATGAGTGTGTTATCTCATTGGCCAAGAGCATAATGAATTCTCATTAAGGCTGTTGGTATGCGTTCCCTGTGTATTTTGTCAATTTGGTTCTCTGTTTGACATTAACCTCTTATTTCGCAATGGATTGAATTTCCTAGAACTTTCTCTGCAGGTTCCTGCCTCGTACCTGTTTACTGGGAATATGATCACTGTTGTGGAAGTGGTGGGACTCTTGTCTCTTAATTTTTGTATTGCCAAGTTGGTATACTCCCTTCGTTCTGCAGATTGTTGGATGGGTGCTTGAAGGGCTCTTTAAGAGCGTTGTAAACTTGCTTGATCAACAGCTCCAAAACATAGGCTAAATACACCTGGAGAATACACTAACCAGAGGGTTATCTGTACACTCAAGACAAGTCGGTGCACATTACCATAAGTGTTCTTCTAGCTGATGTTTAATGGTTGCTATTATGGTGCGGGAGGACGTTGTAGAATGTAATAGCCTGAAGTACTTAAAGTATTTCCTTTGAACAAGAGTGAAAGGAATTGAAGAGCCTGGAGAAGCGTGCCTCTCTAGCTTGTGCAAGCGGAAGAGTACTGGAAATCCTTAGAAATGAGATGGGAAGGAGCAGAGCCCAGAGAAAATCAAGCCGGAAATATTAAGTTTCATTGGAATGCTTACTGTGGCTCAGTGGCTCTGTCCTGTAGGTTGTTTCCAAACTGAGTTGAGCTCGACCATAGAACACTGCACAAGCAGTGTATTATATGTGAGGTTCTTTGTTAAAAAAAGATCCATTGTTATAATGAGATGTGTGTTGGAAAAGAGCTAGGAATTGAGGATAGGGAGCTATTAAATATTCCTTCTTGTGACATGGCAAATATAGTATATTCACTCACCTTGTCATTTTTCTTTGAAGCAAGATGAATGGAGCAATTCTCTTGTAAGGCAGAGAGGAAACTGCCCCTCATGCTCCAAGGTGTGTTAGCCCCTCCTTGAGGCGTGGTGTTCATGATAGTGCTTTAATCCAGCCTCTTGCTGAATCTTAGTAATAACCTGTGTCCTTCAGATGAAAGGCTCACGAACCAGAACCAATTTGCACTAAATATCCTTAGTTAATCAGTGAGGTGCTGGAGGTAAGACCTTTAATCACGTTCCAGACCCTTGTATTCCTAAACATTTCAATAAAAATAAATGAATTGATTTCCTCTATGCAAAACCGCCTTTTACTTCTCTGCAAACTGAAGGAATACAAATGTTTCTTAATTTCCCCTCTATGGGCCCCACGTGTTACCCATCTCTTTAGACTCCTCCTTTCCGTCACCTATGCACTTCCTCCCTCGACTAGTACAGGTAGCTTCAATTGTAACACATACTCTGGCCGAATTGAGAAACTTGGGTTTGTTCAGAATACTAGTCAAATTGAAAGAGTGAATTCTGCGTTCTAATCTGAGCTCCCTTTTCAGTATAAATTTTAAAATTCTTGATGTGAATCAATTTGAATCATGCTCTTTTCTTGAAAAGGCAATATTAAAACAAACTGACATGAGGTTTTGTAAGATTATTATTGTTATTGATTGGATAAAATGTTGGAATTCTCAAAAACAAACGGCATGATTCTTTGGGAAAAACTTTCTTCTCTGCTCTTGATCGATCAAAGCTTATGTAATTCACAAGAACCACTGTGCCTTTGATAGTTTGAATCGTATGTGGGTATTCATGATCTAGAACTTGATCAGTGGGATTTTGGGCACTTCCATAAGCTACAGTGCACAAGAAAAAAATCAGAATTTCTTTTCTTTTTTGGGGGGGAAACTTTGCTACCTCAACAATCTCTTTACTTGGAACTTACCCCAAAAGATCCATTTATGATTTCGGGAAGACTCACATCAGCTTTGGTTCCTCACAGAAAATGGATGGGAATTGGTGCAAGCAAGGCTATATGATCCAATCCATCCACAACTCCTATTTGGATTTCTTTCTTTATTGAGTGCGACCAGTAGTGCCGACCCACACTGGGCCTTTTTACGTCAAATTGCCCACACCATAGGGCCCAAGAACCATCCTGAAGAACCCTTTGGTGATTGCTTAAGTCATCACCACGTGTTCAAGGCTTCTGGAATTTTGCTGCCATATTTTGTGTTTTTCTGTATTTTGGGGCCTTTGTATACCCTGGACTGTTCCACCATTCTTCTTTTTTGTGCAGCAAGGAGACTTGTGTACGAATGTCACTCATACACCAGAAGGAATCACTATTGGGTATGGAGACCATTATGTGCTGTCAGCAGCTAGCATATGGATGCATAGTTATTGAAGCAAATGTGTCCTATTGTTGCCAGGGCATTTATATAGTGCACTATTGCTCTCGTAGGACACCCCTTGATAGTATAGTAAATTTGTAATGCGAGTAAGTTCTAGAATGAGGCACTTTGAACCTAGAAAATTAAACGCAGCGCTTAACTGGAGAGGTAGGAAAGACGGTGAAAGTATAGATTCCAATTTAGGGCATGGCTGTGAATGTTTGTGGGCAAAAGGCACTGCAAATCAGGGCAGGAGAGTGACCTATTTTCTGCACGGGTGGGGGGGATCATTATTTAGCAGTCTCACTGAGAATGTCCAGCCTCCTAGTTGGTTTAATGAATATTGTGTTTTCAACCAATGTGGGATCTTAGGGAAATACATTTGGGCGGTATGGCATATGCCCACATATCTACCAGAGTTCACAGGTGCATCAGGCTGTGTCCCAATGTCTATCAGTAGCAGAATTCGTGTGGTTTAAGAAGTTGGTGAATGCGTGAATATTGGAAATATGGTAATAAATCAAATAGGTCTTGCAAAATTCTGTGGACCACATATTACCGATGTATATAATTGTAGGAAATCCAACATTCAGCATGGTCACCCCTGATTTTTTTGATTTTTTTTTTTTTTTTGCCTTTTGCTGGATCCTATGTTTTTGCTTGCTTTAGAACTCTGTGCTCTTTACTCCTGCTAATCAGTAGTAGAGAGCGGGTGAGCCCCCTTTAAACACGGTTAAATTGGCATGCGCCTAATTAGGAAATTTAGTTACCCGTATATTCTCAGTGTTTGGTATAGAAAGTGCACCCAGGGTTTGTAAGTTAAATGCCACTTGTGAAATGCAGCACATATTTTGCCATCCACTAAAGTAGCACCCCCAGGCACCCACTTCAGAACACTTGTGGACCTGCAGAAGCACAGACGAGGACTGAACCCTGCTGTCTGTGACCTGAGAGGAGCCCTGAAAGACCTGCTCACCTTTTGTACCCGGTACAAAGAAGTGGACTTCAAAGGTCATTTGGTTGATCTCTTGTGTGGCAACAGAAACATCAGTCTGCAAAAGGCCATTTTCCTGTGTGGCCAGTCCTAAAGTGGCAACTGGACTGGGGCTGAACATTGCTGTTTGCCTCTGACTAATACCCTGTAAGTGCTCTTCCTTGAGGTCCTGTGGGCCTCCGCAGTGTACTCCTGTGGTTGAATGGTACTAAGTCGGAAGGTAAAGTCTTTGACTAGGGCAAACCTGGTTGTTGCATCAGACCAAAGTTCCATCATTGGGCTGAAATCGTGCCTAGGTCCTGATAGTCTACCACTGACTATCCATTAGGTCTTTGTGCTAGTTTGGGCTATTTTCCATCATCTTTAGAACTTCATATCACTGTTTCCCATTATTGGGTCTTTGTAATTTGTTTGTATATTTTACTCTGTTTCTAATTTGGTTTGGGGTTTGTAGTGCATTGTATTTTAACTTTATTCCTGTTGTGTGCCATAGCTACCAGAGTGTTGAGCTAAGGTTACTGTAGTGACTTTGAGGGTTTACCCTGACGAGAGGTTATTCTTTGAATTGACCTGACGCCCACTCCCATTAATAATCCAGTTTCTTGCCAGAGTGAACGAAACTGTTTTGGCATAACCAAATAAAAAGATGCTTCTGTCACTTTTCAGTTTGAGCTTGGCCTGTATCAGCAAGTTGGCATGAATTTGAACGCACAACCTTAATTTGAGAGCATCTTCTCCTAGAAGGTGGTCTCTGATGGTATTAGATGCTTTGCCTTTTGCCTTCTGTTTTTAGAAGTTTTCTTGAGTGTGGCACTTGGGAAAATGGCACAATTGTAACAGCATGCTGTACCAGGTCATGCTATATTCTAGCCCCTCACTGAGGAACAATCTATTTTGAGTCAAACACCAAATACCCCTATGAAATTCATGGGTGCAACCTGTATTTAATTTATGCCAGCGGTTGCAGGTGGTGGGCACCAGTGATCATCACACTTTGAGCCAGAGAGAAGGATATGAAAGGAAGAAAAGTGGTGACATCCAGACTAGGCAACCTTCATGTTTGGCAGACATCAAGGCAAGCAGTGGGCTCTTACGGAAAACTTAGGATCCCCGGCACTTTTCTTGGCTTCGGTTAATTAAACACCTGGTTGCACCTTTTTTACAAGCTGAAACAATGGAAATCCCCTCTGACCGCATACCGCAGTGCTAAAGATAACTGTCTCAATCAGAGATATTCTGCGTTGTTTTTGCAGTAATAATAACACTACAATACTATTTTAGTCCTCCCACGTTATCCTTTGTTGCACTAATAGGGCACACAGAATTATTACTTCTGACATTTATGTCATGCTAAATTCCTTTTCAAAAGCTTCTTCTAATAACTATTGCATCTCTGAAAAAGGCAGGATCGTAAGGGCAGCTAAAAACTACCAAACAAAGGACAAGTCCTTCATACTGTCCCAAGTCGTACCGGCACAGCCTTACAGAACATATGATATGTTTTTGAAAGTCTCTTTCGGGCATTGCGAGACTGAGCAACATCTACCAAGTTAGAGTTTATCCCAGAATAGTAATATTTAATTTTGGTGTGTTACTGAAGTTGCCCCAGAGCCACTGAAGTGGTATGTATCAAACATCATATCAAATGAGGAGATCAGGGATTGCCCCAGGAACACAGTAGCCTCTGTAGCTTTTGTTGCATCCTCTGTACCAGACAATGCTCATGGTGTAAAGAGCCGTATTGGCAATAACCAGT